>NC_067128.1:19559959-20219959 GCF_021347895.1 Acanthochromis polyacanthus | reverse complement strand
GCTGCAGGCTTCCATTGAGAGTCATTGCAATTGCATTAAAACAGTATCGGGATTTGCCCTAGTGAGGGCATGTTGGGAAATCCTTTCCACCCTGGATATCTTCTTAAAGGTTGTAGAGAGTGACACATTTAGTGAAAAGACAGCCTGGCACTACTGTTAATCAAACAGAGGCAGCATTTGTTGTGCTTTGACTCTGTTGCATCAAACTCAGATTTCTAGAGAATTTTTAGAACAGGTTTAGCAACATCAGTGTCAGTGACTCTGTTTTAAAACTGTTGACTCTAATTTGCAGTTTGGTTTAGGCAGAAATACATTTTTTTAACGAGTTTTTCATCTGCTCTGGTGATGGGGCAAACACATTTACTGAAAATTCTGCTATACTAGGGTTCAAAAGTTTGGGGTCATCTACCACAATACCAATGTCTAGACTGTATTTTTGTCATTTAATGTTTTCTTCATTAAAAAAAAATGCTTTTCTTTCAAAAATAAGGACAATTCTAAATGATCCCAAACTTTTGAACACTAGTGTAAGTGTCTCTTATTCAAAGAAATCATTTTGGCCTTAAAGTTGTGAAGCAAGTACTGACTGATTTTGGGGATTTAGTTTAGGTAGAAATTTCAAGTACAGTGCTTCAGGATTAAAGTCCCTCGATAAGATATTGCTAATCTCAATGTAATTCACACAAAGGTTTAACATGGTAATTATAACACTGACTAAAAGAGATGTGGGCACTCTTAATCAAGACAGTAGCCGAATCAAATTAAACCATTCAAAGTGAATATGACGCATAAACTTCCATTAGCATTGAAAATGCCTGTAGAATGTGTGGGAGGAATTTAATTGTTCCCCAACATCCTGGCCCCCCTGAAGAATAAGTGTTTAAAAAAGGCCTGTTTATGCCCACATTTTTCTATAGGAGACTTTGTGTTCTCTGTTGAGTGCAGAGTTTGCAGCAAGGCTACCTCCAGCTCCCCCATCTCTAACCGGCCTTTGATCACTTTCTTCTCTCTTCTGTCCTCTTTTTTGCTTTTCTCTCTGCCTTACTTTTGATCCCACATTCCTCTCTCCTCATCTATATCCTTCCTCCTTTTTCTTCATCTAGCTCCTGCTTTGCCTCTTTTAGCCTTTCCAGAACCTTTCTGCCTCCTCGCTTTTCTTTCCCCTTTTCTGAACTCTTCTCCAGGCTGGATGAGAGAGAAAGAGACATCTGTCTAGAAATCACAAGTGCAGGGCGTTGCGTCTCCACATGAATTCCTACACACCTTGTAATTGCTGTCAGCAAGCCCACCGACAACTCACTTAATTGCCTGCGATCAAACTTATGGGAAGATTGGGAAGGGAGAAGAAAAAAGAAGGGGAAAAAAGCAGAGAGAGATGACAAAAGGAGTCGAGAGGGCAGGGGAGGTGGAGAATCAAGCCCAAAAAGATACTGTTGCAAAGCAGCGAAAAGAAGAGCAATGGGTCCATGAGAGAGTGGGTAATATTTCATAAGAATTTGGATTTTTATGGCTTGAAGCATGATTATTGGATTTCTCCCACACTCAGAAAGGAGAGTCTCATGGTGGGCCTGCAATTAGTGCAGCACTCATTAATATTAGTGACTTTGAGTGGAAAGAGGGTGCAGAGGTGTAGGTGGGAGGATTGAACAGAAATTGTCGTTGTTCGCGTAGGCATTCTGCATGGTGAAATTGCTATGAGTGCTGTTATTACTGCTCCATTGAGCTATATAATGTTGTTTTATTCAAAATTGTGTTTAGGGCCCCTTTGGATACAACAACATAGACAAATAATGCCATACAGTAGAATTAGATATGGTTGTACTGGCAGTTTGTACTGGCATTTGACTGCCACATCTTGCATCAAAGGTAATTCTAACAATAGGACCTTAAAATAACACAGACTAGAGATTGCTGTCGAAGGAACAAAAGGAAGGTACTCGTGCTGGAGTATGTCACAGGGCTCTGTTATAAAGGAAGAAAAAGATGAATAAACACTATTAGCGATCACCAACCAGTGTGCTTGGTCCAATCCAGCTCGGGGATGAAGCCCTATGTATAAGAAGAGCCACAACTGTGATGTAATAACTGTTTCTCTGTTATTTGCATGAATATTTTTTTTATTCCACCAAGGAAGGCGGCAGAGTTTTGTTACGATCAGTGTTGGTTTGTCTGTCTGTCTTTTTGCAATATTACTCAGAAACGGTAGAATGGATTTGGATGAAATTTTCAGGGAAGGTCAGAAATGACATAAGAACCAAGTGATTAGATTTTGGCAGTCATGCAGCTTATAGTCCACAGATTTGTTAAAGTTTTCTGTACCATTGCAAGATAGCAGCATGGCGTCACTGTAACTATGACTACAAGGAAACGCTACATCAGCTGCCTACTGATGATCACATGACTGCAATCTGACTGCATCTCGACTGCTGCCGACTTATCAGGACTTATCCGGCAGAAATGATACAAGGAACAGTTAATTAAATTGTGGGGGTGTTTCCGAGTTCTATCAATTCCCGCCACCTGCTACATATTTAGGTCACGTAATTCGATACCCATACATAACATACACATGCCTAACACATGCACTTTACTAAAACAATTACACTTTAGGGTAGGTTTAACCCAGCCAGAATTAATTTGTCATTGTCTTTTGTTTTACATCCGTAACTCTGTATGTTTTTCTTTTATGTTTGGGACAAAGGTTGGAAATTAGCACTTGTACTAAATCCAGCTTATTTACTGCAATCTTGTAAACCTACGAGATTGTATGTCTATTAATATGCGCTGTCCCATCCAAATAAATAAAGAAATGAAGAAAAAACAAAACCACGCCTGTGCTCAGCGCGAGGTCATTTTGTTTGTGGGTACATCTATATTAAATGGCCACATTCTATGTTGCCGTGATTTCTGGTCATCAATAACTAACAAACCATGCTGAGGATTCACAGCATGGCATGTATGCATGTACAATTTAGTATATTCATACATGTACATACATTCCTATGCAACATATACATTTCCTATACACACATTCGTGGCATATAAACAAATACCTCCTAATTCACAACGAAATGCACACCCCCGCAAACAATGCAGGAAACCTTTCTTATAAGGTCTCAGGGAAAATGCAGCAACAAAACAACTACCCCTACATTTGAATAAACAAAGTGGCCAATCCCTGAAGTCTACAACAAGAGTGTCCCCTCTGGGTCTTGGCTTTGGCTTTGATGAATACTCATGAGAACATTCTGCTATAAGGGTGAGGGAATGTTTATTTCAGCAAGGTGTTAGAGGGAAGGTGCTACCGTATCAGATGGTAGTGGGGATGTGGAGGTGGTTGGATACAAGGCTATGGAGATGAGTGTGTGTTTGCATTTCGCCCTCTGGGGTGTGAGACAGGAACGGCCGAAGACAGATGAAGAGGTTGTTGCTGTGAGGACAACTAACATATGGACCAGACAGACTTTCAAAACCCAGTGATAGAGGTCACAGACAAAATGTAAATATGTGGGTAGATGTGCAAGTGGATATATTATACCATGCTGGTATATTAAATGGTAATTTAAACTAGAAAATGGAATTCCACAGTTTCTGCAAATATGTTGCTGGAGTAAAAACTTTGTTGATAATATGACATGAATACCTTCCAGAAACAAAATCTGGGGAATATATTTTATATAATTTCACTGCTGAATTGCTGCACTGCACTGAGAGATGCTGTCTGAGTTTGTTCAGTTTTTTTTTTCCCCTATTTTTCTTTTTGGTATTGTGAAGATCTACAGTACAACCTGGATCAGACTTTTGACTTTTGAGTGTAACAGATTGAACTGAACTGAACTGTTTGGGAAACAACCAGAATAGGCTGTGATTGCAAAACAAGCACACATCACAAGCACAATAAGCAAGGGGGAGTCCACTGCAGGGAGGAAGGGTGGTAGTGATGGTTGGAAGTTGGAGAACTGAACAACCCTGGGTTAGTTGTCTTGCTTGAGCATTGGTGTTTTACCGGCATGCTGGTCTTCTCTGATCTTTCGGAAAATCATGGCTACAAATGAGGCCCAAGCAGAGCAAGAAGGTTCAATGAGAATATCCTTTAGCATGCCCTCAATGAGTAGGGATCCAACTCTGACGCAAGGAGTACCAATGGACAAAATCACTGATGCTTTCGCCATTACCTTGGACCTCCGTCCTGACTCTCTCTCTCAGTTCATCTTCATAGTCCTGAGACCAAAAGGCAGCGCTGAACTTTTTCCTTATGTTGGACCAGGTATATGTGTTTAATTGAACCACATCCCAGCAGTCTTTTGCCGTTTCATGAAGGACTTTCTTAAGATCTTCATCAACTCCTCTTCACTTAGTGGAGTAGATTTAAAGCCTGGAAATCATTACATTTTTCCAGATATAACAGCAAATCCGGCTCATCCTCCATCTTCTTAAACGATGGAAACTGCAGCTTGACGGGGCTTTTTCCCATCAGCTGTCAGGTAGAACAGAAAAATTCAGTGGTGATTGTAACACATCTGCCTTACTTGCCTCTACAGTACATTGGAGGCACTGCCTCTGAGCTTCTTGCATCTGGCTGTCCTTTGGGGCTGCAGGGACAGGGCCAGTTGTAAATGCAGATCTGTTGTCCATCATGGGACACTGAATCCATACTCTCATATAATTTCTATACATAAGTATGCAGATGGTCAACTACCTGCATAACTCTTTGATAACCTTTCATTTTTCTGTATGATGATGTGCCATTCCCCAAATGAGGTGTGCTTCAAATTGATTCCTCAAAGATGCAGATTATTTGTTCACGGTTTCAAACAAGTGTTGAAAATGTTGCTCATTATCTTTAATGATATGGTATTTTGGAGCTCCTGTTTGTTTTTTGTTTTTTATCTCCATGAGTATGTGTCAGCTGCTTCCTCATTAATCTTAGTTATCCATACAGGTGTGCATATTGATTGATCAACTGTTCCATCCTGAGATGTCCTGAGAAAACGACTCATCTTTAGTGGGACAAGCGGTTAAGACAGATCAGAGTACTCACACATTTTCAATAAAAAGTCATTGGTGCTTTTTACAGCAGCTGTCTGAGTTTGATGGATTTGTTGCATTTGACTCCTAATGTTTGGGTCCAGTGAAAGGGTGTTCAGTCTAGCAAAATACTCCAAATCCTTTAAATGGTGTCAGTCCTGTCCTCTGCCAAAACCATTTTAACAGAATAAAGCAAAAGAAGGTGTAGCTGAAGAAGGTGGTGAGTATATATTTACACTGTCATTCAAAAGTTTGCGGTCACCCAGACAATTCCATGTTTTCCATGAAAACTCACCCTTATTAATGTGCTAACATAACTGCACAAGGATTTTCTAATCATCAGTTAGCCTTTCAACACCATTAGGTGACATAATGTAGCATTAGAACACAGAAGTGATGGTTGCTGGAAATGTTCCTCTGTACCCCGATGTAGATATTCCATTAAAAATCATCCGTTTCCAGCTAGAATAGTCATTTACCACATTAACAATGTCTAGACTGTATTTCTGATTAATTAATGTTATCTTCACTAGAAAAAGCTAAATTTCTATCATAAATAAAGCCATTTCTAAGTGACCCCAATTTTTTGAACAGCAATGTATGTATTTGTTTGTTGGCAAAGCCAAACAAAATCCAAGAGTTAATGGATTTGGAAATCTGGGATGCTACTTTTTTGTAGTGGGTTTGGCACTGAACAATAATAATAAAGGGTGCCAGTTAGAGCCAAGTCTGATACATAAGAAAACTCAAGCAAATAGTTTGGTCAAACCATATACAACAAGAAGTACGTAATCAGAAAGTAAAGAAATTCTGTCAAAGGAAAAAAAACAACAGTGCTCAAACAGATAGACCACAATTCAATTCAGCATTCAGAAAATGTAGTAAAAGAAATAAACCAGCAAGAAATATGAATGGTTGTGTGAGTCCAGTCTAGTCAGGTACAAGTCTGCATGTCTTTACAGCTGCTGATACTGATGGCAAAAGAAACTCTTTAGACTTAGACTCTGTTGTCCCCATGGGGACATTCTTTTCCACAGCACCATTCTGCTTGGTTTATATTGATCCCGAGTGGCTACAATACTGGAGACTCTTACAGAAGATCAGGTACTGACGTAAAGCTGGCATTCTTCTGCTCTACTGACGCACACACCAGTGTCTCTGAGACAGACAGTAATAGGTTTCCTGGAGTTTGGGTTCAAACTATGCAGGGTATGTGGAAAGTTATAATGGGCTATTGGATTGTTGTGGGTGGTCACTGAGAAAAACCTTGAATGAATGTGAGTGGTGATATCATTCTGACATCTGTCACAACAGGACATATAATCAGCAGTCTTTCAAGCTGCACAAAGCCAGATGATTTTTATGATGATCTGTCTTTGCTTGACATTTAAGAGTGGTCAGCTTGTATAAAGGATCACTGAATAGGGGGCTTTGAAAGTGAAATGCTATTCCGGAGTCCACTCTGCAAAAGGGTAAACTGGCAGTGTACACAACAGCAGTGCTACGACACTAAACTTTGCATCACCAAACATCATTTCCCTATTTCCCATTTACATTTTCTATCTGGATTTGGCCTTGATGACCTTGCATATTCTGTTTATAGCATTCAGAATGTGCTACAGCTTGCTGGCTGACACTTTGCTTGAGAGATAATCACAAGGCTTTGTTTGCATTGGTTGTCTGTAACTAGCTAGTGTCAAACTAAAAGCCAGATTTAAAAAATAATATGAAAGAAATTTATTAATTACTAGAGGCTTCAACAATTTCTAATTTCACCACCCAGCCATAGCAGAGCGCCAATGAGGTCAACACCACATAGCGTTTTTTTATTATTATTTTTACAAAGAATTATGAGAAACCACTAGGGATATTCTCACCTTAAATGTCAACCTAATAATAATTATTTTATTTATTTCTCAGTATTTACATGCTCTATGTTACGTAACTCCTAGTAATATAAGACATGAGCACATTTTTGGATGGAATAAAACATTTAAAAGTAACATTTTAGTCTTTATTCATTATTTTCCAAATTTGTCCAACTTGTCTATGTGATTTTGCGCTTCCAAGCCACTGTAGAATCAATGTCCAAATCAAATCAAATCAAATCATAAAAGTACTATTCCCATTATAAGATGAGCAACAAGATGGAGCGAAAGCATTTGCTTCAAGTCTGATGGTACTGACTGAATGACGATAAAGAGGACTGAACAGCCTCTCGTGTACTGCCACTACAGTCTCTTTAGTAATTAAAAGATGTATAATATCTCATTGGTCAGAACCACATAAAACAAACAGCACTTAATTTCTATCCATTGCACACAAGACAACATTTTCAAGAGATTTGAAAATAAAATAAAAAAGCGATTTAATTTAAAAGTTGATGGGCAGATGATATGAAACCTTTTTAGTTAAACCCCTTCAAACCAAATGCATCACATATTATGCAAGTGATTTTTATTGATTAATATCTACAAATGAGTTTTTGAAAAGGAAATCTGTCATAACATGTTATAGTCCAATGTTTGTAGTATAGCTACATGTGAAAAGCGGGTCATACACTGTAAGGGCTTCTTGTGATGTGGACATGTCTCGCTGTGATCTCTAGAAAGAGCCTGAAGAATTATATAAAACCAGATTATAGCTTGAAAAATCTTTACCATTGGTCAAAATAAGTTATGGACACTGTCTTGGTGCCAACATTTGTCATTAGGAAGTCCTGCATTACCACATCTTTACAAGGAACTGGAAGAGGTGCCTATAGAAAGTGGTTTACTGTGATGGAAATTGCAGGAGCCAAGATGATTGTTTTTCTCTTATTAAGTTCTGTTTTTCTGGAGTTAACCCCATCTATTCGCTGAACGATCGGGACAAAAGCGACGTAGACTGCCAGGAAGGTGTGGCCTACCTGACAGAGACAGTTATTTGACCGCAACTCACATCCAAGGCCTGCTGCCCTGTTCATCCTGAGCTTATATTTTACACCCTGAGCCTTTTTCTTTCTGAATTTTGAGGAAAATTAAATTACAATAAATATCACCTTTTTTTAAAAACTTTTATTCTGTGGACATTGTTTTCTTTTTTTGGATGTGTCCAGTCAGACGTTCCTGCACAGCCACAACAGTGTCTGTGTAGGCTTAGGAATAGCCCCTATGTGTGTGGTATAACTTCTCAAAATTATAATCACTGAACCTAAGACTTAGTGCAAAGATTTGAGCACTAAGTTTTAAATTCAATATTTTTAAGTGTATACTGTAAAATGATGACAGTACGAATGCATTTTTTTTGTGGTTTTTGTGCTTTAACAAGTGTTGCTCAGTCCCAATCCAACTCTGTTTCAGCTTCAAAAATGCTGGAAAAGGAGAACTGAAGAGTGGAGGCAAAGGATGAATGGAGGCATCTTTAGAGATGGAAAAAAGAAAGGCGGTCACTGAAGAGAAGACATAGGGGAGTGATCAATGGAGGTTGAGCAGAAACAGACAGTAGATATTCTTCAGCGTCAAAGAATCTTGTTCCAGGTAACACAAAGAGCCATCAGACCAGTGGGACAAAGGCAGAGATTGAGAAAAAAAATCAAATTCTCAACACTGGGGAGACAAGAATAATGATTTATTCAGTAGAACATCTATTTAAACCACAGCTGACCTCGGACATTGTAAAAGTAAATTTTACTGCTAATAGTTAAAGTGTATGTGTACTTTGGCAGGGGAACAGGTGGGATATAACTACAGAGACTTGAATACAGATGCTGCTGTGCAGAGGCTGAGGCCCTCATCCAAAGAAACTTCTGGAGAGAGAGGCAGCTTTAACGCATGGGGAGTAAAAATAGCGGTGGCACTGAAACAGAGACCCAACCATGCTGCCAATATTAGCTTGTAGTTCCGTGGAAGGAGTGCGAAATCCAAAGTGGCATAACATCCCACACTGCTACATCTCCCTGGAGCCTGCAGCACCTTCACTCAACAGTCAGCATCAAGAGGGTTGTCACTTTGTTTAGTCAGTCCTTTTCTATTTATCTATTTCCCTCCCAGGAATGTACCACAGCGCTATTTGTCTATCTCTCTACTTCTATGTATTCATCTAGAACCTCTTTGCTGAAATTGTTAGAAGTAGTGGCACTGATGTGTTGGAAATTCCACCTTTTGGTCCTACAGTAACTATCTGATGAATAACCATGAAAGTTGGTAGACATTGCAGACCTCAGAGGATGAAACTCGGTGGCTGTAAGGATGAGTGATACAAGTTCGGCACTGAAATTCACACTCCCCAGAGCATAAATCATCGAAAGATCAAAAAGTAATTAACCAACTCTTCATGTCACCTGCTGCTTCACAAATTTAAATGCAAAGTGTAACATATCAACAATACTATCTGAAATAAACAGTCTGATCCAGAAGCAGAATTTGAGGTTATTGAACATAACTTCAGGTTTAACTCTTGGTTTTCAGCACTATGACAGTGGTTCACTTGGGTTGCTGCAGCGCGGTACCTTACGCTGAACTCTTAAATGGAGCAAGTTATGTTCAGATAAGAGAACAGCTCATTTAGAATCTCCACCTACTGACCAATCAGTACTCCAGTACAAAGGCCATAAGCATCAAAGATCAGCAGAGCTCAATGTGCAAAAAGTGAGCAGAGAAGATAAGAGATACACATCAAATATGCTTTTAAAAAGAAAATATCACATGTAGTATAAAGTTTTACAGACAAAAAACATGCGTTTCACATGTACAGTTTAAATCAGGAGTATATTACTGTAATATACATTTGCATGTAACAGTGAATGATGTTATGGAAGTTATAATTGATCAGCAATTGAACTGAAAATTCTGAAATTCTGAAAACACTGGAATCTCATTGTTCTTGAAATCCAATGTCAATGATATTTAGCAGTCCAGTGCATTAGTTTTTTCCTTTTTGTGGACAACCAGTCAAGATGTCAAGGCTACACCTGCTGGAGCAGTCAGCAATGATGCAGGATCCTTTACCAACATAGGTCTGAGGTCATGGTGATCTTGTCGTAGCAGTGACTTTTTAGTTTGATGACCAATCACACTGACAAACTGGAGAGTGTTGAGACTGTAAATGAGCTAGCTGAGATATTTATGGCTACTACTCACGAATATATTACTGATGCTGTGGAGAAGGCCAGATGGAGATTGTTTAATGAACTGTTTAGATTAAGAGTGAATGTATTTCTGTGAGATTAAAGATATCATATTGATCTATTGGAAGTTATAATTGGCAATATTTTCTGCCATTCTGTGATCACAGTTAAATAATCCATCCATTAATTGAGAAAACAACACACACACAATAACTGATAGCAGCCCTAAGCTGAAATTTTTGGATAAACATAAGGCATTTACCATTTATTTGAACATGTACACTACTATTCAAAAGCTTGGAGTCACTTAGAACTGTCCTTATTTTTGAAATAAAAGCATTTTTTTATTGAAGATACTCCTCTGTTCTAATGCTACATTGTGTTTGCTAATCATGTTGAAAGGCTAATTGATGATAACAAAACCCTTGTGCAATTATGTTAGCACATGAATAAGAGTGTGAGTTTTTGTGGAAAACATGCCTGGGTGAGCCCAAACTTTTGTTTGGCAGTGTGTTAGTGAGGGTGCCAAACAGTATTTGAAAAACAGCCCGATGGTGTCGGCGCAGCGTGTCCCCATACTCTGATGTGTTTGTGGCGGCCACATATTGATTTTTCTGTTTGTTTTTCTATTTAAAATTGTGAATATGTTATTTCATTGTAGCGCCTGCTTTGACTCTGCCACTGTCTCGCAAACACTGATTGAACACTCCCTCCACTCCACGCACTCTGATTCAAAACATTTGCAGAAGGAACGCTTTTCTCTGCAGAAGAGTCAAACCAGACTTCACAAATGGTTAGTATCATCAATATTTCTGCACAGTTTGTCCAATATGTTCATTCTTAACACAACGCTGTCAATCTGAGAGACCAAACTCTTCAATTAGGGTGCTTTGTTACCATTCCAGATTCACTGCTCCAAACCATGGCACTGATATATTCGTCCATTTGCTCCATTTCTCAGTCGAGCATTAGTCTCAATTAACCTACTTGGCCATTGCTGAGTTGCTCAATTATCAGGTGAATAAAACAAATTGTGTGTTTGTTTAGTAATAATTCCCTTTTCGTGGAAAGCATGATATTTCCTGGGTGACCCAAACTTTTGAACAGTAGTGGATGTGATATGTTTTTAAATTTAGCAGTGGGACTTTGTCTATGCCATGCTGGGGAACTAGTGTGGACAAACATAACACAATCTGAGCCTACAAACCTTCACCTCTGATGAACATGAATACACAAAGAAATTGTCACACAATTTCACTTAATGATAACGCTGGAGGAGGCTGGGAAGGTGCACTATTCCTTAAAGCGGGGGCATTGTGTCAGCAGAACAAATCACCTCATTAAAGGTTTGTAAATGCATTAACTGCAAACATGTTCAAACTACAGTATGCGTATTTTCATTATTATACATATAAGATACATATTATTTATTAACCAACACAAGAATGTACAAGTAGTAGAGTGGGAGAGGGGATGCAACATTTGTCCTCATATAACTTTCTTGTGCAAATGTGTGTGTCTGTGTTGGACTGATATGTATAAACTGGAAAATTTGTAAGTGTGCCTGAACAAGACCCCGGCTTGTGCTACACTCCCACTTACCAGCTGCTGCCATTCATAACTCATTGTCATGTAGCATTGTGTTGAAAATAACTTTAGAAAACAGAGGAGGGAAACACGCAGTCCTGTTATTTTGTCAAAGTCAGTTGTTCAGTGCAGTGACAGGGACAGGTTGAGTGGGCTGTTGAGGAGCGGCTGGGTGGCTGGACCTTGAATTAAGGCAAGCAAGAGACCGGACCAAGCAGAGCAACGGGCTGGCAAGGCAGGCGAAAATAAACAGCCGGTCTGAAGAATCAATTCCGCGTGCCTGTCAGAGGACTGTCAAACTCCCCTCCATGATGGACAGTCTGGATGTTCACAGTCTATTTGCTGCCAGGCTGTGGAGCAATGACTAAGTGAACCATGCCGCGCCGAGCACAGACAATATGAAGAGGGAGTGCAGAGCAATATCTGCCGTTGCCATGCTACATCAGCATAAATGTCAAGGCCACTGTGGAGTGGCCTGAGGGTTCTTCTGTGAGAGAGCTCTGTCTGTCTGTGGGTGTTTGTGTGTGGGGGGGGTGCCAGTACATGTTTGCCATGTGTTGCGGGTGCTATTGTGTGCTTGAAAGTATAAAATGCTAACATAGATTGACATTCTAAGAAACTCAATTCACCTTCATGAGCGGCTAAGATGAATTCACAGAAAATACAAGATAGTGACAATGCAGTAAGTAATTAACAGTTGTGTATTTGTCCCTCTCAAAATTATGAAGACAGACTCATAAACAAACAATATAATCTGTCATTATTCATTATTATCACCAGTGTAGTGGCCATGCTGAGCCAACCACAATGATAACACTTTTTTCTTTATAGAAACTGTCTGCAAATTCAGAACGGAATTCGTCCAAGACCTGGTGCCAGACACATAAAATCATTGATAAAATTATGTATTCCAGTGTCATCACTGCTCAGTGGTGAGTAAATTCTAATTTAAAATAAACTGCCTCTAAGCCAGCAGTCTCTTCCTGATGGTTGCCTAGAATTATTCCTGAACTTTGTTTTAAAAATGCAATTTGATATAACTGACAATTTGCTCCACCAATCTGACATCTAGAACCATTATCAATATTTTTCCAATATTTGAAAAATTCTGTTTCTTGTTTGTAGCCTGTTTATTAAGACTGTGTAATCATAAAACAGTATTTTTTTTCTGTTAAAATCTGCATGCACTGATTTAAGCCAAAGGAACTCTTTGCATATCTATTACATGAGGCAGGTGCTCAGGAGAGGGATGAGCATGTCCAAAAGTATATGGGAGACTGCTTGAATCATTTGAACATCTGCATTTCTCTCGCCACTGTAATGTTAAATCGAATTAACAGCATATTTTATTAAAACACACACACACAAAATAAAGACAAAGAAACTCCACTATGTCTGTTTTCTCTTAAATAATTTGAGACACTGGTAAGATCTTTGTATTTTTTCTTTCCCACATACATTACCGTTCAATAGTTTTGGGTCACCCAGACAATTTGAAATGAAAACTCGCACTTTTATTCATGTGCTAACATAATTGCACATGGGTTTTCTAATCATCAGTTAGCCTTTCAACACCATTAGATAACACAATTAGAACACAGGAGTGATGGTTGCTGGAAATGTTCCTCTGTACCCCTATGGAGATATTCCATTAAAAGTCACAATAGTCATTTATCACATTAACAATGTCTAGACTGCATTTCTGATTCAGTTAATGTTATCTTCATTGAAAGAAACTGCTTTTCTTTGTGATCCTAAATTTTTAGAGGTAGTGTACAACTGCCCTGACAACTGAGGATTTTTTTGCTTGGTGTGAATGTGCATTGCATCCATGGCCCTGGGGATTTCATTGTTTTAGTCTGACTGAAGCTCTGATCAAGCCTGACTTTGTACAATCAAATATGGGACAGAATATGGTATAGAAACCTACCCATAACTTGATTATGAACACTGCAATCTACTGCAATCCAGGTCTGCTCAGTATTTATTACTGAGGTCAGCCCAGTCCAGTACATCACCTACTAAAGTGCTTGGCGAGTGTAAAACAGATGGTAGAGACAGGAAAATTCCCCTATTTAATTCACTTGTTTGATTTGAGGCATGAAAGCCATTTAAGGGTGAAAACGTCTGCAATCAATTTTATCTTCATATACCGTGCATTACATTTCACCTTACCCCCCAAAAAAGAATGTTGAAGATACAGTTTCAGAAATATTATTATTATATTATTTGGCATAAAGTCAGATTTATTGCAATGAACTATAATTTTAACTTGGATGTTGAAATGAACATTATTTCTAAGTTGGAAGCCAGACATTACAGTAACAGTAGCATGACAATAATGTATAATGACTTGACGTCTAATAGGTAAGGCTACACTCTGGTTCATAAATTCACTGCCTAGAAAAAAAAAGTTGCACACTCTCATATTTCTTTGGACCACCTTAAGCTTTGAGTATGACACTCATTCACTGTGGCATTATTTCAATAAGCTTCTGCAATGTCACAGCATTCATTTCTATCCAGAGTTGCATTAAATTTCTACCAAGATCTTACATTGATGATGAGAGAGTTGGACCGCTGCACAAAGTCTTCTCCAGAAGATCCCAAAGATTCTCAGTGGGGCTGAGGTCTGGACTCTGTGGAGGCCAATCCATGTGTGAAAATGATGCTTCATGCTCTCTGATCCAATCATTCACAATGTTAGCCCCGTGAATCCTGGCGTCGTCATCTCGGAATATGACCATGCCATCAGGGAAGAAAAACTCCATTGATGGAAAGACATGGTCATTCAGTATATTCAGGTATATTCATTCTTTAGGAACATAATGTTGCTAAACCCTGACCAACCCCAGATCATAAACCTAAGCCCCACAAGCTGCCTCTCTTCTCACCCTGATGTGCCCATCACTGTGGAACAGGGTAAATCTGGACTCATCAGACCACATGACCGACCACATTTGTTCCTCGAAGATGATTGTTCACCACTCTCCTTTCAGGTTTTAATAATGTGTTGGACGCTTCTTAACCTGATTTTAGCAGTTTCGGAAATCTCCTTACTTGTTTGCTGGACGCAAGCCAATAATTTGACCCTTCTGACACAGATTAACATCCTTTCCATGACCAAGAGTAGCTGCACATGTTGCAGCTAATGGAGTTCAGAATAAATACAAAAACAAAATACACTTCCAACATGGTTGTTTCAGAAATGAGAAGCTACTCACTGCATCAGCAAGAGTTAAATAAGTTGTTGCAGCTGAAACATATTCATCACTGCAGTAATTATCCAGTGGAAGGCTCTTACAGATTTGCTTAGTAAAATCCACTTTTTTTCCCCCCCTTTTTTTTGGCCAGACAGTGTATTTGGACATTGGCACAATTTTTTAGCATTTCAGCTCTATACACCACCACAACGGATTTTACACAGAACAATCAAGATGTGTTCTAAGTGCTGACTTTCAGCTTTAATTTGAAGGTATCTACATCCAGATCAGCTGGAGGAATTACAACACATTTTATATGTGTCCTCCTCTCACAGCTGTCTTAAATATTTGTATTCACAGGTGAAACTCGCCAGTACAGATCCACCCCAGAAGACCTTCAGCTCTACACAGATAGTGCTTCTTTCGTCAGATTTTGGGGGTTTCTTCATCAGAAGATAGTTTCATGCTGGACTTCTTACTGCTTTCTCACAGTTGGCCCAAACTCTTCTGACCATTGCCAGCCGTGTATAAAATTCACTCACTGATAGTCAGTCTGGTGCCAATGATGGAATCAGTGTCTCAATAATCTGGTTCTTTATCTCCCTTCAGTGCAGCAACCAATGTAGGAGGGTACTTCAAAAGTTCTGGGTCTCATCATGAAATGTCACAGGAGAAATACTGTTCTTGCATTGTCTTTTTAAACACTGTTAAACACTGTCTCCTTTAACTTCAGTGCACTAAGTCCACCAAGAGTATCCTCATCACCACTTTATTTTTGACAGCATTGAAGCAGCTTCAACAGCTCAAGTGGACAAGACCAAGAGTAAAACAATGACTCATTGGTCCTCGCAAGTTAACTAACTTTGACTAGCTGAAAGTTGATGATTCAGTTGGACTTTTTGAATTAAAATGGTTTTAAATACTAATTCTATCACGTCAAGGCAATTTTGAATGGAAAATGCTGAGAGTAATGGTATTCCTTTTTCTGATTCTGATTCTCACAAATCAGTTTCAGATGAGTTGAAACCAGAAGCCTCCACACCAGAGAGTGAGTAGAAGCATACTGAGCATCAAGAAAGACATTTGACGGGTACATACAGTGCTGTGAAAAAGTATTCTTGTGGAATGCAGTATTAACTTTACGCCAGATGGAACAAACTTATGTCTTCCAAAAAGTTCCACCTTCAACTCATCATTCTTCAGGATGTAATCCCAAAACTCTTGGTGCTCAACCAGAATTTTTTCTTGCATTTTTTCCCCCGGACAAATCTTCATGTTCCCTTTGATCAAGAGTGGTTTGTGCCTTGTAACTCTCCCATTATACCATTTTTCTCCAGTGTTTTCCTTATTGTGGAATCATGTAGACAGACCTTAACTGAGGACAGTGAGGCCTGCAGATCTTTTGATGTTCATCTGGGTTCCTGGATGAGATGTTGACGTGTTCTTGAAGAAACTTTGGTAGGCTGGCCACTCCTGGGAAGGTTCATCACTGTTCCATGTTTCTCCATTTGTGGATAATGTCTCTCACTGTGATTCTCTGGAGTCCCAGAGCCTTAGCATGGAATTCGTCCAAGCCTTAGCAACACTTTCCAAACTGATAAACATCAGTGACTTAATTTCTCATCTGTTCTTGAATCTCTTTAGAATGTGGGATCATGTGCTGCTTTTTGAGACCCTTTAGCAACTTCACAATGCCAGACAGTTTCTACTTAGTGATGTTTAGCTTCAACAAACTTGGCAGTGATCATATGTGGGTGTGTTTGGTGAAACTGAACCCAGCTGCCAAATGAATTTGGTCATTTGGTAGATTAGTAGCTAAGGAGGAAATTACTTGCATTTTGTGTTTTCTTGGGTTATCTTTGTCCTATATTGAAATGAGTTTCATGATCTGAAACATTTAAGGGTGACAAATATGCAAAAATTGGAGATATGTGTAGGGTGGCCGATACTTTTTCACAGCGCTGTATGAGGAAGGTCATGGCTCAGTGCATTAAATTAAAAAGAGCCATGACAGTAACAGTGGGTCAAAGCGAAAGATAGCTAACATGGAAGTGAAGCCTATTAATTTTTTTTTTTCAGGTTATGGCAAAAACCCTTCGAAATGTTTCTGCATTACTTTTGGTGAATCATACCTACCTACTTTTTCTTCCAAAATGGCTGTTTTACGTTCATCTGAACTGTTTTTATGGTAAGACGGAAGGCTGAGGTTGTTGATAATAGTTTTATTTCAACAGAGTTGCATTCTGAAAATGTACAGCTCTTCGTAGAGTGACACAATGTGGTGTTTGGATTGCACAAATGGGGTCCATTGTTCTCTGTAGACCCTCCTCCTTCTTTGCATTATACTGGCTTGCTGTGCTGGAGCGTTCATGCTCCATTGCTCTGGTCTGAGCACTCAGCTTGCCTTGGTGTCTAGGTCCTGCAGCAGAAGACAGTAAATCCTCCCGTGTCTGATGGCTATTGATTAGGTATTCACATCCTGCCTCCTGCCCAGGAGTAAACAGCGCTGGCCTCCGCTCTCTCTCTCTCGCACATCATTCCATTTTCTCTATTCACAGTTCCTCTTCTACCAGCAGGGCCTCTCTCGGAAATGACAGCATACAGTATAATATGCAGAACAGAGGCCCAGTTCCTCACTTTTTTCCCAGCATCTCTTCTGCTCAATAAACATTTCGCCTCCGCCTTTGTTTATCTGGCAGTATGACTCTTCCCCCTTCTCCCTCATTCCCTCTCTGACACTGTGTCTCTTTCATTTCCTCTCATCTTGTCATTCTCTCTTTGTCAGCGCCTCATTTTATCTCTCTCTCCTGCTCTAACCTGTCACTCCCATCCCTTCTCTCCGGGACCCAACAAGCACTGTGGACGCAATTATGACCCGCTGAGGGAGTGTGGAAGCACGCTCTGGTTGTGTGTCACTGCTGATCATGTTAATATATGCAGATGAAACTGCGCACATGAATCAAGTGTTTCCCCTTGGTGGAAGGTCTAAACTTAGCTGACCAGGCATTCACCTTAACCACCCCGCGTCACAGGTTGCAGAATGCTGAGTGAGCAGCACCAGTGATCCCGACAGTGTAAACAAACAGACGAGGAGTCTGAGAATATCCGTAGCAGCACATACAAACACGTGAAAAAGAGGAAACTTCAAGCACACAACAAAGGGAACAGGGTTGGCACGATTAATACATTTCTCTCTAATGAAAAAAAAAGATTGACTTCTTGCTCCTCCTGCCCGGAAAACTTTAAAGCGGCGCTGAAGCACCGCAGTAAAGGTGATTTAGGAGACAAAAATTGCAGCTAAACTATTTATAGCTGAGATGTGAGTAAACAGTACACAAGTGTAAGCTACAATCACATCTTAAATACATCATTTTTATTTGCTCAGTATATTTCCATGTGGCAGATTACTGTGTGCATTTACAACTCCTCCCTCATGTTATATTTCAACACAGCTTTTGCCTAAAAATATGATTATAATGTAATTTACAGGTGAAACCGGATTTCTTTTTTTTTTTTTTTTTTACAGCACTGACTAAATCTCGGTTGGGTTTGTGTTTGTATGTGACTTAGAAGGCTCTGTGTGTGTGTCTGTGAGTATGCAACAGACGGAAAGACAGAGCGAGAGAGAGTTGTTTATTTTATCGTTTTCTGTGTGAAGGCAGAACTGAGTGTGTGTGGGTGACGGAGTGTGCCACTGTGTATGCTTTTGCATGTGTTCGCCAGATAGAGAAGCATGCTTTCGGGATTTTGTTTAGGGATTGTCACTGTGGAATGTCAGAGTGTATGTGCAAGTGTGACAGAAAGCAGGATTACTGTACGTGTGTATGGATGTAGGTTTTTCTGTGTGTGTGTGTGTGTGTGTGTGTGTGTGTGTGTGTGTGTGTGTGTGTGTGTGTGTGTGTGTGTGTGTGTATATATGAGTGTGAGAGACAGAAAGTTTTACGTTCTTGTTTTTCACGTGGGCGTGTCTAAAGAAATACACGAAGATGTAGAATTTGAAGGTTCACCGTGTGTGTGTGTGTGTGTGTGTGTGTGTGTGTGTGTGTGTGTGTGTGTGTGTGTGTGTATGTTTGTGTGTGTGTGTCCTCGCCTCATGCACAAACTGTGTGGGTGAATGTGCCGGACAATCCATAAACTGCCATCCCCTGAGCTGGAGGGCTGCCCAGGAGCCTCTGCTCACCTTCTCTTAGGTGATTTAGGAAGCTATCGATTTCATAGTCCTGCTTTGTTTTTCCGCTTTCTCATAAATAGCAGATCAAACTCGCTATTGGCCCTGTTTGTTTTGTTCTCTTTCTCCTGCAGGCTATTTACTCTGACACTTCCACCACTATCCTTGTTACATGGTGGAGGAAAATCATTTCCATTGTTCCTGCACCTCTGCAGACTATCATAGGCAAATGACAGAGATGATGATGAGATCGGTGAGATAGCATGGATGAAAAACTTTTGCCAATGTCATTATGACAATGATGGTGAAGTTAATGGAAATAGTAAAAACCAGACTGACACTGTTGATGTTAAAGGGCTAGTTTGTCCGGCTGTCTTAACTTGATCCATCCCTCAAATATTGTAAAGTTAAGCACCTAACAAAAACGTACTGTGTTAGTTGGTAAATATGTACTGCAATCTATTTTCATTTGTCATGACATTTTCAGGAAAAGATCACAATAAAATAATCATCATCTGACCTCATTTAAATCACATCGGTTATTTTTTTTTCATCTGTCCACTACATTCACAGATTACTGCAAACGCAAAGTGCAATTATGGCAATTATATTCAACATTTTAAGCTTTTTATAAACTCAAGCACCTACAGTCTCTTGAAATGTGGTGTTTTATGGGAGGACTTTTATTATAGTAAATTGTTTTAATTTAACACAACAGCAACTACTTACTGGTTAACTGAGAACTAATGCAACTACTGAGAGATGACACAATTATAAAAAATTAAACAATAAGAGATATTTCTGTTTCACGCTGCAAGAATGGATTTTCTCTCAAGTAAACGGTTTTTACCGGAGCCTTTCCCATCTAACTGCATCTGAATGTGCTGGCATTTGCTAAAAATGGTGTGCCACTCCTCAGTCATTTCCTTGAATGAATGGTGGTGATGATGTCACTAATAATATTAATGACAAATAGTTTAATGATGATGAGCAGGAATGTAATGACAACAGAAAAATATTGATGATGATGTTAATGATGATGATGGTGATTGTGATTATCATTAAGGGGCTGATGAAGATGATAATATGCTTGCTGAAGTAATGATGACAAATGAGCTGGAGATGAAGACTTTAAAAATAACACTTTCAAGAGGAAGAATTATCTTGAGGAGTCAAATATTTGCCCGGCTCATACAGCTCTAATTCTCAGCTTGGTATTCTGGGCATTTGGTTAGAGCATGAATGCAGTTAGTTGAAAAGAAGCAGTGTGGTTTCTTCTGTGCTATTGTAAGACTTTTAATCCAAGCAGTAGTATCAGCTTTCCATATGACAATTAGTTACATCTGGGACTATGTCGGACATACACTGCTGTTCCAAAGTTTGGGGTCACTTGTTTTTCAAGAAAAGCATTTTTTTTTCAATGAAGATAACATTAAATGAATCAGAAATACAATCTAGATATTGTTGATGTGATAAATGACTATTCTAGCTGGAAATGGCTGATCTTTAATGAAATATCTACATAGGGGTACAGAGGAACATTTCCAGCAACCATCACTCCTGTATTCTAATGCTACATTGTGTTAGCTAATGGTGTTGAAAGGCTAATTGATGATTAGAAAACTCTTGTGCAATTATGTTAGCACTTGAATAAAAACGTGAGTTTTCATGGAAACAAGAAAATGTCTGGATGACCTCAAACTTTTGTACGGTAGTGTAGCTTAAATGTCTGTTTTCTGTGAACATGATGCAGAACACAGTATGATAGTGTGATTTGTTATTTTTGTTGTTTGTTTTTTATTTTAAAAAGCATCATTAGACTGTTCTATCAGTATGAAACAAACTAAATATCTTCAACTGTCTGACTGTAAATTAATCTCATGGCTGATTTGTGACACTGACATTATAACAATGGCAAAGCTAAAGTGAGCTTGCAGACGTTTTGTCACACCCTCCACCTCTGACGCCAGGTTAGTGGCAGGTTTCTCCCTTCCCTCTCTTTTCCTCTCTCTCTCTAGTGAGCATGGTGGGTGGTTTGCAGACAGGTGCTACCAATTTGTGATCACCTGAGGAGAAGTACATGCAGGTGGGAGTGATCAGCTGCAGCTTCTCTCCTCCTCCATAAAAGCCAGACGCAGATCACTACTTAATTCTCGGGTCCAGACTGGCGAAGAAGGACAGAACAACTGAGCAACCTCAGTCAGCTGACTGATCCATGTTCCATCTCCTTTCTGTGTAACTAGTGCTAACTGCTGTTCTTTGTGCTGTTGTTCTGGATCATCCACCTGCTCGTTAATCCCTCACCTAAATTCTGTGCCTGTTCTCTGCCGTCAGTCTGAACCTTGCCATGAAGCTTGTTAAGAGCACTAAGAGACTGTTCCCCCATCACAAAATAAACAACTTGGGAAGATCAAAAGCAACCATAGAAACCATTTATCTCAGTGTAACATCACTGATGGATATGCATACAAATGAGTTATGAAGCTTCAATTTATACTTGCATTTAATTAATTTCCCACTGAATTATCATCCCAATTTATCTTACAAATGGCATCCCAATTTGTCTCTCTACTTAGATGATTCATTAGGATTTTAAGGCAGGCCCTATTCTTAAAACAGATGCTGTGTTGCCTGCCTTGCTGAGAGCCTCGAAACCCTCCACAGATGCACTGTTTTTCCTAGGCAAGGAGAAATCACATGCCTCTGTGCAGAACTTGGACATATACCTCACTAATGATATAGAAATGCACGGTCAAATGACTCTGCTGAGGACAGATCCTATTTCATTTGGCAAAAGTTTTGTTTATATATATATATATATATATATATATATATATATATATATATATGTATATATACAATGTCACTTTCAAGTACCAATTATTAGGTAATTAGGTTACAATCACAGGAAAATTCCCTTGTTGTGTGATCTATAGAATAAAGCCACAAGGGTGTTCATAAATGTGAACACACATGTTTGTAAGTACACAAGCTATTTCAGATTGAAAAAATAACTTTCATTAATGAACCTCATTTGCCATTGATTGCAATTTCTTTAACTGTCCGTTGTAATTTTTTTTTGTTAAAATGCTGCAGAGAGCTGCTGACCACATGCAGCCTTACCCTGGGACATGCTGCCAGCAGAATAATAATAAAGCCCAAGAAGAAAAATGAGGCCACTCTCTCCGGCATCAGGTCTTTGACATGAGTCAGACAGCAGAATGTGTTTGTATCATTTTGTGAAATGTAAATTCAATCTAAGAAGATGAGAGCAGGGCCCTAGGTCTCCAAGGACTGTGTTTTTTAGTGAAAGAAGGATGGAGGAGAATTTAATATATCTGAAACTAGCGTTTGTGTTGGTCGCATTGATTGTCTATATGAAAAGGGTTTAAAAGAAGCTAGGCCAAACTGAACCACTGAAATGAGCTCTGGGGATAAGTTGAAGGATTAAGGGGAAAAGGGAGAAAGGGGGAAATGGAACGAAAGTTTCAAAGAAGAGAGGAGGGCTGAACAGCACACCGAGAGGGAGAAGACTGAGAAATTAAGATGAAGTGAGGCAGAGAGAAACTGTCTAGAATGTGTTGAGACAGAGGATGAATGTTTGAGGCTATAGCTTTTTAAAACTCCAATAAAGCCAGCTGGCTGCGGGCCGCATCGGAAAATGGAAAAAGGAGGCTTTGAGTGGCGAGTCCAGAGGCCAGTGGAGCGATGCGGGGCCTGATGAGGCCGAGCAGTGGGGCAGCCTTCCTTTGTGAACGAGAACTCATTTACAATGACTAAGGCATGGTGAGCTGCACTTAGCTGCACCAAAAAAGAGCTGCAGCTTTCATCTGCAGTCTTCAACGCGATTCCAATCCATCATGTGTTTGTAATGAAACACTAGGTATTCCCAGCATTTCACACATATTCATATCACAATAATGTAGCACATTTTCTGCAGTGCCTTTTCTTGCCATGGCATGACTTATATATAGCACAAAGTATTTCCTTAAAACAGCATGGTGCGACGGTGTAGACAAAATGAGCCTGCTGGGCAATGATATGACTAAGAAGATGCTCTGCACACAGTAAACACCAGTCCTGTTGGCTGGGCTGCAGTAATGACTGAGGAATCCTGCTGTGCCAGCCCTGCCTGCTTGTCTTCACCTTCAATATTAACATCTTTTCTCAACTTCAGCCAAACACAGAAAATAGCTGGTGTTTTTGTTGTTGTTGTTGTTGTTCAGCACATCAGCAATCACTAGCTTAGATCTAAGATCTAAGCCTGATCTAAGATCTAAACTAGTGATTCTTATACACTGCCCGTCCCAAAAACAAGTCGCACACTCTAATATTTTGTTGGACCGCCTTTTGCATTGAGTATGGCACACATTCACGGTGGCATCATTTCAGTAAGCTTTTGCAATGTCACAGCATTTATGTCTGTCCAGAGTTTCTGCCATGGTCTTGTATTGATAATGGGATAGTTGGACTGCTACGCAAAGTCTTCTCCAGCACATCCCAAAGATTCTCAATGGGGCTGAGGTCTGGAGTCTGTGGAGGCCAGTCCATGTGTGAAAATGATGTCTAATGCTCCCTGTACCACTCATTCTCATTGTGAGCCCCATGAATCCTGGCATTGTCATCTTGGAGGATGCCCATGCAGGTTAGCTAGGGGCATGCTCCAAGCTAGGGTTAAATAAGTTGTTGCAGCTGAAACATATACGTGACTGCAGTAACTATCCAATGGAAGGCCTTTACCTATTTGTTTAGTTAAATCGAAGTGGCGACTGTTTATTGTTTTTTGGACAGGCATTGTATTTTTAGCATGTTAACTCGTCTATAGGAGAATGCTTATTTGTTTCTGTTCTAAAAGTGAATGTAAAACTTAGATGAGCACGTAGGATTTAGGTAGTAAACAGCTTCTTTGAATGTGTACCTACTAACTCCTACAGCTTTTGGTAGCATTGTACCATCTCATCTGCATCTTGTTTCTACACAGAAATGTTAAACAAATGCTGGAAAACATTTTTGGCAACCAACAACTCTTTGGAGTGATTGTGCACAGCTGCTTTGCCAGATTTGGTACCACTATGCCTGTGAGGGACCAAAACCAAAACCTGTTCTCGCCTTCCACATGTGGCAACTGATGATATAGCCAGAGATGCAGCACAAAACACATATACTGGGTGATAAATAGTTTTTAATCAAGAAATAGCTGGATTTTTGCCAACAGAAAGTATCTAAAATGAAGGTTTTGATTTATAGTGCAGACACAGACTTCACCCTTCAATTCCACCACTGAATCACTGAACAGACAGATGTATCAGCCATAATATACTTTCATTAATGCTTTCCGATGATGTTATTCGTTTGGTGGTACAATGTACTTATAGAGCTGGAGTTTACTTCTGTTTTGCTATGTCTTATCACTGTTTAAGAGTCTATAGTCATGCTATTGCTGTATTTATAATCCTTTATTGATTGTGAAACTGAGTGGTGGATGCAGTGGGCAGCTTTGCATTGGAAATGACTTAGCTGGGTGTGTGCGCCTGGACTCAAATTATTACAAAATCAAACCCCTCACAGTCCAAAGGTGAGACCAGGCAGCAGAGCTGCAGTCACCGTCCCAATATCCTATAGAGACTGTGTCTACCCACAACTACTCAGATTGTATAAGTCTAAAATTAACTGTTCATAGGGCTGCTAGTAACAACCTTGTCCAAATTAACATGACTTCATCAGAACCAAAAAACAAGATAATTACATGTGGGTTATTAAAGATTAGGACTCTCTCATCTAAATCTCTTTTAGTTAATGATCTGAAAACTGATCATCATATTGGCTTCGTATGTCTGGCTGAAACCTGGATACAACATGAGGAATATGTCAGTCTCAATGAATCTAGTCTCCCAGTCATATTAATTTTCATGTCCCCAAAAGTACAGGCAGAGAGCGAGGCTTGGCAGCAATCTTTCCCTCAAATGCATTAATCAACCAGAGACCAATACTTGGCAAGAAATCATTTGAAAGCCTTAGTCTCACACACTTAAATTGGAAAACACAAAAAACAGTTCTCTTAGTTGTTTTATATTGACCACCTGCCCCTTACTTTGAATTTTCATCTAAATTCTCAGAGTTTCAGGCTGACCTAGAGCTCAGTACAGATAAAGCCATTATAGTGGATGACTTAAGCGTCAGTGTAGATGATGAGAATGACAGCCTCAACTCCACATTTAGCTCATTGTTACACTTGATGTTTTTTGTCAGTATATACACTACCATTCAAAAGTGTGGGGTCACTGAGAAATGTCCTTATTTTTGGAAGAAAAGCTGTTTTTTCGATGAAGAAAACATTAAATTAATCAGAAATACTGTCTAGACATTGTTAATCTGGTAAATGACTATTCTAGCTGGAAATCTTTCATGGAATATCTAGATAGAGGTGCAGAGGAACATTTCCAGCAACCATCACTCCTGTGTTCTACTAGTACATTGTGCTAGCTAATGATGTTGAAGGGCTAGTTGATGATTAAAAAACCCTTGTGCAATTACGTTAGCACATGAATAAAAGTGTGAGTTTTCATGGAAAACAAAAAATTGTCTGGGTGAGCCCAAAATTTTGAATGGTAGTGTACATAAACCATCTCACTGTTTAAACCACACCATTGATCTTGTTTGACATATGGCATAGAAACTGAACTTCTGTTTTTCAACCAAACTCTCATTTGTCTTATTTTTAAAAACCATGTCGATTTACAATAATGAGCAACTTCCAAAATGTGCCATTACAGGCAGATATTTATCTGACATTTCAGCAACTAAATTTAAGGAATCGATTCCATTATTATTTACTTCAGTGCCATATGCCAACACAAGTCCTCTAATGTTAGTCGCACACAGATGGATAATCTCCTTGATTGGACTTCAGCTCTACTGCATACAGCACTTGAGACTGTTGCCCGTCTGAAAAAGAAGCAATAAATGATCATAAAATAGCTCCATGGCATAATGAACAACTGTGCATGTTAAAGGAGAATTCAAGAAGACTGTAAAGACAGTGATGCTCTACAAATTCAGAGGAATATCATCTAGCATGGAAAATTAGTTTTCTCGCATATAAAAATGTTATTCATAGGACAAAAACTTCCCATTCTATCCATCCATTTTCTTCCGCTCATCTGGGGTCGGGTCACGGATGCAGCAGACCAAGCGGGTCATTCCAGATGTCCGTTCCCCCAGCAATGATTTCCAGCTCTACCTGGGGGATCCAGAGGCATTCCCAGGCTATACGAGATACATAATCCCTCCAGCAGGTTCTGGGTCTACCCTGGGGTCTCCTCCCAGGTGGATGTGCTCGGAAAATCTCCAAAGGAAGCCTCCCAGGAGGCATCTGAATCAGATGTTGAAACCACCTCAACCAGCTTCTTTCGAAGCGATGGAGCAGTGACTCTACTCCGAGCTCCCTCTGGATGTCTGAGCTTCTCACCATATCTCTAAGGGGGAAAAAAAGAGAGAGAAAAAAAAAGGATGAGCCCAGCCACCCAGTAGAGGAAGCTCATTTTGGCCACTTGTTGCGATCTTGTTCTTTTGGTCACTACCCAGAGCTCATCACAATAGGTAAGGGTTGGAAAGTAGATGTCCTGGAAAATCAAGAGCTTTGCCTTGCGACTCAGCACCCTCTTCACCATGATGGTTTCGGTATAACACCCAATCCACATGTCCATCTCAGGCTCCATTTTCCCATCACTGGTAAAGAAGATCCCCCTGAATCTGGAGAGAGCAATCTACTGGTTTCCGGCCTAGAACCATGGCCTCTGACTTGGAGGTGTTGATCTGCATCCCTGCCACTTCACACTCGGCTGCAAACCACTCCAGTGCATGCTGAAGGTCATGGTCTGAGGAAGACAACAGAGCCACATCATCTGCAAAACTTCTTATTTTTCATCTTTGAGAAAAACAAGAACAACTCCAAGTTTCTTTTCAGCACTGTAGCCAGGTTGACAAAGTCATCGCTCTGTGGAGCCTTCTGTTCCTTTAGTCCTCAGTAGTGAAAATTTCATGACCTTCTTCACAAATAAAGTTTTAATATTACACAAAAAATCCTGAACATGTGTTAGGTGCAGTGTCTCTGGAAGCGCCCATAAAACCAGATTTTTACTTGGACTGCTTCCCTGCTGTAAATCTCTCAGCGTTCACGTTGGTTGTATATCCGTCTAAACCAGAAACTATTTGTTAGACTCCCATCCCAACCAGACTGTTCAAGGAATTTTTTCCTTTAGTCAACACCACAGTATTAGACATCATCAATGTGTCTTTATTAACAAGCTTCGTATTGCAGACTTTTCAGGTTGCTATAATAAAGTCACTTCTCAAAAAGCCTACTGTGAATCCAAGTGTTTTAGCCAACTATAGACCCGTATCCAACCTCCCTTTTATTTCTAAAATTCTTGAAAAAGCTGTTGCAAACCAATTATGTGATTATTTTTCATTGAAATGGAGAGTTTCAGACAGGATTTAGAATTCATCATAGGACAGAAACAGCAATTGCAAAAGTCACCAATGATCTTCTCATAGCTTCAGACGGTGGACTTGTACACACGTGGACAAAATTGTTGGTACCCCTCAGTTAAAGAAGGAAAAACCCACAATTCTCACTGAAATCACTTGAAACTCACAAAAGTAACAATAAATAAAAATTTATTGAAAATTAAATAATCAAAAACAGCCATCACTTTTGAATTGTTGATTAACATAATTATTAAAAAAAACAAACTAATGAAACAGGCCTGGACAAAAATGATGGTACCTCTATAAAAGATTGAAAACTATTTGACCAGAGTGACATGATTAACTCAGGTGTGTCATTTAATTGACATCACAGGTGTTTCCAAACTCATAATCAGTCAGTCTGCCTATTTAAAGGGAGACAAGTAGCCACCCTGCTGTTTGGTGAAAAGGTGTGTACCACACTGAACATGGACAACAGAAAGCGAAGGAGAGAATTGTCCCAGGACATCCGAAAAAAAAATTATAGACAAACATCTTAAAGGTAAAGGCTATAAGACCATCTCTAAACAGCTTGAAGTTCCTGTGACAACAGTGGCTCATATTATTCAGAAGTTCAAGACCCACGGGACAGTAGTCAACCTCCCTGGACGTGGCCGCAAGAGGAAAATTGATGACAAATTGAAGAGACGGATCGTTGGAATTGTATCCAAAGAGCCCAGAGCAACCTCCAAAGAAATTAAAGGTGAACTCCAAGGCCAAGGTACATCAGTGTCAGATCGCACCATTCGTCGTTGTTTGAGCCAAAGTGGACTTCATGGGAGACGACCAAGGAGGACACCACTGCTGAAAAAAACTCATAAAAAAGCGAGACTGGAATTTGCAAAAATGCATGTTGACAAGCCACAAAGCTTCGGGGAGAATGTCCTTTGGACAGATGAGACCAAACTGGAGCTTTTTGGTAAGGCACATCAACTCTATGTTCATAGACTCAAAAACCAAGCATACGAAGAAAAGAACGCTGTCCCTACGGTGAAACATGGAGGAGGCTCAGTAATGTTTTGGGGCTGCTTTGCTGCATCTGGCACAGGGTGTCTTGAAAGTGTGCAAGGTACGATGAAATCTGAAGACTATCATGGCATTCTGGAGAGAAATGTGCTGCCTAGTGTCAGAAAGCTTGGTCTCAGTCGCAGGTCATGGGTCTTCCAACAGGACAACGATCCAAAACACACAGCCAAAAACACCCAAGAATGGCTGAGAGAAAAGCGTTGGACTATTCTAAAGTGGCCTTCTATGAGCCCAGATCTGAATCCCATTGAACATATGTGGAAGGAGCTGAAACATGCCATTTGGAGAAGACACCCATCAAACCTGAGACAACTGGAGCTGTTTGCTCATGAGGAGTGGGCCAAAATACCTGTTGACAGCTGCAGAACGCTCATTGACAAATACAGAAATCGTTTAATTGCAGTGATTGCCTCAAAAGTTTGTGCAACAAAATATTAAGTTATGGGTACCATCATTTTTGTCTAGCCCTATTTCATTAGTTTGTTTTTTTAAATAATTGTGTTAATCAACAATTCAAAAGTGATGGCTGATTTTGATTATTTAATTTTCAATAAATTTTTATTTATTGTTACTTTTGTGAGTTTCAAGTGATTTCAGTGAGAATTGTGGGTTTTTCCTTCTTTAACTGAGGGGTACCAACAATTTTGTCCACGTGTGTATCTATACTTGTTCTACTGGATCTCAGTACTGCATTTATTACAGTGGATCACTGGAACATGTTATTAGACTTGGAGGAACTGCCCTAAATTGGTTTAAATCGTATTTATCAGACATATTGCAGTTTGTGCCTGTTAATGACTATTCTTCCGCTCACACTAGAGTTAATTATGGAGTTCGACAGAGTTTTCTGTTAGGACCAATACTATGTACTTTGATGATTTTCCACCGGCTTTCAATTGGATTTATATCTAGTGATTAAGCAGGCCAAGGCATAGATTGAATGTTCTGGTTCTCCATCCAGGCTTTAATTGACCTTGTCTTGTGGCAAGGGTCATTTTCTTGTTGGAACATGCAGTAATTGGAGGAAAGAGTTTTCCAGCTGATGGAAGGAGACTGCTTTCAAGAGTAGCCCTGTACATGACCTGATTCAGTCACCCTTCACACAATTGCATTTGTCCTGTTCCACCCATACTGAAACAACCCCACATCGTCACTGATCCACCCCCATGTTTTACTGTAGGGACAAGGCAGTCTGCTTTGTAGGCTTCTCCAGGTTTACTCCTAACCAGTAAGTTGACTGGAGTGGGCATCAACTGAATATTGGATTCATCACTGAAGAGAACCTTAGCCCAGTCATCAACAGTCCAATCCTTGAGATACCTCTGCCAGGCGTTAATGAAGGGCTTCTTCTGTGCCCAGTGTGACTTCAAACCAGCTTCAAGAAATTAGTTTCAAACTGTCCTTGCCGAACAAGTCACATTTCTCGACCGTGCACACTAATTTTTAAGGTCCCTGGAGGACTGACCACAATTCCTGACACAGAAACGCTACCTGTCTCTCACTCATGCCACTTTCCAGAAGTGTCAAGATGGCTGCTTTTGTGGCTTCACATAATTCTTTTGTTTTCGGCATTATGTGAGAGCTGACAACTTCTGAGTTGTGCTACAACTTGAACGTAAGCAGGAAACCACTCTAGGCCCTTGCTTGTGCGGTGCTGCTTATGACATGAAATGGCCTGTTACTTACCCTGAGAAAACATTTAAGCTTAAGCGTGTCAAATTGGACATAAAGTATTATGTAATCAGCTGCATTTTTTGTCGTGTTTATTGTATCCTTCAGGTAATGTACCTTTAGTGGTACCAGGCATTGAAATGAACAAGAAATTGAAGGGAAAAAAAGGGCGTTCTAGTAATTTTCTCCATGACTGTATATTAAATTGTCACATTCTATAGTGCTGTGATTTCTGCCATGACTTTTTCAAGATTTCAGCTGTCGGAAATGATACGACTGAGCAGCCTTGGTGGAGTATTGTGCTCTCTGAGTGCCTTTCTTGTTGTGTTTGTGATAAATGAAGGTCTTGAATCTTGAAAACCAAAATTATTAACCCACTGAGGCTAGGAAGTCATGATCACTTCCCTAACTGGACAGATCATTATCCCCAAAGTTGAACTGAATTGGTGTTACACTGTGATGATTAAGTTTTCCCCTATTTTTTGTGTGTATTTATTTAATAAGTAAATATGTATCCTCCCTATTCCACTATTCTGATACCTGGAGCATGTGGAAAGATCAAATGAGTGAAAAAGAGGAGAGTTTTTTTTTTTTTCTCTGCCACAGCTATCTAATTTTTTTTCCCACTGCAATCTGCAAACACACAGCAGGACAGGCTGAATCAGACAAACTACTATCACTGGCAGGCCAATATGGACAAGAATGAAAAGGTGCTATATCCATAGAGAGGGCGTGAGTCAGTGGATTTTGGCCGAAATTAAGAGCTCCTTCTCCTTGAGAGATTGGGCTTACCTCAGTGTTACCAATAAATCCCAACTGCTCTCATTATTAAGTGAATTCATCTTGTCAGAGGCTGGGGCACAGCTCAATTTAGGCTCCACATTGCCATCCAGCTTTATTAAGTGGATTCTTTTCTCACTCAGAGGGAAGACATACTCTTGGCAAACAATACTGATCTTTTACAACTTCTTCCTCCACAGATTTTGCATAACTTATACCATGTCCTCTCATATTGTACGATGTCACAGTGATTTGGTACCAAAGATTTGTTTCATCAGGTTGGAAGGATGTGAGTGTGTGTGCACGTGTTTGTATGTTCAATACATCTATTATGTTATGAGGTTATGAGAGGTTACACTTAGTTCCTTTGGGTTTTTTTTTGGGACTTTCCTCACATGACCACAAAATGGAATTCCATGAATTTTGGCCTGCTTTCTTTTATAATTTTAATATTTTTGTGTTGTTAACCTTCCCTTAATACATGAAGTGTCAGGGCCCTCTCCTCATTCCCCTCCCCACCTGGCATCCCAAACAAAACCCCCTTCCTTATCTTTCTTTCCTCTGTTTCTCCCTCGGTCTCCCATCCGTTCTGTTTCCTCTGTTTTCCCCTGCAGCATGGTACCTGAGTGGAGTGCGGCTTCACAGCCGTCTCCACTCAGGTAATCAACCACCTCCACGAGTCCCGGGCAGCTGGAAGACGTCATCCTGATTACTCACCAAGCAATAAGTACCGGTTCATCCCTCCACACCCTGCCAGATTGTTGAATAAGACTTCACAGTCAGTTCTCTCTCTAGCCTCCTGAAGTCTGTTGGGTTTTTGGCATTTTCTAACGTTGTCTCTCTCCTGCCTTCATCTAGACCCAGCTGTCCGGGATCTCCTCCACCCAGAATCCTTGCCTGTCCTCCCCAACCCATTCAGCACCGGTGTCCCCCCATCTGGATCCCCCATTCTGTCCGGATCCCTCCCTGGAACCCCGACCTGCTTCCCTCCCGATCGCCTGGAACCCACAGCAGCAAACCGGCTGCTCATCGCCAACACCACCAGCAAGACGTCCACCTCTGCCCGGCCCACCAAACACCTCGGCCCCCCCGGATCGTCAGAGTCCGACGTCCTGCCTCCTCCGAACCCCTCGTCACCCGCTGGAGACCTTTCCCCACCAACGTCTGGCCGCCAGGGATCCCCAACCTCCATCTGCGACACTCTGGTCCTCCCTGGACCATAGACGACCGCCGATCCCCGGCCCCAGATCCACCCGGCCAAGCCCCGCTCATCAGCCACCCCACACTCCTGCACCCTGGTCTCCCCATCCCAGCCATTATTCACCCCCCTTACAATAAAGATCCTTCTCAGTTCTCTCCGGTCTTGGTAGTGTGGCTCTCTGCTCGGGTCTCCTCTCAGAAACTGTGACATGAAGTCTGAGTCAGCCACACCTATTTGTCTTTGTGTTTACACATTTCTAATGGTGGTCTGTCATTAATCTGTTTTTCATTCTCTCTAAAATAGCTATCTCTGGGAGGTGAGTCCTGTCTCCACTCCTGCTGGTTAACAGACCAAAGCCAGCATGGCCACTGTTACATCTATGCTTGTTATTCTGGGTGCGTTATCATTAAAGAAAAAAGACAGATAGCAGAGGAAAATGAAACATGTGGCTACTCTGCTGTCAGCTTGGCAGCTGTCTCGCTCCCATCTCGCTTTCTCTGTCTGAAACTGGTAGGTTTGTTTTGCTTCAGTATGTAGAACTTGGTTAATTTTAAGATAGCCTGCAGATGGTCTGTGTGATAAGTTCAGGGTATTGATTTGAACAGATATAATATAAATTTATATGCCATAATAGTCCTTCATTCCAGGGATAGCACTTTTCCATCCCAGGAAAAGTACTATCCCTGGAATGAAGGGATCTTTAGTTCTTGTGGCTCTACAGACCATTGAACTATTTGCTCCCAAAGTACAATTGGGTTCTTTCTTTTTATTTGCAGTTTTTCTAAATGCAGTATTTTTGTTTGAAGTGGTGCTTTTCTACGTTGTTGTGCTTTATCTTGAATTCATTCCACTACATGGAGGTGTCATGAAGCGCAGTCGGAGGGTTAAGCATGCAACGAAAAAGCATAACAGGCAATACTCAGAATCCAATCATTCATTTACAAAAGCATATACAAGAATGGATATAGGAAGGCAAACTGTTTATAGAGGATGTGATGTAATCATGGGGAAAACAGACTGGGCAGACTACTCCGAGGCAGACAACTAATGGATGGAGGATATATTATACTAAGCAGCCAAGCACAAAAGCAGTTTCAAGAATCAAGAAGAAGAAAAAGAAACCCATGGGTTTCAATAGGATCTTCACACCATTCGGTGCTAGGACCCTAACTAGAAAAGCACTCAAAGAGCGCAGCACTCCACCAAAGCTGTTCATTCCCCCATTATGGCATTGTCAGAAAAGTAGCATTGTTGTTTTTTTTAAAATTCAGCATTTGTTTATTAGCACAGGCATGTCTAACGCATGTATACATTCTTTACGGATATCGAATCATGCTACCTAAACATGTAGCGGGCGGCAGGAATCAGTGGGACTCGGAAACACCCCCACAGTTTAATCAATTGTTCCTTGTATCGTTTTCGATGGATAAGTTCCAGCAAGTCCGCAGCGGTCGATATGTAGTAGGATCGCAATCGTGATCATCAGCAGGAAGCTGACATAGTGTTCACTTGTAGTCATAGTTACAGTGACACCATGCCACTACTAACCCTAACCCTGCTACTGTAAAGAAAGTTTAAAGTCTCTGTCTTTCATTGTTCATAATTCTTCCACCCCTTCTTTACAAAATACAGACCATTTAGAATCACATTAAAATAAAAAGATATTCATGACTCTGTCTGTGCTTCGGAAATTGTTCATACAGTCTGCACAGGAATATAGTAGTTGTTGATACTAGCCACACACACACACACACAGTATAAACGATATCTCTCCCACCATTCACTGCTGCTACATCTCCCATTTACAGCGAGAGATCTCCCAGATAACCCACTATCTCACAAATTAGAATAGTCACTCAGCCAGCTCCTCTTCCGCACATTTCTTAACGGCAGCAGATTTGTGACAGTCTCAACCACCAGGATTCAATTTAAATCTCCACTTGACATGCTGAGTATGAAATGGTTCTTTAGAACAATAATTCTTATAGAGGTGACAAGGATTTTCCACCAAGGCAAGTCTCGCTGCTGCGTACAGGACCTGATTTGGAAATGCCCTTATGTGCAGAGCTTGACCTTGCATGCTTGTTTTATACTGCAGTCAAATGGATGGCATTTTCAGACTGAGTGTAGCTACTGATGAGTTTCATAGTTCCACAGCTTTACCCCCACCCCCATTAAGTCTAAATGTCAGGCAGTGCCACAGACGGAAGAGAAGAGCTGCAGTCATTTAACCTGGCTTGTGACAGCAAACACAGGTACTGCTATCAACCATGACGAGGTACAGGTACAACAATTTGGGGAGCAGATGCCAGCTGTTCTGCCAATACACAGTCTTTAAAATCACATATCATAAAACTTGAAATCTCTCAACATAGACGAGAACACAGCTATTTTTTTACCACAAGGTTTTGTGGAGTAGTCATACACTGTGCACTGCAAAATTTGATGTGATTCATCAGCTTTTATGTGAAATAAAGGTATGAATCACACAGCACAGATGAATTTGAAAATGATGGGAAGGGTGCATTGAAAATATAATTTAAAAATGCTGGAAACTCAGCACAAGTCAACAGAATTAATAAACCCTCATGGTAGGTAAAATAGAGGTAGATTTTTCCTACAAAGGCCTCAGTTAAGTCCATCCATCCATTATCTATACACCGCTTAATCCTCATTGTTAGGGAATTCTGCGATGTCGAGAGACGAACGAGGAGGCAGATTCAGAGACACTTGGGAGACTCAGATGGCTTAGGTTGAGAATAAGGTTTACTGACATCAGGAGAAGTGATACAACGAGTAACACAGTGATGTGAGCACTGGTAGCATCACTCCTGAAGATTCTCTCCAACCTTGGGTATGTATTCAGTTGGAAGGAATGCCATATCTAGATTGCAGCCCAATATGATGACACACTCCATAAAGTCAGACTAAACATGACATCCATGTTTTTGTTACAGCATTTGTCTCTATCTCATGTATCTTCTTTTGCAGCATCTGCCTTTCTCAGGGTCATATTAGGGACAGAGAGGCCCTGAATGTGTTTCTAGCCTCAGTTTCTCCTTGTTGAGGCATTTCCTTGCAGCTGTTAGCTGACGACAACCCAGAATATCATGCAGGTTGCATCTGTCAACTGCAGTCACCTTAAATCAAAATGTAAAACCTAAAGATCACCTTAAGTCAAACTCAAAGATCCAAATTCCAAGATATTTGTGCTCTGTAACTCTTAAAATATTGATCCCCCATGGTGGAGATGGCAAGATTGTCATACTAATGTTTTGACTCAAGTGAAAATCATTAATTTAGTTTTATCTGCATTAAGAATTAATTTATACTTAAGCGATTCTTGTAACTCAGTCAATCAGTGATGATGGGATTCATCAAAAGAATTTACATTATACACACGAGAGTACAAAATTGTATCACCGGCATAAAGATGTATACTACACCCAGATGCAGAAGAAAGAATACCATATACATAAAGGGTGAGCAGCACAGGCACCTCGATTTAGGCTGTGGGACACCTTTGCAATTTTCACAGTTTCTGATTCAACATTTCCAATACCAACACACTGCTGTCTTTACTTGATATACCTCGAAAACTATGTATTTCCATTTTCTCCAAGATTGTGAAGCCTTCTTAAAAACAAGTGGTGATCGATGTAATTGAATGCCAACACTGTCAAATCAACATCAAAAGTGTCAATACACTTTAAATCTCTGCAATATTAACACTAAGGCGATTATATTAATAATGGTTTAGACATTTCAGTCATTTTTTAAGCAGAAGATGCTACACATACCATAGACTTTATGTAAAGATGGATACAGCAAGTGATGATATCACTCACTGATTTGGAGCTGAATTGAAGCCTAGAGAATGACTTGATGGCAAGCAGCCTTTTTCCGTCTGAGCCACGACTTTGTAAATATGTGAAGTGAGGTAGTGCAGGGAGAGTGACATTTCAAACCCCATTAAAACGCATACCTGATGTGTGCACCATCATTGCTGTGTTTTCTAACATGAAAGGTGCATTGCACACAGTCAGGATGATAAGAAAATCATATAAAATCCATTTAAATTTGGAATTAAGAATGTAAACAAGCATTTACTTAGTGAACTGCACAGAAGATCAGAAGTTTTGCTGGTGGACCAGGCCCCTGCCATCACAGCTTCAAGTATCTTGTATTCATTCACATATTAGCACATATTACCAAACGTATAGAAAGAAAAAACCCCAGCCAGCAGTGCAGCGAATGTGCAACTAAAAAACTTGAAAAAAACTTTGCTGACTGATGCTACAAAATGCGCTAAGATATCACAGATTCATTAAACCAGTCTGCGGGTGTGGATGAGGACAGCAGTGAGGAGACAAAGACATCAAAGACGAGAGCAGGAAGCAGCTGCTTTCTCATGCTTACATGCTTTGTGCTGTGAACTAGCTTAATGAACTAAATAAATGTTCTTGGTAAACCTGGGGTTTTAATGATGGAGTTTGGACTCACATGCTTACAGAAGATTAGACCATTATTTCCTTGCTGTTTAAGAAATTGTCAACTTTAACTGTGACTGAGTAAAAGAAACCAAATTAAATGTGACAGTTTTCTTCTACTCATCAGTTCTTCTTGGCATTATAGCCTATAAAGTGAATAGTATTTGATAGTCAACCCAACAGTAAATATCATTTGTTAAATACTCTACCAGCTAAACTAGAATTGCACAATGAGAGCACAATACTCCACCAATGCTGTTCATTCCCTCATAAGGCATTGTCAACATAGAATGTGGCCAAGATGTACCCACAAACAAAATGACCTTGTTCTGAGCACAAGTGTGTGTTATGCATGTGTACATTATGTGCGGATACAGAATCATGTGACCTCAATATGTTGCTGGCGGCAGGAATTGATGGAACTTGGAAAAAAAGCCCACAATTTAATCAGGTGTTCCTTGTATCATTTCAGTTGGATAAGTCTTGATAAGTCCTCAGCGGTGGATTTGCAGTAGGATCGCAATCATATGATCATCAGCAAGCAGTTGACATAGTGTTTGTTCACTTGTAGTCATAATTAGTGTCACTGTGTCGTGACAGACCTTTCTTGTCAAACAGACACACAAAAGAGAAAAACCTCATACTGACTAGCCCTATAGCTCTTACAGAACAATCTGACAAAACTGCTTCATTATACATTTATTTAGTTTTGTCCATTTTTCTCCCATAAACTGCTCATCACTGTTATGTGGTGTTTGTTCACTTGTAGTCGTAGTTACAGTGATGCTGTGCTGCTATCTCGCAATGATGCAGAAATCTTTAACAAATCCATGGATCCAGACTATAAGCCGCATCACTGCCAAAATCTAATCACTTGGTCCTTGTGTCATTTCTGACCTTTCCTGAAAATTTCATGAAAGTCCGTCGATTTGTTTTTGAATAATGTTCATACTAATGTTGCTAACAGACAGACAAACCAATGACGATCAATACATAACCCCGGAGCGTTCCTTGGTGGAGTAACGAACAGGTGATTTTGACTCTGAAAGAGTAAGCACATATTGCATTAGAGGTTCACTATTGAATATTATTGTGTTTTTTTAAATAATTATAATAATCAATGCAGCTATTAAGTCAAATTAGGTGTCACATCCATTGAACTTTGAATGTTATGCTTTGGATACTTGGGCATGTGTAAGTAATCTGAAAATGTTGCGATTACTGGACAACCCATTTCTAGCATCATGGCTGCCCTGAGGGTGCTCGTTACTTGTTTGTTTATGTCTGGACATCTGGATCCCTTCCAGCTTAACATCACATGTTTGTTCTGTCATCCATTTTACAAATTCCCCTATGATTTTTAAAAGGATGATGATGATGATGATGATGATGATATTGGTGGTGATGTCGTGCAGTGAGAATGGACAAAGATAAGACATGGTTGAAGCAATGTGGGCACTGCAGTGAGAACCGCTGTGCTACAAGTTCAACTTAGTTTGCTGCTAGGAAGCTTCAGTGACACCTGCTGGTACACTGACAAGCATTCTGCAATCATGATATTTATCTCAATTTGACCAAGAGAAATGTCACAGTCTTTCCTCTGATTTTAGTCACCGGTCATATTGACATAACCCAGGAGTTAGCCTTGATGATGCAATGAGCATGACATTAAACAGAGACAGAAACAGGGATTGCAGTGCCACAGATGGAAGAGCTGCAGTTACTTAACTTGGCTCGTGAACATAGGCACTATCAACCATGGTGAGGTACAGGTACAACAATTTGGGGAGCGGATGCCAGCTGTTCTGTCAATACACAGCCTTTAAAATTGCATATCATAAAACTTGAAAATTTTCAACACAGATGAAAATCCAGCTTCTTTTTTTAACCTTAAACTTTTGTGGAGCAGTCATACACTGCGCAATGCAAGAAACTGCTATGACTCATCAGCTTTTATGAGAAATAAAGGTATGAATCACACAGCACAGATGAATTTGAAGATGCCAGGAAGGATGCATTGAAACTAAAATCTGAAAAGAAATGCTGGGAACTCGCCACAAGTCAGCAGAATTAACAAACCCTCATGGTAGGTAAAAAACAAGAGGTACATTTTTTCCTATGAAGGCTACAGCTAAGTCTTGTTTAACCATAAACATCACAGTCTCTCTGTCCCCAAGCCGTGCTGTCTAATAATTGTTTTCTTCAACCAGGAGTCCAAGTGCCAAAAAGGCAGTGATATAAAAAGAGAAAAGCAGCAAACCTTCACTTTTGACATGCTCAAACCAGCTTGTCAATTGCCAGAATTGTTTGCAGGTAATTTTCTGCTCATAAACTAATCATTGAATTGTTTCAATGTTATTCGATAATAATGTTAGACTGCAGATAATAAAACAAAGAATTCCACAGTGATTATTCCATTTGAATCATGAAAACACAATACATTATTCAAATAAAAAAGATGGCCATGTATGCATGTTGCTATGGACTGTTGGATTTATGGACCTGCACAGGTTTGTAAGTAGACTATGCAGACATGATCTTACGCCACCATCTAGTGTTTAAAAACAAGAAATGACTTAAAGGTAAATGGACTTTGCTGTAGATTAAAGTGCATTTGGTGCAAATCCTGACACAACTGTGTTACAGCTCCAATTAAAATACATGGAGACTGACCTAATATGCATGTGGTTGGGTCTGTGAGGTAGATGAGACAACATTACGAGACAAAAATCTTTTAAGATTCAAAGAGACCAGGACTATAAAAGAGTCTTGCAACATGACAAAGACTGCCCATTACTCATGTCACAAATTTAAGTGCTTGTTTTATTACAGAAGATCAATACAAGACCTACACTCCCCTCTGAAACTACTGGAATAGTGAGGTAAATTCCTTTATTTTTACTATAAATTGAAAATATTCGGGTTTGACATCAAATGATAAAAATGAGACAAGAGATGAACATTTTAGCTTTTATTTCCAGGTATCTACATCTGGATCTGATAGACAGCTTTGAAGATCACATGTTTTGTTTAAACCCACCCATTTTTCATGTGAGCAAAAGTATTAGAACATGTGACTGACAGGCATGTTTTGTTGCTCTGGTGTGTCCTATTGCATTGATTTTATAAATAACTAGAAAAGCACTCGGAGAGTGCAGGCCATCTGTCTGTCTGTCTGTTTGTCTGTTAACAGCATAACTCAAAAAGTTATGGACGGATTTTCACCAAATTTTTACAGAATGCCCGGAAGAGCAAAGGTAACAATCGATTAGATTTTGGAGGTGATCTGGATCACTGTCTGGATCCAGGACTTTTTGGAAGGACTCTGTACAATTGAGAGGTGGCCATCTCTCAATTGTACAGAGTCCTTCAAAAAAATCCTGGATCCAGACGGTGATCCGGACAAACAAACTCCGATGATTACATAACGTCCTGGCAGAGGTAATAAATGGCACTCAATGTGTACGTTCACTTTCAGATCTGGGTTTTGCCTGTGCAGACTGCATCTATAATCAGAGATGTTGCTACAGTAACATAAAAACCAGAGAGCTGTCTATGGATGAAAAACAAGCAGTCGTGAAGCTAAAGGGAAGATGGAAAATCAATCAGAGCCTGTCCACAAACATTGGCCATACCCAGTACAACCATTGTGAATGTCCTGAAAAAGAAAGATACCACTAAAGAAAGCAACATCAACAACAACATCCAGAGGGCAGGAGTGAAGGTATCAGAATCTACTGTTGGCAGAAGACTTCATGGACAAAAGTACAGAGGCTACACCAGAAGATGCAAACCACTCATTATCAAGAAGAGTAGAAAGGCCAGGCTGGAATTTGCCAAAAAAAGTACAGAACTGAGCCTCAAAAATTCTGGGACAATGTTTTCTGGGCTGATGAGACAAAGATGAAACTTTCCCAAAGTGATGGAAAGGTTAAAGTTTGGAGAAAGAAAGGATCTGCTCATGATCCCAAACATACAAGCTCATCTGTGAAACACAGTGACTGCAGTCATGGCTGGGGCTTGCATGGTTTCTTCTTCTTTCTTCTGTAACACATGATGGCAGCAGCAAAATGAACTCAGAAATTTACAGGAACATTTTGTCTGTCAATTAGAGGAAAGATGTAAGCTTGTTGGCATTATGTAGTGTAAAGTAGTCTTACACTGTCTGAATGGAGCTGTATGTCAGCTGGTGTGCTTGAGTTGCTGTGAGTAGGGGAGAGGTGAGTGGAAGGAGATGTGGGGAGTTCATAGATTAGCAAATTCTAGAGGAAGCAACCATGTAGAGCTGCACATAACCCATTCTAAAGCAGGAATGAACTGTTATCATGGGGGAAAAACTCTAAATATGTAAGTTTGATACTTATAGATAAATTTTTTAGAGATTTATTCAGTGATTGGAAAAGATTTAAACAACGGAGCATAGTTCATTGCATTTCATGTATTTTGTGGGCATTTGGCACATCCTGTATATTGGACACCTCTCTGCTATGGAGTAAGTATAAATGGGGAATCTGTGACTTCCTGTAAGGAGGAGTATTTCACACATGGTCAACTTTAATACTGTTAGCCATATATTAGTCAGATGGAATGTACTCATATGCCAGGCAGTGATAAGAATCTGCACATACACTACTAGTCAAAAATTTGGGCACACTTTGTCATTTAATGTTTTTTCTTTATTTTTCATGACTATTTCCATTGCAGACTGTCACTGAAGGCATCACAACTATGAATGAACACATATGGAATTATGTCGTAAACAAAAAGTGTGAAATAAGCAAAAACATGTTTAATATTTTAGATTCTTCAAAATAGCCACCCTATGCTTTGATTACCACTTTGTACACTCTTGGCATTCTCTGAAAGAGTGTCATGAGCATGTCATCTGGAACGATTTTCCAACAATCTTGAAGGAGTTCTCAGAGACACTGAGCACTTGTTGGCCCTTTTGCCTTCACTCTGTGGTCCATCTCCTCCCAAACCACCCTGATTGGGTTTAGGTCAGGCGACTGTGGAGGCCAGATCATCTGACTCAGCACTCTGTCACTCTCCTTCTTGGTTACATAGCTCTTACACAGCGTTGAGGTGTGTTTGGGGTCATTGTCCTGTTGAAAAATCAATGATGGTCCAACTAAATGCAAACCGGATGGGATGGCATGTTGCAGGATGCTGTGGTAGCCATGCTGGTTCAGTGCGTCTTCAATTTTGAATTAATCCCCAACAGTGTGTGTGTGTGTGTGTGTGTGTGTGTGTGTGTGTGTGTGTGTGTGTGTGTGTGTGTGTGTGTGTGTGTGTCAGCAGTCAGCAGTCTTGAAATAATGTCTACATTACCAAGAAGATGTTGCAGACCTCTTTTCTGTTTCCTTCTACATCGAGACTGCACTGTGGCCTTTGTACCACTTGGTGGTGATACTGTTTCAATTTTACGAGTCAGAACCACTGAGTAAAATCAAATATCTTTGTGTGACAAAGCTGATAGGGGTTAGTATTGTGATTTCACTTAATTGAGAAGAAAGCACAGGGTTGGGTGAAAAAAGCAAAATACTGTACTTGATAGGTAGTGGTACAGCAGGTGACATGTTTAAAGGGGAAAAAATGGAATCTAAAACCAGTTTAGCAGTGCCCATTCACATTCTAACTTTGCTTTTGCTTAAGCATGCACTCAAGCCCAACTGTGGCCATTTTAAAAAATGGTTTAATGCTCATTAAATATCAGGTACTGTGCTAATATGCCTTTTATGGGGTCCAAGGAGTACTTACATGAAAAAGCGTGTGAGACACAGTATATCATTGTTGAGTCAGATGCAAGTTTCCGCATCTCTACTGTATAAAGGTGACCAGCTGAAATTAAACATGAGTATCATGTAACGTGAACTATAACTGTGAAAGGCAGAATAAAAGGTACCCTATTCCATCACTGCAGATAAGGGCAAATCCTAACTAATTTTGATAAGTCTTCTCAGCTTCCTGGCTTAGAATATAAGGAATCTGACACTTTGCTAGTATGTTTTGCAGCGGGCTGCAAAACATACTACTGTCAGTCCATAAGTATTTGGACAGTTTTCGGCATTTCAGCTCTGTACACCACCACAATGGATTTTAAATGAAACAGTTAAGATGTGCTTTAAGTGCAAACTTTCAGCTTTAATGTGAGGATATTTACTTCCAAATCAGGGGGACGGTAGCCTAGCCGCGCTAGACCCATGTTCTGAAGGCACAAGGGTCTAGGGCCGCTCGACAGGGAGGGAGGCGGGCTAAAAGGTTGTCTTTCAAATCACTCTGCAGCAATTGGGTAGGTATACAACCAATCAGCGAACGAATAGGCTGACGGAGTTCCTAGAGCGCCGGCTTCCAAACCAGCGGAGCCAACTTCTTCTCAATGAAACATTTCAGTGCTGTCCTTTGTTTATCTTTCAAGTTGAATTTTAGCTTCAGATCTTTAAGGGCTGTGGCCAAAGCCGAGTCGAAAGATAACTGTTTATTGTGCGCCGGTTGTTTCTGTCAGAATCGTTGCGCCTCTGTCGTCACTTAGTTACGCCTGCCTTCTGACTCTACACTTCATGGTGATTGGTCCGGCCAGTTTTAGGAGAATCCAGCCTTGAGCCTTATGGAGGGTAACTAGACCCACCCTGGCAGAGAATTAAATTCGTTGCCGTGGGTTGTCTAGCGTGGCTAGGCTAGGGGGACGGTGTAGGAATTACAACACATTTTATGAAAAATGAAGCAAACCCATCAGAGAGATAGAAAAAAAACATTAGGTGTGGCCAAATCAACTGTTTGGTACATTCTTAAAAAGAAAGAAGCACAACAACGCCAAAAGACCTGGAAGACTATGAACAAAAAGAATTGATGGATGACAGAAGAATCCTTTCCCTGAAAAACATCTTCACAACACTTGGCCAGGTCCAGAACTCTCTCCAGGAGATCGGCATATCTGTGTCCAAGTCAACAGTGAAGAAAAGATTTCACTAGAATGAATAGAGAGAGTTCACCACAAGGTGTAAACCACTGGTGAGCCTCAAAAACAGGAAGGCCAGATTAGAGTTTGCCAAAAAAAACCTCTGAAAGAGTCTGCGCAGAGCTGAAACAACATCCTATGGACAGATGAGATAAAGATCAACTTTCAGAAGAATGATGGGAATAGAAGAGTATGAAGAAGGGAAGGAACTGCTCAAGATCCAAAGCATATCTCCTCATCAGAGAAGCATGGTGGTAATAGTGTAATCGTGAGCATGTGTGGCTGTCAATGGAACTGGTTCTCTTATATCTACTGATGATGGGACTGTTGACAAACGCAGCAGGATGTATTCTGAAATGTTTCAGACAACATTATATGCTCGTATTCAGTCAAATGCTTCATAATTCATTGGACGACGCTTCACGGTGCAGATTGACAAAAAAATAAGCATACTGCCAAAGCAAACAAAGAACATCAAAGAGCCAAGTCAATCTCCTGACCTGAATCCAGTTGAGCATGTATTTCTCTTGCTGAAGACAAAACTGAAGGGAAAATGCCGCAAGAACATACAGGAACTGAAGACAGCAGCAGTAGAGGCCTGGCAGAGCATCATCATGGACCAAACCGAGAGTTTGGTGATGTCTGTGGGTTAGAGACATGAGTCTGTCATTGACTGCAAAATATTCGCAAACAACTATTAATAGTGACAGTTTGATTTATGATTATGTTAGTTTGTCCAGTTACTTTTGGTCCTTTAAAAAGATGGAGAGCACATATAAAATATGTTGTAATTCCAAGACTGTCCACCTGATTTGGATGTAAATATCCTCAAACTAAATCTGAAAGTCTGCACTTAAAGCACATCTTGATTGTTTCATTTAAAATCCATTGTGGTGATATGTAGAGCTGAAGTGCTGAAAATTCGGTCACTATTCAAATATTTATGGACCTGACTGTATATGACCTTATCCTTCGGCAGAGTTTGATATTTGCCCTGGGTTAAAGAAAATAATCCTGCCAAAATTGTGTAAAAGTCAAACCACACAACACATTAAATGGGTCTCTGAGGACCATGCATTATACTACGTTTGTACTTGTGTTTGGTATCTGTCTTTCACATATAATCACACAGAATGGAAGCACATTTGCAAGCATAAAGAGGAAGTCCGTTACAACTGAAATATCAATTGTTTATACTGTATTGTTCATCTTTCATTTTTCATGTTTCCTTTTAGAATGTTGTGTAATGATAAGTGAAATGATTTTGTGCTAAATTAAAAAAACAACAACTATGAAATATGGTTGTTGCTAGAGGTACGGACCCGTACCCGTAGCCTGTGGACTACGGATACGGCACTTGCCATTTGCCAATCAGATATGCAAGATCTGGTCACATGACTCCCGGTAGACGCTAGCTGTACGGACCCGTAGCATCGGTACGACAGGTACGGACCCTAAACCTGACCCTAACACTAACCCCAACCTTAACCTTTGCTTACCTTTCAACAGTTTGCAGAGGTTAGCAGCTTCTTGACTCGCGATACTCGAGTACGGGTCCGTATCTGTCTAGCAAATGGAAAGTGCCGTACCCGTAGCCTGTGGGCCGTATCCGTAGACACCACCATGAAATATACATACATTCCCATTTAGAATTTCTGCCACAACCACAGTTTGAAAATGCTCAGAAATTCTGTAGCCCATGGCTTGTAAGATACAGGCTTCATATTAAACATCTGGTGTTCTCTCTACTATGTAAGTGTTTTTGGTCTCTTGTCCACCACCTTCTCATGTGACAGTTTTGCAGATTTGTGAGTGATAAAATCCTTGCTTCTCTAATTGTTGACTGTGGCCAGTTTTGAATTCTCCTTGTTACAGAAAAAACTTCTCTCAGAACTGACAGATCCAACAGGCAGAGTCAGTCCAACTGGAGCATCTTGGAGGGATGTGGGTAGCTGCCCTTTTTCAGCAGTCTTTTGAAGATGCTCAAGTGAAACAAGTGTGACAGCAAAAGATTTAACGAGCTCAATCTGGTTACAGGTGAAGTCATTATGGTAAATAAGGGTCCCCACATATCTATGTTCAGCCTACAATTTGTGTGTGCAGACTACGCTACAACAGCAATATGGTGTGCATGCTCAGCAATACTGTGCATACGTAGAATATGTAGACAAGACTTATTGTGCATGAATATACAGTGCCTTGTGAAAGTATTCGGCCCCCTTGAACTTTTCAACCTTTCGCCACATTTCAGGCTTCAAACATAAAGATATAAAATTTTAATTTTTTGTCAAGAATCAACAACAAGTGGGACACAATCGTGAAGTGGAACGAAATTTATTGGATATTTTTTAACTTTAACAAATAAAAACCTGAAAAGTGGGGCGTGCAATATTATTTGGCCCCCTTGCATTAATACTTTGTAGCGCCACCTTTTGCTGCAATTACAGCTGAGAGTCGCTTGGGGTATGTCTCTATCAGTTTTGCACATGGAGAGACTGGAATTCTTGCCCATTCTTCCTTGCAAAACAGCTTGAGCTCAGTGAGGTTGGATGGAGAGCGTTTGTGAACAGCAGTCTTCAGCTCTGCCCACAGATTCTCGATTGGATTCAGGTCTGGACTTTGACTTGGCCATTCTAACACCTGGATACGTTTATTTGTGAACCATTCCATTGTAGATTTGGCTTTATGGTTTGGATCATTGTCCTGTTGGAAGATAAATCTCCGTCCCAGTCTCAGGTCTTTTGCAGACTCCAACAGGTTTTCTTCCAGAATGGTCCTGTATTTGGCTCCATTCATCTTCCCATCAATTTTAACCATCTTCCTTGTCCCTGCTGAAGAAAAGCAGGCCCAAACCATGAGGCTGCCACCACGTTTGACAGTGGGGATGGTATGTTCAGGGTGATGAGCTGTGTTGCTTTTACGCCAAACATATCGTTTTGCATTGTGGCCAAAAAGTTGGATTTTGGTTTCATCTGACCAGAGCACCTTCTTCCACATGTTTGGTGTGTCTCCCAGGTGGCTTGTGGCAAACTTTAAATGAGACTTTTTATGGATATCTTTGAGAAATGGCTTTCTTCTTGCCACTCTTCCATAAAGGCCAGATTTGTGCAGTGTACGACTGATTGTTGTCCTATGGACAGACTCTCCCACCTCAGCTGTAGATCTCTGCAGTTCATCCAGAGTGATCATGGGCCTCTTGGCTGCATCTCTGATCAGTCTTCTCCTTGTTCGAGGTGAAAGTTTAGAGGGACGGCTGGGTCTTGGTAGATTTGCAGTGGTCTGATACTCCTTCTATTTCAATATGATTGCTTGCACAGTGCTCCTTGAGATGTTTAAAGCTTGGGAAATCTTTTTGTATCCAAATTCGGCTTTAAACTTCTCCACAACAGTATCTCGGACCTGCCTGGTGTGTTCCTTGGTCTTCATGATGCTCTCTGCACTTTAAACAGAACCCTGAGACTATCACAGAGCAGGTGCATTTATACGGAGACTTGATTACACACAGGTGGATTCTATTTATCATCATCAGTCATTTAGGACAACATTGGATCATTCAGAGATCCTCACTGAACTTCTGGAGTGAGTTTGCTGCACTGAAAGTAAAGGGGCCGAATAATATTGCACGCCCCACTTTTCAGTTTTTTATTTGTTAAAAAAGTATAAAATATCCAATAAATTTCATTCCACTTCACGATTGTGTCCCAATTGTTGTTGATTCTTGACAAAAAATTAAAATTTTATATCTTTATGTTTGAAGCCTGAAATGTGTCGAAAGGTTGAAAAGTTCAAGGGGGCCGAATACTTTCACAAGGCACTGTAACAAAGTCCTCCAACTGGACTTTAAAACTAGCAGCAGCAACTACAAATTCATGTGTGTATTCAATTGTACATATATGTATCATGCATCTAAAGTGGAGTACAGTCAAAACTTAACACTGAGCAACAGTGGGATGCTTTTTCAGTTCATATGTCTCTAATCCTAATGTTGTATTGCAACCTGATGAACAATTAAAACATATAAAAGCGCTCTGCAATTTCAAGCTGCTCTGCATATTCTACACAAACTGATAACTGCTCTTTTTGAATAACTGGTTTAATCTGCAGACATACAACAAATGGCCCAAAGCGTAGTGCAAAACATGACCAAGCTATGGACAGTTAAACTTCCTTCATCCCTCAAGGTCAGACTACTGAGATCAACAGCCTTTGCAGTGGCATCACATGGCTCTGAATCCTGGACTATGAAGTCAGCAGATAAAAAGAGATTGGATTCTTTTGAAACATGGTGCGACCGCAAGATCCTGAGGATACCATGGACAGACAAGAGAACAAATGCATCTGTACTCAAGGAACTGGAGTTGAAAAAACACTGTAGGCTAACATCATCGCAAGGAAACTCAGCTTCATGCTACCAGACAGCACTGCCTCGAGAAAACAATCATCCAAGGAATGGTTAACGGAAAGAGAGAAGGAGGTGGACCTGCAGCAAGTTAGCTTGACAACATCAGAGATCACAGGAACTGGAATTGCAGAGGCTACTAGAGCTGCTGCTGACTGTAGACGATGGCACTCTCCCATTCGAACCACACCGGCATTTACTTATGCTACGTGACTCTGAGAGAGAAATACAACAACAAACTAACATTTTGTCTTCAATTCCTGCATTAACCAAGTTTGCACCTGTAATATTTGATTTTAGACATCTGGGCTTGTAGCATTGAAACTATTTAACTACATGTTTTTAATAGCAAATTTTACTTGCAGATGAGCCACAAACCTAAAGAAATTGCTGTTCTGACTCATGTACCTCCATGTGTCCATGGTCACCCCGAAAAATTACTACAATTTAATTCAGCAGATGCTTTTATCCAAAGCAATGTACATCTGAGAGTAGATACAACACAAGGTAGGTAGGTGGGGCAGCACTCAGGGTCTCTCCCTTTGCCTAAGGGTCTTCACTTGACAACTACACCCTGACCACTGATTTGAACCACTGATCATCCCGTGCTGAAGTCAGGGGTGCTTGTCACTGAGCTTTCTGGCCGTAAAATGTCATTGGTCACCCCTGTTGACACCCCATATGTAATAGGTCAAGTTCTGACTGACTACTCCAGTCAGTCAACCAAGGCTCAATATTCTGCTCTTGCTTTTGTTTGCTCCGTGTCTAACCAGCATTCTCTTCTGCTTCATTTCCGCGTCACTCCCTGTCAGCTTCTCCAGTGTCATGTGGAAACCCCAGCTCCTGCCTTGCCTCTCCAAACCCACGCCAATTGCAAACCCTCCACAGATTCCCCTTCTGCCTCGCACACCTGCCGACGAGACCATTTCTGCCACACCACATATACCCAGGCTGTCAGCTAAATGTAGTTTTACTTTCGAGCTTGTAGCTGTATTAAGTGTAGTTTTGTTTTGAGCATGTATCTGTGTTAAGTATACTACTTGTGCATTACTGCCACATCGTCATCTTGTAGTATTACATAATCAACTGTATTGTATTCTGTTGCATCTGTTAATCTGTTATCCTGACCTGTTGTTAGTCCTTCCTAGCTTGTTATTACCAAGTCCTGAGTGGTCTTGCATCCGAGAAAATTATTGCTTCCGTAAGATTAGGTTTGTCTCAGCTTCTTAGATTAGCACAAATGAGCTTTCTGTCCCACACAGGCTCCTGTAGGCATTTTCTGTTCATGTTGTTCCCTAACTCCCTAGTGTTTTCCCACATAGTAGTCTTGTCTCCAACCCCAAGTGATGTAAGTTCCCCTTCCCATTCCCATCTTTGTGTGTTCTGTAAATTATATCATTGTAATGAACTAGAATTATTTGTCTCCACTGGATGGTTGCATGTTGGCTCGGTTGTTAGCATCGCCTCACAGGTGGAAGGTCCCAGATTCATGTCCTGGGCCTGGGATCTTTCTGCATGGAGTTTGCATGTTGTCCCTGTGCAGCGTGGATGTCCACTGGGTACCCCAGCTTTTTCTGAAATTACAAAAACATGCTGAGGTCAATTGGTGATTCTAAATTGTCTCTAGGTGTGAATGTGAGTGTGCTTGTTTGTCTCTATGTGTATCTCTGTGATAGACTGGTGACCTGTCCAAGGTGTCTCCTACCTTCAACCTAAGTCAGCTGGGATAGGTTCGAGGCCCCTGTGACTTTGTTTAATCCTATAAACAATATATAGATAATGGATGGATTGATGTATTCGCTGGTCTGCTGTGTCCTTGTTGTCTGCACCTGAGTGTCTGACCAGCATCTTGTCATGCCCTTTGGCCTTACCACTGCCCCCGATGTGTTTCAAAATCTCATTAACAACGTTCTCTGCAATATGATCAACCAGTTCGTGTTTGTGTACCTTGTTGACATTCTGATCTACTCCTGCAATCTTCAAGAACATACCCAACATGTGCAGCAAGTCCTGGAATGGCTCCTGAAAAACTGCAGAGACGTGTGAATTCCATGCATCCATCGTGTCTTTTCTGGAATACATCATATCTAGAAAAGAGGTGCAGATGGACCCAGCTAAACTGTTGACTGTACAGCACTGGTCTCAACTGAAAAACAGAGAACAGAACAAGTGGTTATTAGGATTCACCAACTTTTATGGGAGATTTATTTGCAATTACAGCAAGGTTGCTGCCCCTCTGACTGCCCTGACGTCCACCTCCAAGCCCTGCAGGACCCCAGAAGCCCCGCATTCCTTACAGAACCTCCAGTGCCGTTTCTTCTCTGCTCTGATCCTAGTCCAGCTGGATTCAAGCCGACAATTTATTGTCGAAGTGGGTGCTTCTGACACAGGAGTGGAAGCAGTCTTGCAATGCTCTCCAATGGACAATAAGTTACAACCCTGCACCTTCTTCTCCAGAAACCCATGTATCTTTGTCACAACAATATGATCATGTATTTTAAAAAATAGATTAATCAAAGGTCTTCTGTAAATATGAGAAAACTATACACACGAAAATGTTAATGTCTAATTTAATGTCTTTTTGCCATTTTTGCTTCCACTAGGTGTTTTAGTAGCTGTCCAAATGCTTCTGGCAAGCTTCCAATTGTATCTTTGTATTCTCTTGACAAAATTGGTGCAGTTCAACTAAATTTGTTGACTTTTTGAAACAGACTTGTTTCTTCATCACAGTCATCAAGTTCTTGATCAGTCTAACCTCTTAATTCTGGCCTAATTCAGGCATTTGTTTAACATTTATAGTGTGTGTCTTGGGGTCATTGTTTTCTTGGAACATCCAACTGCATCCAAGACCCCGACTTTATGGCTGATGATTTTAGGCTTTGAAGAAAGTGGAGGTGATTCTCCTTCTTCTTTAGTCAATTTATTTTATGTAAAATACCAGTTCCACTGGCAGCCCCAGAGCATAACAGTACCACCACCATGCTTGACAGTAAGTTTGGTGCTCTGGGGGTTAAAGGCTTTGCCTTCTGTCCTCCAAACATATTTTTAGTCATTGCGGCCAAAGAACTCAATTTGTGTTTCATTTGATCACAGAAAGTTCCTTCAGAAGGCTTCTTTTTAGTTGCAGTTTTCTTAGAGCAATCTTCAGTTGAACCTGAAGGTGCCATTTCTAAGGGAAGATCTTCTTTCTTTCATGGTGGCTTCTCAGTCCATGGCGATGTAAAGCAGACATGACTGTGGACACCGACACCTGTGTTCCTGCAACTTCTAATTCATTGCAGTTCTGCTTTTTTTTAAAAAAAAAAAAAAAAAAAAACAATTCTTGGTTGACACTTGACCATCCTGACCATTTGTCTCTCAGCAGCAGGTGATAGTTTTGCGTTTTCTTCCTGATTGTCACAGTGACACAACTGTGCCACGCACTTAATACTCAAAATTAAAAATCAAAAAGCAGAATGATGCCTACCTATTGTAGTATGAACAGAATTCTGAGTCCCCACTATTATTAATGTCTGCATCGGCTGTGAGGAAACTATGAATTAGCTTTTAGACACTGAGGGCCCATATTAATAAACTCATGTGTGATATATGATAAGAGAAGAATATGATTAAGTAGATGTAAATAAATAGCATATATGCATTTTATTTTAAATATGCAACATGCAAACCTATGCAGAAAGATAGATCCCAGGAAGGCCGGGATGTGAACCGGGGATATGTCAGCAGCAAGGTGAAAGTGCTGACCACCAATCCACTGTGTAGCCCTTCACATTAACAGTGCTAAAAAAAAAAAAAAAAACCCACACAAACAAACAAAAAAAAAGACTAAATAGAAAATTCAGAGTTAAAGGAGTCACAGGAAACTCAAGACTGCTATGATGTACGTGTGTTTACAAGTGTATGTAAACTTTTGTTCACCACAGTAAATATCTTAAGGCAGTACAGAATGCCAGATCCTCACTGACTTACATTCCATTATATTTGGTATTACTTGATGTCTCAATGTTGTGTTTTCTTTCACACAACCAAAGACATTGCCACCATACCCTGAGAAAGAAAACTATTTGTGGACAAACTGGCCGGAGGATAGTGATTGAGCTCTTTTACTTAGAAAATACAAGCTCCTACACTCAGGCAGACAATGTAGAGCCCTCAATTGCAAACTCAATCGTTTTAAGAATTAATTTGTTCCAACCTCCATCTAATTCATGATAGTGACTTTTTTTTTCCTTTGGTGTATGTATGCATTATGTGTAATGTCATGGGATATGTGCAATACTGTTATGTAACTGTTGTTGAGATGGCATTGTTTGTTGTCATTGTGGCTGTCGAGGCATTTATGGCACAGTTGCTGAGTCCAAGACAAATTTCCCCAAGTGGGACAATAAAGTATATTGAATTGTATTGTATAAAATGTCACTCTGAGCACAACTGCAGTACAACAATCTAACACTAGTGGGCGCAGGGCAGCTTCCACTCCCTCTGACTTTCATCAGGGTCTGCACAGACTGTATCTGCATCCATAGACAGTCCGCATCAGCAGAGTCAAGTTAGCAAAGCTGCACGCGGTCAGGCCATTACACTGCCAAGCCTTCAAAATACAAGATCCGATGTTTAACCACCGCACAAGTTCCATAGTCAGCTGTGACATAGACTAATTTTTTTTCTTTGACGCTATTAAGAGGAGAAAACAACAAAATAAAATCAAGTGAAGCATAAATTTGAAAACAAATTCAAAGCAACAATACATATATTTGGGTATATATATATTATGCATATTTTAATCTATATATTTTTAGGGTTTTATATAGTTTATTTTTATTACTCCTATTCGGAAAGTACTAAACCGATTTTCATTGTTTTCTGTGACAGTGACAATAAAGATCTATTCTATTCTATTCTAATTTGCAAATATAAGGATGCTCCACACTGTCATGTATGACAGAGCACTCCACATCTTTGGATTGTCAACTGCTGCTTCAAACATATCACTGAAAAATGGAGAAAAAATTATGAAGGGCACTTTTCACTGAAAGGTGGTTTGTTTCAGCTCTAAACTCAAGTTTATTTCCACTAGGCTATGTAGTATCTGATCTAATTAGCGAAATCCATCCATCCATTCTTTATACACCGCTTTATCCTCATTAGGGTCGCGGGGGGGTGCTGGAGTCTATCCCAGCTGACTCGGACGAAGGCAGGGGACACCCTGGACAGGTCGCCAGTCTGTTGCAGTGCTACATATACAGACAAACAATCACACTCACACCACAGGCAATTTAGAGTAACCAATTAACCTCAGCATATTTTCGGACTGTGGGAGGAAGCCGGAGTGCCCGGAAAAAATCCACGCATGCACAGGGAACATGCAAGCTCCATGCAGAAAGATCCCAGGCCCAGGTCGGGATTTGAACCAGGGATCTTCTTGCTGCAAGGCGAAAGTGCTAACCACTACTAATTAGCGAACTGTACCTCACAATACTTTGAATTTAAAAAAAAAAAATCCCAAACTATGTTTTTAGTTCTCAGACATTCAATTTTTAATTTAAATTCAGACCCCAGCCATCTGCTGTTGTCTGTAGCATTGTGATAATAATAATTTGGTATTAAAAAAATAATTATTTATAAATTTCACAGCAAGGAAGTTCTCAGTTTTAAGTTATATTGCACTGATAATAATAATAATAATAATAATATATATATTTTAGTTATTATTATTAATTATTGTTATTATATTATTTGCAACCTGCTACAATCAAGTGTATCTCACTAACTCGTACTTTAATGATACTACGTACGTCACATTTGAGGTGAGTGTGTTTCTAAGCTCATATAACCCATTACGTTGAAGCGTTGTGGGGGATGTGAAGTTTCTCCGTAGTGCTGGGTGTTGACGTTCAGCAGATCCCACCATAGACTGATCCCCACAGAGCCGCTCGGACGGCCGGATTCACACTTACAGCTCCAGGATCTCCTCAGTTCCTGCTTCCGCTGCAGCCTTTGTACGCCGTTTTGTGGAGCCTCACACCTCAGCTACCGCTGCGGCAGAACCAGCCTCCGCAACCCTGCACGGATGCCTCTGGAAGCCGCTATATCACGTCAAGGTAGGTGATAAGAACCCTTCCTGCATGGCGGAAACTAGAAGTGGGGAGCAGTGCTCAGCCCGCAGATTCTCTGCTATATTCCGGCCTGTTGACTGCGTCGCTGATGGGCTCACGGCGACCAAATAGCGGTCACAGTATGTAGCAATTTTTTCTTCGCATGGATGTTCCCGTCATACTGAGGTACGTTACAGTGTGACTAGCGGCCGCACGCCCTCCTTTGTTGCTTATTCACGTTAAGAGGAAGCAAGTGTGCATGTTCAAACCAAATTGATATCCGCGCAGCGAGCAGGGTTATTGGCATGAAACCTTTTTAAGACAGCATAATTGCCGGGCCGGGGACAGCGAATGACCGGGTACTGAAGCAGTTTGCTTGGGCACTGAGGGCAGTAACAGGGCTAGAAGCGTGTAGCCTATATGCTAGCTGTATGTCGATGTGCGTTTGTTTTCGGTTTGTCGTGGCCATATATTATGAGTGTGTACCGTTAAATGGGGATGTAATGGACTCCACCTCCACCCTCGCACTGAAAATATAGACTCGCGACATTGAGGGGTTTGATAAGTGTCAATATAATCCAGTGTCTTATTCCTCATTGTGTTTAGTGTGTGTGTGTGTGTGTGTGTGTGTGTGTGGCGGCCAGGAGAAACAGCTGCCTCCTTTTCAGCCTCAGTGCACTGCTGCTAGTATTAGGAATAGCTTTGTAATAAGCACCACAGACAGGCGTGAGTTTGTTTTCAGTATCTGGAGGTGTGGTTGGTGTGTAATAAGGCCTCTGATATGAGATTATGGAATAAAACGGCTTCATCTTCATCACATCAGTACGGTTAGAGGGAGCTGGGAGGGAGATTTCTGTTTCCACTAGACACACACACACACACACACACACACACACACACACACATACAAAGGCTTTACGAACCTCGCCTTCATCCCCAAAGCGTGTGGTTCTATAACAGTACAGATAGACGGTAGCTCAACTGATAGACTGTGCCGTTAAGGTCAGAGGTTCAATTCCCAGAATATGCTTCCATTAGAGGACGTACGCATTGGCAGTGATGTGAAGGCAGCTGGTGACATAAGTACAGCTCACATGCAAACCCACAGCATTGTTATCACTAAACAGAAGCTTGTCAGTTAACCGCAAACTGTGAAACTTACTTATTTTCCATTGAATCTCTCATATCATAAAGACATGACAGATTCAATGGAAAGTGAGTGCACTATGTTGTTGCTTTCTCATGAAATCCATTTGTTATATACACGCTATTGGCAAAAATGTTGGGACTCTCCTCCAAATAATTGAATTTGGGTGATCAAATCTCTTCCATGGCTACAGTTGTATAAAATCAAGCACCAAGACATGCAGACTGCTTCTACAAACATTTGTGAAAGAATGGTTCACTGTCAGGAGCTCAGTGAATTCAAGCATGGTACCATGATAGGTTGTCACCTGTGCAATAAGTCCATTCATGATATTTCTTTCATACTAAATATTCCTCGGTCAGTCGAGGCAATTGGGAGCAACAACAACTCAGCCAAAAAGTTGCAGGACTTGTAAAAGTCACAGAGTGGGGTCAGCAGATGCTGAGGTGCACAGTGTGCAGAAATCATCTACTTTCTGCAGTAGCTACAGACCTCCAAACTTCATGTGGCCTCCAGATTTGCTCAAGAACACTGTGTAGGGAGCTTGAGTTTCATGGGTTTCCATGGCTGGCAACCTGATGGACCAGTCTGGGTTTTTGTTGGCTATCAGGAAAATGGTACTTGCCTGACTGCATTATGCCAAGTGTAAAGCTTGGAGTAGCAGGATTATGATGTGTGGTTGTTTTTCAGGGATTGGCCCCTTCAGTTAAAGGAACTTTTTTTTAGTGCTTCAGCATACCAAGACATTTTGGTCGAGTTCAGGCGCCCAATTTTGTGTGATCAGTTTGGGGATGGCCCCTTCATGTTCCAACATGACTTTGTACCAGTGCACAAAACAAGGTCAATAAAGACATGAGTGAGTCTGGTGTGGAGAAACTTGACTTGACCTGACCTCAACGTGATAGAACACCTTTAGGATGAATTACAGTGGAGACTGAGAGCCAGGCTTTCCCATCCAACATCAGGGACTGACTTCACAATTGTGCTTGTGAAAGAATTTTCAAAAATTTCCATAAATCCACTCCTGAAAGCCTTTCCAGGAGAGTTGTGACTGTTATAGCTGCAAAGGGTTGGTCGGCCCCATATTAAACCCTATGGATTAGGAATGGATACCATTTAAGTTCATGTGCGAGTAAAGGCAGATGTCCCAATACTTTTACAACATAGTGTAGATGAAATATGGCTTTATTTGCATACTTTCATTATTTTATATAAATTTAATAAATGCAGTCATCTTACAAGACATATGTCATCTCTGTGAAGCAGACGGTGATTTTTTTTTGACTGCATATTGTCTGACAATGAATTATTAGCTCATAGTGTTGCATAGTGCCACAGTTATCCTTGAGTTTCAATCTATTTGCAGTCAATATCCATTGTGCTCTCATTTGAATTGTAGTTGCTGACAAGGGAGAAAATCAGCACCTACGGACAACTAATGAATCATTTATGTTATCTAATAAACTCAGCTTTAGTAACTGGGAGCAAATTGATTGAGTTACCGAGTGCCTAATTTATTCTTGAATAAGGAAACAGCTGTATTCAGTGCCATGCAAAAGTATTAGCCCCCCTACAGAAATGTTCTATTTTCGCATATTTGTCACTTTTATAGGTTTCAAATCAACAAACTGTTTATTTAACACAAAGACAACCCAAGAAAACACAAAGTTTTTAGATGATTATTTTATTTTTGAAGGAAAAATTACGTTTAGCCAATCTTGCCCTATATGAAAAAGTAATTGCCTCCTTAGCTACTAATTGACCAAATGACCAAATTCATTTGGCAACTGGGTTCAGTTTCACCAAACACAACCATGTAAAATTCTTGCCAGGCTTGTTGAATCTAAACATCGTTAAATAGAACCTGTCTGGCATTGTGAGGTAGCTCAAAGTGTCTCAAAAAGTAGCACTTGATGCCACATTCCAAACAGATTCAAGAACAGATGAGAAACAAAGTCACTGACATTTATTAGTCTGGAAACAGTTACAAAGCCATTGCTATGGCTTTGGGACTCCAGAGAAAAACAGTGAGAGACATTATCCACAAATGAAGAAACATGGAACAGTGGTGAACCTTCACAGGAGTGGCTGGCCTACAAACAATTCTCCAAGAATGCATCAACATCTCATCCAGGAGGTCCCAAAAGAACTCAGATGAACATGAAAAGATCTGCAGACCTTACTGGCCTCAGTTTAAATCTGTCTTCATGATTATACAATTAGAAAGACACTGGAGAAAAATGGTATAATGGGAGAGGTGCAAAGGGGAATGACCAAAAAGAATAACATTAAGGTTCATCCAGCATTTGCAAAAAAAAACCCAAAAAACATCTGGATGAGCTCCAGGACTTTTAGGATGACATCCTATAGACTGATCAGTCAAAGGTGGAATATTTTTGAAGACATTGGTCTGTTACATCTGGCGCAAAGCTAATACTGCATTCCACAGAAGAAGATCATACCAGCAGTGAAACATTGTGGTGATAGTGTGATTGTTGAGGGCTGCTTTACTTCCACAGGACCTGAACGACTTGTCATAATTGATGAAGCCATGAATTCTGCTCTCTATCAGAAAATCCCCCTGGAGAATATCCACCATCAGTTCTTGACCTAAAGCTCAAACACAAATGGCTTATACAGCACGTCAACGACCCAAAGCACACAAGCAAGTCCACCTCTGAGTGACTCAGAAACAACTAAATTAAGGTTTTGGAGTTGCCAAGTCAAAGTCCAGACTTGAATCCAGTTAAGATGCTGTGACAAGACCTTAAAAGGGCAGTTCATGTTCATAAACCATCTAATGTGGCCGAATTAAAACTACAGTCTTCTGTAGAGAAGAGTGGACCAAAATTCCTCCACTGTGATGTAAAAGACTGATCACAAGCTGCAACAAACATTTAACCACAGTTGTTGCTGCCAAAGGTGGACCAGCCAGTTATTATGTTCAGAGGGGCAATTACTTTTTCACACGGGTGACATAAGCTTTCAATAATTTAACAATAAACCATAATTTTAAAGAGGCGTTTTGTAGGTTACTTCTGTCTAATATTAGATAAATGTAAATATTACTTTGATGTTCTGGTACATTTAAGTGCGAAAAATATGCAAAAATTGAAGATTTCTATAGGGGTTTAAATACTGCTTACTGCAGTGACAGCATTGTATGGGCTTCTCTGTCTCGGATTCCACTGACTGCAACTGTAGTGCTTTAGATAGATGCCTGCTTAAATCTGATCTGCTGTATACTGTCAGGGGCCAGTTATTTTACATAGAGCAAAGTGACTCATGCTTTGGCAACCATTTGCTTTGATCCGGACCTCACCATTTTTGAATCGAATGGGCATAGCCAGGGTAGACTCATTTATATCAGCCAAGTGAAGATAATTTAATTAGAGTAGTTCATTCAAGGCTGAATAATTTTACATGAAGCACTTAAGTCAAATAGTCGCAATGACAGTCAAAATAATCTTCGCAATTTGCTTGGTCGGCCTGAGGTTTTTGCAGAATGCTATAGACACGGTGGCTTGTGTTGTTTTATCCTCTTTGTGTTGATTGCCTTGGACAGATCTCGCATCGCTACCATGTAGATCCTGAAATGCATCATATTGCATCTATAATAACGCACATGTTTTCTAGATAAATAGCCCCCCCTTACTTAAGCTGACCTGTGTTTTCTCTTTCTGCTTCTGTTATTTCCCTCTCTCTTTCTGTCTGCCCTTAGTGCTTCCACTTTCCATGCCTCCAGCCCTCATGTCTGTCTTCATTTTTGACAAATGGGTTCATTAAACATAGTAGTTTTGCTCAGCAATAGGGGTTAGATGTGGTGCAGTGAACAAGAATGGGTGGTGACTCATTGCATAGTCTTAACTGTAATTAACAGGTATGCATGAGTCACGTGGCAAACACCGTTTGGCTGTTTGGTTTAGTGCAGCAAGCCACTGCCAAGTGGAGTTTTATTTAAAGTAGCAGTTGGATTTGTTTTTCATTACAATTTCGTCTGTAATACCAGCCTGTCACCTGCACAGCAAGCCCCTCTGTTTGCATGAAAAGCCATTCTAATTTCAAGCATCACAGTGTTTTGGCTTGGTGTACAGTGTGTGTATAATGCTTGATATTGGCTTCAGTGTGCTGTGTATACACCCTCACCCCCCACCACCCTGTTGTCCCAGATAGATTCTTTTTTTTCCCCCCATTTTTCTAAAAACGTCAGACACGCGTGAAGAGAAGGCTGAATAGAGAAATGGAGGAAACAAACAACACATTTTGAAGACACGTTACCAGTTTTGGGGCCTCTTTCAACAAACACAAAGAACATTGAAGTGAGGAGGCTATGCAAGACACAGCAATGCTTGTAGCAAGATCCAGTAACAATGTTACCAAAACAGGAAGGCTCATCTGGAAGCATTGTTTTGTTGGTATTGTTAATCTGTGTTCAGGGTGTTGGAGTGCCAGACAATGTACTGTAAATAGAGCAGAAGCCATTGAAAAGAGCGATTTTCCTTTGTTGTTCCTAACCCTAACCCTTTGAGGTAAGTTAAGATTGAATTATTTTGTATGGATACATGGACAAAAACCCATTTTGAGTCTTATTATTAGAGACTTATCCTGTCAAGACATGAAAGATAAAGAATAGCTGGTTCATGAATGTGGTTCATTGAACACCCTCTGTATGACCAATTTTGGTATTTTTCTGGCATTTTCCATGTGAAATGTTTGGTGTTCTTTTTCAGTCTCTGCTATCTTTTAGGCTTCTGAAAACGGCAGTAAAGAGATGAGAAAATAGCCATTAACCTATTAGGATGTTAATTAGTTTTTGGAGAAAGTAATGTCTTGTGCATAAGAGTAGGGACTGTAGGGCTTACCAGCTGCATAGACAGTGAGCAGCATATGTTTAGTCTCCACTTTTTCATACACCTGCAGAAAGCAGTCTTTTTAAAGGGCAAAATCTGTAGGAAATAGACCTTTCTGCATCACAGTTCTCCCGCTGTCATTTTGCTGGAGGACTATTATTATCTGTATTGTAAGACAGAGTATCTGTCTTGAGATTGTATGAATCAATCACAGGCTGGTTTCCATGAAAAAAAGCCAGCCAGCCAGTGAGGCTGCAGAAGCTCAGCTTCAGCAGGCTAGCCTGATCCAGGCTGATAGCATTCTCCAGCAGCAGAAAAAGAAAAGGACCCAGAAGGTCTGTCGGCCTGTCTAAATGTCTGGCTGTTTGTCTACCTGTCTTACTCAGTTGAATGCCTATAGGAGTGAAGAATTGGAGTTCCGAATAGGATTTCAGTCAGACAGACACAATAGAGGCTTAGCCCATTGGACATGTGGCATCAGATTAGATTGATGCAAAAACTGGAACCAGATCACATGATTCTTCAACCGCAGCTGTCTTAAGGGGGTTTTAAGGATGTCTGAATGTGTGTTAGGATTGATATGAGAACTGTCTCTGAGTGTGCCATGTTTCTGCTGCTGTTGTTGTGACCAGAGGTCTTCAGTTAGACTCCCTCTCAAAAAGTGTGCTGCCCTAGCACTGTTTGGCCCTGCGGGAAGGCTGCCCAGTTTGCGGCGCACTCCCATCAGATAAAATGTGCATTTTATCTGCATACTCACTTATGTGTGCTTAATTTTGCTGTGTCTCGGGGAATTATTTCTGCTGCAGCCTAAGCTGGGAAGTGGGTCTTACGACATTTGTTCTCGGCTCATTGGAGGCATCTAGAAATAGGCATGTGCCTTTCCACATGCAGCACTTAAATTCCCTCCTTCCCCTTTCCCCCCTCCTTCTCAGTAGAAGGCACTTAGACTCCATTGTTGCACAATCTACTTTGTACCATTGCATTAATTTGCATCTCTTTCTGTATGTATATTATGATTTCATTTCTACTTTTTTTTATTTCTGTGAATGTTTAGCACTAGAACAAAGTGTAGTGGCTTCTCTGCTTGAATAATTGTATTGATATGTGTATGACACACAGTGAGAATTTTTATCTCATCAGAAGTTGCTCAAGGTTTCACCGGGGGACACAAACAGCACACCCAGCCATCCACCTAGCCACAGAATCCCCTCATGCTCGGTGCCCATGGCTCAGCAAACAGCCTTGTTAGCCCCTCTGAGTCCACAGCTAAGGCCAGGATCAGAGCAGGCAAGGAGGACTGGAGGGATTCAAAGATGCTGCTAAAAATTCTCTGCCGCCAGACAAGATACTGTGGTATCTGGATCTTGTGCACCCTGCAGCGTGTAACAAAACCGGATCTAAACCTGCTTTGGACTCCTGCCTCCTGAAGGGACAGCCAACATTAGTGGCATCTATGGATGGATGGGATAGAGATCAGGAGTGCAGAAGTGGCAGATGGGTATAGAGGGGAAATTAGGAGAGAAGAGAGAGGTAGTAATTGAGACAGCTGTGCAGCTTGAGGCGCAAACCCTCAGATCACCAACATCAGCCCCACCCTTTCAACCCAACTCTCCCCACCCCAAAAAATACAAAAGAGAGCCAGAGCACTGATGCTCGATATCGGGATGACAGTGACAGCGGACCAATTTCATTCCGCGGCCAGAACATAGAAGGCACAGACCCACAAAAACACACGGTCTCACACACACATAGGAATAGAAGAGACTAAGACTATGAGTTCATCTGACAGAATGGGCGCACTTCCCACACTTGGGTAAAAAGGTTGTGTGACAGGCCTGCCGCTGCATTCTTGTTTGTAGATATTATTCTGTTTTTTACTGGGAGCTGAAATTCTCAGCAGCCGTTCCACCTCTACCCTCACACATGAGGACTGCTAAATGTCTGCTTCCTGGAGGGTTTGTTGGTCTTGGTAGATGGGGAGTATTTGTGGACTTTAGCTGTTATATTGTTGTTCCTTATGGGGCAAATATATCTATGTGACCTCCATTTAGAGGCCATAATGTGGGGTCAGTCAAACTGCGTAGCCATTGTAGCTGGAAGGTCAGTTCAGTGTTTCCTGTGGCATTAAGCCCCCTGACGTCAATGGTAAGTTCAGAAGAGGTGAGATGCTTAATGTGCATGTGTCCATCTCCATATCTCTCAAAGAGTTCATTGCAGTGTGTGTGGCCTTTGCGGTGTGTTTAACTGATGGTTGTTGGTGTAAGGCGGTGGCTGAAAGGATTGTGAGAGATCGTAAAGGATTGGCCTGAGTGGATTTCCATTGTGGGAGTCCTATCAACAGGCACAGCGTGGTGTTCTGGAAGACAGCAGGGTAGCAATCAGGCAGCAGTCACACTGTGAATATACAGCAAAGTCTGCTTTCAAGCACTGCAGACATGAGCATTCACTGTAAAAAAAAAACAAAACACAAGTCAACTGGATGATAGTACCCTTGTCTCTACCAAACTGACCAAATGAATGTGTCATGTCAGATTTTTCTCTTCTAAGCCATTGTCAATTATACATTTCTGGTTTCAGAATCCAAAATAAATATTTATTATTTTAGAGGTCAAATGATTATCTGCCTGGCCAATTGCCATATGCAATATTCAGCACAGTTGTAATTAATGGTATTACTGTTCTTTACTCCGCCAAGGAACGCGACAGAGTTATGTGACGATCGGCGTGCGTTTGTCTGTTTATCTGTGTGCAACATTACTCAAAAACGGACTTACAGATTTGGACGAAATTTTCAGGGAAGGTCAAAAATGACACAAGGACCACATGATTAGATTTTGGCAGTGATGTGGCTTATAGCCTGAGCCCATGGATTTGTTAAAGATTTCTATATCATTCTGAGATAGCATAACGGTGTCACTGTAACTATGACTAAAAGTGAACACTACGTCAGCTGCCTGCTGACGATCGCATGGTTGTGATCCTGCTGCAAATCCACTGCTGCGGACTTATCTGTCGGAAATCACCCATGGCGAAGTACTGCACTCTCTGAGTGCTTTTCTTGTTGTTTTTCTTTCCCAGACAGGATCAGATTTTAAAATGCATTTCTGCAGTACAACCACCTCTCTCTGTCAGCTCTCAGCGATCTGTGGTCTCAAGTAATGTCCAATTAAATGCCATGACTAATAGCTTAATAATGCTGGACTATAAATATTGTATTTTAATAAAACTTGTGTAAACATTTATCAGTGTGTATATATGTATAAAGTCTGACATCCAGGTTTTAACTTTAAACAACTGGAAATTGGTTCCAGTTATCAGTCTGTGTCATGTTGGAACTGACATCACTTTATGTTGGAACAACCTAAATGATGACTCCCAGAAATACACTTTTTAATTAGGCTGTTATGTGTCCCCAAAAGATCAGAATGCACTACAGCGAAAAGACGTTTTGAGTTTTAGTGTCCAAAAAAATCATATTTACCTGCATGTTGGTCTGTAACCCACAGCTGAATATAACAGCGTGTTCCATTGAGCTTGTCAGGTCTATTCTGTTGAGTTTGTTTAAAGGCACGCTGGGAAATATAGGAAATCACTAACTGAAGTCAAATTAGATGAGGACAGCTGAAGGAAAGTGGGTACAACAAATAGTAATTATAACCATCACGAAATAACTCCTGGAATGCATTGTTCAGCACATAATGATGAACAGCGTGAAGTATCTGAGGGTAGATTATTTTTTTAGTTCTTTCCTCACAACTCTCCTTTATGGTTGTTGTGGATTTAGTAAAGAACGTCAGCAAAGAATCGGGGTGGTGTTTTATATAGGCAAACTTGAATCTTAACGCAATACTCCGCCAATGTGTTTTCAAGACATTGAAAGTGCTTCACTTTACAAAAAATCTTTAAATATTGAATATAATAGCTATAATTGCACTTTAAATTTCCAGAAATCTGTAAATGTTGATGGAAAATGCACAGATAAATATAAATAAAACATTTTTGTTGTTTGGGTTCACGTATATGTCTGTTCATCATCGGTTGAAAAACTTGTGTCTGTGCTTGTTTTTGTCAAATACTGCTATTTGACAAAAATGCGATTAATTACATAGCCTGTAATTAATTAGCTCCATTTTTTTTAATCGCGTGCCATGACTAGTTTATTCTGCAAACAGAGGAATCACGGAGGAGTTAAGCTGCAGTGGTCCTGATTGTGGGTTTTCAATAATTTACACCTGAGACAAAGACAAAAGAGTACCACAGAGCTACATCTGCAGAATGGGGACAAAGCGTCACATCAGCATATTGTGACATATATTGCAGTTGCAATTCATTTGCGGAATACATTTAAGGCTGCATTAACTTAATAGATGTAACTTGAAACATTTCCAACAAGTACATTGGAATTTAAGGGGAATGTCTCTTCTTGGACTGCTCTGTGGCTTCTAGTTTGTTGTTGCTTAATGGTATTTCGGGGTATTACGGAGTTCTATGTGCCAGATACGTCCTATTCACAAGGGTACAGTCATTGATTGAGTTATAAAACTGATTTATAACGCTCATGTGGCAGGTTGTGCAATATAGGCATTGAATTCTTTTATACTGCAATATCAATAGAAATTTCCAGCCCTTGCACTATGCAGATGGCAGTTGTTTGTTAGCTGCGGGTGCAGTTCATATAAATAATTTGCATCACAAGTGAAAAGTAACATGTATTACACTCAAGACAGTAGTTTTCCATGAATAAAGGGCTAATAGACTTTTCTAGTCTACATCCCTCCTAAAATATATCACTGCAGAAGGAAATAAATATGCATTCTTCCATAAACAGTAATCAGAAAATTGAGGGTAAACTGAAAGTGCACATTTGATATAAAGCTGTGTCTGACTTTATCTTTTTCATGCGTTACATTTTTTTATTATTGCTTTGTGTCTTCTATCTTTCCTGTAATGTCGCGTGCAGTGCTGAGCGTACTGTGGAAGTCTCCAACACCAGGAGATCCTTCATCTTTGAAAGTGTTCTGGTTCCTTCTTTATGTAAATTCTGATTTTAATTTTTTCTGGAGAGGAGGTTTTTGGGTTAAAACACATCTCAGCTGTAACATTTTTGCTCCGCTACTGTGGTTGGGAAAGGCTATGAACCCTGCAGGGATCTTTTGTTCAAACCTAACACCTGTGCTTAGCGTCCTGTCAGGTTCATAGATCACCTTTACTTTAACGCTTCAGCACTTTTTATTGTGCATCTTGCTGCCTCTGCAAGCTTGTTGAAGCCTCGCAATCCTCCTTCAGCATTTGCAAGAGCAGCAGTGCTGGCATTCACCTATGCCAAAGACCTTGGTATACTAGCATGAGACCATTTCTAACGGACATACCTGTCATGTAGCCACAGGATGTTGCTTCATAGTGTCACCTCCTGCTGTTCTCTCTTTTCTTGCTGTCTCAGTACCACTCCCTCCACAACCCCACTGCTCCTCATTGCCAGTGTCATTAATGCAGAGTGTACTTGAAAGGGGCTACTTAGCAGAACCATTTCTCACTCTTAGATGAGGTATGGGAAAGCAATAACAACATGCCAGTCAACTATAAGAGCCCTTAATAGGACGCAATGGGATGACACAGCAGTCTAAGGTCTAATATGGTGTTGGAGCTGTTGGACAGATGGGGAGAGAAAAGGAAGGACGGCAAGATCAAGTGACTGACCACATCCCAAAAAAAATGATGAAACATGCCTCACAGAAACAGCAGGAAAGTGTGACAGAGGACTACAGACAGAATGGAGGGAGTATGAACCAGTGGGATGTGTTCTGTCTGTCTGTGTCGGTGGCCCACAGCCAGTTTTGACGAAGATGGAGGAGACACTTGTGTGATGCCAACCACACTACTAGGTTATGCATCTGTAAAGTAGCTGTGTGACAAGCTGCTCCAGAAAACGAAAACAGCCCCTCCTAGCTTTTTTTTTTTAACTTTTCTTTGATCTCGTGACAAGAGCAAAGAATTGAAGTTGGCACATCAACTCAGTGAGGAGTTTTAAACACCCACTTTGATTTTTTTAGAAGTAAATGAAGGATTATTATAGATGAATGTGAGGTTATGGTTGTCCTCCAACTCTTGATGTTTGAACAAAAACTCAAACAGTGCAACCACCTGAGCTGCTGTGCTGTCACATCAGAGGGTGAATGAGTGAAGCTGGCATGCTTGTACATTGTCATTCTCAATGCGCAACACCCAGAACACATTATTAAGTGCAGAAGTCTTTACAGGATGGAGAGAGTCAGTGATGCCTGGCCTAGGTCATGCTGTGAAGGTCAAACATCATCTGTGAGATTAACCTTCCATTTGAAAGCTGACCTATCCACTTGATTGAAATAACACATTTCTTTTGCACTCTCTTTTTCGATCATAGCAGCATTGCCCGCTTCACTCGGTCTTTGCTCTCCTCTGGCAATTGGTGCCCTAATTGAGGCACTCTTGAGTCATGTTTATCACCGTGGCAACGTTGCCCTGCAGATAATCATTGTCTTTTGGATTAGCATAACAACAGAGAAGAGGCTTTGCTTTAATTCCACTAACACTGGACCAAGCTTCTTTGTGTCGGCTTGCCTGCCGGGCTTGTCTTAACTGGGATTAGAAGCATGGGCCCCCACACTGCGCTCATGCCTCTGCCTTTGTGAACCCTCATTGTGCCCTTGGATGGTTCTTACAGGCAAAAGCAGATAATCGTGATTTTTATCATCCCATTGTATTAGGTCCGGTCACAGAAAATTAAACTTTGACACTTGCTTCCAAAACTGAACTTAGTAAAAAGCAGATCGCTATTGACTACTACTGTTTGCCCCGTGAACCGAGGATCTTCTAGCTTCATTTTTGACAGTTTTGTCAATATTTTAAGAGTTTATTTGCAAAACCATGCAACTCCATTTTTTTAAATTTTCAGAAAACATTTTTTTATTGTTTACTTGAGATGATAATATTAATAATAATAAGGATAATTTTTTTTTCTCCATTTTGTCATGTATTTTCTGCTGAGTCAAATCCTCTCAACTTCAGGTTGATTGATATTATTTCAAGTAAACAAAAAAAATTCTGAAAATTTATAAATATGGAGCTATCTGTTTTTGCAAATAAACTCTTCATTTGTTCAATACTTCTATTGCTATAATAGGAAATGGTCTTTCAAAATGCATTTCTTTGTAATTGGCTCACAGGTTCAGTATCTTCCAGTCTGCAGTCTGATCGTCAGGTATGTTTCAGTCAGACTTCTCTCTTCTTCTTTCCTCAGTTTTGGTTGAGGAACGTACAACAGCTAAACAGCTCATTTTACACTTAAGGGAGGAACAGACTGACAGTCACAGATGACATTAAAATTATACGTTCCACCACTATGATGTATGATGCAACTGGCTGAGCCTGTTTGATTGTTTGGCTGGTGAGTCACATGACAATAAAACATCCAAACACCAGAGGATCAAAGTGCTGCTGCTCTGTGGCAGGAGGAGCTCTGACAGACAGTCAAGTCGACTCTTTAATTAAACCGCAACAGTTCATGCATACAGTAGAGAAACTGAAACTAAAGTATCAGTCTTATTGTACTGGCGTCTTTCAATATGAGTACCAACGCTGGTATCGATATATCGATATTTGGATTGATCTGTCCACCTTTACTGAGCACAGGCGTGTGTTATGCATGTGTACGTTATGTATGGATACCGAATCATTTGGCCTAAATATGTAGCAGGCAGCGAGAATTGACAGGTCTCGGAAACACCCCCATAATTTAACCAATTGTTCCTTGTATCATTTCCAATGGATTAGTCCTGATAAGTCCACAGCGGTTGATTTGTGGTAGGATCATGAGCAGGCAGCTGACGTAGTGTTCACTTGCAGTCATAATTACAGAGACGTCGTGCTGCTACCTCACAACGATACAGAAATCTTTAGCAATCCATGAATCCAGACTATAATCCGAATCACTGCCAAAATCGAATCAGTTGGTCCGTGTGACATTTCTGACCTTCCCTGAAAATTTCATCCAAATCCGTTTGTCCGTTTTTGAGTAATGTTGATAACAGACAGACAGACAAACTAACGCCGATCGTCACATAACCTCTGCCGCGTTCCTTGGTGGAATAAAAATACTCCAGATTGCTAATTAACATCATGACCATGTGGTGTTAACATAACATTGAACCGACATGCAGAACTGCCTTGCTGTTTTTTGAAGAAATGAGTCACAATTGATAGCAAGTAGGTGTTTGGTGGCAAATGTAGGGAGAGGCGGCAGGCATGTAACAGGAACGTGCTATGCCGTCCTGTCCTGATCTGTCGGTGCATAGAAAAGGAGCTCCCATGGGTGTAACCACTTGTCTCTTTGTGCTGGCAGAGGCGAGCTGCAGAGCACTGAGGCGGAGGAGTGAAGGGGAGAGAAAAGGCATAGGGGAGAATGAGGGCCGCCGCTGACCCCATGAGCACACAAGATTAAGAGAAATAATGAAAAGGGGTCTACGCAGTGCATTGCTAATATGCAAGGTGATTTAAAGACAGTCCGAAAAGAAATGTCACTGATGCGTTGGTGGGCACGTTATATGTGCGTGTGTGAGACAGACAGACAGAGTGTGAAACAGAGATAGAGAGGGAGAAAAAAACCATGCACATATCAACAATCTCCATGAAGAATTCCTGTGGTAAAGTATTCTCGACTTCTCAAGCAAACAAGTGGTGAGACGTACAAAAATGAATTTCAGACACTCATAAAAAGATGACCACACCATTGCAAGGGAGCTCTTTTGAACGATTATCAGAGTCTATATGCTCTTGCTACACACAGACAAACACACACACACACGCATTTCTTTGTCCCATTTATTTTGTGGGATGGTGGTTGCACACGTTTTCTTGTTTTTGCTGACATTATCCAAGTGTCTTATCCTTTGCCAGGCTTTTTTTCCGGCCCGATTTGCTGCATTTAAGGGTACCAGCCCAGCAGCCAACAGCGTTTAATTCAGTTTAACTTACACTGTCAGTACTTGGCAAGACCATGACAACATGCAATAGCCAGTAGCTCTGGATAACATTTCTCTTGTTTAATCCGAGGAACTTTATTGAGCTCTTCTGGTCATCACTTGTGCCATTTTCAAGCAAATACAATATGATGCCATCCACATAGTTACTAGCGCTGCAGGGTGCTTGTGTTTACGTTCAGTGTAGGGCTGTTTGCAAGGGGGCAAATGGTGGGGGAGGGTGAGTGGTGTGAGGCAGGCTGTTGAAGCAGGTGACATCTGTGACCCAGCACAGCAGTGGTGGCTGCAGGACACATGCTCCTTCCTCAAAGGCTACTGGCAGCCTTTCTGCCTCACTGGACTCATTCCTACAGGCACACACACACACACACACACACACACACACACACACACACACACACACACACACACACACACACACACACACTCTGTTCAACTGCATCTCTGAGTCCCCTGTACTTTCACATATTTTGAAATTAAAGTGATTCAACATAATCTCAGGATGGTAGTACTCGATAATTCAATTAAAGTAACTACAGAGTTTTTTTTCCATTTTAGACTGTTAACCTACAAAATATAAGCTGCTAAAAATTTTCTTGTGAACATGACAGACAGAAAATCATCCCTCGACGTTTACAGCGTTCGTTATGCATGTGTACATTATGTACAGATCCCGAATCGCGTGACCTAAATATGTACTGAGCGGCGGTAATTGGTGGGACTCGGAAACACACCCATAATTTAATCAGTTGTTCCTTGTATAATTTCCAGAAGATAAGTCCACAACGGTTGATTTGTAGCAGGATCACAATCATGTGATCGTCAGCAGGGAGCTGGTGAAGTATTCACTTGTAGTCATAGTTACAGTGATGCCGTGCTGCTATCTCGCAACGATACAGAAATCTTGAACAAATCCGTGTATCCAGACTATAAGCCGCATCACTGACACTGACATTTTTTATACACATCCTTTGTGTCATTTCTGACCTTCTCTGAAAATTTCGTCTCAATCCATTAGTCCATTTTTGACTAATGTTGCTAACAGACAGACAGACAAACCAACGCCGATCGTCACATCTCTGATCAGAGACGCTAAAATGCAAACTGTGAGAAGAGAGAAGAAACAAAGTTAGTCACGTGATGGTGGTGTATTTTTTAACTGATTGGAAGAGAGAAGATACTAGAGGAGAGGTGCACAGTGCATCATGGGAGTCCCCTGGCAGTCTAAACCTGTAAGCAGTATAACTAAGGGACAGTGCAGGTGATCCTAAGCTGCCCTAAGCTTTATCAAGGGGGGAAAGTTTTAAGCCTTATCTTAAAAGTAGAGAGGATGTCTGCCTCCCATACCCAAACTGGGAGCTGATTCCACACCAAAGGAGCCGATAACTGAATACTACTTCTGGAACTCTGTGAACCACAAATAAACCAACAGTCTGGGAGTGAAGGGCTCTGTCAGGATGATATGGTACAATAAGGTCTTGAAGATACGATGGAGCTTGGTCATTAAGAGTTTTATACATGTCAGAAGGAGGATTTCTATTTTGGATTTTACAGGGAGCCAATGAAGAGAAGCCAGTATGGCAGAAATGATGCCAAATAGAGATTTTTAAGAGAATTATTGAGACATCCTGATATTAAAGAATTACAGTTGTCCAGCTTACAGGTTAGAAATGCACTGACTGGTTTTTCAGCATCACTCAGAGACAGGATGTTCTTGATTTTGAAGGTAAAAGAAGACTGTTCTATAGATTTGCTTTTTCCATCCTTCCATTATATATACACCGCTTAATCCTCATTAGCATCGCAAAAGCATCTGTTTCCTCCTATTGAGTCCCAAACTCTCCTCATTGAGATCAAGACCCGGATAAAAATACAGAGCAGAAAATTAAGGCTGCATCCATTTTGACTGATTTACGTTCCCAATGATCACGTCAAATACAGTGTATTTCTAAATGTTCACAATAATCCATGCACAGAAGGTTTTTGTTAGAAATACTACAATCTTGGAATGAATGAAATGGTATTTGTTTTTCATTTTCTTTTTGAGCAGCTCTACACCTCCATATTGCCCATCCCTACTCCTCCCCTCTCCCCAGAAGGAGTGCATTTCTACCCTAGTTTCTCTTTGTGTTCTGATAAAGCAGAATCCCTCTCTGATGTCATTTATCTCTTCTCATCTCACACCATCTCAGTCTTACGCTTCCTGCCAGTGTTTCCTTTTTTCTTTTTCTTTTTCCCCCCAGTGGCTTGTCCCAGTACGCAGTGGATCCCATTTGTCAGAATAACTAAACAGTGTGCTGACCTAGCTCCTGACCCCTGCTGTTTATCAAATTTGATCATATACTGTGGCGAGATACTCCCTTCCACACCCTCTATTCTGTGAATAGTATAGATTTGTTGCGCCAAATCTCTGGTAGTGCAGCACTCTGCTTGCTTACCGCTGTTGACAGAGTGTGTGTCCAGTGCAGGCTATGCTTGGCTGCATCTGGGTAATGCTGCTGGCTTGCACAGATCCAGCAAACAAATAACATATATTATACTGAAGGCATGGAGAGTGGTCATATAGCCATGGGGCCACAGTGTGTATGTTTTTGTACACACACTGTGTTTCTCTTCCCGACTGTGTTAAAAGTGCATTGACCTACTATGTAGGTTACATGGAAAGAAGCAGTAGACCCAGACTGTGTCAGACCTGCTCGACCCACCAACCCGAGGTAGTGGTGAAATAACATCACAGTCGAATTTGCCATGAATAGAAACAGTCAAATATAACGGTGCACAAATTTCGGCACTGCTTGTTACTTCGCAGTCAGCTCAACTCTTGCAAACAGTAAAATATACATTTAAAACAAACAACAGTTTAATTAAATGAGAGATGCAACTGATGCAACTGATTTCAACAAGTGATTAATTGTTTCGATAATTTGCCAAGTAAAAATACCAACAATTTGAAGAAAGTGGAATGGCTCCTTCCTATTGATTGTTTGATAGTTAACCGCGTTTTTAGAAACAGAAACGTACATTTTATGACCAAAAGAGAAATGGAGTTAGCAATAGTTTGACAAATGTAAGAAAATAGTCGCAAATTACAAATAAACAATTAGTTTTTATATCATATGTTAGTCAAACAAAGTAAGCAATCAGTTGTTCTAACCTCAAGACCTAAAAAAGTGCCTTTTTTGAAGCACAATTAGAAGGAGTGTAAGTGTAAGTCTCCAGTTGGAACAAAATCTAGGAAAAGGGTTAATCACTGAAACTGAAGTTACCTTTGTAACATCCATCCATCCGTCCATTATCTCTACACCGCTTAATCCTCATTAGGGATGAAGCTAATGAGCCTATCCAAGCTGAGACCCTAGACTGGTTACCAGTCTGTCACAGGGCTACATATACAGACAAACAATCACACTCATATTCACACCTGCGGACAATTTCAATTTACCAATTAACCTCAGCATGTTTTTGGACCGTGGGAGGATGCTGAAGTACCCGGAGAAAACCCACACATACACAGGGAGAACAAGCAAAAAGATCCTGAGAAGGCGGGGATGCGAAACGGAATCTTCTAGCTGCAAGGCAAAAGTGCTAACCACCAAGCCACTACCCTTTGCACCATTGATTCTTTTTTTTTTATATTTAGCAGAGGGTCACTTAAATTATACAATGCAAGTGTGTCATTAAATAGATCAACTGGTTCAATGAAAGTGCATATACAGTGTAATGCTAAATGAGACTGTAGAATTGTAGACTTAAGTTAGTTACGCTAAACATGCTACAAACCTCAATTTGTATTTTTTTTTGTTAATGTCTACATTGGCTTCCATACATGGACCCTATGTCCACATAGACTATCAAATAAAGGCCACATGCCAAAAATTAACAATTGGTGGTGTGAAGTGCGTACTAAGATGCCTTATCAGCACCAGTTCTGACGTCAGATGCAGTCAGTGCACTTCTGATGTTTTATTTGTTTTATTTTATTTGTTTCCCTTGACCTTCAGTGTTGATCCGTTTGCAAAGGATTTGACTGGTCCAGCCAACCATGTAACCCTGTCCACACTGAAGAGCCTTTTCCCTATACAGGGGTTTTGTTTTCTTTCTCTGGCATCAAATGCCTCCTTCTCTCTACGAAAAAGGACATTGAAATTAATTTTGCAGCAGGTTTACCATTGGCTTTAGAACAAGGAAGCTCTGCCAGAGAAAGGCCCTTTCTGTACAATAGCAGTGGTGAAGGAATTTTGCCAGCTTTCTGTCCAATAAGCCATTTCCCTTTTTGGGTGAAGCGTTGATTCTATTTCATTCCGTCGCAATGATGTTATAAATGTAATTGGGGAAACTGCGCTTTTATTTCCTCATCCTGGATTTTCCCTTTGCTCTTGCACTATTATCTTTATTTCTAATCATATTTGTCATTCATTCTCAGTTTTTTTTTGTGGCATGCACAACAGTTCGGGTCATGTGATTCCCATTAAAGGAGCAGTAGATGTTGCCACCAATATGATCTGACACTTGCAATATGTCATTTTCTCTCCATCTATCACTGTCCCTCATGCCTCCTTTGTTTCTCATGCCATTTTCCTTCACAGTATTCTGTTATATAATGAAAGGCGGTTGGCAGATACAGATGGTGAAATATTAAAGGATAAAGCTGACACCTTGACCCCTACAGTAAGGGAATCTTGTGGCTTTGTTATTCTATGGGGGGGATTTTGCTGGCATGGTAGAGGTCCACTTGTCTCCTCAGCGGGAAGGCTCACTGCAAATCAATATGAAGTTGTTCTGAGTGATCAACTCTATCCTGTGATGACACATTTCTTTCCTAAAGATAGTGTTCTTTTCCAGAATGTCAATGCCTCCATTCATAAGGCACGAGGGGTCACTGAACTGTTTGGTGACAATGATGTGATTCATATGTTATTGCTTTCACTGTCACCAGGCCTCAAACTGACTAAACACCTATAAAAGATACTGTAGTAGAGTTCCAGAAACTCAGAGAATCAATGCCAAGGAGCATTAAAGCTATTTTGGCAGCGCATGGTGGTCCAGGAACTTATGGAGACACTTCATGGAGGAACGCGGTTGAGCTATGCTTATTAGTGTGTTATAGTTATGACGATTTCCGTTAGTTTATCTGTCTGTGTGTCTGTTACCAACAAGTCTCAAAAATGGACCAAGGGATTTGGATGAAATTTTCAAGGAAGGTCAGAAATGACGCAAGGACCAAGTGATTAGATTTTGGCAGTGATGCGGCTTCGAGTCTGGATCCACGGATTTGTTAAGGTTTTTTGTATCATTGCAAGATAGTAGCACAGTGTCACTGTATTTATGACTACAAGTGAACACTTAAGTCAGCTGTCTGCTGATGATCACATGATCCTCCATTCTACTGCAAATCAACTGCTGCAGATTTATCAGGACGTATCCGTCGAAAATGATACAACAGAGCAGCTTTGGCGGTGTACTGCGCTCTCTGAGTGCTTTACTTGCCATTTATTTTGGCACCTCTTTGTATGTGGAATTATATTACATCACTGGGCCATATTAATTAATACAATATTCCTTGTGCTAAATCACTTTATGCCTCCCTTTCCATGCACACCCAGACAAGTACTGGTCTGATCTCAGGTGTGTATATGAGGTAGCAGTCTGCGGTCCCTGTTAAATCGTCAGCTTCCACCAGCATTCCAGATAGCCTCGACATTAGCACCACACCGTTTGTTCACATGAATTTCTCTACATCCTTCCAACTCCTGCGCTCACCCGCTGCTACCTGTAACAAAGTATGCAGTTACAACTTAAGTGAAAATTGTCTTAAACAGAACTCCTCATTAGCATTAATCTTGTAGCAATTATACTGTAAAGTTTCTTGCATCTACTTTCAAAGTGAATGGCAAAGAGGAATAGTCTGAAAAAGGTCACTTGCATTATAGGGAACATTTACACTCTGAGGTCAGCGTGCCACATCACACATAAGTAACATTTTGTAGTCTTGAACTCCAGAAGTATTTGCTGATTTAGAAGCAGAGGTTTGCTAAAGGATTAGTCCCTCAAAAAGAAGGAGGGTTCCTTTTAATCACATAGTAATGGGCATTGCTGTGTATGCATTTTGAAACCAAAAGAAACTGTGAAAAATTGAACTAAAAATTAAAACACACTACCATTCAAAAGTTTGGGGTCACCCAGGCAACTTCATTAGGGTCCGAGCACCGAGGGTGCGAAGGACAGGCGGTGCAAGGGCACCGACTGTCCAAGGCACCAGCGGTGCCAAGGACCCTATTGAAACCCTAGGGTTTATTATTAGGGTCCGAGCACCGAGGGTGCGAAGGACAGGCGGTGCCAGGGCACCGACTGTCCAAGGCACCAGCGGTGCCAAGGACCCTATTGAAACCCTAGGGTTTATTATTAGGGTCCGAGCACCGAGGGTGCGAAGGACAGGCGGTGCCAGGGCACCGACTGTCCAAGGCACCAGCGGTGCCAAGGACCCTATTGAAACCCTAGGGTGTATTATTATTATTATTATTATTAGGGTCCGAGCACCGAGGGTGCGAAGGACAGGCGGTGCCAGGGCACCGACTGTCCAAGGCACCAGCGGTGCCAAGGACCCTATTGAAACCCTAGGGTTTATTATTATTATTATTATTATTATTATTAGGGTCCGAGCACCGAGGGTGCGAAGGACAGGCGGTGCCAGGGCACCGACTGTCCAAGGCACCAGCGGTGCCAAGGACCCTATTGAAACCCTAGGGTTTATTAGGGTCCGAGCACCGAGGGTGCGAAGGACAGGCGGTGCCAGGGCACCGACTGTCCAAGGCACCAGCGGTGCCAAGGACCCTATTGAAACCCTAGGGTTTATTAGGGTCCGAGCACCGAGGGTGCGAAGGACAGGCGGTGCCAGGGCACCGACTGTCCAAGGCACCAGCGGTGCCAAGGACCCTATTGAAACCCTAGGGTTTATTAGGGTCCGAGCACCGAGGGTGCGAAGGACAGGCGGTGCCAGGGCACCGACTGTCCAAGGCACCAGCGGTGCCAAGGACCCTATTGAAACCCTAGGGTTTATTATTAGGGTCCGAGCACAGAGGGTGCGAAGGACAGGCGGTGCCAGGGCACCGACTGTCCAAGGCACCAGCGGTGCCAAGGACCCTATTGAAACCCTAGGGTTTATTATTATTATTATTATTATTATTTTATTTTTTTTATTTTTTTCTCCCGTAAAGTAAATTGGCTTTTTGGCGGCCTTATCATACTCCAAAACGCGTGAAATTTGGCATGCACATCAGGACTGGCGAAAAATTTGATATTTTATGGGAGTTGCGCATGTGCGTGGCAAAATGGCTCTATAGCGCCACCTGCAAACTTGAAAAAGTAGTCATTAGGCCAACTGCCACAATGTTTCATGTACAGCTACAATATTTGGTGGGCATATGCAGAACATCTGGACACACCAAAAAGTCAATTACAGCCACGCCCTAAACCCAACAGGAAGTCAGCCATCTTCAATTTGCTGTAAATTTTTCAAACTTAATCGCTCCTCGGGAAATGACTTGCCTTTTTGGCGGCCTTATCATGAACCAAAACGCATGAAATTTGGCGTGCACATCAGGACTGGCGAAAAATTTGATATTTTATGGGAGTTGCGCATATGTGTGAAAAAATGGCTCTATAGCGCCACCTGCAAAATTGAAAAAGTGGTCATTAGGCCAACTTCCACAATGTTTTATTTACAGCTACAATATTTGGTGGGCATATGCACCACATCAGGACACACCAAAAAGTCAATCACAGCCACACCCTAAACCCAACAGGAAGTCGACCATCTTGAATTTGCTGTACATTTGTCAAAATTTATAGCTCCTAGTGGATAAGTCTGAGAGAACTGAAATTTGGCCAGTACATGCACCAGACCTTTCTGATGAAAAGTTATCAAAAACTCAACCAGAAGCCAAAAGATGTGGCCATGGCGGAGCCTCAAACAACTGATCCTTCGCCATGAAACAGGAATTGGTGTCTAATTCTTCTCAACATGCTCCAATCTGCCTGAAACTTTACATGTATGATGACAGTCCTGTCCTGATGTCATCCACATAGGGATATTCATTGACAGTCATAGCGCCACCTTGTGGTTTCAGGAAATAGACATCTTTTACACTTTCATGCCCTATTGTTACCCGGTTGATCATATTCACTTCAAATGCAGTGACAACAGCCTAAACACATTGATGATGCATCCCAGTGAAAATGGTGACTTGTCATCAAAGGGCGTGTCTGTGGCGGCCAAACCAATTTCGATGTTTCGCCATGAAAATTTAACGATTCATATCTCAGCTGAACAACATCCTATCTGCCTCAGACTTCACATGCTGGACACCAGGTCCAGTCTGAACACATCCACACTCATAAATTCTGAAAAAGTCATAGCGCCACCTGTTGGTAATAGTAAGTTTAAGGCCTTATATTTTCAGGTACAATGGCCCCAAACGTGGTGATATCATGCTGGAAATTGGTCAGTCGAGTCTTCACCTCTTGACAATCCCACATTGTCAAGGGTGTGACATTTCATGCAACGCTGTTGCCGTAGCAACCAAATATCGCCATGCAAAACAAAGTGCTATTTGACAGGTTAGAAATACTCCAATGCTCACTAAAATTACCACACACATCACCATCGACCCAAGGAACGACACAGTATGCATCTCGGCACTGCACATGCTATAGCGCCCCCTACAGTATTTTTAACAAACAGCCCCCCCAGCACATTTCACCTACATCCATGAAGTTTGGGAGGCTTATAGAGCACATCAGGACGCACAAAAAAGCCTCTTGGAGCCATGTCCTAAACCCAACAGGAAGTCGGCCATCTTGGATTAATTGTGAGATTTTTGATGATTTTTCTCATTTTTGAGAGTTAATACCTCCTAGGGGATAATTCCAGGAGACCTGAAATTTTGTCAGTCCACACAGCAGGACTTGGTGATGAAAAGTTATCAAAAGTTTAACCAGAAGCCAAATGGCGTGGCCATGGCGACCATCAGCGTTTTGATGCTTCGCCATGAAACATCAACTGCTGTATAACTCTCCTCTGCATGCTCCAATCTGCCTCAAACTTTCCATGTGTGATCACAATCCAATCCTGATCACATCTACAGGCCAACAGACACTCTCAGTCGCGGCGCCACCTGTTGGAGGGACAGTAAATGCTGTATAACTGGCCTCTACATCATCAAATCAGCCTGAAACTTTTCATGAGTGATCAGAGTCCAACCCTCATCACATCCACTGTGTGAAATACACTCTGAGTTACAGCGCCACCTGGTGGATAGACAGGAAATGCTCTATAACTGCTCTGAACATGCTACAGTCTGGCTGAAATTTTACATGTATGATTGGACTCTGGTCCAGACGCGATTCAGAGGCCGACATACACTCTCAGTCACAGCGCCACCTGGTGGACGTGCGTGGATTCACCGACCAGCGTGGATGCGAGGACCCGTCCATCGCTGCTTGCAGCTTTAATTATTATTATTATTATTATTATTATTTTTTTTTTTCTCCCGTAAAGTAAATTGGCTTTTTGGCGGCCTTATCATACTCCAAAACGCGTGAAATTTGGCATGCACATCAGGACTGGCGAAAAATTTGATATTTTATGGGAGTTGCGCATGTGCGTGGCAAAATGGCTCTATAGCGCCACCTGCAAAGTTGAAAAAGTAGTCATTAGGCCAACTGCCACAATGTTTCATGTACAGCTACAATATTTGGTGGGCATATGCACAACATCAGGACACACCAAAAAGTCAATTACAGCCACGCCCTAAACCCAACAGGAAGTCGGCCATCTTCAATTTGCTGTAAATTTTTCAAACTTAATCGCTCCTCGGGAAATGAATTGCCTTTTTGGCGGCCTTATCATATTCCAAAACGCGTGAAATTTGGCGTGCACATCAGGACTGGCGAAAAATTGGATATTTTATGGGAGTTCCGCATATGTGTGGAAAAATGGCTCTATAGCGCCACCTGCAAAATTGAAAAGTGGTCATTAGGCCAACTTCCACAATGTTTTATTTACAGCTACAATATTTGGTGGGCATATGCACCACATCAGGACACACCAAAAAGTCAATCACAGCCACACCCTAAACCCAACAGGAAGTCGGCCATCTTGAATTTGCTGTACATTTGTCAAAATTTATAGCTCCTCGTGGATAAGTCTGAGAGAACTGAAATTTGGCCAGTACATGCACCAGACCTTTCTGATGAAAAGTTATCAAAAACTCAACCAGAAGCCAAAAGGTGTGGCCATGGCGGAGCCTCAAACAACTGATCCTTCGCCATGAAACAGGAATTGGTGTCTAATTCTTCTCAACATGCTCCAATCTGCCTGAAACTTTACATGTATGATGACAGTCTTGTCCTGATGTCATCCACATAGGGATATTCATTGACAGTCATAGCGCCACCTTGTGGTTTCAGGAAATAGACATATTTTACACTTTCATGCCCTATTATTACCCGGTTGATCATATTCACTTCAAATGCAGTGACAACAGCCTAAACACATTGATGATGCATCCCAGTGAAAATGGTGACTTGTCATCAAAGGGCGTGTCTGTGGCGGCCAAACCAATTTCCATGTTTCGCCATGAAAATTTAACGATTCATATCTCAGCTGAACAACATCCTATCTGCCTCAGACTTCACATGCTGGATACCAGGTCCAGTCTGAACACATCCACACTCATAAATTTTGAAAAAGTCATAGCGCCACCTGTTGGTAATAGTAAGTTTAAGGCCTTATATTTTCAGGTACAATGGCCCCAAACTTGGTGATATCATGCTGGAAATTGGTCAGTCGAGTCTTCACCTCTTGACAATCACACACTGTGAAGGGTGTGACATTTCATGCAACGCTGTTGCCGTAGCAACCAAATATCGCCATGAAAAACAAAGCCCTTTCTGACAGGTTAGGAATACTCCAATGCTCACAAAAATTACCACACACATCACCATTGACCCAAGGAACAACACCGTATGCATCTCGGCACTGCACATGCTATAGCGCCCCCTACAGTATTTTTAACAAACAGCCCCCCCAGCACGTTTCACCTACATCCATGAAATTTGGGAGGCTTATAGAGCACATCAGGACGCACAAAAAAGCCTCTTGGAGCCATGTCCTAAACCCAACAGGAAGTCGGCCATCTTGGATTAATTGTGAGATTTTTGATGATTTTTCTCATTTTTGAGAGTTAATACCTTCTAGGGGATAATTCCAGGAGACCTGAAATTTTGTCAGTCCACACAGCAGGACTTGGTGATGAAAAGTTATCAAAAGTTCAACCAGAAGCCAAATGGCGTGGCCATGGCGACCATTAGAGTTTTGATGCTTCGCCATGAAACAACAACTGCTGTATAACTCTCCTCTGCATGCTCCAATCTGCCTCAAACTTTCCATGTGTGATCACAATCCAATCCTGATCACATCTACAGGCCAACAGACACTCTCAGTTGCAGCGCCACCTGTTGGAGGGACAATAAATGCTGTATAACTGGCCTCTACATGATCAAATCAGCCTGAAACTTTTCATGAGTGATCAGAGTCCAGCCCTCATCATATCCACTGTTTGAAATACACTCTGAGTTACAGCGCCACCTGGTGGTGGATGGGCAGGAAATGCTGTATAACTAGTCTGAACATGCTCCAATCTGGCTGAAATTTTACGTGTGATTAAACTCTGGTCCAGATGTGATTCAGAGGCCAGCACACACTCTCAGTCACAGTGCCACCTGGTGGACGTGCATGGATTCGCCGACCAGCGTGGATGCGAGGACCCGTCCATCGCTGCTTGCAGCTTTAATTATTATTATTATTATTATTTTTTTTTTTCTCCCGTAAAGTAAATTGGCTTTTTGGCGGCCTTATCATACTCCAAAATGCGTGAAATTTGGCATGCACATCAGGACTGGCGAAAAATTTGATATTTTATGGGAGTTGCGCATGTGTGTGGCAAAATGAATCTATAGCGCCACCTACAAAATTGAAAAAGTGGTCATTAGGCCAACTTCCACAATGTTTCATTTACAGCTACAATATTTGGTGGGGATATGCACCACATCAGGACACACCAAAAAGTCAATCACAGCCACACCCTAAACCCAACAGGAAGTCGGCCATCTTGAATTTGCTGTACATTTGTCAAAATTTATAGCTCCTAGTGGATAAGTCTGAGAGAACTGAAATTTGGCCAGTACATGCACCAGACCTTTCTGATTAAAATTTATCAAAAACTCAACCAGAAGCCAAAAGGTGTGGCCATGGCGGAGCCTCAAACAACTGATCCTTCACCATGAAACAGGAATTGGTGTCTAATTCTTCTCAACATGCTCCAATCTGCCTGAAACTTTACATGTATGATGACAGTCCTGTCCTGATGTCATCCACATAGGGATATTCATTGACAGTCATAGCGCCACCTTGTGGTTTCAGGAAATAGACATCTTTTACACTTTCATGCCCTATTGTTACCCAGTTGATCATATTCACTTCAAATGCAGTGACAACAGCCTAAACACATTGATGATGCATCCCAGTGAAAATGGTGACTTGTCATCAAAGGGCGTGTCTGTGGCGGCCAAACCAATTTCGATGTTTTGCCATGAAAATTTAACGATTCATATCTCAGCCGAACAACATCCTATCTGCCTCAGACTTCACATGCTGGACACCAGGTCCAGTCTGAACACATCCACACTCATAAATTTTGAAAAAGTCATAGTGCCACCTGTTGGTAATAGTAAGTTTAAGGTCTTATATTTTCAGGTACAATGGCCCCAAACTTGGTGATATCATGCTGGAAATTGGTCAGTCGAGTCTTCACCTCTTGACAATCACACTCTGTGAAGGGTGTGACATTTCATGCAACGCTGTTGCCGTAGCAACCAAATATCGCCATGAAAAACAAAGCCCTTTCTGACAGGTTAGGAATACTCCAATGCTCACTAAAATTACCACACACATCACCATTGACCCAAGGAACAACACTGTATGCATCTCGGCACTGCACATGCTATAGCGCCCCCTACAGTATTTTTAACAAACAGCCCCCCCAGCACGTTTCACCTACATCCATGAAATTTGGGAGGCTTATAGAGCACATCAGGATGCACAAAAAAGCCTCTTGGAGCCATGCCCTAAATCCAACAGGAAGTCGGCCATCTTGGATTAATTGTGAGATTTTTGATGATTGTTCTCTTTTTTGAGAGTTAATACCTCCTAGGGGATAATTCCAGGAGACCTGAAATTTTGTCAGTCCACACAGCAGGACTTGGTGATGAAAAGTTATCAAAAGTTCAACCAGAAGCCAAATGGTGTGGCCATGGTGACCATCACAGTTTTGATGCTTCGCCATGAAACAACAGCTGCTTTATAACTATCCTCTGAATGCACCAATCTGCCTCAAACTTTACATGTGTAATCACACTGCAATCCTGATCAATTCCATAGGCCAACATACCCTTTCAGTCATGGCGCCACCTGTTGGATGGACAGGAAATGCTTTATAAGTAGCCTGTACGTTTTCCAATCAGCCTTAAACTTTACATGACTGATCAGAGTCCAACCCTGATCACATCCACTGCTTGAAATACATTCTCAGTCGCAGCGCCACCTGGTGGATAGACAGGAAATGCTCTATAACTGCTCTGAACATGCTACAGTCTGGCTGAAATTTTACATGTATGATTGGACTCTGGTCCAGATGCGATTCAGAGGCCGACATACACTCTCAGTCACAGCGCCACCTGGTGGACGTGCGTGGATTCACCGACCAGCGTGGATGCGAGGACCCGTCCATCGCTGCTTGCAGCTTTAATATTTTCCATGAAACCTCACACTATTATTCATGTGCTAGCATAATTGCACAAGGGTTTTCTCATCATCAGTTAGCCTTTCAACACCATTAGCTAACACAATGTAGCATTAGAACATAGAAGTGATGTTTGCTGGAAATGGGCTTCCATATCCTTATGTAGTGTCACTATGACAAGTGAACACTACTCCACCTACTTGCTGACGATCACATGATTGTGATCCTATTTCAAATCGACTGCTGTGGACCATGAAATGTTTAAAGATTTCATCCGTCAGAAGTCATACAGTTGAGCAGCCTTGACAGAGTACTGTGCTCTCTCAGTGCTTTTCTTGTTTTATTATGGCTACTTTTAATTACTTTTTTTTTGTGCCAAATATCATACTTTTGGCCCATTATTGTTACAAGATTCAGCTAATCAAAAGATGTATTCCCAATCACTCTCCTGTGATCAGCACCATCCTTTACTACTCTACCAAGAAACATGGCGGAGTTATGTGATGATCGGTGTACACTTGTCCGTCTGTCTGTCCACCTTTTTGTCTGTCAACATTCCGCAAAAATGGACTAACAGATTTGAATGAAGTTTTCAGGGAAGGTCAGAAATGAGACAAGGAACAACTAATTAGAATTTGGCAGTGATGCGTCTTATAGTCTGGATCCACGGATTTGTTAAAGATTTCTGTATCTTTGCAAGATAGCAGCACGACATCACTGTAATTATGACAACAAGTGAACTCTATGTCAGCTGCCTGTTGATGATCACATGGTTGTGATTTTACTACAAATGGACCACTGCAGACCATGCATTGTTTAAAGATTTCATCCATCGGAAATCATGCAACTGAGCAGCCTTGGCAGAGTACTACGCTCTCTGAGTGCTTTTCTTATTCGTTCATGTGTTCTCTGTTAATACAATCACCCCATGGTGAATTTGACTGTGCTGTGTATATAAACTCTCATTTGTTGTGCCTATCATGAGTCTTTCATCTCTTTAACTGCCCTTTCCGCCTCTTTATATTTTGCCTTTTCTTTCAGTCATTCTTGCCTTTGCCATGTGTTCTGCGGATCTGTCCTCCCTCCTTACTCTCCTCCTCTCCTCCCATCTCTGTGTCTGCCTGCCTCCGTCCTTACTGCAGGGTTGAATCATCCCTGTTTCTGCTTGCCTTGTCACGTTTGCCCCCGTGCGCATCTGTCCAGGCCTCATCACACGGTGATGGCGCTAGCCGGGCTGACATCTCGCCACAGTGCTATAGGCTTCTGATGTCCGTGACGCTAGCACTGACTTGTCCCTCACTCCAAAGCACTGACATCATCAAAACGGGACACATTTCTGTCCTGGGGGCTATTAATCGGCAAGTATGGTCGGAGTCATTTTCATCTATGTCATTTTCTGATTAGAAAGGCGAAGGAGACAAGGGAGTTTCATATCTTTCGATTTTTTTTGTGTGCTATCAAAGACAAACTCCTGGCTGCAGATTTTTGGCCTTTTCATGTAGTTCATATCCTGCCATCTCTTCACTTGGTATGCTCTGGCTGTTGTCAGAGAGAGGGACCACATCAGCACTATTCCCTTTAAAGCTTTCCTTCACAAAGGAGCTACCACTTCCCCCCGTATTCTGCTTCAAACGACACACTTCAGATCACGTGCATATTCACATGTGCACATACACTCCGAACAGTAGAGCCTTCGTTCTTGATGCAAAAGTGCACACAGATGAAAGCCCCAACATCCTCTCCTTGGTGGAAAATTGAGTCATGGTCCTTCTGCTTGTGTAAACTGACAGACAAGCCAAGCGAAAAATGGAATCAAAATGTCCCTATATTTGGGAGTGTGTGTGGGTCTGAGCAGTGGCACTGTGTTAGTCTGTAACAAGCACATGCAAATCAAGTCAAACCAACCCCAGGCTCATTAAATAAAACATGGGAGGAAGGACAAAGGCCTGCTTCTACTGTAACCTTACATATTCATAATAGGTGCTCTTTGTTTATGTGGAGTAGAAGGATGTTATGCAGGCTGATGTTATGTGGCTGGGTGCTTCTTTGCTATAGTTCTACAAATTCTTAGCACCGTTCAGAGGAAGAGCTTGTATATCCTTATTACTTATTTGAATTTTGGCTATTTACTGTTTTTAAACCTTGTGTGTGTCTGAACTGCATATTGCTGCAGGTTGATCTGTTACACATTTTCCAGTTATAAACTGTGGCTCAAAAATAAACTGTGATGTGAAATATTGAACTCTCCAATATTTGCTCCGCAGTTTAAAATAAGTAACAAAATATATACTGTGCTTAAAAATGTCATTTGAGATTTTCAAACAGCCTTAACGTTTAATGAACTGTAAAATGATTTGAATACCGAAACTGAACTCCGTGCAGATGATGAAATGTATGTCAAGTAAACTCTAGTGGACCTGGTGCACTCATGGACATGGAATGTGTAAGGCTAGTGTTAACCTTTTTGCATTGTTATAAATATACAAAAAAAACCTCCTTTGCATTATCAATCGTGGTGCAACTGGTGGATCGGTTTGAATCTGACATATAAACCAGGGCTCCAGACTGCGACTAAATGGTCGCAATTTGCGACCAAAATTTGAGCGAGTGCGAGTAAATTTTTCATCTACTCGCGCATGTGCGACCAGTAAATTTGGCTTTTTTTTTTTAAAGTACTTTTGAATATTTTTTGTTGCCGACAAACTTCTGCTCCACACTTCAAACCAGTAGACAGTAATGCGCAAATGAGGTGGTTTAACCGACATTAACTCCAGAAGAAGAAGAAAGGAGACGAACACCAAAAAAGAAGAAGGCGGGCCGATGTGTGTGAGAGCGGGGGGCATATGACGGTGAAGCTCCTGATGTTTGACAAAGCCTTTATTTACGTTCAGCCTTATTTTGAACACAAAGTCACCTTTCTATCCTTCCCTCCTTTCTTGTCCCCATTCCAGCTGCTTATAAGTTTAGACTCATCCTTTGCTAGGCAACAAGAGCATGGAACTGTTTTCTTTCATCTTTACATGGATTTTCGGACTTTTCTGCAGCGTCTTTGTCATGTCAAGAAACCTGTTCTTTAGAGATAGACCGATATGGGTTTTTCAGGACCGATGCCGATTATTAGTAGTTAGAGGAGGCCGATAACCGATATTTGGAGCCGATATTCATTTGCAGTAAAAGTGTAAAAATTGGCGTAAAAAAACTGAATAATGCAAACACTAAACTTCATTGAAATGCCTAAAGCATGTTTACTGAATCACACAAATAGAAAATAATAGCTCCAGACGTGCCTGAATTTCCTAGACTCAGAAACATATCTTATAAAGTTGAATGAAAGGTTAAATAAATAGCTCTCTGAAATTTTTCCACAGAAAATACAGTAAAATTTAAATATAACTACAATGACTTGTCTTTGTTTTAAGTTCAAACACAACAAAAATACAGGGAGTTCTCAGGCTCAGCAGCACCTCTTGTAAATAAATAATAGCTGCCTGAATTATTTTCACAGTAAATAAAGTAAAATTTCAATACAACTGAAATGACTTATCTTTTTTAAAAACTTCAAACAAAAACAAAAAGTGCAGGAGTTCTCAGGCTCAGCATTATCTCTAGTAAATGCAAATAAAAACTTAAATAATAGCTCCCTGAATTTTTTCACAATAAAGTAAAAGTTCAATACAACTGAAATAATTTAACTTTGTTTTAACTTCAAACAAAAAGTGCAGGAGTTCTCAGGCTCAGCAGCATCTCTAGTAAATGTAAATAAAAACTTGCTTCCAGAGATTTTATAAAGTAATATCATTTCTGAATTTTACTCTCTCATCTTCCCATTCATTTTCAGATCATAGGACCAGAAAGCTCATAGCAACGTTAGTAGTCATGAGTTGTAGAGTTTTTCACATGACTTTAACTACATACTATTCTCCACATTACATACCGTGATTTCCGGACTATTGAGCACACCTGAATATAAGGATCCGAATATTCGGATCTCAAAATAAATACGTGTAGTAGCTCTGTTTATTTCTTTGACCGACAGATCGATTGCCTTTAACTTAAAAGCTAAATCATATGCATTCCTTCGTGTGTTTTCCATGATGAGGGTGTGTGCATGAAGCGCAAAATGACTGATCTGAAGAATTTAGTGTGAGTGCGTTTGATTTAATTCCAACAGTTTCATTGGTCCCCTGTGACCAGTTCGGTAATTTCATTCTGACGAGGATAAACGTATTGACGACATGAAGCTGGCCCGCAGAAATCTATACATTAGCCACATTGTTGTATAAGCTGTAGGGTTCTAAGCGTGAGAAAAAGTAACGGCTTACTGTCCGGAAAGTACGGTGTATTTTCCCTATTGCTCATACATAGTCTGCAGAGCGTTTAGAGCCAGATCGACGAACTAATTTTATGGTAAAAGCTAAGCAGCCTCCACCTTAGCGCTCCCTAAAACAAGTACACTGAGTTTTTATGCACTCTCTCTTAATCACACACACATGCTTTTCTATCATGGACTGTTTCCATCTCCATATTATCAGCAGTCTTCAGCTGCAGTCAATTCCAGCCATTTTCAGTACAAAAAATCGCTAATATTCTATTTGTAAATAAAAATATGACGAGAAATACGGGGAATATTGGACGCGCATCGCGAGGTGCATTTCCTTGAAAACGACCTATTCGTGGAGTATATACCGACTTCAAGACATGTTTTGGACAAAATATGTTACTGGCTTGTTTCGTCTGGATGTCCAAGGTTGGATTATGGCCGTTTTTTGTGGAATATTTTCGTCTGTGTGTAATAATAAACCCGGAAATGTGAGTCGCGCCGTGTACGTTGAAGTCGTGTATAGAGAACGGATGGATTGATATTCGTTGTTTGTCGGACAAATGTGTTTATATTGCCCGCTGTGGTAATCACATCTGAAAGTGGTTTATACCAGCGGATTCATGAGAATCTAAGCTTTCCATCGGCGTATAGTGTTTGTATAATCGCGTTTGCAGTTTCAGACATTTAGCAAATTGCTTATGCAGATCTCAAAGTGTACCACGGGGGGAACACTGAAGCGCAACTGAAGCGCAACGGGTTAAATAATTCACAGACATGTTGGGACGTAATACGAGTTAGCAGAGCTGCCGCTAAGGTTTACTCTGCTCTTACGTTATTCTGCTGCTCACTGTAATGTTAGTAGTAGTTGTGAGATACAGAGTACTGGGATGTTTATTACAATTTCGGAAGACCTTTCTGCATTTACATTTGACACGTGTTTTCTGTCCGGAGCTTCTCACACAAGAAAACGTTTCCTCTCACTCTCCAGTGTGTGTGAGGACAGTTTCTTCTTCAGAGGCTCTGCCTCTGCCGCTTAACCAGAGGACGGGGTGAATAGTACAGGAGACAGCAGGCAGGAGAGAGAGAGAGGCGCGGCTGCATCTGAGCCGAAATAACCCAGTTTTAAATTGATTTCTTCATATCCGCCGGTCGGATTAAAAAAAAGGCAGATGCCGATATACCTCAAATTTCCAAATATCGGCGCCGATAATTGGCCCGACCGATAATCGGTCGATCTCTACTCTTCTTAGAGAAACACTTCCTGTGCCGCTGAAATGGTCACAACATAAAAGTCTGTAACATTAAAAATACGCCTTCAAAATAAAAGTCTGGAGAGAACGGTTATTTTAACACTAGCAAAACAAAGGCTTGCAAAAAGTGATGAACTGATCAACAGACCTTTATAAGAGTCATTTACATGTGAGTCGGTATAAATACATAACGTGCACATGCACAACACATGCCTGTGCTCAGCACAAGGTCATTTTTATTCCAGACTTCATCCGTCGGAAATGATACATCATCTGAGCAGCCTTGGTGGAGTACTGCACTCTCTGAGTGCTTTTCTTGTTATGTTGTGTCAACTGCTGCACTATAAACTGTGAATTGAAAACATAGTTTCTGCATTTATTGTGCAAGTATTTATCAGTAATACAGTGAAAATGAGAGGAAATGTGAATATTTACTTTGCAAGTCGATTTTGGTGTGCGGCCCTAAATTTTCTGCTTGCCCTCCAAAAATTTTAAGTTAGGGGCCACTGTGCTCCTAGGAAAAAAATTTAGTCTGGAACCCTGTAAACATATATAAACATAGATATACCACCGTTCAGAATTTTTGGTCACTTAGTAATGTACTTATTTTTGAAAGAAAAGCTTTTTCTTTCAGTGACGATAACTACCATTCAGAAGTTTGGGGCCACCCAGACAATTTCATGTTTTCCATGAAAACTCACACTTTTATTCTGTGCTAACACAAATGCACAAGGGTTTTCTAATCATCAATTAACCTTTCAAAATTATTAGCTAACACAATGTAGCATTAGAACACAGGAGTGATGGTTGCTGGAAATGTTCCTCTGTACCCCTATGGAGATATTCCATTAAAAATAAGCCGTGTCCAGCTAGAATAGTCATTTACCACATTAACATTGTCTAGACTGTATTTCTGATTAATCTAATGTTATTTTAATTCAAAAAATACTTTTCTTTCCAAAACAAGAACATTTCTAAGTGACCCCAAACTTTTCAATGGCAGTGTACGTATATATTATTTTGTATTAACCTAATCTTAAACTAGAATTCTGAGATTGTTTTATTGTAAAATCATTTCATTGAAAGGTGGTAAATGTAAAGTTTTTCTGTTCTGACTTAGAATTAATCTTAGCTGCTAAAAAGACTAAAAAGAAACCTAATTACACAGTGGTACATACATTGTTTTGTTTTGTGCTGTATTAACATGCCTCATTCATTTCTCAAAATCTCACAGACGGATCCAACTCTTGGAAGTCGTTCACTTTGGCTTGATCTTGAACTCAGCCAGCAGAGCTGCAACAAACACTTGAGGGAGGTGGGCGGAGAAGCTAGTGAAAATCAGGATTTGATGCTTCCACTGATCTCGGTGATCCCCAGCCAGCAGAGCAGAGGCCATGGGGAGAGAAAAGTAAAGTAGAGCCCATTTAGATCAGGTCATGCTGATCCAATGCCCAAAGTGATGGGTGAGAGACCTGAAAAGTGGACTGGGGCTGTGACAGACAGTGTTCATTAATGCTCCAGCCTCCGCTGTAGAGTCCAATCAAGGGGCTCCAAATACAAGCACCCTCAAAGACTAAAGCTCTCTCTTTCATACACGGGTGCACACACACACACACACACACACACACACACACACACACACACACACACACACACACACACACACACACACACACACACACACACAAAACATACAGCTATCTAAGCAGTGAGACTGGCGGGCTTGCGTGGGCACTGATGGCTTCACTGCCTCAATTGATGGGTGCTTAGAGGGTAGTAAAAAAGGGGAGGTAGAGATGCAGGGCCAGCAAGACTGAGTGTGAGAGAGATGGAGCGGCAAGTCTACTCCGTCAAGGACTCTCTGATATCCTAAGCTTAGCGCCACTTCTGCTCAACATGCAAAGCCATTACATTAACCCACATTCTTCACAGCTGTTTCCATTAAATGCTCCAGTTCTAAAAATCTCTTTAGCTGTCACCAGATACACTACAACCCTAATAAAGCTTTCTCACTTCCAGGTGCTGAATTACACTGGTAAAAAAAAAACCAAAATAACAACTTTGTTGTATTTTACAGATATAAGGCATTTAGCCAATGCTTGTATTCAGAGCGATTCGTGGGGGGCAGTGATAGAAACAGTTTATAGTCATAGATTGCCAACATTAGGGGGCACCAGTATTGTGTAAATATGAGTCTGTGCAAGGAACAGACAGAGCTGCACTGTGGCAGAATGTGATCATGAATCTACAGTTGCTGCTGTGTGACAGACTTGGCAGAACAGAGCAGTGTCTGTCACAGCACTGTGACTGTTTGTACCGTCATTCAAATATTTACCTCCCAAATAATCTGAAATATAATCGGTAATGTGTACTTTGATTGGAAGCCTGTTTGGTGGTGGGACTGACTGAAATGCTGGACAAACAGGCAGAGTGCCTGTAAGCATTATTCTTAGATAAAAAGTACAAATGCGACTGTCACTCTGAAATGTCCTTGACCTCGCAGGTAAGGAGAAAGCAATATGTAAAGTAGAGAATATTTGCATCGGATGCTTTGTAAACAGATTGCTTGACAAAAGTATTAAGGCCAGGAGAAATTGTTTAAGAATAATTTAAATTTAATAGTGTTTGGTCATGCATTAATGTAATGTTTAAATCATTTTCCAGGGCTGTTTAAATCATTTAATGTAGCTGTTTTTCACTGCCACAGTGTGTATATGAATATCATTATAGTGCCACTGTGAGTGGCTATTGTAGGCCTTAATAAATACTCCACCAAGGAGCGTGTCTGTCCGTCTGCTTATCTGTCTGTGTGTCCGCAACATTACTCAAAAACAGATTGGGATGAAATTCTCAAGGAAGGTCAGAAATGACACGAGGACCAAGTGATTAGATTTTAACACTGGTGTGACTTATAGTCTGGATCCACGGATTTGTTAATGATTCCTGTATCATTGTGAGATAGCAGCACGGCGTCACTGCAACTATGACTACAAGTGAACACTACATCAGCTGCCTGCTGACGATCACATGATTGCGATCCTGCTACAAATCGACTGCTGCAGACTTATCAACAAAAACCAGAGTTTCTCAGAAAATATGCAAAGTTATATTTTGATGCAAATTTACAAAATTAATTGCTGAAATTTAAAGTTGCAAGTATAATTTTCTTTTACATTGGCCTATATATGGCAATGATTTGTTAAAAGTCGTTTGAAATTGTTTCTAGCTACAGTGCATTAATGGAAAAGATTTTGAAATTATTAGTGACAGAAAATCTGAAATCTGAACAAAACCTTGAAAGCCCTTTTCAGACATGAGGTCAAATTTTGTAATCTGATAGCAACTAAATGTGTCCGCTTCAAGTCTGAGTGTACACTCTAGTCACGTTTCTGAAGAAGACACGCTGGCAATTTTACAAGGTCAGACGTAGTTACTAGGTCAGACCTAGCAACATTGCTAGTGTGACTTTCAACTGAACTATCACATGAATGGATAGATACACACTTTCAACTGTATTGCAATCTGTGTGAAATGATAAAGGGAAGAATTTTCACTTGTTTTAGCCCCAATACTTAGCTCAAATTATCAATTAATACACAGTCTGTGGGCCAAAATTACAATATGTCTTTAAAATAAATGTATTTTCATTTGAAACAACAGTGTCAATAACTGTAATAATTCATTAATCTCTTATATATATAAATTATTGAAGAAAGAGAGTGAATCAGTCCAAGCCAGGATCTAATGGCAGCCCTTACTTTGTAGGTCTACCTGTCCTCACATTAGACAGGTGTCCCACATAGAATGGCGGTTTAGTTTCTTGTTGTTAATTGAATATATTTCCTCGTAGTTTATTCCAAACCTGCAGCATCAGACAGTGGTAGGATCCATGAGTGTCTCCAGAAAGAAGAGAGAGCTGCATGTATTTTTTGATGTTAAACTGTCATTCATTCTCACTCTTTCAAAGAGTTGTAAGATGTACTCATTCACATTTTCTTATGAAGACTTCCTCTCGATTACACATATCATACTTTTCTCATTAAGACAGTAGTAAAACAAGAAGAAGGCCAGTCTCATTGAATGAAATGATACATCTATGTTTACTGCATGTGCATGCATAGTTTTAAGTGACTCCTGGATACATAACAATCTACAGTGCAGATTGATTCAGAGCTGCCTTCAGAATGCACCCCTTTGAGTAGTTGGGAGTGTAAACAGCCAGGTAGTAATTTCCAGGAGGCTGAGCATGCTAAAGAGTTCCATTTTCTAGCTTGATTTAGGTACAATTACCATTTTGCTTCCAAAGCCATTGAAGACTGGGTTGCATTTGTCAGATTAAGGCAAGTGTAAATTAAGATAAATATTTATATAAGCACAAATGCACATATACGGCAAGTGACAGCTAAAGATTGGTGTGGCCATGTTAGATGTTTTTTCACCTCCTCAGTGAAGGAGGTTTGCTTATATCTTCATTATTAGCTCTGTCACATGAGGTGCTCTATTGTTTTATTATTTTTTCATGAAATAACATGGCATGATCCTAATGAGCAGCCTTGCACAGAGCCCATCTCAGATTTGGTTGCACATGTGACCAAAAATCTGCAACGTTTGACTAAGCAGTTTTATTGGACAGACAAACTAATGCCAATTGTCACATAACTCTGCCGCGTTCCTTGGCGGAGTACCTACTGCAACTGAAAGCTCAGGACTTAACCTGTGGACAGCTGCAATGTGACAAAAAATGAAATTGCAGCTGATAAACTTTGACTCTGTATGGTAGCTAACCTTTCTGAGGTGAAGAGAAGCTCAGAGTGTGACCTGCTGTTAGATATGGATTGGGCCTTTTCTCCATGTCTGGACAATTTAATTCTAACCTAATTAATGAAGTTGTTCCCTACATAAATGCACACAGCTCTCTCTGTTTGGAGACACTCATGGACCCTACCGCTGTCTGATGCTGCAGATTTGTAATAAACTATGAAGAACTAGTCCTAAACAGCTGGAAAGTAAACTGCTGTTCCTTGTGTGTCTGCTAACCTGTCTGATGTGAAGACATGTACAGCTGTTGTCAGATCTGGTCCGAACTAATCCGCTCTCTGCAATAATTTCAATTTATAAGAATTTAATTAGTTACCAGAGCTGTTGTTCAGAATTTGTGTAACTCTCTTTGGAGACACACACATGGATCCTGCTGGTGTCTGATTCTGCAGATCTGAAACAAACTCAAAGCCAGTAGTTCCAAACAGCTGGAAGAAACACACTTTAGCTCCTCGTAACATTTTGTGGTCTTGTTGCAGAGATTGCATCATTATCGGTGACTATCATTAGTCTTTAAGCTGTTAGTGTCTCTTTTATTGCAGTAAGGGTATATTTTAGTGGACATTTAATTTCTTTGTCTAGTAGATTTGAAATTGTAGAGCAAAGTACAGGAAAAAGGTGTGTTGTGATTTTGGCTTTTTCGGGATGTTTTTGGATAAATATTGATGCTGAAATGTGGAAGTCATTCATTAAATTACTTCCTACCACGTGGTGGTATTTTTCACAGAGAGCCATTTTGACTAAATAGATATATTACATTGAGTCCAGAGTTCAACACGCTGTCAGCTAACCACAGGAACATGATCAGTGAACATATATGTTCACTTATTCAGTAGGGACCGACTGATAGGGTTTCTTTTTTTTTTTAGGGCCAATGTCAGTATCGAGATGGTATCTGGAAACAGCATACCTCAAAAGTCATACATTAACAGCATGTGATAGCAGGAAACCATTCTATCATTACATCACTACATTATTTCAATAATAAAAGAACTAAAACTGAATTTATACACGTGTTAACAGCCTGTGATAGCAGGGAACATGTCATCTATAACTAGGCTACTTCATTAATAATAAGTAAAATTTAATATGTACAATAGTTGGTTTCACTGGTTACTAACACTGTCCTAATAAGTACATCTGCCTTGAAATAGCAGTGGTGTCTTTGCAGCTTTTTAGCTTTGTAGACTTGACTGAGGCTTGTGCCTTTCATTTGAAGAGCGTATCGCTGCTTGTGCACAACTGGGATTTGTAAACTTAACATCAGTGAGATCTCTTTTCTCTCTCGGAAATGTAAAGCTTGGAAAGAAGTAATAATCTAGCAGATTTCCACAGGGTGAATATTTAGTTGCTAGGCAACAGTTTTTGGCATTCAATAGGAATCCTCAAGTAAAGGAGATTTTTTTTTTTGCAAAACAGAAACATTAGCGGATCAAAATAGGTTACATGGACAAAATGGCAACTTCCACAGACCTGAAGGGGCTGTGTTGTTTTGACAAATTGGGCCACATGCAATACAGTTGTTTACTTAAACCAAGTCCATTTAAACACCATACACCACCGTTATTGCAGCTGTTTTGGACGGCACTTATTTAAAGCTCCATTTTTCTTAGATTTCTAGCAGTGACGGCAGTTAGTTTTTAAAGATGTGTAAAACTGCTGTGCATTTTACTGTTGTATTGTTTTGATTGCTATAATATGTCATTTTTACTCCTTTTACACCACACCCCAAACGCAGCTTTCTTTCAAAACTCTGCCAACAGCATCTGTAGATGTCCATGTTCACCCTGTCTCACAACCCCTGTTTTTCTCTGTTCCCTCATCTTCTTTTTGCTTTTTGTAGCCATTACCTGCCTCTCTCAGCCCTCTGGCAACAAGTGAAGTAGTCCATGTCATTGATGCAGGATTTTCTTAACATGGTTCCTCATCCGACCCCATTTTCTGTGTCAGATTGGGAGTTGTGATATTTATAATCTTGGGGCACCAGCTAATGGTATTTGCAGAGCAAATCAGTTTAGCGCATGTTTCCCGTAATGGCTTTGACTGTGTGGCATTGCCTTTGGCTATGTCTCGAATGGTGGAAGGATGGCTCTAATTTGGGCTAATGGGTGACTCAGCCATCATCATCATGTGTCCCTTGGTGGGCTGTATATACCTTTTGAGCCGTGGGTGCTGCAAAGCCACCGTTACACACACCAAACAACACGATGCATCAAGTCAGTGACACTTGCAGTGAACTGTTAACATTTGTAGCTCCACATCCAGTGAGAGGGAAGCATGAAATCAGACTTGCAATAGGTGAACAAAACACAGAAGAAGAGGTTAATCAGCGACCAAACCAACCACATCTTTTGTCATCAGATTAAAGCATTGAACCTTCCCATAGGCTGTCATTCAGGGAAACGGCTGCCGTTCTGGATGTATTGAATAGATGTAAAATGACAACCTGCTTGCTTTCACCCAAGCTTTACTTCAGTCCATCAATCAATCAACATTTTTTATAGAGCGCTTTACAACGACATAAAAGAAGACCAAAGTGCTTTCAGTCAGCATGACAAAACAAAACAGTACAATTTGTTTCCTATAAACTATAGAACCATAAAAACTATAAAAAACCATGAAACCATACTTATCTGCATATGCTTGAAAACAGAGGTAAGGCAAGAGAATCACAGCAACAGCTGTAAAAGAAGGTGGTTGCCAGCTTGTCAGCAGTTGTGACCCTGTGTGCTGGATGCAGGTTGTGCAAGGAGAAAGGGTGGGGGCCATCCAGCAGCATGCTGATCCCCGATGGGGCGTATGACTGAGGCTAGGCAGGAGTGCTGCAGTGCCTAGTTAGCATTCCACAGACTCGGTTAAGCTTCACCAACCTCTGCTCTATTTAGACTTACACACACAATTAACACACACGTATGTGATAATATATTTGCATTTTCTCTGAAGCATGTGTTTACTCTTCATGCAACGTGCACTGCAAAGGCCTCCGTGTGCAACCTGTCAAAGACCTGCCATGTGATCTGAGTACATATGGAGGGCGTGTGGGCTTGTTTGAGCTGTGAGGACGTGCAGTAATATTGTACTGTAGGGCAGCTGTCCGCACATTCTGCATTTCTACACACAGTGATGTAAACTAGACAGTGGGTATAAATAAATTAATGGGCTCACAAGTAAATTTTGGTTTCTCTGGTGCACTGAAATGGTATTCATGCCACAGAGCTTTATTTGGTGTTGTAGCTCTTCCTGTCCAGGTGTCAAAGTCTCTCTTGATGGAGCTTGCTGCCATGCCGTGTAAAAGTGAATGGATGAGTGATGATTAAAGTGGCAGAGAAAATACTCCATTTTGTGTATTTATAGTGATCACAAGTTCATTCATTTTCTGAGTGATATAATTGAACTCGCTACCGTTGAGTATCATGTTTTGTATGGTTCTAAGTTTCCTCTTTTCTCGTTCTCCCCAATAACCCAACATCAAAATATTGTTGAAACAGGCAAAATGTAATGCAGAGGAAATTTGTGCAGCTTTTATGATTTTATGTAGCTACATTTATTTGGATTTAACATTAAAATATGTGCATACTCAAAGCCATAATGCAGTAAAAGTGGCTTGTTGGACTAGAGTGATTGTAATAAATCGCACAAACAATGACAGCTTTAGTGGGTGGACATAATTACATGAACACTTTTGAGCTGTAAGATAATATAATAAAGGCGTCTTGCGTTGAATGCTGCTATACCTTTGTAAAGCTTCTGGTGGATTGTCAAAAAAAGAAATCTACAAGTGTTTTACAATACAATACTGCAGTGTTTCTGATGCATTGAATGATAATGAAAACACTGATCTTGGCCACAATCCTGTATAACCCCACCACAAATTAGAGCCTCTGAAATTACCATAGCGCACTACTCTGGCATACTCAACACAAATACATCAAAAGCCTTGCAAAAGTAATATGTATTGCAGAACTGTTGCATGGGATCGCATTGAAATTTACAGATGCTGTCAGTTTTACCTCCTGTTTGGAGGCAGTCACCACTTAGTGTACTCAATACAGTGACAATGCCTGTACAAAATGCTATGGAGATAATCAACTGAACAGTATGTTTGTTTCACAAAGCTAGTGATCATTTGGCAGTGTAATAGTCCACAGAATTTGCATTGATCAAGTTAGGTAACACTAATGTCATTAGCCGATAACAGAGTGAGAGACTTGCGTGCTTGACCAAAGATGAGATATTGAGCTGACTTAATTAAATATTAACAAAAGCGCTAACAAAATACCGCTGACGTCAGTATGGACACGCATCTCAAAATGTATTAAATCAGGTGTCAAAGAAGTGATTGGTTCAGGATTTAAGAGTATTTTACATGTTGTTAATAAACATATCCCAGTCCTCCATCACCTCCATCAGTGGAACTGACTGTCAGCTGTTGAAAAATGCTTCAGATTTATGAATTTATAAGCTTTACAGTGTGTGTTTGTGAGTTAGGTTGGAGTGTTATTTGTATTTCAGCGTTTCGGATTGAAATTCGAAACAATTCTTCTTTCTGATTCTTTGAATTCTTTGAATGATTACCACAACAAAAATGTGCTTTTACATTAATGCACAAATAGTTTGGCTAGCCAGATGTGAGCTGCAGTCAACCTGCCATTGACTGTGAATTTTAGCTGGCTTTCTCCTCTTCTTCCTGTATATGCTTATTAATCACAGTCCTCCTCACTTTGGAAAAACCCCAGTAACAACCTCCAAGCAGCAACCTATGATGCTGAACATTTTAAATTTTGCAGAGGATTTGGGTTAACCAATAAGGCAGCCACAATAACCAGCAATAACACAGCTGCTAGTTACTGTGCCACGGAATGTGGTGGACTTATGTTATAATCGGCAGTGATTTGTCTGTTTGTCTGTTAGCAACATTATTCAACAACAGATTAACGGGTGTTGATTTTCAGGGAAGGTCAGAAATGACACAAGGCCCAAGTGATTTGATTTGGGCAGTGATGCGACAGTGTGGATCCACAGATTTGTTAAATATTTGTGTGTCATTGCAAGGTAGCGTCACTGTAGCTGTGACTACAAGTGAACACTGCATCAGCTGCCCTACCCTAACCACTAAGCTGCCTTGGCAGAGTAATGCGCTCTCTGAGTGCTTTTCTTGTTTTTGATGGATTTTCCATTTTAAATGACAGTGCTCATCTCCCTGGGTGCAAACAGCTTGACACATCTATATTTTAAGGAAACTATAGAGCTGAAGATGGCTGTTTGGTTGGTTGGAGTGTTTTTTACATTTACATTAAAATAATAACCCAGTGAAATAATATACTGTATTGTAGTAAAAAAAATCACTGCAGACTTTTCTGCATTGTTTACATCTATTTTTAATTCCATATTACATTTTCCTTCCTTACACAGACGTTCTCTTACTTGAAGTAACATTTTCAGTGCAGTACTTTTATTAATGTAAAAAATGTCAGTATTTCCTTAACTAAGGCCCATCTCTATCTATCAAGGCAAACATTCACCTAATAATTACGTTACTGTTCAAAAGTTTGGGGTTACCCAGGTAATTTCATGTTTTCCACAAAAACTCACACTTTCATTCATGTGCTAACACAATTGCACAAGAGTTTTCTAATCATCAATTATCCTTTCAACATCATTAGCTAACACAATGTAGCATTAGAACACAGGAGTGATGGTTGCTGGAAATGTTCCTCTGTACCCCTATGGAGATATTCCATTAAAAATCAGCTGTTTCCTGCTAGAATAATCATTTACCACATTAACATTGTCTAGACTGTATTTCTGATTAAGTTCATGTGATATTTACTGAAAGAAATAGATTGTCTTTCAAAAATAAAGACATTTCTAAATGACCCCAAACCTTTGAACAGTAGAGTACATGAATTCATATAGTTACTATTTTTGAACAAGTGAGGTTATATAGTCACTGCCTGACTGCCCATTGCCTTTAAGCAAGGTTGTGTTGTAAGCTAGACGGTTTATTGTGTAAAGCAAGTCTGTTCCGGTGTGTGAGAGAAGAATCAGCACAATACTGCAGTCACAGTAAAGTGTTGCCGTAAGGGAAAGTTAAGTTACCTTTGTCAGCTGTAATATGCCTAGATACACAGAATTGTTACTGAATTTCTGTGTGTTGTGTTCACTGTCACCGAAAAGAAATAGAGTCCCTCTTCATCTTATGTCCTCCTGCATTACTTCAGCTATTTACTAACTATTACTATTTACAAACACACAATTTGTTTTATTCACCTGATAATTGAGGAACTCAGCAATGGCTAAGTAGGTTAATTGAGAATAATGCTCGACTCAGAATTGGGCGATTGGACGAATATATCAGTGCCATGGTTTGGAGCAGTGAATCTGGAATGGTAACGAAGCACCTTAATTGAAGAGTTTGGTCTCTCAGATTGTCAGCGTTGTGTTAAGAATGGAGGTATTGGACAAATTGTGCGGAGGTGTTGATGATACTAGCCATTTGCGAAGTCTGGTTTGACTCCTCTGCACAGAAAAGTCAGCTGTAATGCAAATGTTTTGAATCAGAGTGCATGGAGTGGAGGCAGTGTTCAATCAGTGTGTTTGTGAGACAGTGGCAGAGTCAAAGCAGGCTCTACAATGAAATAACATATTCCCGATTTTAAGTATAAAAACAACAGAAAAATCAGCATGTGCCAGCCAATCCTGATGTTATAGTGGCCACCACAAACACATCAGTGTGTCGGACAGACAGACTGAGTTGACGCCATCAGGCTCTTTTTCAAATACTGTTTGACACTTTCACTAATACACTACAGTTCAAAAGTTTGGGGTCACCCAGACAGTTTTGTTTTCCATGAAAACTCATAATTTTATTCATGTGCTAACATAATTGCACAAGAGTTTTCGAATCATCAATCAGCCTTTCAATACGATTAGCTAACACAATATACAGTGGCTTGTGAAAGTATTCGGCCCCCTTGAACTTTTCAACCTTTCGCCACATTTCAGGCTTCAAACATAAAGATATAAAATTTTATTTTTTGTCAAGAATCAACAACAAGTGGGACACAATCGTGAAGTGGAATGAAATTTATTGGATATTTTTAACTTTTTTAACAAAAACCTGAAAAGTGGGGCGTGCAATATTATTTGGCCCCCTTGCATTAATACTTTGTAGCGCCACCTTTTGCTGCAATTACAGCTGCAAGTCACTTGGGGTATGTCTCTATCAGTTTTGCACATGGAGAGACTGGAATTCTTGCCCATTCTTCCTTGCAAAACAGCTTGAGCTCAGTGAGGTTGGATGGAGAGCGTTTGTGAACAGCAGTCTTCAGCTCTGCCCACAGATTCTCGATTGGATTCAGGTCTGGACTTTGACTTGGCCATTCTAACACCTGGATACGTTTATTTGTGAACCATTCCATTGTAGATTTGGCTTTATGGTTTGGATCATTGTCCTGTTGGAAGATAAATCTCCGTCCCAGTCTCAGGTCTTTTGCAGACTCCAACAGGTTTTCTTCCAGAATGGTCCTGTATTTGGCTCCATTCATCTTCCCATCAATTTTAACCATCTTCCCTGTCCCTGCTGAAGAAAAGCAGGCCCAAACCATGAGGCTGCCACCACCATGTTTGACAGTGGGGATGGTGTGTTCAGGGTGATGAGCTGTGTTGCTTTTACGCCAAACATATCGTTTTGCATTGTGGCCAAAAAGTTCAATTTTGGTTTCATCTGACCAGAGCACATGTTTGGTGTGTCTCCCAGGTGGCTTGTGGCAAACTTTAAACCAGACTTTTTATGGATATCTTTGAGAAATGGCTTTCTTCTTGCCACTCTTCCATAAAGGCCAGATTTGTGCAGTGTACGACTGATTGTTGTCCAATGGACAGACTCTCCCACCTCAGCTGTAGATCTCTGCAGTTCATCCAGAGTGATCATGGGCCTCTTGGCTGCATCTCTGATCAGTCTTCTCCTTGTTGGAGGTGAAAGTTTAGAGGGACGGCCGGGTCTTGGTAGATTTGCAGTGGTCTGATACTCCTTCCATTTCAATATGATTGCTTGCACAGTGCTCCTTGAGATGTTTAAAGCTTGGGAAATCTTTTTGTATCCAAATCCGGCTTTAAACTTCTCCACAACAGTATCTCGGGCCTGCCTGGTGTGTTCCTTGGTCTTCATGATGTTCTCTGCACTTTAAACAGAACCCTGAGACTATCACAGAGCAGGTGCATTTATATGGAGACTTGATTACACACAGGTGGATTCTATTTATCATCATCAGTCATTTAGGACAACATTGGATCATTCAGAGATCCTCACTGAACTTCTGGAGTGAGTTTGCTGCACTGAAAGTAAAGGGGCCGAATAATATTGCACACCCCACTTTTCAGTTTTTTATTTGTTAAAAAAGTATAAAATATCCAATAAATTTCATTCCACTTCACGATTGTGTCCCAATTGTTGTTGATTCTTGACAAAAAATTACAATTTTATATCTTTATGTTTGAAGCCTGAAATGTGTCGAAAGGTTGAAAAGTTCAAGGGGGCCGAATACTTTCACAAGGCACTGTAGCATTAGAACTCAGGAGTGATGGTTGCTGGAAATATTCCTCTGTACTGCTTTGCAGATATTCCGTGGGCTGGAGTCTATCCCCGCTGACTAAGGGTGAAGACAGGGGACACTCTGGACAGGTCACCAGTCTGTCACAGGGCTACATATAGAGAAAAAACAATCACACTCACATTCACACCTACGGCCAATTTAGAGTTACCAAATATTAGCAGCATGATTTTGGGCTGTGGGAGGAAGCTGGGGGACATGTAAACTCTATGCAGAAAGATCCCGGGACGCGAACCCGGGGGATCTTCTAGCTGCAAGGCGAAATGTGCAAACCACCAAGCCACTGTGCAGCTGCCACTGGAATCAGTCACGTCAAATTAATTTCATGTTTCTCTCCTCTGAGGAGCTCTGCTAATATCCATGGCACCAGCAACAATACAAAATTGTTCCTTGTATTTATTTATCTTAATTTTTATTGCGCTTATTGCTTTTATTTGTATATCCTATTTATTTTTATTTATATATCCCTTTACCTATTTATCTTAATTTTTATTGCTTTTATTTATATATCCTATTTTTTCCATTTTTAACTAAACCTCATTCTCTGTTGTTTCCACACTGTGTGAGATAGCGTTTCCTCAAGTGTTCAAGTGTTAATTCCCGAGTTTGTGTGATTGTGTGTTTATGTGTATGTGTGTGCGTATGTTTGTTTTTATATCTCTTGTATTAAGTGGTTTTAATTGTTGTACTGTTTTTATGTAAAGCACTTTGAGCTGCTCCCTGGCATGAAAAGGGCTTTATAAATAATGATTGATTGATTGATTGATTGATTGATTGATTGATTAAAATGGCATTAAGGAAGCATGTAAACATCCACCACAGGGCACATACGTACGGGCACAAATACGAAAGCATCACTACATTAAAATAATTGAAAGCAGTGGCACATGACAGGTCGCGCACAAAACGCTCCTTCCTTTCTACCCCTGTAGTCACACACAGCCTAGTTGAAAGGACCTATAACCCAGCATGTACAACTTTTCTTTCCCCCAGGAGACAGCCTATAATGAGAAAGCACCATTATGTGTCCAGCAGGAGCCTGTGCTTCTGTGCTGCTGCTGCTACCACAGTTACCCATGAGGTCTTTTTCTTTGTTAGTTAAGAGGAAGAGCAGCCGCATACGTCCCTCGCTCTCTGCTTGTTAGCCAGCAGTAATGACTAGGCTGTGGGGAGCTAGGCCAAGACACTGGCAGCCTGTTACCCTCTGCTGGCCCTTGGTTCGCCGACAGGAAGGGGAACAGAATCAGACACCACAGAGGACACATTGGGAGGATCAGATCTGACAGGCTAAGGAGGGAGAAAGAGCGGTAGAGGGGAGGAGATGTTGTAGTTACAGACTAAGACCAAATTAGCCCCTTCCCGATACACAAGCCCATGGATCCCAGCATTGTATCAATGCACTAAGATCACTGCACACTTTGTACAAAATGTGCCTTGATGGTTTATGTTATTCTCCAGGTTCATGTATTCACAGAGATGTGATTAGAATTTCTAAGCCAAGTGGCTGTTTGATTTGGGGAGCTTTATAAAAGGCTACATCTTAGCTGAGGATTTTCCAGCACAATCAAACTCACTTTTATCTCAAGATACTAAATACAATAAAAACAAACTCTGCCTGTGGTGTTTTAGTACATGAAAGCTATTTCACAGTCGAGTTGTTTCTGTGATCTTGTGCTTAGGAGTTTCCAGATGGTCTGTGTTTACTTATGATAACTAAACTGTACAGTCATTTCCTGCATGCTGTGACAGCGATATTATCATGCCTGTTCATTGTGTTTATGTTGAATGTGAGCAGATCAATAGTTCAGAGGCAGACACACAAGTCATCTGCTCTAGGGATAGACCGATATGGATTTTTCAGGGCCGATACCAATTTTTTTCCATCACCCTTAGCCGATGGCCGATATTTTTTGAGCCGATATTTGGGGCCGATACTGCTTTTCCTCCTTCAATTTAGATAAAAAAAATGACACAATGATAACAAATATTAAAGTTCTCAAGTTTAAAATAAGAAACATTTATTGAACAGTAAAAAAATATTCAGCAGCTTTGTTCAACTTTACCACACATATTTTCAAATGAACAAAAAGTGTTTGGTGCTTTTAATTATTCAAGTAATGTCTATGAAATAAAATTAAAAAAATATTTTAACTTAAGCATAAATAAAACAACAACTACTGTACACAGTAGGATTCAGCTTTGTTCAACTTTACCACACATACTTTCAAATGAACAAAAGTGTTTGATGCTTTTAATTATTCAAGTAATGTCTATAAAATAAAATAAAACAAATATTTAGGCATCATTAAAACATTTCATGCCAGGGAAAAATAAATCGGCGAACCATGCATGTATCGGCCGATGCCAATACAAGTAAAAAAACTCAAATATCGGCCTGATATATCAGTCTATCCTTAATCTGCTCTACATGGCAATATATAGCGATAACATGGTACAGAGCATTTGTCATCATGCCCAGCGGATGTTCACCAGGAAAAGAAATGTAAGTGATTTTTGTGTATGTTATGTAGAAATAAAGTATTTGGATCACTTCATGGGCCCATAAACGGTGATCTGTATGACGAACAGAATCTGGAAGACTCAAATGTATTTGACTTCTCGTATTTTGATTCGCAGATGTTGAGGAAAGATTTTGCTGCTCGGCTTGGCTTGTATCTATGGGTTGCGACAGAGAAATCGTCAAGAGCCAGGGCAAGAGAAATGGAAGAGGATGCACAACTGTTGTTTGTTTTTTTTTTGTTTTTTTTTAATTTAATGAATGCAGATTCAGAATTTCAATTAAATGCATCCCAGTGTAAGTGTGCTACAGAAGATGACTGTGTTTTTTTTTCCCTTCATTTTGCTATCTTTTGCCGTAGCTTAGAGTTTCCATCTTATTTAGTGGATTGTGGATCAGATAAAACATTTTATAAAGACTCACAAACAACTGCATCTTGTTTTCCTGCCAAGTCCACCTGTGTTCCCTCTCATCTGGTCAGGCCATCACCCCTTCATCACCTTCCTTGCAGTTTCTCCTCTCAATGCCTCTGGGAAGACCTGTCTTTAATGGGCAATGTTGACTTCAGCACAGGCTTGGACAGTCTTACGCTGTGGATTCACTTGAATGGAACTGAGCTAGGCTGGCTACAGTGCCGAAACACAACAGGCAGTACATTTTTGATTATGTTTGTGATCTAACCTTGGTGCTCAGAAGAACCCCACCTCCTTATCCCTTTACTTCTGTATAATTTATGCAGCAAAATAGACACTGTTTTTTTTCACCCTCAAATGGAAAATTGGGTGAATGGTAACAGGTTTCCAATATATCTGAAGTTTTGGTCCTTCTGTTTGCCCAGTTGTGAATTCTAACTCTAGGTACATTAGAGGTCAGTATAGCAGACTGAGAGAAATAGAAAGACTATAACAGAGTAAAAATGGAGAACTCTGTTATAAATAGATGTCATCAATCAGAGGAATGTCCTTCATTTGGCATGCGTCAGTCCTGGAGGGAGAAATGCATATTCAGTCTTGAACAATGAATGTCAGTCACACTGCTTTCACCAGACACATGACAGCTGTGCACAGTGACTGGTTAGACACTCAGAGAATGGGAGCTGTGAGCAAATGAGGGGCTGAAAGTCCAATCAGTGCACAAGGGAACTAAATAGGCAACAAGCAGTACCCTCTCCAGAGAGGGATTGATGGACTTCCCTGTGTTGTCTAGACCACTGTCAGCACTCTTGTGTAAGACAGCTGACATTATGCACAAGCAGTGGTGGGTAGTAACAAGTTACATTTACTCCGTTACATTTCATTAAGTAACTTTAAAAAAAAATGCACTTCTGAGAGTAGTTTTACTCTGCCATACTTTTAACTTTTACTTGAGAAGATTTGTGAAGAAGAAACGCTACTCTTACTCCATTCCACTGGGCTATTTTGAAGTAACGTTACTCTCACTTGAGTACAATTTTTAGCTACTCTAACCACCTCTGTGCACACACAACATTACACATACACTACCGGTCAAAAGTTAGCAGTCACCCAGACAATTTCATGTTTTCCATGAAAACTCACACTTTTATTCATGGGCTAACAGAATTGCACAAGGGTTTTCTAATCATCAATTAGCCTTTCAACACTATTAGCTAACACAATGTAGCATTAGAGCACAGGAGTGATGGTTGCTGGAAATGTTCCTCTGTACCCCTATGTAGATATTCCATTAAAAATCAGCCATTTCCTGCTACAATAGTCATTTACCACATTAACAAAGTCTGGACTCTCTGATTAATTTAATGTTGTCTTCATTGAAAAATCTGCTTAAGTTTTAAGTGACCTCAAACTTTTGAACAGTAGTGTATGTAGCCTTGCTGCTATGTTGGTAATGTGACATAGCTGATGCGTAGCATGCTAGAGGGCCAGACAGGAGAGTATCTGGGTCTCTGTCCTTGCCGGGTTTTTTTTTCAACTGATCCTCACAACTGTAAGGGGGGCAGTGTGTTGTTAGTGCATTATTGAAACGGGGATGCAGCTGCTCCCAGTTGGATCACAATGTTCTGCCAGCAGTGGAAGAAGTGTTTAGTCTCTCTCTTCGTTTTCAGTTTTTACAAAGTCACTACTGCTCTGACTTTACCAGGTACTAATAAGGCCTCAGTGGTGCCTGCACTGGATAGCAGAAAGGACTAAGACTTCTGTTTGCAGCAATGCTAAGGAGAGATTGTGTTGTCGGTACATCATCTCATAGTTGGCACGAGCTGGCACATTCTGTATTGAGTTTTGTTTTTGTTTATTTTCTGTTAGCCAATATGATTTAAGCAACAGGTCCTGCTTAGTGGAGAGAAGACAGATGATGCCATTTTTATAAGCCTTGTTAGCTGGGATCAGGGTGCATAGTTTGCCAGTATTTCCTTTCAGTCACATTTAGAAAACTTCATCCTCAAGAGGTGAGGCAGACTTTTTTTTGTTGTTGTTCTTGTCTGTCTTTTTACAGCATTGCTCAACTGGCTCAGCTGGTCCTAAATGGTTCAACCCAACATTCTGAGGAATGTTGGGTTGAACCATTTAGGACCAGTCATAATTGAATGCACTAAAAAAGACTGGATATGCAAAGCCACAGAGGGAGTGTTTGTACTGAAGCCAGTAATTGTCAGTTTCTTCACACTCCCAGCCAATGGTACATATATCTAACTCAGGCAAGTCAAGGCTGAATGTAGTAAATACGAAAAATATCTCTAGTAAAGCAGAAAGCCTTCAGTCTGGTGACAGGAGTGTTTTACTACAGCACAAGAGTAAACTCTTTTTGAACCAGCCAAGGAAAAAAATCATGCCAAGTTGATGCAGTACTACATCTTTGACTAAAAATACCTTTCAAGTGAGTGTTTACACTTGGAATTTGTTGCACAATCTATACATTTAACTACAGAAGGCTTATAGTACGTGTGCACAGGGACTTTTTTTTCTTGCATGGAAATGCACTGCATCTGAATATTGTCCGCTTGGTGGGTGTGCCACTTTTGGGCCACTCGGTGGTCACATGACAGCTGCTATAGCTTCACTCCAGTAGAAGTGTCGGACCAACATGGTGGCTTGGTTGCAAACATTCTGTTTTTTTTTGTTTTGTTTTTTTTACAAAAACAGCTCTTCAAGAAATATTTGAGCATTTGAGGTGAGAAATAATCTGTCCTCGTTTTAGTTCAACAATGGCTAGTTGGTTTTTTTTTTAAAGTTATTTTTTGGCCTTTTTAGACTTTATTATCGAAGACAGTGGAGAGAAAGACATGAAACGTGGGTAGAAGAGTGGGAGAATGACATGCAGTGAATGGCCATGGGTTGGACTTGAACTCATGACAGCTGCGTCAGCGACTTTAACTCCGTTTATAGGTCACCCGCTCAACCAGTTGGGTGCCCCAGTTTAGATGTTTTACGAAAGTTTCAAGAGGCGTTGGAAATTGACGCGAGAAATTGATGGATTCTGTGGACACGTACCATGACAAACAGGTTCCATTAAGTAGAAGGAGCAGCTAAGCGGAAACTGATGAGCTAAGCAGACAAACTCTATACCAGACCTAGAGCCAGAATAGAGGAGATGAAGGGGAATTCAGGCAAATGAAAGGTGCAGACTGGAAGTAGAAAACGTGATGAGGATGAGATGTTCAGTCAGGATGGTTTGTCTTGTGACACATTCAGGCAGCTGCAAAGTAACAGGAAAAACGCAAGATTTTAAAATGAAAGATGGAAGGAAATGGAGTGATGGTAAACTTGGGTTATGAGGTGCAAAAAGAGGATCTTTACTTCTTATGTAATTAGCTACTAGACTTATATATCCAAGCCTCCTGAAGCCCAGCATTGCTCAGTAACCTCTCATCATTAAGTGAGGGTAAGAGTATTTTACCATTTTCAAACAATCCTGACTCAAAGCAAAGCAATTAAATGGAAAACCTCAGTCCTTTCTTGGCAACTCCCAATGGATTTCGGTTTAAATGTCAAGCTTGAACCGAAATCTGCTAAGATGAGGAAGAGAAAGCCTGCGGCCAGAATAAAACAGAAGGGAATGAGTCGGGGAGTTGGGAGTAGGATGGTAGCATTTCTGCAAAGATGCAGTCAGGCAGTGGCAAGGCAGACAACACCCATCTCAACCAGTCCATTTTTTAATTTTGGAGTCTGCTTTAACATTTATTCATGCTAGTTGCCAGTCCATCACAGGACCAATACAGACAGACCAGTGCATGCAGCGGTGGGCAATTTTGGTTTTCATTTCATCTCAGATGCATCCCTTTGGAGTGTGGGAGGAAACTGGAGTGCCTGGAGGAAACTCAAAGCAAAAGCAAACATGGAGGTTAAAGTCAACAGAAAAGACCAGAGCTGAGAAATGAGGCCTTCTTGCTTAGAACGAACATCCTTATTATCACTGAACAGGCAGACTTTTCTGAATATCTACAGTAATTGAAGAAAATGCATTAAAATGCATTAATCTTCTCTAATGCCAAATTTATAAAATGGTTTGTTTTAAGGGGAAGGCATTTGAACAAATTTCTAGAAAGTTGAGGAAAGAACAATCAATTGTCTACTGTCATGATTAGGTAGTTTTTCCTCTTGTGCAGGTAATGGCAAGATTTTCAGACTGAACAGAGGATAAATAAATATGTTACCTGTTACTGCTGAGACGTTTCTGCAACACAGGGATTTAAGGTCACAGAGTAAAATACCTAAATGTTGAAAGCAAGAGAACAGAGGGAATGCAGCAAAGAGCAATGCATCTGTGGGAGCTGTGTGTTACTGCTGTTTATAGAATTTTTGTATTAGTCAGGACTTGGGCCCCTCAGGGAAGTGTCTTCATCTCCTTCTCTGTCTTTGTGTCTACCACCACAATCTTTCTCCTTGCTCCTACTTTTCCTATCTCCACCTTTTTTTTTAAAACAAAATACTCCTCTGTCTTTATAATGTTTTATTTATTTAAATTATTATTGTTCTTGCTGTTCTTGATGTCAGGTCTTGTGCTGTTTAATTTTCTTTCTTCCTTGTTCATAGTCATTCTCCTCTGCTGCTGTCTTGGTCTCTTCTGCTGCAGCTTTCCTCTCCATCTTTGCTTTTCTACAGTCATTGTTTTATCATTCAAGCGTTGGCCTTGGAGAGGGCACTTTGACTTGTGGGAGAGAACTACATTTGCCCTGAGCCAGGGTTTAATGTGAGATAACTGCTGACCGTAAATTCTGTTGCAGGAGATGAGGGAGGTAGAAAATGTTCAGGGTGGAGTGTGCTGCTTATTGTGCTGGAAATATAAGTTATTGCTCAAATGACCACCAAGCCCCCTTGTTCCCGTCAATCTTGGCTTTTATTGGGATATTGCAATAGAAGATCAGAGCAATTTTTCTTCTTTTCTTCCTCTGTGATGAGTGTCCTCTAACCACTGGCTTCTGCCTCAGACACATTGTTTCTCTGTCTCTAGCTGTAGTGCCATGTCTGATTTTCCACCTTTGCTTTCCTGCCAGCCCTGTCTCTTGAGCTGTGGTTACACATCCGGCCATTTTGGTGTGATTTTTGATCACAAAGTGTTTCACTGGTTCACACAGCTAAGTGTCCACGCTGTTAGGTCTTTTATGAGTGTGTTAACTGCAATACTGTATATTTAGAATGCATTTATCTGTCTTTTCTTTATATAGTACTCTAATTGTAGATTGAAAACATTTTTGTTTTGCCACTAAACGTGGCGGAATTATGTGATGATTGACCTTGGTTTGTCTGTCTGTTCGCAACGTTACTCAACAACGGTCTAACAGATTTGGATGAAATTTTCAAGGAAGGTAGGAAATGACACAAAGTCCAAGTGATTAGATTTTGGCAGTGATGCAGCTTGTAGTCTGCATTCATGGATTTGTTAAAGATTTCTGTATCATTGCGAGATAGTGGCACGGCATCACTGTAACTATGACTACAAGTAAACTCTACGTCAAGTGCCTGCTGACGATCACGATTGCCATCCTACTACAAATCGACTGCTGCGGACTTATCAGGACTTATCTGTCGGAAATGATACAAGGAACAATTGATTAAATTCTGGGGGTCTTTCCAAGTCCTGTCAATTGCTGCTGCCTGCTACATATTTAGGTCACGTGATTCCGTATCATACATAATGTACAATTAACACACGCCTGTGCTCAGCGCAACATCATTTTGTTTGTGGGTACATCTATATAAAATGCCACATTCTATGTTGCCATGATTCTCTGATGATCATTAACTGCTGCATTTTTAGAAAAAAGGCTGCATTTCTGACAATGCCGCATGAGGGAATGAACAGCCTTGGTAGAGTACTGCACTCTCTGAGAGCTTTTCTAGTCTAAGAAATGTAATCACAGTATGAGCTTGGCCACTTCTAAGTGTTGTTTCAAAGATCGGATCATATTCTGAGGGAAAAGAATCCATATTCAGTGGATCCAGTCTCATCACATTATGCATCACCACATATTCAGATGATAAAAATCACACAGTTGAGCCCAGTGTAACAGTAGCTGTTCTCTTTCTCTGTCCTCTTTATTCCCCCTCCTCTCCCTTCCACTAGCCACAGATTTTCTTCTATTATTCCTTCCTCTTGCCCTCTCTTTTCTCTTGTGTATTCAGCCACTCATTAGACCACTTTATAGTGATTGAATGAAGGTTGGCAACCTCTGTATGGGGTCACTACAGGCCCATCCACCCTCCTATACTGCCTCCGTCTTTTTAACTCGTCCCTGGCACCCCAGGCTGTGAAAGGTCAGCTGTCATTGGGACTCATTATGAGGAATAGAAACTGGAACAGACAGTAATTGTGTGCAGATCCGAGCAGCAATAAAGCACGGCACAGGTAAAGGGATGGCACAGACTTTGAGCTTTTACTTTTCCGTTGCTTGCAAAAATTAACAGTCAAGGTTCCTTGCAACATCCTCTCTGGTTTTCATTGAGGGCTGTGTTTCTTAATAGTACTGTACATAATTTACATGATCTATTTCTCTGCAAACCCACCTTTTGCCGAATGCACACTCAAACTGTCACACACTCGCTGACACTTCACGTCCTCTCTGCTCCAGGAATGATACATGCAGTGGCTTGACTGGTTTTGACTCTTGCTCTTTTCCCTTCCTTTTCAAACACACACACACACACACACACGCACACGCACACGCACACACACACTCACACACGCAGAGAGCCAGTTCATCACCCTTTCTGACATGGTGAATTTACCATGCTGTCCTTGACCACGTCTGAGCCCCGAGATCCACCTTCACTCATCAGGAGACAGATTGGGTTGGCAGGTGGGGCCCCTACCCAGGTCCGTATTTTTATTTGGACAATAAAAAATAATAAAACAGGGAAATGATTGGTGCATTTTTACTGCTAATCATATGTCTCTCCATCAAAATTAATATCGTGTTTGCATAAACCGCTAGCACAAACAAGCTCCGCCCACACCCCTGCTGCCACAGCCATTTATGTGTGTGTATGGGTATCTATCTTTGTGTCGCCATGTGAGTGCGTGTGCGCGTGTGAATGTGTGTACGTATGTATCCTGCTGTCAGCGAATTCTCCACAGAGATAACCTTGAAGGAGAGGCTGTGTGCTTAGCTGTGATACTGAATGCGAAGCTGTAGCGGTCTCAGGGTCTGCATGGCTAGAACTTTTCTGAGACCTTTAGTCACATCTGTGAGACTTAATCCCAAAGTTGTGATGAGGTGGGCTGCCTTCACTGCTTCAGTTGTTCATATCGATGGTTCTCCAAAATACAAGTGTGTCTCTCTCTAACAACATGACCGTCCCTGAAAACAAACGTTTGCATTTTGTACTAGACACCATGTATACCAGATTATGCAGTCTGAATGTTAGTAACATTTGTAAGCTGACATAATCAGCAGGTTTTGGTATATTTAATTACCCCGCCAAAGAATGCGGCGGAGTTATGTGACCGTCAGCGTTGGTCTATCTGTCTGTCTGTCTGTCTGTCTGTCTGCAACGTTCCTCAAAAATGGACTAACGGATTTGGATGAAGTTTTCAAGGAAGGTCAGAAATGACACAAGGAAGAAGTAATTAGATTTTGGCAGTAATGCAGCTTATAGTCTGGATCCATAGAGTTGTTCGAGATTTCTGTATCTTTGCAAGATATCAGTACGGCATCACTGTAACCATGACAAAAAGGGACGGTACGTCAGCTGCCTGCTGACAATCATGTGATTGCGATCCTACTACAAATCCACCGTTGCGGACCACAAATTTTTAAAGATTTCATCCGTTGGAAATCATACGACAACTGAGCAGCCTTGGTGCAGTGCTGCGCTCTCTGAGTGCTTTTCTTGTTACCATAGCCATCATGGCTGAAAATGGCAGTTTGTTTCTTATTGTCACCTCATTTTGTGTGTCCGTTTTTGAGCAATGCTGCGAAAGGACAGACAAACAGACAGACAAACCAATGCCGATCGTCACATAATTAGTGAGGTATGTGATGATGTAACTCAATGTAATAACTCAAACTATATTATTATCAGTCTTGAAAGACTACCATGTCTAATTTATCTTTAATTGCAGAATTTCAACTCACTGAAGACATGACCTCAGTGTATTTAGTCCTAGTAAGGGGCCGTCTTCATGTGTATGCATTCAAACTCATTGCGTTTACTTTGGGGATCATGCCCATATCATGACCATTCATCTGTTTTCTTCCATCTCCCCATGTTTGTCACCACACCAGGCTTTCTCTCTGCCTTTAAGCTCAAGTTAATGGACTCCTGCACATTCAGCTCAGAAATGTTGTGAAGTAAACAGCAGCTCATGAAATATTCACTACTTCCCTGTGTGTGTGTGCGTGTGTGCGTGTGTGTGTGTGTGTGTGCGTGTGTGCGTGTGCGCGTGTGCGCGCGTGCGTGCGGACACATGCAGTCAGCTGTACTCACTCACATATAAAACACCCTGGGCACCCCAAAAAGTTATGGGTGTCTCTGCATCTCGGCTCTGAGCCAACAGAATCGCAAAGGACAGCAATGGGAGTGGGAGCATTCTGCTGCTGAATGAGTCACACTTCATACTGATGAAAATCCATCCATCCATTATCTGTACACCACTTAATCCTTTTAAGGTTCCAGCGAGGATAGAGTCTATCCCAGCTGAGTTAGGGTGAAGACAGGGGACACTTTGCACCGGTCATCAGTTTGTCACAGGGCTACATATAGAGACAAACAATCACACTTATATTGACACCTGCGGACAATTTAGAGTCACTGATTAACCTCAGCATGTTTTTGGACTGTCGGAGGAAGCTGGAGTGCCCGGAGAAAACCCGCGCATGCACAGGGAGAACATGCAAACTCCATGCAGAAAGATCCTTGGAAGGTCGAGACGCAAACAAGAGATCTTCTAGCTGAAAGATGAAAGTGCTAACCACCAGGCCACTGAGCAGCCCACAGATGAAAATATCAGTCAAAATGTAATTGTGATGTTTTTGCTCCAAAAAGCAAGAGTCAGTGGAACAAGCATTTAAGTTTATTATAGTTTTCAACTTTTGCAGCTTCTTTTTGGAGTAAGTATATTGGTATCTGTTCACTATGAAATCAGATTTGTTTCAAAACACTCACACAAAGCATCTTAAACATCAAACAAAAATAAGAATTTAAGAGAGAGGCTACTTAGAAAGCTGGCTAAAGTTGACTGGGTAAAAGCTATCTTCCATAGCAAAGCTTAGCTTTTCTTCTAATCTAACCCAGCCAAACGTATGGCACAGTACAGACAACATATAGAAATAATTAAGACTTACCCTTTATTAACCCTGCAGAAATCTAGTATGGGTGGTTAGCAGATAATGAATGCTGAATATTTCTGCTCTGTGTTGTTTTTTTGAACTGCACTGAACAATTTTGAGGAACTCATAAACCAATGAGGACACACGCTGAATAAAAGTGTCCCACGTGAAAGCTGTGAGTAAAAACTGAAGGAGCAAAAATGAGAGCGCTGACAGCGTTACTGCAAAGCTGACGTTGAAAAATAAATTGAGAGAACTGTGAACAAAAAAAAATTAGGAAAACTGTTTACAGTTGTAAAAAATCCTTGTTTGCAAATGACAAGTTTTACTGTTGAGATTACTTTTTTTGCTTCAGTGAGTTTTATTCTCTCTCAAATTCCAATTTTTGTGTGATGTAAAGTTTTGTTTGGTCATTTTGACAAAAAACTGTTACAGTACTGATACAGAGACTCAAGTGCAGGACAACAGAGGCACAGCAGACATGTATTTGGAGTAAAACATAATTTATTTACAAACCATCAGAAAAACTACAGCAGGAAGTATTCCTCGTAAAAAGCAGAACTGAAAAGCAGTTGCCACAAGTGAAACTAATGGAGACACCTGTGGGACTGGTGGGGAAAAAACTGCTATACAAACTTTTAGTCTCAGATAAAAAAAAACAGAAAACAGCTAGCTGGGACTAGGTTTGTCCGAGCCAGGACAGTTGCAAATGAATATACTAATTATCAGGAATATTACTAGATGGGACACTAACCTGGCGTCAGAGGTGGAGGATGTGACAAAATCTGTTTCAATAGTTTTTAAGTGCTGTTTTTTCATCCACCACTAACTGTAAGTGCTGGTGTGCTTACACTATTTAAAATGTGTCAATCCTACATGCCTGACACCAGTATGATCTGTCCCATGGGAACAGGAAGCCTAAGGGAAAGGTCGTGAGTTGAGCCTCCAGACCAGCTGAGAAAATAAAGCACGCAAGCTGCTCAGAGCACCCACTTTAGTATAGGTTCATTGCAGTAAAAAAAAAAAAAAAAGGCTGTTTTTGAAGAAGTGCTTGTTCAGCAACCCTCCCAGGATAAGTTAAAAATTGCCCCCACAGGTGATGTTAATGTTTCTAGTGTTGCATTTCTGCAGTCCAAATGCCTTTAAAATGCCCCCTGCATGGTGCTCATGAGATGATCTGGCAGATCACATGTTAAAATTGTGTTGAAAACTGTGACAATATCAGCACAAATACATCTGCTGCCCAATCATCGGCCACATTTACCTTCATCTGTCAAATACACATCTGCATCACGCCTATGGATGTGTAAGCAGTTTTTATTAGCCTTCATTTGTTCTCATCGACGTTCTTTCAGTGTGCATTTGTTCCTTATCCTCTACCTGTTATTTTTTCCAGACACACATTACATCTCTCTGCCACTAACCTACATACCATGACATAGAACACATAGTGGTGCATATCCCCCTTGCTCCTAGCAGCATACACTAATACAATCTATTGTACCAACATAGATGAGAAGCAAAGGTATAGCTTGTATATGGTACATGTAACACTCCCTCCCCGTTGTCCTCGAACAGGAGTGGTTGTGTTGGTGTAATAGAAGCCGTTCATAGCCAGGCTCCATGAATAATTCAGTAGTGGACCTCATTGCGGGGCTTATTGTCTGGAGACCAGAGGCCACTGATAGATGGCCTCTGCTGCGGCCTTAGTCATGCTGAAGAATCACTAGCCAGACTGAAAACAGGTCATCGCTGCTGACCCCTCAGGCTCCTGAATGTTGCTGCAGCACAGGGACATTTTGTGACAGCACTGACAGTCCACCCTGCAGTGCCACATGCACCACACCAGCCTTTACCGTGAAGGGCACTGTAAGAGAATGATTAAGTTTGAAGCACAAGGTCACAAGGAAGCTTTGGGGATATACTGTGTAGGTGGTATAGACAAGAGGTTCTATCTTCAATTCATGACATATGGGCTGCAGATTTAAAAGAAAGCAGTCACATATTTCATTTTGTCTGTTGTAGCTTAGGCTTGGCAATCATGTTTCTGTTTTACTTGGAAGATAAAGGAGGAGGCATGGGGGGGGGGGAGCAGAATATAAAAGAGGTACCAATGACCAACTTCTCTAAAATCGTACTGTCAGCATATGTGTCACAGAGTCGAACTTAGGAGTGATTGTACCACAGTGGGGAACTTTTATTTATTAATTTAAGTGTCATTTTTATAATTGCATTATTTATGCACCTCCCTGTTAGACTTAAGGGCAGATGTGAGAGGTTTGAGAAAATGCAAAAATCCTTAGCAACTCAGATTAACTCGCCTATATTTCTGGTGAAATATGACACCGTCAGATCTTCATCAGTGGAGTAAATTGCAGTCGCGCCTCATAGTATAGTACCATTCTTTCTTTAATCTGGCTACGTCCTGCAGACACAGGCCTTCTTGGTATCCGCTAGGGATGTGCGCGACTAGTCGTTTAATCGTTTAACCGCCTACTCATTTATTAAACGTTTAGTATTTTACTAGTCGGTTAAACGCTGCGTTAAGCATCATGCACCTTGTTCTTCGCGCCTCTGCATCGACTTCTTTGTAAACAGGCTGAGCAGCCAGGGAGAGAATTGCTCCTCCTCCCCTCCCCTCACACGCACATGTAGCAGGGGGCGGTCAACCTCCGGATGACACGTTCATTTCTCCAAACCCACACCGCCTGTCCCCCACCTCCCTGGTCTCAAGAATTTGTGTGAGGTTACCAAAGTCCGCTGTGATTGCTAGTAGGAAAAACTTACATTTACTGTGGCCAGTATATTGGATGTGTTTGCAGTGTGCTTTGTCTTTTATATGTATAACAGACGATATACTGTGCATATGTACACCATTGAAAGTATGTCAGCTTTATATTTTAAATCTTTAAAAGGGCTGGTACTGCAATTAAGTATTGCAATTCTGTGAAGTTGGAGAACTAGGACAGAATGAGACAAAGATGTTTGTATGCTTGTATTCTACAATACCCAAATTTCACCGCTATAGTTTTTCATTTAAGTTTGTTTTTTTCCATAATAAGTTTTGTTATTCTTTTGTTGTTTAAAATTCTTCCTTATCTTACTGATATCACTGACCAGTTACTGTACCAGTGATTCCATTAATTCCTAGGCCCCAGTGGACAGACTTTGCATCCAAGTTCACATCCCTAGTTGGATTGCTCCTAATGTGTTTGTAGCAGCAGGGTGGAGTGCATATCTACTTAAACTGCACATCTTGAGCTTTCTGAAATATCTTGTTGCTTGTGTCATAGTGTCATATTAGATGATGCAATTTCTGGATGCCTCAACTGGAAAAAATAAACAAGAAGATACAACATACATGGGTAGAACTTACTGTGACTGAGATATGAGTTTTAAAGTGAACGTAATGAAATATCACTTCAAATAACCAAGGATTTATCAGAATAACTTCATGTTAAATTCCCCAAAGTGCTACTAATACACCAGCAGTGCATTGCTATCTTACGTTAACATTAACTAGCTGTTTTGCTTATACATGAAAGGTATTAAAATTGTGCATGCACAGTTTGGCAGTAGTTTCTTTTTTCATCCAGCCGTTTCATTTGATCAGTTTTAGCCTACTGCATACAAACCTTATGGTTCCTCAAAGACAGCGACAAAGGTTTGTGCAGCCTTGCTTTAGGTAAAGTCTCAGTCGTGCATTAGCTGGTGGAGTGCTATCCTCTTTCGCCTCTTATTTTCCATAATAAAACACAGCTCAGCACATCCTAGTGCTGCATGCATAAAGAGGAGCCACCCTTGTGTCAGCCTAGGTTAGTCACAACAAAATCACTAGCAAAGGAGAAATGTCTGTACAGATTTCAGTAATCCCAGAATATTCAGTAAGAAATGAAGAAGAGCCATTTGCACATCGTTTCATTGATCTCCACTGCTGCATTCTGGGCAGTTTGCACCACTAAAGCACAAACAGTCTCCCTGGTATTACAGCATGGCACCGTTTTCATCCTATATATCAACTATGCTGCAGTAGTAAACATGATAAGCTACTGTTAACCTATTTCAGTGCTGCCAGGCGAACCCAAGCAGGAACATCTTCTTCTGTCTTAAATGTTCACAGGAAAAAACACCAGAGACACTGCAACATGTCAATCAACCCCATTTCACAAGCACCACTCACACAAAGCCGAAGATGCTTGGCATTACTTCAATGTACTGTGATACAAGCTCAGAGATGATAGCGTACACACATACACTTGCATGATGTGCACACGCACACACACACACACACACACGCACATATCTGCCAGTCTTCATCCCGTCACACGAGTCGTGTCAGTTGCGTGGCAGGGCTTTGTTAGGTAGTTGACAGAGAAGGTTGCTTCATAAACCCGGCACGAATTCCATCACCATCTCCCTCCCTGCTTTGGGATGAAGAGAAGTGATGATCCAGGGATTTTTTTGCTCCTGCTCCTTCATTAGCTTGCTGTATCACCTTGAAAATGTTGCATTCTGTCACAGAGCCTACCGGGAAGGCAGTGGGCACTCGGAAAAGAAGGAAAATGTTCAGGGAGAACTTTGTAGGGTTTAGCCAACTCCAAAAAATCCATTACCTTTTAAGCTTGGCTGTGCTTTAACTGAGAGAAAGAGAGGGAGAGGGAGGGGGTGGGTGGGGGTGGGGGGTGGGGGGGGGTTTGGAGAGAGAGAGGGAGAATAAGAGAGAAAGAGTTGGAAATGGGTTGTAGAAGGGTCTGGGTAAGGATGTGGTATGTGGAGGGGCTGTGTTTTTTTTTTGAAAGACTGGAGTGTGCATGAGTGCAAGTATCTGTCTATGTATTATGCAAGCAGACAAGGCACTGAAAGTGGAACATCCCAGTCCTCTCTCAACAGCAATGCAGCATAGCTTAGATACTGCACATCACCATGTAAATGCAAATTGCAGTGTCATGCTGATCGATCTTGTAGGCTGCTGAGACTGGGTTGTGTTGGGACCAGTCAGCAGCATCTTGACTGTTGGTCTAGCTGCCCTGTTCTGTGATCTCTCTTTTTGTATGACACTATCTCTCTCATCCTTGTTCTCCTCTTCAGGAGTATTTGTCAAGCTGGATTGTTTGGCTTTCGTTTGACCTACGAGTTCAGAAAGTATTTGCAAATCAAAACTCTGTAACAGGCTTAGCTAACTCCCATGTCTCTCTTTTTTTCTACAGGATGCAAATTGAATAAAAGAATCTCGTGAGAGTGGAAGAAAGGAAGGACACAGAAAGGTGGTGTTGGATAAACTCTTCAACACGGAGCTGGGCGGACAAGTGAAGACACTGATCGGATTGTCTATGATTCTACGATTTCATTCAGCAGACGCTTTTATCCAAAGCGACTTACAGCTGAGGGTAGATACAACACAGTCGTCAAAACACAGACTTGTGAGCACACTCACGATGCTTTAGTACACAGGAAAAGCTGGTTGATCACTGGAGCTACACCCTTTGATTTTTCTTGAACAATCCCGAGCCACCAACACACACATCTCCCTCTCGTCTGTCATTTACCGTCCCTGCAGAGATGCCAATGCCAAGACTGGTGCTGTGGCATTTGTGGTGACGGAGCACAGTGTGTGTGTGCACATCCGGCAAGTGGGCCGGTGGATTGGTACACCAAGTGGCGTTTTCCGGTGGGCGTGGTTGAACCATGCGTCCCTGGGCAGGTTCATGGCGTTGGATTACCCTGGTGCTGCTAGCCTGGGGCACACTTCTCTTCTACATTGGTGGTCACTTGGTGAGAGACAGTGAGCATCCAGAGCGGTCCAGCCGGGAGCTTTCCAAGATCCTGGCCAAGCTAGAGCGACTCAAGCAGCAGAATGAAGACCTGCGTCGCATGGCCGAATCGCTCAGGTAACAACAAATTGAATGTTATTCAAAATGACCTGTTTATGCACGGCAATGCATCTGTGTCAGCCGTTTTCAGTCGTTTCCAGCTAGAATAGTCATTTACCACATAAACAATATCTAGACTGTATTTCTGATTTATTTAATGTTATCTTCATTGAAAAAAGCTGCTTTTCTTTCAAAAATAAGGACATGTCTGAGTGACGCCAAACTTCTGAATGGCAGAATATGTTTTATATTCTAGATTCTTCAAAATATATATTTTTGTTTTTTTATTTAACCTTTATTTTACCAGAAAGTCCCTTGAGAATAAAATAAATCTCTTTTCCGAGGGAGACCTGGCCAGGACAGCACACCATTTCAGAGAATGTGAATGTGTAGTATAAATATAGAAAACAATTAAGACAATTCAGATATATAAATAAGAAATACTGAAACACGTTCAAACAAAAATAAAAGAAGGAAAGAGAAAAAACACATCAGGACAGTTACACACATGGATTACGTTTTCACATGGATTACATTTATTTATATAGCCACCCTTTGTTTGATTTGTGCTTTGTAAACCCTTGTCCTTGCATCAATGAGCTAGTCACCTACAATAGTTTTCACTTTACAGGTGTGCCTTGTCAAAGTTAATTTGTGGAATTTCTTGCCTTCTTAGTGCGGTTGGGACCATCAGTTGTGTTGTGCAGAAGTCAGGTTGGTACTCAGTGACCAGCCCTATTTGACAACTGTTACAATCCATATTATGGCAAGAACCAATCAGCTACGCAAAGAGAAAGAACTGCCCATCATTATTTTAAGAACTGAAGGTCAGTTACTCCAGAAAATTACAAGAACGTTAAATGTATCCCCAAGTGCAGTCACAAAAACTGTACGTACACCCTCTAGTTCCCTGGTTGTCTGATCATAAATCAGCACCTTGAACGTGACATACAGTTAAACAAATGCTGTTGTAAGATTGTACCAGCTGATCAGTGTTCAGTTTAAAAAGCTAATCGGAGGTATGGAGATGCTGTGTGTGACAGGCAAATGGATGATCTGACACTCCTCATCAGATTTTGTTGTGGCGTTTTGGAAGACAGTTAGACATTGTGTGAACGCATTTAACACCCAATATCTTTCACGCATTCTCGCTCTGTGTAACAGAGAGACAGATGATTCTGCCCTTATCTCTGCATGCTGGCAGTCTTTCTCTTTACACATAAACACGAAGTCTGCACATGGGTTCATGAGTGTGCATTTATGTGCAGGGCGTGCAGTAGGGTGTTCTGGTTTGTGCCATATTGAGAGGGAACTTGAGCTTCAGATGTTACCGTTGCTGCTCCTCTGTGATATTCTGATTCACTTTGATGCTGGGCCCTCATCAGTGCGCACAAACATAAAAACACACACACACACGCATTGCTTCAGACAGCTGGTCCCTGATTAAATCCCCTGCTTTTGTAATTATTCAAAATTGGCTCAAAAACAAAGGTGGAATTCATGGCATAAAAAACAAGTGCAGCTTTCAGTCGACCAGTGTCCAGATGGGTCCCCGACATACTGCACGCTTGTTGCTTGTTACTGAGTTTGGTTGTTGATTTGGGACCGAGGGCTCCACAGTTGTTTACTGGGGGAGTACTACAGTGCCTGCTCAAGTCCCTCTCAGCTTTAGCTAAGTATGTGGCAAAGCAAGCCAAAAGCAGGCAACTAGCTGCTGAGGTTAAGCTTTATTAGCTATTCAGTGGCAAGGGTTGGTTTGTCCTTTGTTTAATTGTGTGTGTGTGTGTGTTGTGTGTGTGTGTGTTAAGATACATATCTACCTGTATAATGGGGTCCTAATAGACATAAAGAGATTATTAGTGTATTAGTGGGCTGCCTATCTTCTATGCCACAGTGCCGCCCTTTTCTGTTCATGACCTCCTGTTCTCTGTTTTACGCCTTTTATTTATTATTTTTTGCCTTCCTCTTCCTCTGCATCTTTTCACTACCAAACTGCTGACAGAGGCATGGCACAGAGCCAGACTCCAGCTGGCAGGTTGTCACAGAATGACTGCCTATGTAACAGCTCACTAGCTCATAGATAGACTAGCACCATGCATTTGATGCTTGAACCCAGTTTTGCAGCAGCATTTTGCAGATACGGACTGAGAACATGAGTGTATGACTGATGTACAAGAAGCAAAGCAAGTTCTTTACAAGCACCCATCTGACATAGAGAAGTGACGTTCCATCCAAAGTACCTAACCATCATTAGTGGATTCATTTCTTATGAGTGGCCTCAGAGAGACTTAACCCCATAATATTGACGTGAGACTTGAATTCTTACACAGTAGGAGCCCACTGCATTGTGGATTAATGGTTCAAAGTAGGATTTAACTTGGTTAGTGTTATTACACCACAGTAGCACTTGGTAGATGTGTTGAGCTTTATTGGTCAGTGTGGTGCATTCATTATACATCTAAGGGGATCATGTTTTCATTGACTAATTTACTTTATGACAGAGAGGGATAGTCGTCCTGAACTAATTTACACAGTATATTGATTTTCTTGATTCTGAATTAGTAAAATCGTCGAGAAGACGAAAATATTTAGTCATTAAACTTAAAGAATTTTTCACACATACATATGACCTAGTTTTGAACTGAACTCTCTAATATTTACTGTGCCAAGGAACGCGACAGAGGTTATGTGATGATCAGCGTCTGTCTGTCTGTTAGCAACATTACTCAAAAATGAACAAACGCATTTGGATGAATTTTTCAGGGAAGGTCAGAAATGACACAAGGACCAAGTAATTTGATTTTGGCAGTGATGCAGCTTATAGTCTGGATCCACAGATTTGTTATATATTTCTATATCATTGCAAGATAACGTACAAGTGAACACTACATGAGCTGCCTGCATCAATGTACACCCCCTGCTACGTATTTCGGCCACATGATTCGGTATCTGTGCATGACGTACACATGCATAACACCCTGAAAATTATGCGTGACGTGGTTATAGTCTGGATAATATACGGTTAAATTCACTGTTAATGGAATGTGGTTTTAACGCGGTTAACTCAGTGATACGGCTTATACTCTGGATCCACAAATATTTTTCAAGATTTCATCTGTCGGAAATTATCTAACGACTGAGCAGCCTTGTTGGAGTACTACACTCTGAGTGCTTTTCTGGTTTAAAGAATGTAACTGTCATATGAAATTAATCAGTCAACACGTGAATTCAAATTAGTATTACTTGGCTGACCTACAGGTCCAGTCCAGTTATTTAGTTTGGTTTAATCTGGTTATTCAGACCACTCCTGAGTGATTAGAGTGACTGGCAGCCTGCCAGCCCACCAATCACCCAGCAGCATTAATGAGAGGTGAGCACGGGGTTGAGTTGCTCAGGCTGTCTGGCTCCGCCCTCTGTGCAACTGTCAGTCACCTTGGGCGCACAGCCACAGCTCCTGTAAAAACAATGACACACGCCAGCCTGATGGTGTGACATCGGAGAGAGCAGGGGTGAGAGTGACAGCTGGACTGAGTGATGAGGACTTGATAGATCCCCCAGGCATGCCAGCAGAGGGAAGGGAGGAGGGGACAAAGCAGGAGGCAAAGAGGATGGGAGCATGATGGATGGTGTAAGGTTTGCACTCAGTAAAATGCACCAAGGAGGAAATAAAAGTAAGCACTAAGGGGACTGGAAGAGTTGAAAGAACCACAGTTGTTGCCCTTAACCATTTTCTGTTATTTCAGCCTACCCTGGTACCAACCAGATGAGCTGTTTGCCATTGTACAGTACACTGCTGTACTAAGGCAGTGTTTACATTGATCCAGTGCTACGAACCCACGTAATGTGTTCTGGAAGTTAAAACAGATGCAAAGAATGAACTGAATACACAGTACCATCTGACCCAACTCCAGAGCAGATAGAAAGGTAGGCAAGTTTAGACATTGTTTTTCTATGTGACATTGGAATTGTTTTTCAATAGTGGAGGCCATTGATTATTAGGTCTCATTCACTTGACTTCCATGTGTCCTTGCGTGTTGTTCGGTTTGCTTCTGGCTGTAGGTTGCTGGAAATGTTCCTCTTTACTACGATGTAGATATTCCAGTAAAAATCAGCCAGTTCCAGCTAGAATAGTCATTTACTACATTAATAATGTCTACACTATATTTATCATTAATTTATTGCTATCTTCATTGAAAAAAATGCTTTTCTTTCACAAATAAGGACATTTCAAAGTGACCCCAAACTTCTGAACAGTAGTGTATGTAGTTTGGTGTGATGGGGTCACTGTTCACTCACATATAATAACTAATTTATTCTGTAATAGTTTAAACTCAATGCAGCCCTACCAAGATGATACTACCACAGTTATCCGACCTGAAGTCATATTGACCTGGCCATTGCTTAGGCCCATTCAGAGAAAGTCTACTTCCACTAACAATAGCCCCGTTGCTGAAACTGTCTGTAGTCGGGACATCTCTGTCAAGTAGGGCTCAGAGCAGAGCTAAATCGCTCTAGATGTACTGAGGCACTGGAGCATGCAAGGCAAGAATTCACCAATCAGAATCAATTTACTTGGAATTACACAGTTTGAGTTAGTGGACATAACATAGACACATCAAATAAAAGAGGCAGATGCCTTAACTGACTTGACATAAGGCAATACTTGTGCAAACATAAAAAAAAAATCATATACACACATCTAACAATTCCTAATTATTCATTGGCTGCTTTTAAAATGGAGCAGTTGTAGCAGATTTTCATGGTAATAAGTGGCTTACGGTATTCAGTCATCTGTAGCATTCACTATTCTTTTCCCACAGCCACATTCCTCTGGTTTACTACCTTGACTTATTGGAGTCAAGTGGTTTGAGATACTGAGTTACCAGACGTGGCTGGAACATCAGTGACCGGTCTTTGATGCATTGTACTGTACTGATGCACAGAAACACATGTATATACACACGCATGGTCCATCTTAATGTGAAGGCAAATTGTGTGCATGTTGTCCCTGTTTAACCACACCAGAATGCTTTACATCTCCATCATATCAATGATTTTCAGCACAAAGGTTTTCATTTGAACTCAGCGACAGAATATCCATCCATCCATTCTCTATACACCGCTTTATCCTCAGTAGGGTCGCGGGGGGTGCTGGAGCCTATCTCAGCTGACTCGGGCGAAGGCAGGGAACACCCTGGACAGGTCGCCAGTCTGTCGCAGGGCTACATATACAGACAAACAATCACACTCACACTCACACCTACGAGCAATTTAGAATAACCAATTAACCTCAGCATGTTTTTGGACTGTGGGAGGAAGCCGGAGTGCCCGGAGAAAACCCACGCATGCACAGGGAGAACATGCAAACTCCATGCAGAAAGATCCCAGGAAGGCCGGGATTTGAACCGGGGATCTTCTTGCTGCAAGGCGAAGGTGCTAACCACTACTGCACTGTGCAGCCCGCACCTGTGGCGCACACATACTTCCATTTTAAAATTTAATATTCTGCGCCACAGAATGTTAAATTTTAAAATGGAAGTATGTGTGCGCCACAGAGCCTCCTGGGCCCCTACCATTCACACTGCTCTGCCTATCTCTGGTCAACCAGTGAACTTCATAGTCACCTGGTGCAGGAGTGGGAGCCAGTGGAGGAAAAACTGGAACAGCATGTCAGAGGAAAGTAGGTTGCATAGTGAACCTCACCTGCTTTCAAACTCAGCACTTGAATCGGATGGGGCTCATCACCCCTTGCTTTGATGGCTTGTCTGTCATTCTGCAGTATCCTCCCTACACCTTTGGGCTGTACCTTCTTTTACTCAGAGTTTTTCTCATTTGCTACCACTCCTGTATTGTTTAAGACGCTGTTGAATCCAGCTATTCAATTTCCCATATATACTTTTTTTGGTTAAGAATGCTTATATTTTGCCAGCACTAACACTGTAAATATGAAGAGTTAAGGCCTCTATGGCGTGTGCTAGCTACCCTCTATGCCTTGTTGCCACTCATTGCTCTGTGCTGGTCTTCCTCAAGAAGATATAATGTCATTTTTTTCACTGTTTTACCAGCACCTAAAACGCCTGAAAAATGATGTCACTTTATAAATAGTCCTACTCCCTGCACAATAGTGTAACTAACAGGTTCAGGTGTGGCCTTTTGGGATAGCTTGTTGAATACATTTTGAACAGACCTTGCTATGAGGAGAGATGATACAGCTGATAGTTAAGAAGGAAATATATCTGGGTCTAATTTCAAAACGCCTGGCAGCTGTAATGGACACCATGGATTGCACAAAGACAACAAGCCTCATTTCAAGACATACACTACCATTCAAAAGTTTGGGGTCACTTACAAATAACTTTATTTTTGAAAGAAGTTTTTGTTCAATGAAGATAACTTTAAATGAATCTGAAATACAGTCTAGACATTGCGAATGTGGTAAATGACTATTCTAGCTGGACACGGCAGATTTTTAATGGGATATCTGCATAGTGGTGCAGCTGCCATCACTCCTGTGTTCTAATGGTACACCGTGTTAACTGATCTTGTTGAAAGACTAATTGATGATTAGTAAACCCTTGTGCAGTTATGTTAGCCCATGAATAAAAGTGTGAGTTTTCATGGCAAACATGAAATTGTCTGGGTGACCGCAAACCTTTGAACAGTAATGTACATAATAATAATAATATATAAATGATAATAACATAATAATACATAAATGTCCATGATGTCTCTCAGGTGTACAAAGGTTTGCCATTGTTCATTACCTTGTTACATAATGTAGCACAATGCTCAGTTAGCGCTCAGTGAAGTGGGAGACCATGGCTTCTCAGGGACCAAATTTTGAACACTTAAATCTAAGTTGTGCAGCAAGAATGGCTGCTCTAACTTTAGAAGTCTCATTTTTATGCTTGCCAGTGACTGATGTTCCTTATTCATGGAGCAAATTGAGTTTGTATGCCATGATGACTCATTAATATGTCCTTTGCAGCACTTCACCAATGCCCCTGAGCATTTTAGCAGTTTCAGATGTAATGTTTTTGTGCAGAGGAATTGATCTTGTATTATATTTTTCACTATCTTTTTGTCATGGCTGATTTGAACTGTTCTGAGCATGTCAAAGTTCCCATCGGTATTTTCATTACATGCATGCTGTTATTATTCATAGTTCACTGACACAGAGCTGTGAAATGTCAAATTATATCTTTGCATTTATCTGTGAGAAATAATTGACAGAAACAGAAGCTATACAGTTGGAACACATCTCATTTTATATGTAAGCACTTTAAAATCGCTCATTACATCACATGAAATGAACTCACTTGCTGACCAAGTGACATTTCAATTGTAAGGAGGAATTGGGTTTTGCAGAACTGTGAACTGTAAATTTTCTGACTTCTGCACAATGCTGCTTTTGAGCAGAGCTCTCTGTCATGTGTCTATCATGAGTCACTAGTGACCTATGCACATGTTTTGTTTCACAATAGACCTTTTTGTCTCATTTCACACATCTAAGAAACAACCGCCTAGTGCAGCACTAATGTAGCATACAGCATGTGCAGTTATCACAAGGGGTTTCCACTGTTGCCACTGGTAAAAGATGAAAGCACAGCAACAATTTATTACATAATCTATTTACTGCACTTGAATAGCTTTGATGTAATTGTGCTTTTTTAAAATGGTAAGTTTATTTATATATTTCTTATGAGCCCCTCAAAATTGAATCTGTATCTACTTCAGTGTTAAAATGTTAGCCCATGTAAGTATTGCATTACAAACTCACCAGCTGTACACATTTGCGCTTTATTGATACATTAACTATGATCAAAAGAAAACAATTAAGGCTTTATAGTTATAGTTATGCTTTTTTTATTCCACCAAGGAATGTGGTGGAGTTATGTGATGATTGACGTTGGTTTATCTGTCTGTCTTTAAGCAAGATTACCCAAAAATGGAGGAGCAGATTTAGATGAAATTTTGAGAAAAGGTCAGAAATGACACAAGGACAAAGTGATTCGACTGTAGCAGCGACGCTGCTTATAGTCTAGATACACGGATTTGGAATGATTTCTCTTTTATTGCGAGATAGCATCACAGCGTCGTTATTGCTGCGATAACAAGTGAAGGCCTACGACAGCTGCCCTGTGTTCAGTGCAAGTTCATTTTTGTTAGTGGGTACATCTGTATTAAATGGCCACATTCTATGTTGTTGTGATTTCTGGTCAGCAATAACTAATAAACCAATGCTGAATTTTTATTTATTTATATTTTAAATGCTGCATTTCTGACATTGCCATATGGGTCAATGAACAACCTTGGTGGAGTATAACCTTGAGTGCTTTTCTAGTTTTTTATTTGCTCTCCACATTTAATCACAAAATAATGCCATTACACCATGAGTTGATGTTCTGATCACGGACCGTGGATGTTCAGGATAAAATTCTTGAATGAATTTCAGAGAAGAAGATGCTTTCGACTAGGGCTGGCCCGAATAGTGGTTTCTGGCCTCTGTGTGTGTGTGTGTGTGTGTGTGTGTGTGTGTGTGTGTGTGTGTGTGTGTGTGTGTGTGTGTGGAGGGGGGGGGGGGGGGTGTTAGTAGTGGCGGCGGCTTGTGACAAAAGTCAAAAATTCAGATCCTTTTTCATTTTTAGAAAGTTCTGGCCAACATTTCCTGATGACAGATTGAACCCAGTGGAAACCGACCTTCGTTGCCTTCGTTTTGTCTTCAGCAGAGGTCTTCAGCATCTTGTCTTGTGTTTATGCAATGAAGTGAAGCACAACATCAGAGTCGGCAGCCACCCGGCCATTCGGGTGGTGTTTACAAACACGAATGGAGGAGCCGAAATGAGCCGAAGAACACGGCGGGATGAGCCGAAGTGGGCCGAAGGCGCAGGGAAGAGACGAGCTCCGAATATTTTCGTCTGGGGGGAGGAGGGAGTGATCACATAGACATATGTGTACATGTTATAGACATATGTACGGTATATGTTTATGTGATCACATGATGAGATGAGCCGATGTAGGCCGAAGGCGGAGGGAAGACCGTAACGCCACATATTCTTTCCGTCCCGTAACGTCCGACGGGGGCTGGGGGGGCGAATATTCGGATACCAAATTAATATCCGGATAGTGCCGTAGCGAACGAATATCCAGATATTCGGGATATTTGGGTCCCGCCCTACTTTCGACACAACAAAGGTGGCGAGAGATTCAGTACATAATCTTGAACTCATCATAAATAAACTGGTAAAGGGCTTCAAGAGGCTGCACAGAAAATTTGGTAGTATTCACTACACTGTCAGTGGTGAAAACAACAATATGCCAGCCTTCACAGCTCAGTTTCTACTGCTATGTATTCAAGTTGAGAAGTGAGAATGGAGTCATCATAATAAGATACAGTTCATATCACACTAACCAGTGGGTGTTAGAAACACTCCCACCACTTTGTCAAGCTCCTAAACATCATTTGTAATGTAGTATAAATATAATGCAACACCTGTAGTATTTCTGGACAGGTTTACACTACCGTTCAAAAGTTTGGGGTCACTTAGAAATGTCCTTATTTTTCGAAGAAAAGCAGATTTTTCCAATGAAGATTAGAAAACCCTTGTACAGTTGTGTTAGCACATGAATAAAAGTGTGAATTTTCATGGAAAACATGAAATTGTCTGAGTGACCCCAAACTTTGGAGCGGTAGTGTATGTAAAGCCCAATTTCCATTAATAGTAGAAGAAAATTTTGATAAAAACACCCAAACGAATGGTGCATGCAACCAATGAGAAAAGATTGGTCCAATGATTTTGTGATCCAGCAACTTTTAGCTGTCTGCTTAATCAGTGACTGAAAGTAGGTTTAGTTATCTTATATTGTTTTGTTGTATAAATTTGCAAGTAACAATGCTGAACTTCTCGGATACTCGCTTAGTTTTATGTCATTGAAAGTAAAATATTTGTGGGTTTTACTCTTATTTGCTCTAAGGGAGCAATTTAAATTTTATGATGGGCATGATTCATCTCCTTTGTTTTACTCAACCCTCTTGTCATCCTGTGGGTCAAATTGACCCGTTTTAAAAATGTGGAAAAAAATATATGTATATATTTTCACAGTGAAAACTTCCACATTTTCAAAATTGTTTTAGGAAATTTTTGAACATTTTTGGTGAAAAAAAAGCAAATAAAAAAAATGTTTAAGAACATTCAGAAAAAAATCAACCAAAATCCAGTGAATTTTTGCTGTCAAATTTGGGGATTTTTTATTTAAAAACATAAAACTTTTGAGGGAAACTTTTCAGGAATTTTCTTCCTGAAGATTTTGCAAATTTTTATAGATTTGGGGAAATTTTTTTCTGAATTTTTGGACTTTTTTCAGACAAGGCAACATCATTTTTGGTAAGGACAACATGAGGGTTAACCCATTAATAAAAAAAATTCTGCCTTTGCTAATAATGAAAATTGTACTTTCTTGGAGCACAGAGTGTGGTTCATTTATCTTTCTCAGTAGATTTTTTTGTCTCCTGACATACAGTTTTACAATTTCAGCAGAGTGTATCTGCTCAGTAGGCTAGTTTTGCACTCTCTTCCCTCTATTCATGTACTATTGTGCCTATGCTCACAGGTCACATCTACTTGTTGTGTCCCGCAGGATACCAGAGGGTCAGGCAGAGGCTGGGTCCTTGGCAGCAGGGAGGCTGCGCTCCCTGGAGGACCAGCTAACCAGAGCCAAACAAAAGATCCACAGCTTCCAGAAACTCACTGGAGATGGTAAGCAGGGCAGGGCCACATAAAAGATTACACTGACGGATTTGGCACAGACTTGAGAACTACAAAAGAATTGATTTTGAAAGTGCGTAGGTTGACTATACGTGGAAAAAAAAATAGTCAGCAGCTTTGGCCTATATTGGCATTCTCCAGCAAGTCTATTGTTAAACCTGCTGCAGCTGAGCAGTGATGGTGGCAGGGATGTGTTGCTGGATGGGCAGGGTCATGTGTGTATTGGTCACTCCAAGCAGTCATCAGAGGGGCAGGAAAGCTGTCAAGTGAGCGGGAAAATGTGTGAATGAAATGGAAGCAGTGTGAATGCCTCACTGGCAGGATGGAAGAGTGAAAGGAGAGAAAATAAAAAAAGGACATGTGAGCGTGGAGGGCAGCACAGGGTCAGCCTTTCCATCTTGCTGCAGAGGAAGAAAAAGCTAAAAATACCCTTCAGCTTTTTTCCACAAGGGAGAGAGTAAAGAGAGAGTGCCAGATAGGAAGGCAAAAACGAGCATTTTCCCTCACCACCACCACCTCCTTCCCCTCCTCCTTGAGGCTGTCCTTCCCTTTCCTCAAGTTTTTTTCTGTTTCTCTCCATAGAAACCTAAGCAGGCAGCTGTGTTGTCCATGTAGGTTACTTAACATTGTTTCGCTCAGTCGGGGTGTAGAGTTCCTTTCCGTGTGACAAAAACATGAGAGCGAGCCATGATGCACAAAAACAGTGATCAGGTGTTACTTAATGAGGTCAAAGTTACACCCAAAATTGAGTATGAAAGAAGAACATTTGCATGGTTGTGTTCCACGACCTTGCTTTCTGCCAGTAGGTTATTTATATTCACATCATCTGATACTCAAACATTCTTGCAGACCTCCTGACTTTCTTTCTTACCTTGGTTCTTATTGCTAAATTCTCACAGGCAGGCTTTGAAGTTAACATCATTGATTCATTGTTTTAAATCATACATGTGCCTCAAATCTTACACGAGCTTAGTATATTTGTTTTGTTGTGAGCCATTAGGTGTTTTGTGCTGATCTCTCTTGCCCTCTCCGTTGTAGGCCCTGGGCCGACACAGGAGGAGATGCGGAGGAGGGTTGAGAACGGCGTGAAGGAGTTCTGGTACTTTGTTCGCAGTGAAGTGAAGAAATTGGCTATTGTTGAGCCCAGCGACCGGCAAAAATATGCTGACACACTCCTGCAGGACCTGGGACACCAGGAGAGGTAGGCATGCTTGTGTGTGTGTGTGTACATACAGTGCTGTGAAAAAATATTTACCCCCCTACAGAAACCTTTGCCTATCATTGCGAGACAGCGGTACAGTGTCACCGTAACTATGACAACAAGTAACCACTACATCAGCTGCCGGCTAATGATCACATCCTACTCCAAATCGACCGCTGTGGACTGAGCAGCCTTGGCGGAGTACTGCGCTCTCTGAGTGCTTTTCTTGTTACGTATTTGTCACACCTAAATGTTTCAGATCATCTCGCAAATTTGGAGATAGCATAATGACATCCCAAGAAAACACTATCCAGCCCCTACTGCTCTATGTAAAAAAGCTATCAGTCTACCAAATGAAGAAATTCATTTGACAGTTGGGTTCAGTTTCACCAGCCCATGCCCATATATGACTACTGCCAGGCTTGTTGAATCTAAACATCATTAAATAAAATTTGTCTGGCATTGTAACGTATCCAAAGGGTCTCACGTTCTAAAGAGACTAAAGAACAGATGAGAAACAGAGTCAATGACATGTATTAGTCTGAAAAGAGTTTCAAAGCCATTCCTAAAGCTTTGGGACTTCAGACAACCACAGGGAGAGACATTATCCACAAATGGAAAATCTTGGAACAGTGTTGAACCTCCACAGGAGTGGCTGGCCTGCCCGCATTTCTCTAACAACACATCAAAATCTCATCCAGGAGGTCCCAAAAGAACCCAGATGAACATCAAAGGATCTATAGGCCTCACTGGTCTCAGTTAACCTTCTTAAGATCCAACAGTGCGAAATGCCAATCTGTGAATTTCTCAACTGGTGTTTCATGCAGGAGTGTAGCAGCTGATCAAAATGTCAAAAGTGTTTTGTTTTTTTTAATTTCAGATTTTTTAAATAGTGAAACTGAAAGTTCAGGACTCAAACTGAGTACATCTGTGAGGTGACAGAATATTAAACGTCTGCTGATAAGCTGTGACTGTGTGACAGCTCACCTGTCTAAGGTGAAGAAAAGCTCGCTGCTGTTTGAGCCTGATCGGCCCTTTGTCCATGCTGGGATCATTTGAAGTTAAATCTAGTAAATGAAGTTAATGCTGTTGCTCCGTACATAAATGCACACAGCTCTCTCTGTTTGGAGACACTCATGGACCCTACTGCTCTCTGATGCTGCAGATTTGTAATAAACTGCGGAGAACTAGTCCTAAACAGCTGGAAACTAAACTGCTGTACTGTGATGTGAAGACATGTAGACCTGCTTTAGATCCTGGTCCGAACTGATCCGCTCTATGCGATAATTGAAATGTATAAGATTTTAATTAGTTACCGGTGCGGTTGTTCACTGTGTAAATGTGTGCAACTCTCTTTGGAGACACACACATGGATCCTGGTGTAGGTCTGGAAAAAAACTGAGAGCAAATAGTTCCAAACAGCTGGAAAAAAAAGAAATTCCAGATCCATTTAACGTCTTGTGGGGAGAAACATCCTTAGACTACATTCATGATCGCTATCATTATTCTTTAAGCTATTTGTGTCTGTTTTCATCGCAGTATGGTTTTATTGTTGCGGATATTATATTTTGTTGTCTAATAGATTTGAAATTGTCGAACAAAGTGTATGAAAATAATGTGTTGTGATTTTCTTCACTAAATCATGTCACACAACAAGTGCGTATCTATACAGTCAGTTTACATGTGTGCTGTGTTGAAAGTTATACGGAAAGGTGACTTTGTCCGACATAGTAACATTGCTGGCGTGACTTTTTTGGAGAAGTGACCAGGGTGCACATTAACACATGCAGCTGTTAAGTTGCTGTCAGATAAACAGAACAGGCTGCACATCTGAAAGGGGTTATAGGCAAATACAGCTGACACCAAATAAATCATTTAAAAAGATTTTGAGAATTGATAAAGTCATTTGAAAGACTTTTAAAGCAAAGAAATCCAAGCATCTTGTGCTTGCTTAGAAAATGATTCTTCAATTGTTTAAACAGCATTTTCAGCTGATTTATTATAATGAACAAGGAAGGACGGAGGACAGACTGTTGATGTTACTAGTGCCACTGGATTGTTCTGTGAAATAGGTTAGGAATCCTGATAGCACTACATCCTGAAAGCAACACTTGCAGTATTTGCTAAGTAATAAAAAGCAAAGGTCATAGACACTCCCACTCTGTCATCTGGAAGGCAGCTTTTCACACAGCTGAATGAAGAAAAGCCCGGTGTCACTTTGCCAAGTGGTTCCACTTTAATCCTGCTGAAGGGGCTTACAGAACCCATTGTCTTGGTCTTTCTTGCCTAAGTAGCTTTCCATAGACTGATTCTGCACCCCATACACAGCATGTATACATACAAATATACTCACAGATACTCGCATGCGTCTGCTTTTCATTTAGGACCCGTTCCTTCAGATTTCTTAGTATGTCCTGAAGGCACAGGCAGAGAGAGCTGGCATAGATAGGAGCAGAGGTGGGGAAAGCAATGAAATGTTTTAATTGAATTAATGCATCACTTCCTTGTTTATATTCTGCTCAAGAAACATTGTAAGGCCCTTGTCTTGAAAATTTTCTGAATAAAATAAAACTTTTGCACATTCTAAAGTATGCCAGTACTACCCTGTAGTCCCTCCAAAATTAATAACTGCATTACGAAGAGCTTTTAGTTTCATGAGGTCATATTGGCAGAAATGGCTGAAATAAAGTGTAAGTTCATGGTGATATGCCAGAAAACAGTGATTCAAAGTTCAAATGTTGACAATAGGTAGCAAAGCAGATAAAAACATGTGCCTCTACAAAGGAATATGTCACAGTAAAGTACTGATTCAGTAATAAGTATTACATCACAGTGGATCTTGATATTTACTCTCAGTGCAAACTAAGCCCAAAACTAAAATACTCCAGTTGACTTTCAAAATGAAAAATTACTTTAGGTGCTCATAATAAAAGTTAAAATCTTAAACAAATGGGCAAGCATCATCTGCTAATGAAGATGATTTGGTATGAACAAAAGCTCCAGGAAAAGTACTCCTGTAACCGTCGTGATCTGATATTGATTTTGGAAAGAATGGATTATTGATTTTTGGGAAGTGAACATCCAGTAATTTCTTTCGATTAGTGATGAAATCATTGTTACGTGTTTGAGAGATGGAGCAACTTGTAAGTTGCATTACACAATCTGTGCTGCAAACTTAAGCAATGTGTTGCCTGAACTGACATTAATGTTCAAAAGTTTGGGGTCATACAGACAATTTCATGTTTTCCATGAAAACCCACACTTTTATTCATGTGCTAACATAACTGCACAAGGGTTTTATAATTATCAATGAGCCTTTCAATGCCATTAGCTCACACAATGTAGGATTAGAACACAGGAGTGATGGTTGCTGGAAATGTTCCTCTGTACCCCTATGTAGATATTCTATTAACAATCAACCGTTTCCAGCTAGAGTAATCATTTACCACATTAACAATGTCTAGACTGTATTTCTGATGAATTTAATGTTATCTTCATTGAAAAAAAGTGCTTTTCTTTCAAAAATAAAGGCATTTCTAAATGACCACAAACTTTTGAATGGTACTGTATATAACTGTTGTTTTTTTTGTTTTTTTTTAGAAAATGACACTCTGCAATAGAAATTACAATAGAAAAACACAACAGAGAGGTTTGGAAGATATTCAGAAGAAGAACAAACCCAATACTGAACATATTTAAACTGTCAAACTACAAAATGTAACCAAGCTTTCATCGTGCAACAAGATGGGCAGGAAGGCAAGGCAGGTTTTGTGTCATAAGCACAGAAAGGCATGAAAACAAGGCTCAGTTACAAAATGGTTAAACAGCACTCACCAAAAGTCTCATGTTTTGTCATAGAATGGTGCATTGTAGGGCTTAAGGACAATGTCCGTCTTTTGTCTCAACTGACCCTGTGATGTTGATGCTGCAATCTGAACCTGAAACTTTGTGTCTGCTTCCCTGTTGGTGCAGTATCAGTACGGGAAAAACATTGCACAGCTGCAGCCTTAGCATCTGATTATAATTTGACAATTGGAGGCAACTTATGCGAAAAATCACTCATTTACACACGCACACTTTGTGCAAATTCAGGACTTCATGTCTGTGCAGTATTCCTGTCCTGCCACCATATCAATGCATTTCTCAGCCAGCCAGGTTCACGTTGAGCTGTGGCTCAGGTGGTAGAGCGGGGTAGGCAGTTCAGTCCATGGCCTTTTCACATGTGGAAGTGTCCTTGGGCAAAACACCGAATCCCAAGTTGCTCCTGATGACAGGCAAGCACCTTGCACGCATGCTCTGTCTGTTAGTGAATGCAAAACACATTGTAAAGTGCTTTGAGTACCACTAAGGTCCGTGGAGGGGAGTTTGACATCCATGCATCCATACTCACACTGTGATTCCAGATTCAAAACAGGGCAATGAGTAGTGACACAGTTTTGGTTAGCGCTGTTCACTGTTGAAGTGGGACGTGTTGCATTCATCCGCTTTGTGTGTGTCTTGGCATGTGCCACTGAATATATGTTTAAGAACTCTCAGTTATACAAGATGTGACTGATTCGGGTCAAACAAGTGAGTAATGAATTAAGCTTGCATAAGCGTGCGTGCGTGCGTGAAGGAGGTGAGGATAGTAGATGGAGAACAGACAAAGAATAGAGGAAGTCTATCTCATCATTTGTACTTATTAAACGTGCCCAAGGTTCATTCTGAATTTGGGAAGCACTGTTTTAAGTGCTGTGTACCTGCTGCCTGGAACTCACTGCAGAACACATTGAATCTAAAGGAAACTGTATGAAACATTTTGTAGCAGCTACTCATCACACTGTTTGTTGTTTTAATGTGAATTCTTAATACTGTTGCTTTTATCTAGCATGCATTCTATTTATTTTGTTGTGTGAGTTGATGTTGTCTGTTTTAGTTGTTGCAATTTTAATGTTTCCTCGGCTGCTGTCTTGGCCAGGCTTCCCTTGAAAAAGAGGTCATTGTACTGGCCTGGTTAAATAAAGGCTAAATGTAAAAGAAAATGTTTTATTTCAGTTGATATAATCAATAATCATCAGTAATTTAATATTTATTAAGGCATGCAAGTAATAATTTTAATAGTAAAACAACTATGAAAAAAGATAAAATCTAAAAATGTACGCCAAAAAGAAATAAGAATAAAGGAATGATCTCACTTTCATGCATGTTTAGAGTGACTGACTGACTAGAATGATGGAGTGCCACTTTTTGTTTGGGCAGGCAGTGTATAAAAGTACATGTTCAGTCCATATCCATACTGCCTGACAGGTGAATATGAAAGCGTTATTTGAAATGGATTTGCCTCTCTTTACATGAACATTAAGTGAGTTCTTTAATACAAGCAACAGGCCCTGGTGACTGCTAAACTATAACATGAGTGCAGTGCAGCAGCTTTGACCTGGTCACCGTCCATGCGCATTTGGGTTTTACTAGTTTTCTTTATTTAATGTCTATCAAGGTGAGATCATTCCTTGATTCTTATTTACTTTAATTTGTATGTTTTTCATTGTTGTGTAAGCATCACAAATCTGCATTTTGATAAACGGGCTAAAGTGCTTAAAGTCAAAATATGGTGGTTATATTAAAATTGTGGATACAGTGCAATTAGGACAAGCAGTTTATTTGTGTCAGGGCAGTTAACCTTTTCCTGGAGTCTTGTCGCACATTGTGAATGACTACTGAGGGAATTAGTATCGACACGGGGTACAGAGGCCCGTTTACAGCAACCATCACTCCTGTGCTCTAATGCTACATTGTGTTAGCTATGTAAAACATGAAATTATCTGGGTGACCCTAAACTTTTGAACGGTTGTCTATATGTAATTCAATGCATTTATTTCAATGTGAATCTGACTAAAGTTGTGAACTTTGTTCATTGTCTGTAGGTCTATCATGACAGACCTGTACTACCTCAGCCAGGCCGACGGAGTCGGTGAGTGGAGAGTGAAGGAAGCTAAAGACCTGTCGGATCTGGTCCAGAACAGAATCACCTACTTACAGGTATCTACTGACACACCTGCTGCTTCGCCAAATAGCCTTTTCTGACTAATACACAACCATATACACACCCACATGTAGACACGGGTATATTGTGAACATTCATGCAAATGTCCCTCATGCAGATAAACATACATATGCATGTTTGAGGACATCTTTCACACTTGCTTGTCTCATTTACACCATCCACAACTGTCAGCATCAGTTTCCATGAGTAGCAGGTGAAGGGTGTACGAGCAGATGGTTTCAGCAGTCGGGTCTGACAAGCAGGATTCTTGTTGTTTGTCAGCAGTTTAGTGTCACACACACACATGCTGCAAAACACACAGAGACACGCACAGAGATGCAAAATGACAGATGGCCAGACGCACATGCAGAAATGCAAAAATGTCTACGTGGAACAAAGACACTAACAAACACATACTGAGGCTTAGATAGATGCCCAAATACTCACACACCCACACACACACACACATGACCCAAGCTTCGACTCACCTCAGCCACTCTGCTCCCCTTCCCCAGCTGTGGTGCTTCTGGGTTCTTGGGTGGGGCGGTGTGACACGGCACTGGGCCCTGCAGCATTAATGAGCCGGTGTGTTTGATGAAGAGGACTCAGTAAGTCTGGCTGGGCGGAGACAGCACCACTAACAGTTGCTGTCACCACCGCTGAGGGAGCACACTGCTCTACCAGCTGTCCTCACTAATTCATCACATACACACACAGTTGTGCACAGACGGATACAGCTGCACCTATACAAGCAATCAAACACACAAGCATACACGCAAGCTCAGACACAAGATGGATGCACACGCCCATATGCAAAGAGATGTTGTGCACGTGTGCATTTGTGTCTGTCACTTGCTATCTCACTTGCACACATTCATGCATCTGTAAAGACTCCTCCCTAATGTCCGGCTGTCTCTGCCACCCACACCAACCTCTTCTTTTTTTTTTTTCCTGGTTTAGCTCGCTCCATCTCAGCTTCTCTTCCATCTGTCCATGAACAGCATTCAGTAACTATAGCTGCCTTCTTCACATGGAGCTCATTTGGACAAGCTTTTCATCTATTTTTCCAATTTGAGCATTTGTATCATGGTATTAGTTGATAGTAAAATATCATTTTTTTGATCTTAGCAAATTTTGCACTGGTTTTTCTTCAGATTACTTGCAGCAATTGCTGATTACTGTTTGTATACACATCAGTCACACTTGGCCCCTCCCTCCAGTTTAATGCTACCAGAAGCATATTCCTCCAGCCTAACTGCACTTATCAGAACAGACACTGGACAATGTACAACCTGTAGCATCATGTGAGGCAGCAACTCTTAACTCTACAGTTTTAGACCTTAATGGCATGTTTCAACTCCGTGTTTTTACGTTCATTGCTTTACCTATTAGCTACATCAAGTAGTAGTTTTGAGTTAAACAGCTAAAAAATCCACTGCACACTCCCTACAAATACCCAACAGCTGGTGACAAGCTGGTGTACATAATGGAGCATTTAGCAATTTAATTATAACAAGATTTTTGTCCTGATTGATTTGGTTTGCCAGTACCATGAGTTGTTGCTCACAATAATATCAAGTTAGTTTTAATTGTGGAGGACCCGAAGATCCATTTGGAATGATGTGTATTGACCACATAGAGTAGCACACACATTTTTTTTTGCTAATTCAAATGCCACAAAAGTAGAGAAAATGCTGTACCTGTAAGTTAGAGCATTCATTACATCACATTGTTAATACTTAAGATTAAAAAGACAGTCGACTTTGTGATAATAGTGAAATTATCATCAAATGTTGTCTTCTGCAAAATTTAAAATGGCTTTTGTCTTCAACATCCCATACAGTGCTTACAGGTTTCCTGTTTGTTCATACCATGTGCAAAGGTACACAGTTTGAATCTTACACAGAATAAGTAGATTACTAGGAACAACGAAACCATCTCGATGAGGAGGCAGCTACAGAATGCAAAACATTGAATTGCAAATGCTGCAAAAAAAAACACTGACATATATAAAAAGTAAAAAAATAAATAAATAAGGGTTTCAGTATAATAAAGAAAACACTGAAATTCTAAAAACTAACAGTTTTGTTTGAATTATCTAATATGAGGTCTGGGTTTTTGGAAAGTGCAGCTCACTGCAGCCATTGTGGATGTTCATAGTCATGCAACTAACATGTCCCTCTAAGTACAACACTGTTGTGTTACAGCCTGTGCACTAAAGGTGTTTGTTCCTGAAATGGTATCTTTGAAGAAAATGCAAAAACTTATATGAGCTGACTGTATTGTTCATTCTCTAGCTGAAAAGTCATTGTTTAATGTAAATCGACTGTCAACAGAGTAGCAACACACTTACTTTAAACATCTCCTTGTGAATGAATGTGGCCATAGTAGATAATTACGTGAGCTTAACATAGTACTGTCTCAAATTCAGTGGTTCTCTGCCAGATTCCCTAAATGTGCAAGACTACTGTGGTCTCTGAACAGAATCACTCTGCAACTGTCCGTGTTTGACACTGAAAAAGCGCACAGTTACAACAGACTTACATTGCCCAACACAGTACAAAGCAGTATCCTGCACTTGTGCTCACATGTAAGTCACTCTCACTGAAGCACATCTCTCAGTTCTTCAATCTTTCCAGCTATCAACCAGTGGTGATCCAATGTTGTCTTCCACACCACACAGTAATCTCACACAAATGCTGTGACTGTGCCAAGCTTTACACAGAAAACAAATTTGAAAGAGGTCCTTCTTGTCAGGATACTACTTCAGATTTTATATATATATATATATATATATATATATATATATATATATATATATATATATATATATATATATATATATACATACATACAGGTCCTTCTCAAAAAATTAGCATATTGTGATAAAGTTCAGTATTTTCTGTAATGTACTGATAAACATTAGACTTTCATATATGTTAGATTCATTACACACAACTGAAGTAGTTCAAGCCTTTAATTGTTTTAATAGTGATGATATTGGCCAAAAAGTAAAGAAAAACCAAAAATCCTTATCTCAAAAAATTAGCATATTCCATCCGACCAATAAAAGAAAAGTGTTTTTAATACAAAAAAGTCAATCTTCAAATAATTATGTTCACTTATGCACTCAATACTTGGTCAGGAATCCTTTTGCAGAAATGACTGCTTCAGTGCGGCGTGGCATGGAGGCAATCAGCCTGTGGCACTGCTGAGGTGTTACGGAGGCCCAGGATGCCTTAAGCTTATCCACAGTGGTGGGTCTGGTGACTCTCAACTTCCTCTTCACAATATCCCACAGATTCTCTATGGGGTTCAGGTCAGGAGAGTTGGCAGGCCAATTGAGCACAGCAATACCATGGTCAGTAAACCATTTCCCAGTGGTTTTGGCACTGTGAGCAGGTGCCAAGTCGTGCTGAAAAATGAAATCTTCATCTCCATAAAGCTTTTCAGCAGATGCAAGCATGAAGTGCTCCAAAATCTCCTGATAGCCAGCTGCATTGACCGTGCCCTTGATAAAACACAGTGGACCACCACCAGCAGCTGACATGGCACCCCAGACCATCACTGATTGTGGGTACTTGACACTGGACTTCAGGCATTTTGGCATTTCCTTCTCCCCAGTCTTCCTCCAGACTCTGGCACCTTGATTTCCGAATGACATGCAAAATTTGCTTTCATCCGAAAAAAGTACTTTGGACCACTGAGCAACAGTCCAGTGCTGCTTCTCTGTAGCCCAGGTCAGGCGCTTCTGCCGCTGTTTCTGGTTCAAAAGTGGCTTGACCTGGGGAATGCGGCACCTGTAGCCCATTTCCTGCACACGCCTGTGCACGGTGGCTCTGGATGTTTCTACTCCAGACTCAGTCCACTGCTTCTGCAGGTCCCCCAAGGTCTGGAATCGGCCCTTCTCCACAATCTTCCTCAGGGTCCATTCACCTCTTGTAGTTGTGCAGCATTTTCTGCCACACTTTTTCCTTCCCACAGACTTCCCACTGAGGTGCCTTGATACAGCACTCTGGGAGCAGCCTATTCGCTCAGAAATTTCTTTCTGTGTCTTACCCTCTTGCTTGAGGGTGTCAATGATGGCCTTCTGGACAGCAGTCAGGTCGGCAGTCTTACCCATGATTGCGGTTTTGAGTAACGAACCAGGCTGGGAGTTTTTAAAGGCCTCAGGAATCTTTTGCAGGTGTTTAGAGTTAACTCGTTGATTCAGATGATTAGGTTAATAGCTCGTTTAGAGTACCTTTTCATAATATGATAATTTTTTGAGATAGGGATTTTTGGTTTTTCTTTACTTTTTGGCCAATATCATCAATATTAAAACAATAAAAGGCTTGAACTACTTCAGTTGTGTGTAAGGAATCTAACATATATGAAAGTCTAATGTTTATCAGTACATTACAGAAAATACTGAACTTTATCACAATATGCTAATTTTTTTGAGGACCTACAGTGCCTTGTGAAAGTATTCGGCCCCCTTGAACTTTTCAACCTTTCGCCACATTTCAGGCTTCAAACATAAAGATATAAAATTTTAATTTTTTGTCAAGAATCAACAACAATTGGGACACAATCATGAAGTGGAATGAAATTTATTGGATATTTTATACTTTTTTAACAAATAAAAAACTGAAAAGTGGGGTGTGCAATATTATTCGGCCCCTTTACTTTCAGTGCAGCAAACTCACTCCAGAAGTTCAGTGAGGATCTCTGAATGATCCAATGTTGTCCTAAATGACTGATGATGATAAATAGAATCCACCTGTGTGTAATCAAGTCTCCCTATAAATGCACCTGCTCTGTGATAGTCTCAGGGTTCTGTTTAAAGTGCAGAGAGCATCATGAAGACCAAGGAACACACCAGGCAGGTCCGAGATACTGTTGTGGAGAAGTTTAAAGCCGGATTTGGATACAAAAAGATTTCCCAAGCTTTAAACATCTCAAGGAGCACTGTGCAAGCAATCATATTGAAATGGAAGGAGTATCAGACCACTGCAAATCTACCAAGACCCGGCCGTCCCTCTAAACTTTCACCTCCAACAAGGAGAAGACTGATCAGAGATGCAGCCAAGAGGCCCATGATCACTCTGGATGAACTGCAGAGATCTACAGCTGAGGTGGGAGAGTCTGTCCATAGGACAACAATCAGTCGTACACTGCACAAATCTGGCCTTTATGGAAGAGTGGCAAGAAGAAAGCCATTTCTCAAAGATATCCATAAAAAAGTCTTGTTTAAAGTTTGCCACAAGCCACCTGGGAGACACACCAAACATGTGGAAGAAGGTGCTCTGGTCAGATGAAACCAAAATCAAACTTTTTGGCCACAATGCAAAACGATATGTTTGGCGTAAAAGCAACACAGCTCATCACCCTGTACACACCATCCCCACTGTCAAACATGGTGGTGGCAGCCTCATGGTTTGGGCCTGCTTTTCTTCAGCAGGGACAAGGAAGATGGTTAAAATTGATGGGAAGATGAATGGAGCCAAATACAGGACCATTCTGGAAGAAAACCTGTTGGAGTCTGCAAAAGACCTGAGACTGGGACGGAGATTTATCTTCCAACAGGACAATGATCCAAAACATAAAGCCAAATCTTCAATGGAATGGTTCACAAATAAACGTATCCAGGTGTTAGAATGGCCAAGTCAAAGTCCAGACCTGAATCCAATCGAGAATCTGTGGGCAGAGCTGAAGACTGCTGTTCACAAACGCTCTCCATCCAACCTCACTGAGCTCAAGCTGTTTTGCAAGGAAGAATGGGCAAGAATTTCAGTCTCTCGATGTGCAAAACTGATAGAGACATACCCCAAGCGACTTGCAGCTGTAATTGCAGCAAAAGGTGGCGCTACAAAGTATTAATGCAAGGGGGCCGAATAATATTGCACGCCCCACTTTTCAGGTTTTATTTGTTAAAAAAGTTTAAAATATCCAATAAATTTCATTCCACTTCACGATTGTGTCCCAGTTGTTGTTGATTCTTGACAAAAATTAAAATTTTATATCTTTATGTTTGAAGCCTGAAATGTGGCGAAAGGTTGAAAAGTTCAAGGGGGCCGAATACTTTCACAAGGCACTGTATATATATATATATATATATATATATATATATATACATATATATATATGCACACACACCCATGCATGCATACATATATAGCGGTAAAGTTGCAGCCTGCAAGAAAAACCTGTGTGGTTGTCTTTTCAACTCGATGGCTGCTGTACTCTGTTCATGTTATTGAACAGCAGTGGTGGTAATCAGTTTTCTGCTCCTCAAGGATCCTCTCCTCTTCTCCCCTCTTCCTTTTCCTCTCCTCCTCTCCCTTCCCCTTTCCTCTCCTTTCCTTTCCTCTCACCCCCTCTTTTCCTGTCCTACCATCTCCTTTCCTCTCCCTTCCTCCCCTTTCCTCAGACCCCTTCTCTCCTACCTCCTCTTTCATCTCCTCGCCTTGCCTTTTCTCTTCTCTCTTCTGTCCTCTCCTCTTCTTTCCTCTCCTTTTCTCCTTACCTTTCCTCCCCTCTCATTTCCTCTGCTTTCCTCTCTACTCTTCTCATCCCTTCTCCTCTCCTCTCTTTTTATTTCTTCTGCCCTCCTCTTTCTCATCATTTTTCATCTCTGCTACTTTTTTTTTAATCTTCTCGGTACTTTTCCTCCTTGTTTCCATCTCCTTTCCTCCTCCTTCCTCCTTTCCCTTTTCTCTCCTGCTAGTTTGTGATAGGCAGCATTAGCCGGTGGGTGCCGGGCGCCCTGATTACTGTAAACCATCCACAGCTGCAGCAGCCTAATGAGGAAAACACTCCCATCAGCCAGTAATTGCTGTTTAGGAAGCTGGTTGGCACGAGCATTGCAGAGTCGCTCAGACCGGCTGCCGAGCAAATCACAACCCGCCTGGCAACTCATCGACAGCACAGCATGTGTCACTGTGTTGGTTTCCCCTTTTTTTTCTTCTTTCTCACAAAAAAACTGAGAAATCCATGTTTCTTTCTCTGGCAGCTCCTCTTTGGTATTCTTCCTTTTAGACTCATGAATGATACTGAAGCTAATTTCTGAGATGAAGAATAAGAGTGAGGTAGTGGTGAAAAATGGGGAATTGGAGAGAGAATGTAAATTAGAGAGAGGAGTATGAGAGAAGAAAGAGTGATACAAGATAAGGCAGATTGTCGTGAGAAAAAAGGGAAATGTAATGAGAATGAGCAAAAGGCCAAGCAGCAAAAAGGGCCAGCGAAAAGGGAAGGAATGTGACAATGTAAGAACAACTAAAAAGATAAGTGGAGGGAGATATTTAAAGATAAAGATGTAGTTGCCCTTATTCTATACCAAATGAGGGAAGTACCAAACCCAACAAAAATAGGGGTCAAATGTGTATTTAAGTGCTGCATTCTGCCACATGTTAGTATATATGTTAGTATGATCTACCGTGCCCATTTTCATTGTATTTAAGAATTATGTCACCCATTGAAACACCCATCCATTATCTATACACTGTTTAATCCTCATTAGGGTCACAGAGGACAGGAGTCTATCCCAGTGGACTTACGGTAAAGACAAGGGACATCCTGGACAGGGCAACATATAGAGACAAACACTCACATTCACACCTATGGACAATTTTGAATCACCAGTTAACCTCAGCATGACTGTGGGAAGAAACCAGAATATCACACATGCGCAGGCAGAACCTGCCCACTCCATGAGAATCCCTGGAAGGCCGGGACGTACAGTGGGGATCTTCTAGCTATAGGACAAAAGTGTTAACCACCAATCCACTGTGCAGATCACCTATTGAAAAAGTTCGACTCTTTTACAACAGCAATACAATAGCAGGCTGTGTATTTGACTACAAAAGCAATACTTGGTAATGCACAACATAAAAATACTACATTTTTATCCTTTAATGATAAAAAGATGGTGAAAGAAATTTGCAGGAGCATCACAGGAAAATATGTACTAAAAGAAATTGTATACAGAGAAAGACAAAATTGGAAACAAGATAGCAGAGGTAGAGGAGTATGAAGCTAGGAAAAGGAAACTAAATAAGTAATATCAGCGATGGGTTATTACAAGTCAGAGAGCCGGAGAAATACAGGGAGGAGATCAGGCAATAAAAAATGTTGAGACGTTCTTTTCTTCTCTTAGAACCCCCCAGACTGCAGTAAGGCGAGAAAGCTGGTGTGTAACATCAATAAGGGCTGTGGTTATGGCTGCCAACTCCACCATGTCGTCTACTGCTTCATGATCGCTTATGGCACCCAGCGCACGCTCATCCTGGAGTCTCACAACTGGCGCTATGCCCCCGGTGGCTGGGAGACTGTCTTTCTGCCCGTCAGTAACACCTGCACTGATCGCTCTGGGGCCAGCACTGGACATTGGTCAGGTGGGTACATAAACACACACTAACAGCACCACTGTAAACTACACAGTTGCAGCCTCAGTTCTGCCAGCGATGATTGTGGTTGGTTCCCTAATAATAAAATAGCCCTCATGATTTTTGGGCTATCCCAGCTAAAAGCAGGGTCTGCCAGACCTTCTATTTGTGCTGCCACAGCGAAATCAAATGCGAATTCCCTGACTAAGCAGGACTATGCAATTCCTGTTTGGCAGCCAGTTTAGCTGCATGAGGTAACTGTTCATGAGTCTATTTGCCAAAAGCAAACCTCAAAAAAAAATTAAAACATTCCTGTGGCCTAAAGTAAGTTTATCGCTCTACTGTCTGATTGAGGATGACAGTGCCGGGAAGATTATTTTATTTCAGATTTCCTGCATTTATCATGTTTCATCACAGCCTGAGCAGAAATTATTTTTAGCAATTTATAGCACATACACTGATCAGCCACAACATTCTGACCACTGGCAGGTGAAGTGAATAACATCGATCATCTTGTTATAATGCAACGTTCTGCTGGGAAACCTTGAGTCCTGACATTTATGTGGATGTTTGGCATGCACCACCCACCTGAACACTGCAGGTCAAGCAAACTCCCAACCCCCATGGCAACAACAGTCCTTGATGTCAGTTGACTCCCACAGCGGGACAATGCACCCCGGCAGAAACTGCTCAGGAGTGGCCCGGGGAACACGACAGAGCTAACATGTTCACCCGGGTTCCACAATCCCCAGATCCAAATCTTGTTGAGTATCTGTGGGATGTGCCAGGGTAAGCCTGATCTAGGTAGGTCCCACCCTGCAACCCACAGCACCCACAGAATTTACTGCCACAGGACATCACCAGAGGTCCTGTGTCCATGCCCCACTGGGTCAGAGGAGTTTTAGCAGTATAAAGGGGACCAACACAGTATTCATAATGTTATGCTTGGTTGGTGTATATGGAGCATAGACTCACGAAGACTGCTCATAATTCTCTGTTGCAGCCCCAGGATGTAGCATAGATGGACTAAAGAGTCCTCAATTTTCACAAAGGTTGTCACTTGCAGCAGTAAACTTTCCCTCAAAAAATCCGTCTTGGCGGAGCCTCGGTGGAGTTATGTTGGTTTGCCTGTCTGTCTCTCTGTCTCAACATTACTCAAAAATGGAATAACAGATTTCAATGAAACTTTCAGGAAAGGCCAGTAATGACACCAGGTCCAAGTGATTAGATTTTGGCAGTGATGCGGCTTATAGTCTGGATCCATGGATTTGTTAAAGATTTCTGGATCATTGCGGGATAGCATCACAGCATCACCGTAACTATGACTACAAGTGAACACTACAGCAGCTACCTGCTAACGATCACATGAGCAATCCTACTAAAAATCGACCGCTGCAGACTTATCGGGACTTATCTGACCGAAATGATACAAGGAACAACTGATTAAATAGTGGGAGTGTTTTGTGTTCCATCAATTCCCGCCGCCCACTACATATTTAGCTCATGTGATTCGGTATCCGTACATAACATACACATGCATAACACACTCCTGTGCTCAGTGCAAGGTCATTTTGTTTGTGGTTACATCTATATTATATGGCCACATTCTATGTTGCGATGATTTCTGATCATCAGAAACTAATAAACAAATGCTGCATTTCTACAAAATATGCTGCATTTCTGACAATGTCATATGGGAGAATAAACAGCCTTGGCGGAGTACTGCGATCTGAGCACTTTTCTTGTTAATCAAGTGTTGATTGTGAAAATTGTGTATCTAAACACAAGTGAGTAAAAATCTACTGAAACTGGTACTTTGATAAGGTTTCTATGTAACCTTATGCTGTTTTGAGCAAATAATTAGCTTTAAACTGAATTTCATAGTTCATATTACGCACTCTCGCAGATACCTTTAGCAGCACCATCATACCAATACAGCCTATAAGTGATCTTCTTACATCCCCTGTCAAAAGGTTTGAGACAGGTTCTCATTCATTTGAATGAGAACCCGTCTCAAAACTTTTGACAGGGGATGTAAATCCCTTTGAAGTTATCATCTGTTATATTAAATATGTCAGCATTTTCTTAATGGGTTGTACCATAGTTGCTCATGGTTCGCAGACAATGCTGCCTAATGTCCCCCTCAGTCTATCATCACCTCAATGAGATTCACATTTGTGGTTTTGAATGAGATGCATCAACAACTATTAAACATCTTGCCCTTGAGATCAGGTTCAGAAATTCGTGTCCCCCTCAAGATGGTGAAATTGAATCTAGCACCGTCATCAGGTCAAAATTTCAATTTGTCAAAGAGTTTTGGGCTAATTATCTGCTAAATCAATGTTATTCCCATCAGCTTTTTCTTTTCATTGCATTTAGTACTAGCATGGCTGTAGACCCCTAGCCTTGTTATTTTAAACCATGTGTCCACAGTGAACGCCAAGCGTAAGTTAGTTATAGCTGTTACCAGAATACCTTTGATTAAAGATTGATAAGCTCACTGGGAGGAAGCAAATCTCCCTATTAATGCAAAGGTGTTTATTTTTTATTTTATTTATTTTATATACCTTATTAATCCCACGAGGGGAAATTCTGATTTTCGCATATCCCCCCATCTGGGGAGGTCAGAGCGCAGGGTCAGCCGCGGTACAGCGCCCCTGGAGCACACACATTCCCCCATTCACACACACATTCACACACTGATGGCGGGAGCTGCCATGCAAGGCGCTAACCACGCCCCATCAGGAGCAATTAAGGATTAGGTGTCTTGCTCAGGGACACCTTGACATGAGCACAACGGGCCGGGGGATTGAACCGCAACCCTCCGGTTGCAAGACGGTCACTCTACCCGTAGCAGGTTCATGTATAAATGAACAGTTTTATAGACTGAAATTGTGAGGGCTTGTTTCCTTTTATTAAGCTGAGAAAACCAAAGCATTTGTAAACAGAGATCAGTTATGATTTTGGGGGATTTACTCTGAGATGGTGCCTGCCTTCCTCTTGTCACTTTTTCTTTCATTGCTTCCTTTCTTTGTCATCACTGCATCCTTTTAGCTCTCATTTTTCTCCTATTCCTTCATTCGACTTGCACTCTCTTGGGCACTCCATTCTTATCTCCTGCTCTCCCACTGCCTTTCCTGTCTTATTCTCCTGCCTTTCATGTGTCCTTTTCCATAATTTCATGTATTTCTCTCATGTCCGTCTCACAAACAGCCTCCTATGGATCCATGGCTGCTCAGACCCAACAGGCAACTAGCTGCAAATGCCGTTCCCCACTTTAGGCCTTTATAGTTACTCCGCCAAGGAACAACGATCAACGTATGTTTGTCTGTCTGTCTGTCTGGTGTCTGTCTGTTCGCAACATTACTCAAAAATGGACAAACAGATTTGGATGAAACTTTCAAGGAAGGTCAGAAATGACTTAAGGACCAATTTATTAGATTTTGGCAGTGATGCAGCTTATAGTCTGGATCACGGATTTGTTACAGATTTCTGTATCAATGTGAGACAGTGGCAAGTCATCACTGTAACTGTGACTACGAGTGAACACTACGTCAGCTGCCTGCTGACGATCTCATGATTGTGATCCTACTATAAACCGACCACTGCAGACTTATTGGGACTTTTACATTGGAAATGATACAAGGAACAGTTGATTAAATTGTGGGGGTGTTCCATTAATTTGTGCCGCCTGCTGCATATTTAGGTCATGCGATTTGGTATCTGTACATAGCATACACATGCATAACACATGCCTGTGTGCAGTGCAAGATGATTTTGTTTGTGGTTACATCTGCACTAAATGGCCACATTCTGCCACAATTTTTTTTAAGATTTCCATCCGTCAGAAATGACACAACTGAGCAGCCTTGGCAGAGTACTGCGCTCTCTGTGTGCTTTTTTGTTCTGAAATGTCATTTTTATATAATCTTACATTTGCAGAGACAGTAGTTTACCATGATTAAGCTAGCTAACTGGCTGGGCATATCTAATGTAAGCCTGTTAGGTACTTGGCGACACATGTGGTCATATCTATTTTGTTGGCAGTGCAAATAAGTAAATTCTTGGGCCAGTAAGCCACAGAGGAATGCTAAATGCTTGGATCGATAAATAGATTAAAATAGATACACATTAAATATCTCACGAAGCAAGTGGAATGTTTTCCCATACCATTACAAATGCAGTGTCTTAATGTAGTGACTACCAGTGCCTTGAAAGCTTCCACTGGCATCAGTAGAAACTACCTGTTCTGTTTACCAAGTAACAGTAGATACTTGATGATGGCACGCTTATTATTATGCTCTAATTTTCTCTTTTTACTTCCCAATTCTTAAAATCCTGTCTCTGCTGTATCATTTTGGAGACAGTAAAACTTTGGGTGTCTGATAATAAATAATTTTTATTGTTGTTGTTCGTGGGAGATTGACTTTCCTGGTATTTTATGTAGCAGTCCAACTAATTTCAAATTTCTTCATATATCTTAACATATTTAGCCCTCTTTCTGCCAAGTGTTTAACTTAGGATGTGCGACATTTATAGATTGTTAAAGGATGAATTGTATATGTGACTGTGACAGGTTATTTCTGTCAGGCAAACATATTACTTGGGGTGAACATCCAAGATAGTGAGGAAGTCATTATGGGTCCTGCTGATTTTCTTCCTGCAAATGAGAAATGGGAAAAGCAAAACATTACTAAAAATCCACACTGAATTAACAATTATACGCAGGGTAGCCGTCGATGATTTACTCCACAGCTGAGATAAAACCATTTCGAAAAGAAATGAGAATTAAATAATTGATAAGACCAAGAAAGATGCTGGAGAAAACAAAAGCAAAACATAATTTATTCAATTATCAGCATATGGTGAGAATATTGATAAAAGCTTCACTCAATCCACAACGTGTGACGAAAAAAGTACAAGCAAAAACTCTTACTTCGTTTAAACGTGGCCGCAATCCCCTTCATATAGACTCCTTACACTGCTTTCAGTGTTTAAGCCACACTTTGAAGTTTCCCTAGAAGTTTTATTCTGTCAGTATTTAAGCACCCTATGCCATGTGCATTGGATCGCCTCTACTGTGTAGAAATGATGATCTTTCATCTAGGGCTGGACCCGAATATCCGACTATGCAGTTGTTGTGTAGGTATCCGAATATTAATTTTGAGATCCGAATTACATGCTTTACTCCGCCCGTATCAGTAAACGCAAGACAAAAGCCGAAGACAGAGATATCCATGCCGAGGCTATGCTAATGCTGTCTGATTCCTGGGATCATACTTCTCTAAAATGCTGACTATTGTTGTTTCTCTGTTCTCTGCATTCTGTTTTTGTCAGTACCCTAAACATTCTAAGTTTCAATACCTAGCCCACCTACCTATTTAGTATCAGTTAGCATGTGTTGCTGCTCTGGAACCTTTATGTTTAATGGACAGCATGAGAGACATTGGTACTATTGCATGCTTGGGATGAAAGACTAAATTCAGAAGAGGAAACCAGTCTCCTTGTAAAATAGTGGTTCTTTGATCAAATGACTAATTTGCCAGAAAGTGTATTTCTTCGAGATTCTTCATGGAGATATTACTGCCTTATCTTCGAGTCTGAGAGCAGCATGAGAAGTATAATGTTCCCTGCTCTGTAAAGACTGGAACAAGAGATTTCCAAGTTCATAAACTCAGTCTCAAATGCATTATGAATGGAGAGACTCAGTATTTTGTGTCTGGATGGTGTCATTCTTGGTTCTCTAGTTTCATTGCCGTGTTAATTTTATGAAATATTTATTAAGTTCGGTGTGCTTCATTTTCTTAACATACTGTATAGGAATTCTTTGTTAGTGCAGACACATATGCTTAGGTGGTGATGCATATAGGACATACAGGCAAAGGCTGTGGACTTAAAATCAAATTTACAAGAGCTTTTTGATCTGATTAGGTAGCTGTAGGAGGAAGACATACTGCATATCTGCATATCAGGCCTTAAAATATGTCCATTCCCCTTTATGTGAATCATACCAATGCTGTTATATAAGCAAAGACAGGCCTGGGAATATTTTTTGTTCAATATTTAATATCCCTACCAATTTATATTCTGTTCATGCTCCAGCATACACACACAAATTCAAGCCTCTGTTTCTGTCCTTGTTTTTAGCATGTTTTGATGTACCCTTTCCATGAAAGGCCATTTTTAATGACTCATTATGCCATTTTTTGGTAGTGTTGTGGAGGCTGCATTTGCTGCTGTGTGACCACTTTAGTCTGATAGAATGTAGATCTAAAACTTGTTTTTATGTGAGTCAGGGATTTACACACATACTTAAAAAATACAAAAAACTCTCCTCAGGGTTTAAGACTCAAAGACAGAAGGCTGTTTTAATCATGCATAACCCTTCTAGTGAGATGAGATTAGCTGGGTCTGTTTGTGTGTTTAAATGCACATTCTTTTTATTGTTATTTTGTTGGGATTTTATCATTATCAGACCACCTGTGGGTGTGTTTCTATAGATGTTTTGGTGGGTGGGTGAATGAACGTTTGCATACTTATATTTTTGTTCACACATGCAGATGTATGTGTCATTATGTGCAAGCAGTTGGCCTTGCAGTGTAGGGAGTCCTGACACAGTGCACAGAGGCTTTCTGTGGCCAAAAGAGGTGACCTCCATAATCAGCGCCACTCATCCCTCTGCCCAGGGCTCCATCTAAGCAGGACTCAACCCAAGGGGGGGCAGTGCCAGACCAGTGCTAAAAATACAGTACAAAAAGAAAAATATACCATACAATCGTCTATGAATCACTGTAGCCACTTATGAACCAAAAATACCAAACATTATTAGTTCCAATTTTTCAAATTGAACATTTGATGGCTTAATGTTTTTAAAATAAACAGAATATCTTGGGGTTTGGGGTTGTGGGTAAATAAAAAACCAAACAACTGGAAGTTACTATTTTTGACTTGGGGGAATTGTGATGAACTTCTTTCACTAGTTCCATAGATTATATAGATGTAACAATTGTTGAATAGACGGAAATCACTTATCCATTCATGATGATCTACATATTCATCTGTTACATCAACAAACCTGAGTCTTCATTGGCTCATTTTCTGCCTGTTCTTCTTTGGCCCATATAGGCGAGGCCCATGATAAGGACGTCCAAGTTGTGGAGTTGCCCATAGTGGACAGCCTCCACCCTCGGCCCCCCTACCTGCCCCTGGCTATCCCTGAGGACTTGGCACCGCGCCTGCAGCGACTGCACGGTGACCCATCCGTCTGGTGGGTGTCCCAGTTTGTCAAGTACCTGGTGCGCCCTCAGGCATGGCTAGAGAAGGAGATCCAGCAGAGCACTGCCAAGCTGGGCTTCAAACACCCCATCATTGGGTAAGCTTGCTCAGCTTCATTGTCTGTGTGCGTGCGTTCGTTTGTTTGACTTTACATTCACAAGTGTCTGTGTATATAAACGCTTCAGCAACAAGGACTTTGTTCCTGTAAAATTCCTCTTCAGTGCAAACAGAGAATACAAAGAAGAAAACAAAGACATAGCCATAAGGGCAGTGGTAGAATACAAACACTATGGCTGAGGTTAATATGAGGTTAATACTATAGCATTAGAAGTTACTTGCTTTAATAGTACTGTTTTGTTTGGGTTATCATCTACATTTAATTATGCTTTTGTCCTTTCATTACTGTTTTGCTTACACTCACATTCATGCAAATCACCTTGTTTAAATACATTTCATCAGATCTTTTTTGTAATAGCAATGACATGGTATGTCTAATTCTGCCTTGCTTTTGTTGTAAAGCCCCTTTTAGTAACCCAATACCAAAGATTAGATAAAAAAAATGATTTTCATGTTTTTATACAGCACATATTGGCATCACTGTAGAATTTCAAAATCAGTAAACCCAAACCAGACAAGAAAAGAGAAGCTTAGTACACTTTTACATGGTATTAAAAATGAATGGCATTGCTGCTTTTCTTTCATCTTCAGCTGTCTTCTATAAATAAAGTATGGTATGAGACTGGCTATGTGATATATATTTCCTTGTGGTGTATGAGGGTCATTCCAGAATTGGAAAACATTTGAGTTTCAAAATTTAAAAAAAATAAACCTTCTCTTCTGCAATTTTCTGCGACATTTTCATCAGTGATGGAGATTAAACTATCAAAGGCTTGAGTGGCTCAGTTTACACATCAATGATGCCATTTTTATTCCATGTTCTAATCACAGTAACAGGGTTGCTAATCCATGCTAATGTTAGCTTTTTCTCAGGAGTCGAAGCTAGATATTTAGTTAACTGTTACTGCTGACCAAGAGGACAAACTTACTGATGGGAAAAACGAAAAGAAAAAAGTAAAAAGAGTTAGTCTTATTATGATAATATGTACAACGCGGTTGCATGAGGTAAAGGGAGACAGTCAATCATGACAGACAATATTATGAAAATGTGAAAAATAGAAGAAAGGACATCGCTTTGCTCTACCCATTCTGTTGGAAAACTGTTTGATGATGTTGTTTCATGTCATTCAACTATTTTTTTCTTCTTTTACCAGCTGAAAAGTTTTTCTAACAGGGTTGTTGTGGGACACACATTTCATGCATGATAATCCATCCATCCATTCTCTATACACCGCTTTATCCTCACTAGGGTCGCGGGGGGTGCTGGAACCTATCCCAGCTGACTCGGGCGAAGGCAGGGGACACCCTGGACAGGTCTCCAGTCTGTCACAGGGCTACATATACAGACAAACACTCACATTCACACCTACAGACAATTTAGAGTGATCAATTAACCTCAGCATATTTTTGGACTGTGGGAGGAAGCCGGAGTGCCCGGAGAAAACCCATGCATGCACAGGGAGAACATGCAAACTCCATGCAGAAAGATCCCAGGCTCAGGCCGGGACTCGAACCAGGGATCTTCTTGCTGCAAGGCGAAAGTGCTAACCACTATATGATAATTATGATAATTATATGATATGATAATTATTATTTAAAATATTATGTTGATTCCAGAAAAGAGATTTGAATTTCATTTTAACTGTTTGATTTGAGATTCATTGTGGTCATCAGGGGGCTAGGGCAAGAGAAAAATAGCATTTCAGAGGGAACTTCAGACTTATTTGGTATAATATTAAAGTATTTTCAATCATTCTTGTCTCCTTTTTTTTTTAGATTTGGTCTCAGGACAAGTAAATTTACACAACAACTGTATATTTTAGTCTTTTGTACACGTATATCAGAAATTTGATTGGTGGAACATAAAATGTCCTCCAATTCTGAAATGACCCATTAATACCACGAAAAGACCTTAGACAGCAATGAATTTGCCCTACTGTACAAACAAGTATTGTCTGTCGAGTGACAATCTGATGTACCTCACTCCTCCACTGTCAAGTGCACATTCCATACAATACACCTGTCCAAATATCACTTGTCTTCACACTGGATGTTAATGGTGCTGATGACATTACATCAGCAACCCCAAACATGCTATTAAGGTGTAATTCTTATTGTCCCGTGCAATGTAATTAGAAAGCATTCACCCATGTGAGATGATCATCACAGAGTCTGTATGACCATGTGATGGACTGGCGACCTGTCCAGGTGTCCCCTGCTTCACTGTCAGCTAGGATGGGCTCCAGGACCCCTGTGAGCCTACAGAGGATAAAGCAGTTTACAAAAAATGGATGGATTGATATTTTAACCCACACTATTGTTTCAGCCCAACACTTGGTCCAGCAGATAGGGGATTTGCTGTATTGGGACAGTTCTTTTCTGCTAGTTTATGAAGTCAGCCTGGTTTAGTTCTGTCATCTACTTCATAACTTTCTCACCCATATGTTCATCATCTCGATGCCAGCTTCTTGCCCTTCTAAACTTCTTGTTCTTCCTTATTTTCTGTGCCTCATTCCAACTTATTCCATTGTCATTTTCAATTCTTCCTCTGTCTTTTTTGTGGATTTAAAAGTGGGGTTTAGAGAGATCCGTAGTGTTAATGCAAGAATAATGCAGGAGGATGGCAGTGGTGGCAAAGGCAGGAGTTGATGGAGAGATAGAAAAGAAGCTTGTCCTCAGATAATCCAGTGTCAGCCGACCACCACCACTACTCTCTGCTTGCTGCGCTCCTTGGTCGAAGGTTGCAGGAAGGCTGGAGGCCACCGACTAAAAGCAGCTATCAGCACAGATCCATCCTGCTACAATGTATTGCCTAATGGTGGTTTGGGTTGCAAAGGTAGAAATACTTCTTCTGCAGCAGCACTATCACCATAACAATGCGGTTAATAAGAGGGGAATTTACTACACATGCTTACCTGTTATCCTATATGATCAGGGGTGATAATTACACTGATTATCATAAATAATAATAAAATGTATTTAATTACAACAATAATACATGTATTACAAGGGTGAAAATATATAATTAGAAAAGCACTCAGAAAGCACAGTACTCTACCATATGGCATTGTCAGAAATGCAGCTTCTTCTTTTTTTCGGGACTCGGAAACACCCCCACATTTTAATCAGTTGTTCCTTGTGTCTTTTCTGATGGTGACATAGTGTTCACTTGTTATCATAGTTCTTTTGGGGGGTATAACAGCGCTCCCCATCACTTTAATCAAAACACAAAATGAGATAATGTCTTTTAGAGGTGTTGGATGGGGCTTCAGCAATCTCTATTAAGACCATTGCGGCACATCTGTGGACTCGTTGTATCCCTGACAGCTTGTTGTGATAGTTACTGTTGATTGTTTTTTGAATTCGACATCCACCGATAAAGATGAATATAAAAAGTAAATCTTCATAACAGTTTTAACATGTTTTGAAGTCAAAGTACATGATGCATGAGCAGTGATTCTGCAGTGCTTTATTCACATCACTAAACAACTACCGCCCGGTCGCACTCACTTCCATTGTGATGAAGAGCTTTGAGAGGCTGGTAAAAAAGCACATCACCTTGAGACTCCCTCCCACGTTCAGCCTCTTCCAGTTTACCTACCGGCCAAACTGCTCCACTGAGGACGCCGTCTCCTCCGCGCTTTACCTGAGCCTTGCACACTTCGAGGAGAAGAACACTCATGTCCAGATGCTATTCCTGGACGTCAGTGCAACGTTCAGTACCATCATTCCAAAGCATCTGGTAGACAAACTAGTACCCTTGGGCTTCAACAACCCCCTGTACACCTCGCTGTTAGACTTTCTCACAGAGCGACCACAGTCAGTGCAGGTCGGAAAGATCACCTTCTGTGTCGTCACCCTCAGAACAGGCTCCCCTCAGGGCTGTGTCCTGAGCCCTCTGCTGTTCACCCTAATGACACACAACCGTGTCCCCCAGGGCTGCCACCAAGCACATTGTGAAGTTTGCAGACAACACAACAGTGGTGGGCCTCATCAGAAACAACGACCTGGCCTATAGAGTGGAGGTGGAGCAGCTGGTGAGCTGATGCAGACAACAAGAAAAACACTCAGAGAGTGGACTCCACCAAGGATGTTCAGTCGTATCATTTCTGACGGATAAGTCCAGATAAGTCTACAGTCGTCTATTTGTAGTGGGATCGCAAACATGGAATCATCAGCTGACAGCTGATGTAGTGTTTGCTTGTTGTCATAGTTACAGTGATGCCATGCCGTTATCAATGATACAGAAACCTTTAGAAAAATTGTGGATCCAGACTATAAGCCGTGTCACTGTGAAAATCTAATCCCTTGGTCCTTGTCATTGCTGACCTTCCCTGAAAATTTCATCCAAATCTATTAGTCTGCTTTAGAGTAATGGTGCAAACAGACAGTCAAACCAACGCCGATCATCACATAACTCCGCCGTGTTCCTCGGCGAACTAACAACCTGATCCTGAACATGGACAAAACCAAGGACATCATTGTTGACTTCAGGAAGAACCAGCCCAGTCATACTCCACTTCTCATCAACAACATGGCTGTGGAGGTGGTCAGCAGCGTCAAGTTCATAGGGGTGCACATCACAGACGATCTCACCTGGTCAGTGAACACAGCATCGCTGGTCAAGAGACCACAGCAGTGGCTGCACTTCCTGCGCAGGATGAGGAGAGCCCACCTGCGCCTGCCCATCGTCACTACCTTCTACAGAAGCACCGCAGATAGTGAGCAACCGCATCTCTGTTTGGTGTGGAGGCTGCAGAGCCAGGAAGAATGTGAGGAGAGTGGTGAGGACAGTGGAGAAAATCATTGACACTTCTCTTCCCACCATTCAGGACATCGCACCTAAACACTGAATGTCCCAAGCCCGGAACATTATTAGTGACTACTCACACCCCCACCATCTACTGTTCTCCCTGCTGGCTTCTGGAAAGAGGTTCTGCAGCATTCGGTGCAGGACCACCAGGTTCTGTAGTGGCTTTTCCCCCCCAAGTCATCAGACTGCTGAATTCCAAATGAAAAGATGCTGCTACTGGATATTTACGAACAAATTAAATTTTATCTTTATTTGCATTCACTGGAACTCCACAGGTCACTTTACTGTTTTTTCACTATTGCACCTTACTATATTTATGCTGCTGTATATATTTTTATATTCTTCATATTTTAATATGTATTTTATATCTCAACACATTCTTCTATATGCTAAGTCCGTGCTGAACCAACTGTAATGCAGTTTCATTCTGTGTGCGCTGCTGTATACTGATTGACATTTAAGTCTGTCTATGTTTTCTACAGATAGTAAATGCTAATGGAAGCTACGGTGAAAGCCCAGTCGGTTGCTGTTGTTCTCTTCATAGGCAGTTGATAAACAACCAGTGCGCTGAGGTCATTCTCAGACACCTAATTTATTCAGGTCTATATGCTACTGTCACAATCTGCCAGAATCAGCACTTGCTATGTGTAGTGTGGGTGTGTTTAATGTCTTTAATGTATGGTTTTTACGCCCACTATGAGAATTCCCTTGCCTTGCCTTGCCAATACTGTATGAACAGAGAAAAATGAAATGAATTATTGTAGCGATAGTGTGGGAGAGTGCTGGTGGAACTGGAGGAGGGCAGAAATGGCTAAAACCTAAGCAGTACCTCACTGCGGCCTCTGCTGCTCTGACAGAGAGAGAAGGCCAAGACAAAAAGAGTGTTCACAGGAACAAAAAACAGCAGACATTAAAGAGGCAAGGGAGCAGGAGAGAGAAGCCCTTACAAAGGATGGAAAAGCCTGTTGTCAAGACCTCTGTCTGATCAAAGACACACAGACTGAATGAAATACTTCAAGACCAATGTCACCCATTTACACTCCTGTTCTCACCTTCATTCTTTAAGTTTTATTTGTGCATAAATAAAGGTGGGCATCCACAATAGTTGCTGATTGATGTCTGACCAGTGACAGCTAGTAAGAACAGGTCTGTTTATTCTCTTTCTCTAAACACCTGAATCTTTCTTTTACTGCCAAGGAAAACACCTGTTTGCCATGCTTTTGGGTTCTTCCATGTATTTATCATCGGTGTTCTGGAAATGTATATTTTTAAAAAATCTTCTGGGTTTAAAATATACATAGACCAATTGGTTAAATGTCCCTTGGTGTAATCTTAATTCTAGCCTGATTTAGTCATTTCTTTACCACTTATGATGAACACTTATTAGTGTGTTATAATTATGTGACGATTGCCGTTGGTTTGTCTGTCTGTGTGTCTGATACCAACACTACTCACAAACGCACTAACGGATTGGGATGAAATTTTCAGGGAAAGTCAGAAATGACACCAGGACCAACTGATTAGATTTTGTCAGTAGTGCAGCTTATAGTCTGGATCCACGGATTTGTTGAAGATTTCTGTGTCATTGCGAGATAGCGGCATGGCGTCACTGCAACTGTGACTACAAGTGAACACTACATCAGCTGCATGGTGACGATCATACAACTGTGATCCTACCACAAATCGACCACTGTGGACAGCAAATTTTTTAAAATATTTCATCAGAAATCATAAAACGCCTGAACAGCCTTGGCGGAGTACTGCGCTCTCTGAGTGCTTTCCTTGTTCGCCTATGTACAAGTAGTGACACCACTCTGTCTCTTTTTCTTCTTGATTGGAACAACACTGAAAATACACAGTAGGGCTGGTTATTTCTGTTTCTGTACCGCTCGCAGTTCCTTATTTCCAGAAGTGAAATAAGTGCTGTTATTGACTTGTGAGTAGTCAATTTTCCATCCTCTTCTTTCCCTCAGTGATGCTTGTTATTACTGTACCAAAGTATCACTAGGAAGGAAGTTTTTTTGGCACATAAATGGCAACAAATTGTCCAAACATTTCGCGGTTGTGCTCGCTGAACTGGTACGGATGTCTTGAAATTTGAATTTTACATCACGTTCTTGTGGGGACAAAAAGGATTTATTTTCATTATCATTGAACAATTTAATATTATCTGTTATTTGTTAATTTCTGGTTTTGTTTTTTGTTTTTTGCTAGTTTTTTACAATACTGTGGGCCATTTTTTCACTGCAATGTAAAGTCCTGTACCTTTATGGAAACAGTACAACCAAGCCATGGCTAGTATTAGAGAGAATTCCAGAATTACTTTTCTCCTGTTTAACACTGTTATAATGCTATAAATCACAGAAAAAAGGGGAAAATGTACATGAAATTTCTTTGTTCATTTTTTTTAAAGTGAAAAATCCTGGAATTGACAGACAGCTCACGTGTTATCAACACTAGGGGAAAAAAGGTTGCCTACATACTGTCAATTTTAAACTATTTACATCTGTATCTTTTTCCGTACTCGTCTTCGCTCTGCTCTTTGTAAACACAGATGGACAATGTAACACCCAGGTCAACACAAATTTTATTGAAGACAACAGGGAGCCAGAAACACACCCAACGTAACAATATTAACATGTCATTAGTTGTACTAGTTCTAAGATGTAGTACTAGTCTGTAACCCTACCTTTGTTTCTGTTTGCCTTTAGAGTCCATGTGAGGAGGACAGATAAAGTGGGAACAGAAGCTGCCTTCCACCCCATCGAAGAATACATGCTGCATGTAGAGGAACAGTTCCAACATCTGGCCAGACGTGGCCACGTGGACAAGAAACGTGTTTACCTGGCCACCGATGACCCCTCCCTGCTGCAAGAAGCTAAGACTAAGTCAGTATCTAGGAATGTGTGTGTTGTCTGTGAGTGTTTCCTGTCTTGTCTGATGTGTGAGAAAATGTCTGTGGACTTTGTTTTGTTTTCTAACCACACTACTGGTCAGACGTTTTAGAACGCCACAAGTTTTCCAGGAAATTGCGCATGTTAATGTGTCGTTGTACTCTGAAATGAAAGTATAGAACAAATAAACAAATGAAGTTAAAAATAAATCAGTTTAGAAACCAAAGTGTATTCTAAACTTTTGACTCTTCAAAGTAGCCACCTTTAGCAGATATAACAGCTGAACACACTCATGGCATTCTTTCCACAATGAAAATCAAATATTCTTCAGAAGGCTCTTCCCAGCTCTGTTCCAGAAGTTTCCATAAATGTGTGGCACTTGCAGGTTGCTTTGCTTTCACTCTTCTGTCCAATTCATCCCAAACCAGCTCCATGGGGTTTTAGTCTGCAGACTGCTGCCACTCCATGTTTTCAAGCTTACCATCATGTTTTTTTTTTTTCCTAAGGTAGTTCTAGCATAGCTTGGACTTATGTTTTGGGTCATATTCTTGCTGTAGGATGAAGCCCTGACCAACTAGGAACATACCAGTACTACATGGTGCTGCAGAATGCTGTGGTAGCCGTTTAGGTTTAGGGTACGTCTCACTCTTCATGTGTCAACAGCGCGTGATGATCTTTCAAAGGATGAGAAATCAGCACGCTGGTAAGAAAATAGCCTAGCTTATGATCGTTTACAGCCTCAAACAAGTATGTAGAATAGCAGCAGTGACAGAGGTGACACAGAGAGACAGGGAAGGACAGAGAGGTAAATAGATGATGGAAAAGAGGGGAGGAAATATAGACGGCAGGATTTTCAAAAACGTCTGTCAGGATAGTAATGTCAGATATAAGCCCAATTTATATTTTACTGACATTAGATTTGTTTCTATAGAGAGATCCAGATTTTGAAGACTTTTATTATTTTTTGAAGGCTAGTAGTTAGTCCAGTAGTTATTGGGTTATTCTTGATGGTTTTTCCTCTATAGTTTTGGGACTTATTTTGAGCTTCACTTTCTTGTAAAGCTACTTTGATGGACTGAAGTGGAAATTAGAGCAGGGTGCAAAGAAATTCTGTTAGATGTGGTCATAAAAGTGTATCATTTCCACCTTCCACCTAATAACATTGTTGATTTTGCTGGTTGAACATAGAAATACCTGTATGCAGGTAGAATATGAACTAAGACAGAACAATGCTATAATCAGTCAATCAGAATTTATTTATAGAGCACTTTACAACACTCAGAGTGACCAAAGTGCTTTCCAGTTAAAAACAAATAATAAAATGGGAAATAAAAGCAGATTAAAACAAAACAACAACAGAACACATGCCAGGGAAATAAAATCAGATAAAGCAAGATAAAATAAAATACAATAAAATATAACAAAATGAAATAGAATAAAATGTCACTACATTACTGTGTATTAAAAGCCAGTCTGAAAAAATGCATTTTGAGCTGGGCTTTGAAAAGGCCAAAGTCAGTGATGGTGCGCAAGTCAGGAGGCAGTTTGTTCCAGAGTCTGGGCCCAGCAACTGAAAAGGCTCGATCGCCCCAGCGTTTATACCTGGTCCGAGGGACTTCCAGAAGCAGCTGATTAGTTGACCTTAACGCCCTGCTAGGGTTACGAACAGAGAAAAGCTCAGTCAAATAAATAGGCGCAAGGCTATTATTACTGCTATTATTACTTTTAATAACATGCTGAGGGCTCAACCCTGCAAAGCAAGTTCCGAAGGAGCAGGAGAGAGAGAGGGAGAGAGCAATTTTTTTCATGCCCCCCCCCCCAGGAATTGCTCTCTGAAATTTTACTGTTTATTGTCCCCCTCAAAAATGAAATGGGATTCTCGCCCCTGGTTCCAACACTACTTTCATGCAGACAGAGGGGGTTGTAAGTAATCAAGAAAAGTTCAGAAACCTGTAGCATTTGGTAGCACCAACTTTCAAGGATTGATCAACCTCCATTGCTGCAGAACAGCTTGAATTTGTTAACCATTTTTTTGGTTACCAGAAAAAAGCTTTTTTTGTATAATTCTGAAAAGTACATCATTTTTCAGTATTGGGTAGCCTTAAGTTTTTAACCTCCAGCAGTTCACTACTTACCTTTGTACCATTTCAAGCTATTCGTTGGACTTTAACTACTTGAATTTAAATGAAAAACTGGAAAAAATGGGGTGTTCTAAAACTTTTGACCAGTAGTGTGTATTCATTTTGCTTCTTCAGTATATGACTATGTTCATGTGTCCTTCAGGTATCCAGACTACGAATTCATTAGTGATAACTCCATCTCATGGTCGGCGGGCCTTCACAATCGCTACACTGAGAACTCACTAAGAGGAGTCATCCTGGACATCCACTTTTTGTCCCAGACTGATTTTCTCGTCTGCACCTTCTCCTCACAGGTGACTTTATCGCCCAGCTCACATTTAGAAAGAGCATGAAATTGTATTACGTTATGTTTCTTCCTGAAACTGAGGTTTAAATGGGTTTGATGATTTGATGAGACCTGAGCGAACTTTTAATGCTTGCTTTGTTGTAGATAAGGAAGTCAGAAAGTCAAAAAAGTAAATATGGTTGATATGTAGTAAAAAAATAATAATTGTAATAATAATAATACAATCTTTTAGTCTGTTGCTATCTGCTGTGCATACATTTTCAAAATATTTCCATTATTTGCAACTAATAAAAAAAGTTAGAAGTAAATTGTCCACTTTTCCAGAGCTGTCAGTGACATCATCCACAGTTAGGTCATTTGATAATTATGGAACCATGTCCAAAGACCATCCATCCATTAATTATCTATACACCAATTAATACTCATTAGAGTCGCAGGGGGGATGAAGCTAATGAGCCTGTCCCAGCTGACACCCTGGACAAGTCACCAGTCTGTCGCGGGGCTACATATAGAGACAAACAATCACACTCATATTCACACCTGTGGACAATTTAGAATCAATTTGACCTCAGCATGTTTTTAGACTGTGAGGAAGCTGGAGTACCAGGAGGAAACCCATGCATGCACAGGGAGAACATGCAAACTCCATACAAAAAGAGCCTGCAAAGGCCAGGATGTGTACCTGGCTTCTGGCTTCTAGCTACAAGATGCTGGTGCTAATCACAGAGTCACTGTGCAGCCGTCCAAAGACTCCAAAAACTCAATGAGATAAAAACAGAAATCTTTGACTGTACAGTTTAAACAAGGCTATAGAAAGGTAAATCATATCACAACTAGAAAAGTAGTCATAGAGCGCAGTACTCCACCAAGGCTGTTCATTCCCCCATATGGCACTGTCAGAAATGTAGCATTTATGCTGCAATATAGATGTACCCACAAACAAAATGACCTTGCTCTGAGCATCGGGGTGTATTTTGCATGGATGCATTATATACAGATACAGAGTGGCGTGACCTAAATATGTAGCCACCAGCTTGAATTGATGGGACTCAGAAACACCCCCACAATTTAATCATTAACCACGCCCGACGGGTACGTCGGCGGGGTTATTGCATTCGGTGCGGTATCTGGCTGGTTATGTATGTATGTATGTATGTATGTATGTATGTATGTACGTATGTACGTATGTACGTATGTACGTACGTACATACGTACATACGTATGGTCCGATATCTCTGCAACGGCTGAAGTCAGGATAATCAAACTTGGCACTGAAGATCAGTCTAAGGTCCCCTGCTCAGTTGTGGAGTTACAGGTCAGCAGATCAAGTAGGAAGGGAGATAGGTACGATGATCAAAATTGATACATATTGCATCAGTTGTATAGAGAGGAAAGGGTTTTCGCCAGCAGAGGGCGTGGTTCTGCCCTCTACTGAGGGCTCATCTAGTTTGGTTCTTGAATCATTTCCGATGGATAAGTCCCAATACGTCCACAACAGTCGATTTGTAGTAGGATGGCAATCAAGTGACTGACAGACAGACAACCAGATGAACAATCCAATGGTGATCATCACATAGCTCCACCGCGTTCTTTGGCGGCATGAAAATAAAGGCATTTATGTAAAGCTGCAAAAATGACAATTAGCAGTTAATTTGTCACAAGGCAAACCAGAACCACTTTGCTAATTACAGTCATGTGATTGTCAACAACCTTGTTTTATAACTCGCATGGTTCAAAGCAGAGAAACTATTTAGCCCATGTATTACAGCTGTGACGTTCCAGTGGCATTTGTCACACGTTCTGATCATCTCATTTTTAACAGTGTTGTTTTATAGTCACAACATGGAGTGGAGAGCCTTCCTGCCGGTCCTAAAAATAATGGTCACGCTCTATAAAGCCTTTACGCGTTCTGGGCTTATTAATTCACTTCAAGGATGCACTTGCAATAAGTCTCTTAGCACATTTTATCCTTCTTATATCAAGACTGAAATGAAGAGTATATGTCTGACAGTGAGAAGTCTTTTTGTCTCCAGACATCTACAGATCTTCAACATTTATTGATCTAACTATGAAAGTAATGCCTGTCTGTCTGTGTGTGCGTCTCAGGTCTGCCGTGTGGCCTATGAAATTATGCAGACGCTGCATCCAGATGCCTCCTCCTTCTTCTACTCTCTGGATGACATCTACTACTTCGGAGGTCAAAACGCCCACAATCAGATTGCTATCTACCCACACCAGCCGCGCAACAGCGAGGACATTCCCCTGGAGCCCGGCGATGTGATCGGCGTTGCTGGGAACCACTGGGACGGATACTCCAAAGGCATCAACCGCAAACTGGGCCGCACTGGCCTCTACCCTTCCTACAAGGTCAAAGAGAAAATCGAGACTGTGAAGTACCCCATGTACCCTGAGGCAGACAAACTGCTCAACTCTCAAAAGAAGTAAAAAGAGCACATGGAAAAAGAGAAAAGAATGAGAAGAAACATGCAGTCTCAGATTGCTGGGAAGGAGGCTGCACTTGTACAGAAGAGAGAGGCGTGCTCAGTGCGCTAAGCTGAGAAGAAAAGAAAAAGCCTGTACCCAGGGGTGATAGAAATAAGAATGCACTCTGTGTGTTTATGTGTGAGCGCGCGCATGTGTGTATGTGTGCGCGGACGTCTGTTTTGCACTTGTGTTAATGCCTGTGCAAATGTCAGGCCATGGAAGACTTGCACCCTACCACTCCCCCCCACCCACCCCCCCACCCCCCACCCCCCCCACCTGACATTCAGACTTTGGGTCTGTAGAGTTGTAGACGTGAACATTGATTTTGAATAAAGCAAGTAAACAATTAAAAATCTCCAAAACTTACCAAGCTCTCTCTCCCGAGACAACACTGGGACTACTGTAAGACTGGCACGCCCCAGAGTGAGCTTCAAATCAATGACTGGAAAAAATGACAGGCTGGGAAAAAAAAAGAAGTGTTTTGATTTTTATTTAATTCTTTACAGTGGTTTTGATTCTGATCTTGCCTTTTTTTTCCTCATCTTTTCCTGTTTTTGTTTACTGAATGTACTGTACCTTCTTCTTGCCATGCTCACCGCTGCTCCTCCCCTTCCTCCTCGTCTCACTGTGCTTCCTCCATCTCTTCTCTTTATGTGCAATTAATTTTACAATACCATGTTGTGCTTTTATCGAGTGTTTTCAGTAATCTTAATTTTGTATGTATGCACTATATACTGTATAGTGTGTGTGTGTGTGTGTATGTAAGCGTGTGTGTGTGAGAGAGAGAGAGAGAGAGAGAGAGAGAGAGAATGGATATATATGAGAGATCAAGTCTACCTGTGTGTGTTGTTTATGTCTAAGGGGCCATGTCATGACCAGGTGCCTGGCTATTGGTAAGCAGTGTGTGTTTTATTTCTGGCTTTCTTCCTGACTGAAGTGTGGCCAAGCAGAAGACTGGCGGCGACAGAGGAACTGTCGTCAGACCTCAGCACTTGGAACAATGGTGAACTCCAGTCACTTCGCTGGTAGCCTCTAGTGAACAGTGGTAAAATTACGTGGAGTATGGTGCACGCACACACAGACACAAGGGCCGTCCCGAGGCTCACCAAAAGAAGCACTCCACTGACATAATGTCCTTTTCGGCATCTTTGCTGTCTCTTTTGTCCTCCTGTTTGTTGGGTTCGTTTTTTTTTACTTTTAACATTGCTGTTTTAAGATAAATGAGAAAAAAATATGCCTATGTTTAAAAATGATAATGCTATGTCATATCAAACTCAGTCCCCATCATGAAGGGTTTTTCCATAACTTATGTTCTTGGGCATTGTCTTTGATAACCACAGATCAAATAAATTGAGAAACCAACACAGCATCTTTCCCCGCAGTCTGATTCTGTTCACCATCTGCTCCTCCATCTCTTAACAGGCGCCACCTGCTCATTCAATCAAAGCTAAACATGCTTCATCTACATTACACACATTTCAAACTCAAAATCAAGGCATTTTGAAGAGTTCATTTCCTGAAGGGTATCCATCAATTTTTGAAGAGTAGAAGTTATTACCTGAAGTTCCTCTTTTGATATTGCTGCGAAAAGGAGGAGCCTGCTTCTGAAACACATCTCATTTTGGAAATGTAGGATTAAAGCTATCCCTTAACTTCAAAAAGTCACAGCGGTTTATTTTATAAATCATTGATTAGGAAAGTGAATTCATTTTTAAGATCAGAACCTTCAACGGAAACGGTTCCATCCTCCATTTATAGATGGTTTGTGACAGCTACATGGCATTTCTGCCCCAAATACCAAACATTTCTCCCCACGGAGCCACATTGTAGGTGTGACAGTGAGGCAGCACACTTCCTGCTCTTGTCTTGTGTCCTATTTCCTTCTTCCTGCATGTCTAAACCGTTTATGATCTGGTTCCCTGTGTCTTATTTATGGGCTGTCTTGTTAATTTCTTACTCAGGGGGCTCTGGGAGTTTCAATGCAGATCCCTCTTTAATTTCAAAGCTGATCTGCATGCTTCACTAGGCCCCCGTAAGGAAAGAGACAGCACTTGTAGACGAGATGAGCTTTTTGGTGTTAGTGATGAAGAACAATAGTTTTATTACTCCCCCCTCCCCCCCTCTCGTATGCTTCATAACAATTTGCAACCAATTTCACGAGAAAAGAATCCCTCGTGGGCTTTATAAATGCACCATCTAACTGCAGGGTACTTTAATTATAATACACTTGTCACAGTGGCATGAAACATGGCATTTAAAAGAGATTTTACTTTAGCTGATTATTGTGTTAACTGCCTACCAGTCCTGATAAAGAGCATTCAGGTTTGTAGCAGGTGGGTCAGTTTCTCTGGAACTGTGGTCGAGCTGTTTTGATGCCAGGCACAGTGTTACTTGGTTGTTAGCACTTTTGTCTTGCAGCAAGAAGATCCCCAGTTCAAATCTCAGCCTGGGCTCTTTCTGCATGGAGTTTGCATGTTCTCTCTGTGCTTGCGTGGGTTTTCTCCGGGCACTCCGGCTTCCTCCCACAGTCCAAAAAGGTGAGGTCAATTGGTGACTCTAAATTGTCCGTAGGTGTGAATGTGAGTGTGATTGTTTGTCTCTGTGTGTAGCCCTGTGATAGATTGGCGACCTGTCCAGGGTGTCCTCTGCCTTTACCCCAAGTCAGCTGGGATAGACACCAGCGCTCTCCCTGCGACATTAATGAGGATTAAGCGGTGTATAGATAATGGCTGTATCTTTTGGTGCTCGTTTAGAGCGAGCGAGGCCATCTGTGGGCCCTCTACATAAAATTCTGTCTGACAAATGAAAGTGTCCCATCTAAATCTTGTCTGTTTTCAAACGCATATGTCAACAAGTTACATTTTGCCACAGACTTGTTTTTACAAAAGGCTGACATATTTTTCAAATCTGTCTCAAAGCAATGCTGATAGAGCCATAGGCAAATAAAGAGTTACGAGTTGCTTCCATGTCTCTATAATGGTCGAGAAGAGATCCAGTTTAAGGTGACTGCAATGTAAGAGACAGAGAAAAAAATCCACAGCCTATTTTCTTCTTGCCAACAGTGTTTCCATGGTGCAGGGATGGTAATAAGCAGTTCTGTGAAGCTATATTTAGGCATAGAAGTGTTTTGAACTAAATGCTAACATCAGCAGCTCAACATGCTGATGTTTAGCAGGTAGTATGTCATTTCCACCTTCTTACTTCAAACCTTGGGAGTATTTTCTAATTAGCATTAAAGACACCCTCTGGTGATTTTTTTTTTTTTTTTATCAAGTTAACACATAAGTGGAATATGCAGTCAAGAGCATGCCTGAACATCTCCACCTTGAAACTGCAGTGCACCAAAGAGTTTTAAAAATACATAGTCAGATGTTTGGGGTTGTATGCGTGAATCAGTCAGGTATTTGTCAGGACGTTTCACACAAAATACTGTGGCAATAGAGCAAAAGTGACAGGATCAACAAAGTCAAGCCATGGACATCCACTAACTAGTTGGTAAGATATTTTACTTATACATTATATTATTGCTATTTTATTTTATTCTTTGGGGTTGTGTGTAGGGGGATGGGGTTCGCTCCAGGGACAGAAACCGACTGAATAAGCTGATCAAGAAGGCGACCTCCACAACTGGGGTTGAATTGGAATCTTCTCACCCACTATACAGTCTGCAGGTGTTTAGTCAGAGCACCTTCAGCCACACATTCATCCCCCCTCAGTGCAGCAGGAGGTCCTACCAGCTGCAATCAGGCTTTTCAACTCACAGTAATTAACATTAATGTTTTATCGTATGAATTATATGTTGTGTATATGTTTTAAATGTTATATTTTTTTGCTAACTGATGTACTATGTTGGTGTTCTGTCAGGTTTGTGGGTTGTCTGTGTGTTAACATGCTGCTGTAACAACGTAATTTCATGTAAAAGATCGAGAAAATATTATTCTATTCTATTTCATTAACAGCTTTGGATGAAGTGATCTTGACGACTTTGGATTGCCCCTCATGTCTGGACTCAATGTGGGAGAGGATCACTTCACAGCCAATATGCTGAGTCACCAATAACTTATCAAAGCACATGTGGATGTGTAATATGAGGGGTTTCTTTACAACAACTTTCAAAAACTTTGAACCTATCCTTTAAAGGGCTGATAACACAGACCAAGATTTCAATATGGCTGTGTAACTGGTGGAACTCATATTATGTAGCGATAAGTGGGTACCTCATCGCCTGGTGGAATTCTAATCTTGTAAAGGGCAGCTGAATTAATTCTGACTGACTCATGAAAAAGCCAGCGGAAATGGAAATGATGATTGTAGTCCTGGCTGACTCCAATCAGTACTGTGTGTTGGCACAGTGGGAACAAGTGAAGTCTGCCCTACGGTAGCTGGCCCACATCAAAGCTGAGGGGAGAAACTGTTCGGTTTTCACAAGACAAAGAAGACTGTAGGTGTCAGTCTTCCTCCTCTTCACCTGAAATCAACTCAGTAATCAGCAGCAGTTTGGATTTTATGAGTGTTTTTAATCCCGCCTGTTATCTCAACTCGCTATAATCCTCATTCAATAAAGCTGATTCTTGGCACAGAGTATGGCCAACTTAAACAGGTGGTAAACACATCATCACTCAGAGGAACAAAGGCATTTTGTTTGGCACGCGTACTGTACTTAAATGTGATCCCTGCCATGAATCCAGTACATGAGTGGATCTAACGGAGTGCCGACAGAGAGGAGCTGACATTTTACTTGGAAATCAAACTCCATCATTTTTGCTACTGCCTTATGATAGTTGAAATGAATTTGGACATAAAATATTGTAAGATGTATTAAAGTGTTGAACTGTTTTAAGTGTAGGAGGCTCCATATTTAAACAGGAGAGAATGAAATAAGAGAAAGGCATAAATTGAACTAACTTGTGTGAGAAGATCAGAGCACCAAAGAACCATGAATTATGTCGATCGTTGTACAAGAAAATCAGCAACAGCAACACTGGTGGTGTGTGAAGATATGAATGGCTGTAATGTGCTGCAGGACTTATGATTACGAGTTCACCAGATGCTGCTTCTAATAACGACTGGAGAGGAACGGGATGAAGAAGGGGTGCATCAATTTTAATGATTACTTTTTTTTGCTCTCCTTAGCAGGCTCCAGAATGTACACAACCGTTCGAAAGTTTGGGGTCACCCAGACAATTTCATGTTTTCCATGAAAACTCACATTTTTATTCATGTGCTAACATAATTGCACAGGAGTTTTCTAGTCATCTATTAGCCTTTCAACATGATTAGCTAACGCAATGTAGCATTAGAACACAGGTGTGATGGTTGCTGGAAATGTTCCTCTGTACTCCTATGTAGATATTCCATTAAAAATCAGTCGTTTCCAGCTAGAATAGTCATTTACCACATTAACAATGCTTTAATGTTCTCTTCATTTTAAAAAAGCTGATTTTCTTCTGAAAATAAGGAGATTTCTAAGTGGCCCCAATCTTTTGAGCAGTAGTGTATTTGAGACGTGTTTCCCCTCAAACCTGAGCATCATCAGAGGTCCTCTGAAAAGAACCTACTGGCTGTTACTGTGTGTGGTAAGACTAATGGGAGACAGCTCTTTGCTGTCAGAGCCCTGCAGCTCTGAACTGATCTATGTATATTGCTAAATCACTTCCTAATACTCTTAAGCCTTAGCGCATTAGTTTTTACTTTTTTCTTTTTCTTTTGTTTTTTAGTTCTCGGTTTCTATTGGTTTGTTGTATCGAGAATACTTTGGTTTTGAAATTTAGCAGCAGTGAAATTACTAGCTCAGAGACAGAGGGCAAGACAAAATGTAATTGGTTGAAGTGAAAGAAAGAATGCCTCAGTCAGCAGATAAGTTCGGAGCAGAAAGAGAAACACAGCATGTAAATCAATAATATAATCATACAGATAGTCTTCCTGATTGAACTTTCAGTTTCATACTCCGCCTACATCATTTCATTACGTGATTACTCTGCTAAGAAATGCAGCAGAGTTATGTGACAATCAGCGATGGTTTGTGTGTTTGTCTGTCTGTTAGCAACATTACTCAAAAATGGAGCAACGTATTTGGAAAAAAAATTCAGGGAAGGTCAGAAATGACACAAGAACCAAGTGGTTAGATTTTGGCAGTGATGCAACTTATAGTCTGGATCCACGGATTTGATGAAGATTTCTGCATCATTGTGAGATAGTGGCACACCGTCACTGTAACTATGACCAGGGGTAGACTGGCCATCTGGCATACGTGGCACTGTCCCAGTGGGCTGGTGTCTAGTGGGGCTGGTCAACAGGTTCCCCCGGACCTGTAATCAGTAAATTGTAATGACATTTTAAATTTCACGGGTCGCTTCTATTAATCTGTAATGTGGTTCATTAAGTTCATAAAACTGTGGCTGGTTGACGTTAATGTAATGTTCAGGAAACTTAAATGTTATTAAAACAGTAGCGTTAATGTTCTAGTTGTCAGGAATCAGCTTTAATATGACACTAAAACGGACTCTGATAGTTTTAAATGACATCAGTTTCATTCATTTGTTGAAAATTGTCTCATTTGTTTTTGTGATGTTGCTGCTGATTCATTAATACCAGATGATCCGTGTTGAAGAAACGTTTAGTTCTAGTATCAGAAATAGGCTACAAGAAGGAAAATGGAAGTTTAGTTCTGCTACGTCAAAGATTCCAGGAATAAAATAACTAAATGTGTCTTTATGTCCCCAACTTTATTTTACAATAATGAAATAATCACAGATAATAAAAATATAAATAGCAGAGAAAACCTGAGAGAATAATTTCCTGAAACGTCTGTAGTAAGACATCCAGTTTTTAAGTGATTCAACATTCCACAGCAGATTCCCTCCTTAGATAACAACGAAACTCTCTCTCCCAAAGACCTAAGTAAACAGCCAAAGTGCTTTTTTTTATGACCAGAGAGAGACCTGCATCATTTCAGAGACATCTCTACTATCCCCCAGGACACCCTAAATTCATGCTTATGGTGACCTATGACATTGCTTAAGAGACTCCTTTTTGCAAGCTGCCACTATTCCTGTATTGAATTGGGACATGTATGCTTTCATGTATTTCTAACTTCACATACAGACCCTTTTTTTCAGAGTACTGTTAACACCTTTAAGTTTAATTACCATTTAAATGTTTGTGGTCCACACCGACAGAACTTCCACACCTTCTTAAGGAACTGTTGTTTGCAACTCTGGAAAGTGCTTTGATGAACTAAGTGCCCTCGCAGCTGGACCTCTGCTGATCTCCCTGCCATCAGATAAGCAGGGTCATAAATATTCTAATGACCTGTTTCTCACCTCTGCAGAGACTTTCTCTTTTTGTCCAGTCACCGAAGTTCTTAAACTCATATTCAGAAATGTATTTTGGTTATTCTGTGGTTACAAAAGATACAATGAGATGTCAGCATGCATTTTGAACCAACTCCCGTTTTTCTAGCTGGTTTAGATCGAAAGTTATCAAACCTATTGTGTTATTCATGAACAGTACATTTTGCTTCCACAGCTCAACATTGCCCCCTATTGACGTCGGAATGCTATGACCTTATCGAGGTTTTCACGGTATTAACTATAAAAACTTTGCTTTATCCAGGTTTCAAAGAAGTGAAAACTATTTTATTCTGCCTTGTATGAATGTATGTTACCATGTCTTCACTGTGATACATATAACAACCATTAGAATGCACACGAACATATAAATAGAAACTAGAACTCACATATTCTTAGACTAGCTTGTATAATCAGTTTATTTTATCTTTGATCGGTTAAAATATATTGTAAGGATCATGGAGGAGTAAACAGATCGTTCTTTTTGCGCGTTTTAATATTTTTAATCATTATTTGATCCGGTTTCATCTCTCCCCTCTGAGCCCAAGGAGGTTCCTCCTTCAGATTCAAAGGAATGCGCGCCTCAGCCGACACTTCCACGCCCCTTCTCAGAGAAAACCCTTAAAACCAGCCATTTTACGTTGCTCGCTCTCTTCCGCTCTTACTCTTACCCTCTTTACACCTCTTTAGCTCTCACGCCTTTGGCTCTTCTTCCTAACTAGCTTACCGAAACTCCGTCCGAGCGACTCTTTTGTTTTCTTTGGCGCCTTTCACTATCTTTTGTCCTCTTTATTCTAAGATTATCCTGGTAGCAGAGCTGGCCTTTGCTAACCACGACTCTTAATCATTTTTCTTTTAAATCAAAGAATAGATATCTTCGCTCACTATTTAAACAAATGAAGTCCATTTTTATTTGACGACAATTATTTTTAATTAAGAACTAATTTGATCCCGTTTTCACGGCTCCGACAGTTTTTTTTAGCGGCTCTTTATTCATCTGTTCTCCAGCCAAAACTGCTGACCGAGACAAAACAAGAGCCTGCGGTTTTATTTTGTTATCAAGCTATTTTTCGGTCAAGTCAACCCCAGAGAAGGACGAACGTTCCTGCGTTCTCCCCACCATCTGCTGAGATCCACCCAGCTGGCCCGAACCGAACCAGAGGCGCTCCACAACTCCCAAGACGGCAGGACGCTAAGACGTTGCCATAGCGACAGACTTCATGACTCGGGGATCCGCCGAGGATTGAAGTTCCGTTCAAGACACAACGTGGTCCCAGCCGGAACGAATTCTGAGCGACCCGTTCTTCAACAAAGTAAGCCAGCAAACGCATTGGTGTGATCTGAATTATTGGGTTGACGTCTCAAAAATAGCTTGAAATCTTACTTAAATAGCTTCCGAAATCTTCCTTTTAATAACTCCGTTTAGTCACCTATCAGTCGTTCATTTTTCCAAATTATTAATCATCTCGTCATACCTTCAGCGGTCTGATTACTCAGTCCATAATCCTAGTAAGAAATGCAAATCTGAATAATTAACGCACGCACACACGCACACACACACACCCATCTATCATCACCTACACCCCCCCCCCTACACACACACACACACACACCCATTATACTTATTACTGTATTAATCACTGTTTTGTTATTAGTTTTAGTCAATAAATATCTTTCATTTAAACCACAATTACAGTCTCTTTTGCGTTTATATGTGTTGACTGGGGTCAATGTTTTTCGAGGATTCTCGACATTCAGATATTAGACTGATTAACTAATCAAAATTTTCAATCCATTAATAATATTTTTTATTAAGATGGATTAATAATTTCCCAGTAAATAGACTGGGTGGTGCCCCGATTAATAAACTATCAACGAGTGCAGACTTATTAAATTAACGTTTAATAAGGCAATATCGCTACACGTCTATGGAGGAACAGCAGCTTTTTCTCCTGAAAGATCAGAATCAGCTCCAACATCTGCATCTGACAGCAACAAGTCAACCAGAAAGAAAAGAAAAAAGAAAATGACTTCTTTCTGATCACATCTGTTCCGCTGCTCACATTCTTCACCTTTATAGTCCACTTTTAAAAGTTCAGCAGATAGGTGCTCTGCTTTGGAGAGTGATGATGTCATCAGTGATGTGGACAGTGAAGTTTCCGTTTCACCCACAGTGTGCTTTAGGGCACCTGGGTCAGACTTGATGTTTGAAATACTGACCGACAGCTCAGATTTAACTGTCTGCAGTTCTGTTTTGATGGATGTCAAATTTTTACTCCAAGCCGCCAGAAGCTGGGTCTTTAAAATAACCATCGTCTTGTTACAGAGCGAAAGTAGCAGTTCCTCCTTAAATCTCTAGCCAGACTCTTCTCCTCTGTTGTTCCCAAATGGTGGAACAAACTACCAAACTCTGTGCGTTCTACTGAGTCCCTTTGTACTTTTAAGAGACAATTGAAGACTCAATTTTTCAGAGAATACCTAGGCACTTAATCCGACTCCACCTTAGGGGTAGAATAAGTCAGGTGGTCCAAAACCCAGCACTTATTTGGCACTGACAAAGTTGAAAAAAAAAGGGGGGGGGGGGGGGGGGGGGGTTGGCGCTTCGTCTGCAACTTGATGACAAAACCTTTGACCAATCGCACTTGAAGCACTTGAAGCACTTACTAAAGGTTTTTCCTTATGTCTGAATTCTTGCTTGTGTTGTACGTCACTTTGGACAAAAGCGTCTGCTAAATGAAATTGTAGAATTGTAGATTTAGGGGTGCATCCTGTTTCTCACCACAGATGTTGCACTCATATCCTTCACCAGAAGGGTATAAAATGATCACTAGCCCATCATTCTAAGAGATGTTCGTATTGGCTGTGAACCTTCGCAGGCAAACCATGGGCCTGTTCAGATGCTGTCTGTTTATAATAAAATCATATTAAAAGCAACAGTGTCACCGGACGTGTTATTCAACATCAGCACATCTAAGAGAAACCACGACAGTAAGTTTACAACAACACATGTGAGCAGAAAAATCACAAAATCTGTCTTTAGTTCAGCTGAAAATATTAGTTTTTGTCTTTTTTATTGACCAAACTTTTCAGGAAGTAGATGAAGAATAACTAAAGCTCTCATGTAGAAGTCCAGCTTCTTTTGGATCCTTGTGGAGAGTTTAATCTTAGAGTTTGTAAAGCTGTTGAGTTTTTAGAGTCACATGGATTGTTTTGACATTTAATAACTGAGTCCTGAAATAAAATTACAGTTGTGGATTTCTGTCATTTAGTCTGAACTAAACAAACAACAGCAGCATGAATCTCAAACGTCTTTATGAGGAGTCTGGATTGAGGTTTCTCACTTGATAATGATCAAAACATGAAATTTAGGTTGCTTTAAAGGAATATTCCACCTTAAATCTTTGAATATTGACCTAAAAGGTTGGTTTCAGGAAATATTCCACCTCACACACCCAACTTAAAGGAACATTCCACCAAAAATCCCTGGACATGCACCTAAAATGTTGATTTAATTAAGTACTCCATCCAAAATCCTCAAAGAGACCTGAGGGGCTGGTTAAAAGGAATATTCCACCTAAAACCTCAACTAGGGCAGTAGGTGTAGCAGCCACAACTGAAAGAGGTCCTCTCTGGGTGGAAGAACTGTGTCCAAGTGGCAGCTCCCTTTCTGCTCTTAACTTACTCACTGAACTCAAGTCCCATGGAGGACTCGAGTAGTGGACGTTTCCTGCTGCAACCTTCTCTTTTTCAGTTTTCTTCCATGTCCGATCACTCCCAACCTAGTTTTTGTTGATGTTTTTGACCCTTTTTCCGAGCTTTAACCAATACGAGAACATGAAGTTCAGCATCGGCGGCGTAACCAATGGAGGGAAAACCACCCTCACCAACTGCCTGATCAAGAACCTGCCCAACTGCTGCGTGGTCCATCAGAATGACTTCTTCAAGCCCCAAGATCAGATTGAAGTTGGTGAAGATGGCTTTAAGCAGTACGATGTCATCACTGCTCTGGACATGGACGCCATGATGAGTATGATCTACACTTGGCTGGAGAACCTGGTGAAGTTTGAGAAGTCTCATGGCGCTAATAACACCCTGGACACAGAGATCGTCCCGAAGTCCATCCACAAGGAGGAGGAGACTCACATCCTCATTGTGGAGGGCTTCCTACAGGCCTTTGATCGATGTGCTTAACCAACGTTACTTTATTTCCATCCCATATGAAGAATAGAAAAAGAGACATATAGCTATACAGACATATAGCTATCACACTAATTCATGTTTGACATTATGATGCTCCAGACATTTGCTTTAATACATTTTCTCAGACTGGACCGCTTTGAATTTTAGTTGAATACCCCTGCTCTGCTGGATTGCAATTGTTTTTTTTCCAACTTGTCAACAAGTTTGCATAGGTCTCTGGGGATGTTTTTGAATTTTTGTTCTGAAAATCCGACCTCTCTGTCAGTTTTTTGTCATTCAAAAGTGCTTGATTTAGTCAGCCGATAATGTTGTGGGCCGGTCTGGGCCAAAAATGCCAGAGATGATTTTTTTGCCCCAGTCCACTCCTGACTATGATTACAAGTGAACACTACGTCAGCTGCCTGCTGACGATCACGATTGTGATCCTACTACAAATGGACCACGTGTGCAACAACGAACTATTACCACTAACCTTAAACCATTGTTTTAGTAGTCAATGCTAATCCTAAAATGCAATAAAGTTCTTGGAAAAAGTATGACCATGAAATAATCATCTCTCATGCATGTATATTGTCTTGAGATGCCATTCCTCTGTATGAACATCTGTGACAAAATGTGATGCACACAGTAGCAGTTAGATCTTTTTGACTCTGAATATGAAAGCTGTATGTATTGTGATTATCCAAATATTATTTGAGCTTTGCAACTTAATATAAAGAATCAGATCCATCTATGAACACAGACCTTGGGCTGTTCAGCCCATTTTGAGTCGGCAAAATAGCAAGCAATTTAGATTGCTCTGTTAAATATATTTGTTTGTACTACTTAACTCTCCATGCCACGCTTTTCTTCATCACTCTAGTTACACTGTTACACTGCCAACAACAGTATATTACTTTTTTTTTTTTACCTACAGGGTCATTAAGGTAAACAATCATCCCCACCTTTCAGCATTTAAGAGCACATGAACTTTGTATGAATCCATCTTTAGGGTTTTTTTTAGTAATTAACAAGCGTGAAATACAGGACAAATAAGGGGTCAGTATTAGTTGTATTTCATTTTATATCATGACCTCCCTTCTGTGCTTCTTTTTCTTTCTTTTTGTAAGTTTTCATCACTAAAGGTCATATTTGTGTGATGGAGAGATAAAAAGAAAGAGATCAAGCCCGAACTAAAACTTTCACAGTTAATTCATGTGAACCCCAAAAGTGAGAGACCTGATCTACCTTTATCTGCCAATGATAGGGCACTCTGTAATTAAGCCATCACTCCAGCTGTGCCTGGTTCACAGCTGGTCTGAACATTAGTTTATTGTTTTCTTTTTGATTTCTTTTCCCCCTTTGGACTTCTACTGTAGTCCACTCACATGTCAGCAGTTGCTGTAGGGAGTGCAATGTTTTCATAACCAAATCAAAAATGATGATCAAAAATTTCAAAAAGAAGACACTGGTTGGAAGGCACTCAATTTCTTTTGAAACAGTCTTTTATACCACAGCTCTGCCTGGATAGTAATGTAATATTTTACAAAAAAATAATGGACAAGTGTGTCAGTGGGGCATCTGCTCTACTGTACAACACAAAGAATAATGCTCCCACTGAATCATCCACTGGTCCTCTGTGCATCCATGTGATGCCTGCTGCAGCAGCAGTGGCAGGAAGAGGCCACAGCTCCAGCTCCTGCCCCACCTCCCCCTGCTGCTGCCTGCGGGGTTTAGCCTGCTGTGATGACCATTAGCGTCTGGCTGAGGCTGCAGGAGATAACAGGTGATTTAAGGCCCTGTACCCTTACACAGCCAGAGAGAAACGGCCAGCTGCTGCTTATCTTCCCTTCCGCCATACTCCACACACTTTTACATTAGGCTCTGCTATTCAAAGCCATCTGTCTTCCCAGTCAGGGCTTGATAAAACCTCCTGCACACTTCACAAAGGGGGAGGAGCGGGAGGCTGAGGAGACGCAGATTGCCACTCCGCCTGCATACTTATACACACAGAAATTCAGAGGATCACGGTGGCTGAATACTTTATCTGCACTGACTTAGAGCCTGGGGCAACACAGCGGGACTAAACAACAATAGCTGAGCATAGCACACAAAGGATCCTGTATCTGGTTGTACAAGAGAGACCTGAGTCAGTAACATCACCCCTGGACTAATTGCAAATCAATGGTCTTGGTCAGATGAGTGTGGTGAGGAAAATAATTGCCAGAGGGCACAGCACATCAACCATTTATTAACACATGCAGCCACCATACACCAATCACAGTAGGTGCATCAATGAAAGCTGTGATGATGTTGTCATCTCTCAAGAGTAATGCATTACATGTCAGCGAAGGTTTTCTCTCTCTGAACAGTGCAATGGCAATGACGGCAATGTCATTCCTACTGATTGCTCAGATGACTTTGGTATCTCTACAGTGAGATGATTAAATCTTAATGCCATTGGGCAGCCCACAGCAAGAAAGAGGATTTCTTAATCTGTCTTGGATGTGCATATGTGAGGAAATATCTACTAGGGGATGAGAGAAAACTGCTTGTTATCTTAAAGAAAGCACACAGAAGATCCAGAGGAGACTGGGTGGAAAGGCAGAGACAGTTAAATTCAGATGTGGTGCAGGAGTTGTATAATTGCCTCGTGTTTGCTGAGTTTTTCACTGTGGAGGCTAAGTGGGCAGTGGCTGTCTTCCTTTGGTCCCTGCTCTGTTATTATGGTGTCATTGTGTGACAGCAGAATAGCCTTGGTAGCAACTAAAGGACAGAAAGTTCTCTTGTCTCAGGACAAACAAAGGAAAGAGTGGATTCTACATTTCTTCGCCCATCAGCCAAGCCTCTCAGCATTCACCTCTTTCCTTTCCCTATCTTCTACCTATCTGTCCTCCATCTCACCTCACTCCCTCTTGCCTTTTCTGCCTAATAATGACCGACCAAATGAAGTATTGCAATCAACTGCACTGCACAGGTTAACGGTTCCTGATTATGGCTCAGGTCCTGAGTACATGCTGCCAGTGGTAGAACTAGCGTAAGGAACATCTTGCCATCAGAGTTAGGAGTGAAGCCGTTCGTTTGTCTCCTGCATGTTCAGCCTGAGCAGATGCCGGGCTGTACATTGCTGGGTTCTAACTATGCAGTACTTTTGTCTGACAAGACAGTCATTCTGTTAAATTAAACTATACTATAGTCATGAATTATTTCCATAACTTAGCCAAGACACATGACAGATTACAGTATGTGACTGACACCAATTAATCACAGCTTGCTGTCTCTCGCCAGCTGCATGATGTCACTTGTACTGAGGTGGCAGGAACCACCTATCAGGAATAAAAATGTAAATAGTATGAATTAGACTGGTGTTTCAGTTCAACAGAGGGGTGTACTACAAAGAAAATTTGACATGGCCAGGTTTCCTTTGTGTAAGCGTTGAACAAAACCTAAAACCCCAGGCAGAAGTAGTGGGTATCGGGTTTTTGGTAGCAAGTAAAGAACAAATATTAATAATACAAATACAATGCAATACAAATTGATAAGTAGGCTTATTGCAGGTCTAATAAGGTCAAGAAGTGCAAGGCTTTAATGTTTTAATCAGTTTAAATTTAAAGATTCTATCTTTGTAAAAAGACACAGAACAATGAAATCACTTGCATGTTCCACACTCATTATCTGTGTACCCAGCTCCACTGGATCTTCTAGAAATGCTGATGACACTTTTCAAGAGACTTCACTGGTCAGTATGCAGTATATTTACATGTTCTGATCTTTTGTCTGGAACCTAACCTGCATCAGACCACGTGAGGAATTCAGCATAGGTTACTGTGAAGATATACCCTGGTAGGAGATGAACCACCGTTAGTAGTCCAGAGTTGAACCTGAACTGACCTCAATAACCTTAAATCCTGCTTTACGGTCCAGGTGTCCAGAACTTTTTCACCAGGCCTTATGCACACTCCCATCAAGTAGGTGTTCAATACATCTTTTGCTTTTTTTCCTGCCCGATGCTACTTCAGTCAAGAGGAACAGGTTACAATAATGTAGAAGAATATATAGTTATGAAGAATAGAATAGTTCAATTTAATATATGTATTTGACCACTCAGTGGACTGTCACTACATCCACTTATGACTCCGCCAAGAAATGTGGCGGTTTATCCATCTGTTTGTCTGTCTGTCTGTCTGTCTGTCTGTCTGTCTGTCTGTCTGTCTGTCTGTCTGTCTGTCTGTCTGTCTGTCTGTCTGTCTGTCTTTGTTTTTGCATTACTCAAAAACAGACAAACGGAGCTGAATAAAATTTTCAAGGAAGGTCAGAAATGACACAAGGACTAAGTGATGAGATTTTGGCAGTGATATGGCTTATACCCTGGATCAATACTTAACATATGTATTAAGGTAAGGCATTGTCTCATAATGAAAGATACATGGAAATGACTTTAACCAAATTATTTTGGCCAAATCAAAATAAAGTTATTGTAAGTGACTGGATGTGCTCTGATAAATACTAATAGACTAATACATTTTTGTCTGTGTTTATAGCCACAATACCTGCAGTGTAAACTGGACTGTTCAACAAAGCATAAAAATATATTTGATGCATTTTTTGCATCATCGCCTGACTGCAGAAGTTCTTGTGGCAACATGATGTATGCAACTGTAACTGTACAACTTCATATAGTGGTATTACGAACGGATCACTGAACACATTTTTCAGCTATATATTTGCTCTCTGTATCACTCACAGAGAATCATCAGGAAAAGAAGTGGTGAGAGTGAGACCTTTTTTTTTTTTTTTTTACAGACAATTTTCATCCCAAACTCTGAGCAAAACCTACTTCAGAGCAGGTTAGTTGTGTAAATTACAATGATAATCTAGCAGGTTAAAAAGAGCCATCTTACTGACACTGGGCATTAGGCTCAACATACCTGGCTAACCCATCCATCCATCCATCCATCATCTATACACTACTTAATCCTCATTAGAGCTGTGGGGGGCTGGAGCCCATTCCAGTTGACTTGGGGTGAAGGCGGGGGGACACCCTGGACAGGATGCCAGTCTATCACAGGACTACATATAGAGACAAACACACTCACATTCACACCTATGGGCAATTTAAAATCACCAAATAACCTCAGCATGTTTTTAGCCTGTGGGGGGAAGCTGGAGAACCTGGTCAAAACCCACGCATGTACAGAAAAAATATGCCAACTGCATGCAGAAAGATCCCGGGAAAGCCAGGACACAAACCAGGGATCTTCTCACTGCCAGTGTGTCACTATGCCACTGTGCACCTGGCTAACCCATTAATCTCATTATGAAATACACTGTTCTGGTGTTCATGTTGCTGCATATTTTTGTTTACATATCCCACCTGTTGTCATATAGCTGTTTCTATTCACAGATTCATCATTTTCATTTTTCTGTAGGGCTGTGAAGTGTGGATCTGTAAAATGCATAATTTTTAATGTACTATTTGGTAACACTTTTTGACATTCATGCTTCAAAAGCTTCACACATTGCAGCAGCTAGGCTACCATGTCCATCCCTGTCTATGATTATTTTGGCTGCATCTCTTATCTACCATACATCTGTCTTTGGATACTGTAGAAAAGCAAAATTCTAACTGTACAGTAATTTAAAAAAAAAAAAAAGCTCTAAAAAAAAGTCCAGCAATGTCTTCCATTAACACCAGGGAAGAAATGAACCATGCTGAAGTTTTTGCCAGTTGGCATCTATTCAACAAAAGACTTATTTATACATTTCTCCAGCTATGATAAATTCACTGGCAAGCTTTTATAATAGACCCCCCTGGAATCCTTGCTGGCCTAAAAAGAAGGTTCCAATGTCAATTTCATAGTGCACAGTTTAAATATATGTTAATTCAAGTAAATGTATTTGACACCAGCCTGCAATTATCCAGTTAATATTAGAGGAAGCAGGTGCTAAAGGAGGCTTGGATGAAAGGTATTACCTGTAAGCCTTATTATGAATAAGCCCTAATGTTCCCATCCATGTTAGTCATCAGAATAATTCTACTGAGGATATTTTCTCCATCACTCACTTGTGTTTCTCTTTAGGAGGGATTAAAGGAGAGTGCTTTCAGGTATTTACGGGGTATAACTCTTTGATTTTGGCAGATAACGAAAACCTTCTATTTAAACAGTTTCTTAATCTTTCAAAGAACAATATTCGGTCCTGTCTCCAGCGTTGTTGTCTCTTTAAAGTTGGTTTTTGAGGGATGTTCTACTGAAAGACAAGCGCATGTTGTTTGTTTGTTGCTCCCTAAGCTTTATCTTTTTGATGGCTTGGAAAAAGGTCATATTATCCCTGTCATTTATCTTCACTGCCTAAGCCCTCCAAGTTTTCTATTGTTAGCGCTGCAGATTTTGCATTGGATCATATTTCAATGTGGCCTTGGTCACAGCTTTTGTAAAATCAGTAATCCCTTTTGCTCCCACTGCAGACGCTGGTGAAAGAACATACAGCATCTATTTTTGTGTCATTTTCTGTCAGTGGTGTGATTTCCGTCTTAACACACATTACAGTGTTAAAGTGTGAAAGTGTTAAACCACAATTCCGCCAGTGCATGTCCTCATAAATCCTAGCAGTCAAACAGAAATGTTTTATTGATAAATGAGACATTAAGTACGGGTGCATTGTTGATGACAGTTTCATTTTTGACAGAACAGCACAGACAGTAAATTAACCCTACTCTTACACACAATGCTACTGGTATTCTTATGCACCCATTCAAAACAGGGAGACCTCGACTGTCACCCTCTCTCAGCACGAGAGTGGATTGAAATTACGAGCAAGTATTTATTAAGATGCAAGAGCACACTGTTCATCAGCTGCATAGTAGGGGGTATTTCAATCCCAAGTTTAGTGGAAAATTCAGGTTATTCTTATCGCCCCAGATGTTTGCCAATTTGCTTAACATCCATGTCATATCCGCAATACCCCAAAGCAAAGCAAACAGTTCAAACAAGCCCATGGTGTGTTTAGCTGACAATCGAGAAAAGCTAAATTCTTATGCAGTTGACACCGACCTTGACACTCTTTCATTGAAATGACTTTGGACTAAAGACATAGGCAACAAAAAAGTAGAAGGATCCATGGCTGGTTGGAAATAGTTGTGGAAAGTGAGACAAACGTTCTGTTTTTATTGTTATGTGTTTCCCCTTTATTCACTTTGATTGGCTTTAAAGTTGGGAAAAACAGGCTATGTCACACTTATAGTGATTTTCGCCATATGTCGGAACTTACATACTGTGACATATGTGGCGTATAGCCAGCGAATGTAAACAAAGCTGTCTTCCTCATATAGCAATGCGTGATGATGCATTCGTCCACTCCACTCACCAACAAGTTTCCATGCAAAATTTGTTTTAATGTTGCAAACTCCATACATCACATTGATGGAACAAGATTTTCTAAATCAATTTATTGGAGATGGCGATGTAACCATAAGGCACCATAGGTCAAGGACATCATAAACCAAGAGCTTGGTGTAATGTGTATTGACTTTTTCCACTTCTTCATTTAAGTTACTGCATAAAATGTTTTATTAACTGAAATATTTAAATGCAAGGCCCAAATGTTTTAGAGGATTGTACATTGTTGTGTACATATTTCTTCAAAATGGGACACATTTAGTATACATGACGAGTCAAAAGTTTGGACACACCTTCTCTTTTAATGATTTGTCCATCCATCCATTCTCTACACACCGCTTTATCCTCACTAGGGTTGCGGGGGGGCTGGAGCCTATCCCAGCTGACTTGGGCAAAGGCAGGGGACACCCTGGACAGGTCGCCAGTCTGTCGCAGGGCTACATATACAGAAAAACAATCACATTCACACCTACAGGCAATTTAGAATAACCAATTAATCTCAGCATATTTTTGGACTGTGGGAGGAAGCCGGAGTGCCCGGAGAAAACCCACACATGCACAGGGAGAACATGCAAACTCCATGCAGAAAGATCCCAGGAAGGCCGGGATTTGAAACGGGGATCTTCTTGCTGCAAGGCGTAAGTGCTAACCACTACTCCACTGTGCAGCCTTAATGGTTTGTATTTATTGAAATTATTTTCTACTTTGTAGATTGAGACTGAATTCATAAAAATATGAAAAACAAATGGAATTATGTTATAAACAAAAATGTTAAATTATGATGTTTTTTCCTTTAGATTCTTCAAAGTACCCCCCTTTTGCTTTGATGACAGCTTTGCACACTCTTGGCATTCTCTCAATCAGCTTCATGAGGTAGTCACCTGAAATGGTTTTCCAACAGTCTTGAAGGAGTTCCCAGAGATGCTGAGCACTTGTTGGCTGCTTTTCCTTCACTCTGCAGTCCATGTCATCCCAAACATCTGGTTTGAATTTACATCAAGTGATTGTGGAGGCCAGGTCATCTGACTCCATCACTTTCCTTCTTGGTCAAACAGCCCTTACACAGCCTTGAGGTGTGTTTGGAGTCATTGTTCTGTTGAAAAATAACTGATGGTCCAATGAGACACAAACCAGATGAGATGATATGTAGCTGCAGGATGCTGTGGTAGCCATGCTGGTTCAGTGCACCTTCAATTTTGAACAAATGACCAACAGTGTCACCAGCAAAAACACTTCCACACCATCACACCTCCTTCTCCATGCTTCACGGTGGGAACCATGCATGTAGAGACCATCCATTCACCTTTTCTGGTCTCATGAAGCCATGATGGTTGGAAGGGAAAATCACAAATATGGACTCATCTGACCAAAACACAGATTTCCACTTGTCTAATGTCCATTCCTTGTGATACTTGGTTCAAGCAATTCTCTTCTTCTTCTTGTTCATCCTCAGTAGTGGCTTCTTTGCCGCAATTCCACAATGAAGGCCTGATTCACACAATCTCCTCTGAACAGTTGTGTAGAAATATGTCCGCTACTAGAATTCTGTGAAGAATTTATGTAGGCTCTAATCTGAGGTGCCACTTTCTAAAGCTGGTAATTCTAATGAACTTATCCTCAGCAGCAGAGGTGACTCTTGGTCTTCCTTCCTTGGGGCGGTCATCGTAGTTCGTAGTAGTAGCATCATAGTTTTTGCAACTGCATTTGAGGATATATTTCAAAGTTCTCAAAATTTCTCGGATTGACTGACCTTCATGTCTTAAAGTATTGATGGACTGTCGTTTCTCTTTACTGAGTTGAATGGTTCTTGCCATACTATGGATTACAACAGTAGTCAAATAGGGCTATCCATTGTGTAGATTCAAGATTCAAGATTCCCTTTAGTGTCACTGTGCAGAATATACAACAAAATTGCTTATAGTCTTGTAAGGTGCTTAAAATAGAGACACATTCATTGCGCTCAGTCATAGCTTCACACAAACACAGTTGCACACACATACCCACACATTAATGATTAAAGTATGAGGAATTAAACATATGAAACAGATTATACATTCAAAAAAAAATTGACTTTATAGTCCATTTAGGGTGCATATTGCTGTGGGGAAGAAACTGTGTGTAAGTCTGTTTGTCCAGGTTTTGAGTGATCTATATTGCCTTCCAGAGGGCAAAAGGTTGAACAGATGGTGGCCTTTATGGGTACAGTCTGTGATAATGACTGAGGCTCTGCTGAGGTAGCATGTGGTGACGATCTGTTCAAGAGATGGTACGTAGCAGCCAATGATTCTTTGTGCAGTGTTTATTACCCTCTGCAGAGCATTCTTGTCTGCTGCAGAGCAGGCGACATAGCACACAGTTGTGCTACACCAAGACACTTTCTATGGAAGAGTGATAGAAGGTCGCCAGTACCTGTTTGTTTAGTTCATTTCTTTTGAGCAGTCTCAGGAAGTGAAGGAATTGTTGGGCTTTTTTAATAGGAGGTGAGGATGTCTGAAATGTGGGTGCCAAGGAAATTGAAGTTTTGAGATTGACTGTTTTGAGATTTGACCATTTGAACGCCTCCTCTATCTCCCGTCTGCATGCAGACTCATCTCTCCTTGATATCAGCCTGACTACTGTAGTGTTGTCTGCAAATTGTATGATTGAATTTGTTGCATGGACAAATCTGCTCTTTCATTATCTTTTCTTAAAAAACTAGAAAACTATCAATCAACTCTTCTCGTGTTGAACGCTCTGATTGGCTGTTCAAATTTCTACTTTACATCCTGTACCCTTTACATATAAATAAAAGTCTGACAATAAAAATGGAATCAAATGTTTTTAAAAGTGTGATTTTGCAGTCGAGCCTTTGGCCATTTGAAATGATTGGGGTTCTTCATCGAGTCCTTTGGCTTCAATCAGGAAGAGAAGGAAGGCGTCGCAGCTGCAGGAGACTTACAGTCGTAAGTGTACCGTTAGTATAGTGTTGAGCTCAGCACACAGCCTTGGGGGAGCCAGTGCTGAGTGTAATGGTGGGGGAGAGATGGGAACAAAGTTTGACAGTCTGTGTGTGATCAGTTAGAAAGTGTTTTTCCAGTGGCACATGTTAGTGGAGAACCCAAGGCCAGACAGTTTGCTCATCAGTGTGTGTGGGATGATTGCGTTAAAAGCAGAACTCAAGTTAATGATAAGCATTCTCAATAGTTCCCACAGCGCTCCAGGTGATCCAGTGCTAAGTGGAGAGCTACGATGATGGCATCATCTGTAGATCTGCCCCGTCTGTAAGCAAACTGATACTGATCAAAGTCTGGGGGAAGACTGGTTTGGAGATGTTTTAGTACCAGCCTTGACCAGACTGTCAAGGGTGGATACTGCAGGGATGCTGACAGAGGATTTAAGGCAGGTCGGGACTGTCGCTTGTGCTCGTGATTTGTTAAAGATGTTGGTGAACAGAGCACACAACTGGTCAGCACATGTTTTAAGCAGTTTACCAGGTGCTCCATCAGGGCCAGCAGCTTTCCTGGGGTTCACTGGACCAAATGTCCATCTCTCTTCCTGTTCTTGGAAAGAGAGGACACAGGAGCCAGGCCAGACTCGGTGGTAGGAATGATTCTGAGTAGGGAATTTTTGCCTCAAACCGAGGAAAGAAACTATTCAGTTCCTCTGCTCATGAGGGACTCCTGGAGGTGTGTGTGGAGGTGGTGCTGTTGGCCTTGTGTTTAGTGATTTGCTGGATGCCCTGCCATGCCAGTCGCAGGTTATTGTTTGTGAAGTGGTCCTCAGTTTTGTTCTTGTAGTCCCGCTTGGCACTTCTGATGCCTCTCTTCAGTTCAGCCCTGGCAGCCTGTACTGGTCCATGTCTCCTGGACTGAAGGCAGCATCATAGGCCCTCAGGAGCGATTTGACTTCCATATTCATTCAGGGTTTCTGGAAAAACCTAGTACATTTTTCTTCAGTCACAGTTTCAATGAAGTGTGTTACATAACATAGCACAGTCTGTGTGTGCAAGGTCCTTGTGTTCAAGTAAATCCCAGTTTATGAATGCTCAAAACAGTCCTGCAGATCTGAAAGGGCTCCCTCAGGCCATATTTTAATAGTTGTAGTGCAGCTTTGGCTGACCTTCTGAGATAAGTGTATACTGGAATCAGAAGCGTTGAGAGATGAAGCAGATGTGGCAGGGCACTGCTATGTTGGCATGCTTTATGTTAGAGTACACTCAATCCCTGGTGGCACATTTCATATATGGTGTGTAATTGGGTAATACAGTTTTTTCAGCATACCTGATAAAAAATCACCAGCAATGATGTGGACTCCCTCTGGGTGAGCTTGCTGTTGTTTGTTGACAGTACTGTGCAGAGTGACTAAGGCTGTGGTAATATTAGCATCAGGAAAAAAGGTATACAGCCATTACAGTGGTTGTAAATAATCTGGCTGTTGTTACACCAATCTGAGAGTCTTTATGCTGGCGCGGTCATCTCATGAAGCTGATAATAATCCATGGGGGGCCCGGTAGTCTGGTGATATCCTCAGGTATGTTATGGGTCCCGAAACAGTCAGAAGGGATGTCGACTTTGTGTCATAATCTAATGTGTACCAGGTCTTGACGACTGCATACATACTTGCTGTGGCAGTGGCAGGATGGAAAAGAAAATGAGAACCACACAATTAAGCACCATACTAGAGAGCAAAGAGCCGCTACACATATGTGTGCTGCCATGCCTCAAAAAAAGACCGAAAGGTTTCAGAATCCTACCAACACATTAAGAAGGCAAGTAATTCCACAAACTGAGTCTTGACAAGGCACACCTGTTAATTCAAAACTATTCCAGGAGACTACCTCGTGAAGCTGATTGAGAGAATGCCAAGAGTGTGCAAAGCTGTCATCAATGCAAAAGGGGGCTACTTTGAAGAATCTAAAACATAAAACACATTCTGATTGGTTTAACACTACATAATACCATATTTGTTCTTTCATGGTTTTGATGTTGTCAGTATTACTCTACAATGTAGATTAAATCTTGCTTATCTTGTTCTTCCTTACCTGAAAGTAGTTCTTGAGGAATACAGGGTTGTTCAAAGCCTTATCCCCAAGTCTTGATCGGATTTTGGTCACAAAATTCCCAGCAGAGGAGAAGCTTCGCTATGATTTAACTGAGGTTGGTGCTGCAGTTAGCAGTGTCTGGTATAGGAATTCTAAATTGGAAGTGCATTTCTTGATGGCATCAAAACGTTTGAACTCAGCATTGATATTGGATGTCACTGTCAAAGCTTCTGCATCTGTCTTTCTTTGTGCACTTTAGTCTATATAGCTCTTCCAGTGTCATTTCCATGCTTGGGTCTGAGTCTTGTTCCTAACTGGATTCTTACGTTCATCCATCATCGTTTCTACTGGTTGCTCTTGACGATTTTGCAGTTGAAGGAGTTCAGTTTTCTCAAGTCGAAGCATTGTGGGTGAGAAGTTGAATAATTCATCATCAGAATCATTCTGTTCGTCTGGGCCATGCAAGTACAGCAAAAGGGAAATCAGGGTCTTTTCTAAGCGCTGCTTTTTCCGTTCCCTAACTCAATCATAGGCTTGTCGGCTGAAGTGGTTCTTTTGTTTTGTAAGCTGTGCAAACAGGAACTTCAGGATTCATTTTGTGGAAACGAGCATTGCATCCCATCGACTGAGAGCTTCGTTTGCTAATTTCACTGGTTTCAGGGCAGTGTAATTGTTTTCACCTGCTGGATTTCAATTTCAAATCGATAAATGTTTTCTCAGTACAAAGTTGCAGTTCAATATGGCTGGAAAACATTTCCTCAATACTGTTCCAACATTCTTGAATTCCAGTTTCACATATTCTTGCAGGTTTTCATCTGCCAGACCTCTCCTGAACTTCTTGCAGCCATTGGCATTTCGACAAAGTTCCCAATCTTCTGTCAGCATGTCAAAGCCATGATCCTCATCACCGTCATCTGAATCACCAACACTTTTGTAGTTTTCTGCATTTTCCATCATTTGATCCGTTTCATCAGTTTCAATTTCGAGTCATGTGACTTGAGCTGTCATTTTCTTGTACAAAATGTTACTCACTACAAGATGAATGCCGTGACTGTAGTAGGGCTGGACCCGAATATTCGTTCGCTATGGCGGTGTCCGGATATTAATTTTGGTATCCGAATATTCGCTCGCCCCCGGTCAGACGTGACAGGGCGGAACGAATATCCGGCGTTCCTGTCTTCCCTCCGCCTTCGGCCAACAGACGAAAATAGGAATATTCAGAGATCCTCTCTTCCCTTCGCCTTCGGCCCACTTCGGCTCATCCCATCGTGTGATCACATAAACATATACACATGTCTATGTGATCACCCCCTCCTTCCTCCAGATGAAAATAGGAAAATTCGGAGCTCCTCTCTTCCCTTTGCCTTCGGCCCACTTCGGCTCATGCCGCCGTGTTTGGCTCATCTCGGCTCATCCATTCGTGTTTGTTACCACCACCCAAATGGCCGGGTGGCTGCCGACTCTGACGTCACGTTTCACTTCATTGCATAAACACAAGACAAGATGCGGAAGACCTCTGCTGTTTGGGAATTCTTCAGTTTAACTGAAGACAAAACGAAGGCAGTGTGCCAAATTTGCTTCCGGGAGACAAGACAAATGGATCCAAATACTCAGGCGGGTCCCCTCCAGTCCGGGAGACCAGACGAATGGATCCAAATATTCGGGCCGTCTCTTCCACATGCCCCAAACCTCAGTTTGTACCGCACATTTTTGAGATTAAAGTATCATTGTCAAGAACATTTCTACCCAAGTGGTACTTCCTGATGGAAAGCTGGAAAAGGCTGTTGGTGAAGGCTGAGTCTTGAGAGATGTGATGTCTAAATTTTGGCAGGAGTTTTATGAGTAGTGCACATTGGGGAATGATTTCAAGGTGCCTTATCTTCGCTACAATTTTGGTCAGCAACAATGAGCAAGCATTGATTGAATCGTTGCATTTGGTTGGCAACAAGAGAAATATCGACCTATAAAAATTGCTCTCGTGATAATGGATCAAGCAGCCCTTGGATGTATTAAAAGCATTTTTGTTGACAGCTTCCTCAGGTATATTACAGAATTGGATTGAATGGTCTTTCAAACCTGCCATTCAAATTTTGAAGGTATGAACCAGGAAAAGTTGCTTGAAGTCATGGATCTTTAGAACTGCTAAAGAGTGCCATCTCATCCCACGGCAATGCATTCTCATCACAAGAGTAGTCCTTAAAACAGTCCTCTCGACATATTTCTAACTTCATTTGATTAGCTGGCTGCAAGAACTTCTGTTCCCCAGCCCCATAACGGTTAGGGACCGCATACGTTATGGAAGGGCGACCATTAGGAGCCCAAGGCTTGTTGGTTGCTCTCATGCGATGATCATTCCAGGCAGTTACAACTTCATTAAGTTCCTCCTGAAAAATGGACACAGAATCAGCAAAAAGATTTGTTAGTACAGCATTGATGTTATTATCTCAGGCATCAATCATTATCAATTATCACTCAGTTATATCTGTGTCGATAAACAATGTTTTTTAAATAATATGGGTTATCTGTATTGTATTTTGAAAGCAACACTGGATCAGTGCTTTGTCAGTGAAGCTGTCAAAATACCCATCTGCTTTCAGCTGTTCAAAATGGTCCATCCAAAACTAGGTACATTGGCTTTGCAAGGTGCACCACCATCACTCATGTCAAGGCACAGAGTTTGAACCCAAGCAGAGAGTACTCAGACACGGCAGGACCTAGTAAAGTATAACAAGGATTTTATTAACAGTGTGATAGAACCAAATCACTGGATGAAACAAGGAGGGAATCCTAACTAAAAACTAACTATTCAAAATAAACAGAAATTCAGGGTTTAAACTAAGGCGAGATAAGAAGAGAAAACTAACTCAAACTCACTACCAGGCTGGGCAGGGAGTGGGCAAGCTCCTGAGGACTAGTGGTCCATGGGTGCTCACCACTGGGGTAGGTGAGTGGCAGTGAGCAGCAATGGCAGTTGGGGAAATGGCCAGGGGGGAGCTGATCCTTTGGAGCAAGAAGCAGGGGGGAACTGAGGCTGGGCAGTGAAGACAGGGTCAAGGCAGGCAGGACGAGATTTACCTTTTCCAGAGGTGAGTGCCGGAGTCTTGCAAGTGGGGCAGAAGATGAGGCAGAAGGCAGGGCAGGGCAGGGCAGGGCAGGGCAGGGCAGGGCAGGGCAGGGCAGGGCAGGGCAGGGCAGGGCAGCAGCAGAATAGCAGGAGTAGTAATCTGGCAGGGAATGGAGTGAGGATCTGGTTTTTAATGGAGGAGGAGATGAGACAGGTGTGCTGTGCCACAGCTGCCCGGAGTTCTGATGATGAGCTGAAGGCTGATTAGTTGCAGAGTGGAGAGAGAGAGAGAGAGAGAACAGCAGAGTGGAGAGAGGGAAGGACAGGGAAAGGCAGAAATAAAGAGGAAGAGAAGAAGGTAAGAGGAGGTCACGGGAGTTCAGGTGGGGGCAGATGCAGGGACCAGAGAGGGGGCCGTGACAATTCAATCCTTTGCTTGCCAGTACTTGGACCTAAAGTGACAGACTCTATATGATTGTCATCCTCACTGCTGTGCAGAAATCTTTGAATTTCTGAAACGTAGGTATTCTCAGCACTGTGGTCTAACCAGACTTTTTGTGGACATCCACTGTTTTCCATCAGGGCATCTATGAAATATCCTGTGATTATACGAGGGTCACTGTAAGCTTCTAGCCATATCATTTTCCTTGAGAAGTCATCGATGCAACCATTAATACATATGCCATTTGGCTTTAGTTTGTCAAACCCATCTATATGACACACATAGTTTGGATCCCAACAGATTTATACAATTGCGGGCATGCAAATACACATCGTGCCCTTCCATAAGTTGCATCAATTCATGTACAGTTTCTTTGTCGGTAATTGTATCAGCCATCCAACATTTCTGGTGCATCCATCTGTATCTGTGCTGTTGTCAGACATTTGTAGCTGTTGGTGAAGGAATGATGTCACTTTACCTTCATCTGTTTTATTAAGGCTTCTTCAAAGCTGGTTCTTTTGTAGCTTTCTCTCTAGGGTCTGGAGACTAAGTTTGGCATTATGTAATTCTCCAAAACCACTAAAATTTCATGATTTGTAAATCTAGTAGTAGAAGTAGTCTTCAATGACAATTTCCATAATGGTCTGCTAAGCGTGGTCTCACCCACTGGCTTCTGTTGCTTTGACACATATGAGGAAACAAGTTGCTGTTGGATTTTTTTGGTTGCTGAGAAAGTTTGTATCTCATAATTATGAGATAGTAAGTCAGAATTATAAGATAGAAAGGTCATAATTAAGAGAGTGTAAGTTATAATTATAAGATAGTAAGCTATAATTATGAGTTTGTAAGTCATGATTATGAGATAGCAACTCATAAATATAAAATAGTAAGTCATAATGAAGAGATACAAGTCACAAATATAAGATAGTAAGTCATAATTAAGAGATAGCAAGCCATAATTATGAGATGGCAAATCATACGTATGAGATAGTGATAATGATGAGTTTGTAAGTCATAATTATGAGAGAAGTCAAAATTAGGAAATAGCGCATCATAATTATGAGATAACAAGTCATAGCGATGACGTAGTTAGTCATAATTATGAATGGGCAAGTCATAACAAGGAGACGTTTTCTCATTATTATGGAATATTATGTAACTGATTTTTTTACCCAAGTGGCGGAAATGGGCTTCTGTATTTGAGCTTTTATTTAACCAGAGAATATGTTTGCTGAGCAGGCATTTTCTTTAACATATTTTTTTAAATTTTCTTTAACGTAGCTTTCTTTCACAAGCTGATTTCCATACAACAAATTTCCACCTGGACACTGTCCAGAGCAAACACAGTGCCCCACTGTCAGCTGCTGAGCTTCCCTTCAAAGTGAAATCTGTGTCAAATTAGTTGCTCAAAAACACCTTGGTATAATACAGCCCTATTTTTTCTCTTTAGTTGTTCTGAGAGAGCAAGAATCATTTGTCTAGATAAGACAAGATGAAAAGTAAGCTTCAACTTTCTTCTAGATTGAGAATGCAGTGTCACTATTGTGAGTCTCTACAACTAGCTTATGCCCAAAAAAGGCTGAAATTGTGTTGGTGCCAGTATGTAAAGACTCCTTTTGCAGTGTCTTGTTGGCTACCAAACTGGCTCTGAGTTCATAATGCAGTGCAGAAATACCAGTCTATCCACCCCAAAGAAGACTCTGCTCTGTCTGCTTTTGCTGCAGTTTCAGAGGCGGCCTGCCACACAAGGGTGTCATGATCGATATTCCTGAGAGTGCCTGCCAATGCTCCTCTGAGATGAGGTAAAGACAGATCTTATCTATACTGTTTGTGTGTGTGTGTGTGTGTGTGTGTGTGTGTGTGTGTGTGTGTGTGTGTGTGTGTGTGTGTGTGTGTGTGTGTGTGTGTGTGTGTGTGTGTTTTTGAAGGAAGGAGTGGAGTTGTGAGACACGAGTGAGCAAGAGAAAGACTGATGGAACAAGAGTTAGATGGAGCGAGTTGCACACAGACTGAACAACCTGGCTCCATCTGAGATAAATGTAGGGGGATGCACATTGAATAATTTATACACACCAAAAATAAAATCAAAAACCTTGTTCTTGCTTCTTACAGATAGATGAGTTCCCTGGGATCCCGGGAGACCTGCAACAAAGTAGCGACAGTGGGAGACTGTGCTGGGACACAGCAGCATGCAAGTCTTATCTTTTATCCATCTACCAATAGAGCAACATGATATATAACTGGTTAATTAGGATATGTTTTTATTAATTTGACTAAACTGATGTGAATGCATGACTTCTTTGTGTGCACATAATGCCTAGAAACAGTAAATCACCTATATAAAGAGAACATACAAAATTATACTAAGATACTTTTACATCTGTTTGCTCTTAAACACGAATACACTGTAACCCAAAGGAAGGCATCTTATAATTAAGAACAAAAGTTTACTTACATTTGTAGAGACCATATCTATCATGGCAGTCTTGAGTATCAAGTGACTCCTATAACTCAGTGGTGGAATCACTGTAACCCATGTGCATTTTGGTTCTGGCTGATTTTTTATTGACCTTCTGGAAATATGTCAAAATCTGCTCAGTGAAAAATATACATACATCTACCCTAATATTTAGCCCCTTGGCCATTTTCACCTCAATTAGGCACTTCTCTTTAAGTTCTGCTTATATCTTTGACCACTGTTCTCGACAGAATAATAACTAAATTTGATGGCTTTCTGGCAAAAACCTGTTTCCTCATCACAGTCCACAAATCTTTGATGGGTTTTAAATCTTGCACAGCAGCCTCTCAGCTCATGGTGATGTAAGACACACCTGACTGTGGACATTGACACCTGTGTTCCAGCAGCTTATAATCCATTCAGATCTGCTTTTTGGTGACTCTTGACCATCCTGACCAACTGTCTTTCAGGAGAAGGTCAAAATAGATAAATAGATGAATAAATAAACACACTCAAGACTCAAGGAAGCATTTGGGTAGCTGCAGGTCATCCAGCACATATTGGCATAATCCAAGTGGGATGTCTCGACCAACACCGAGATTGATAGTTTCATAAATGTCTAACCATGGGTCCTGATCTTTTAGTCATGCATACAGTGTCATGCAAAAGTATACCTAGAGATATCTTCTGTTTTTCAGATCTGCAGACCTATTTTGATGTAAGACAAAGATAACCTAAGAAAACAAAAATGCACTTTTTAAATGATTTCATTTATTGAAGGAAAAATGCTGCCCAGTCCCACCTTGCCCTGTTTGAAAAAGAAATTGTCCTCTTAGTTACCAGTCTATTAAATGACCAAATTCATTTGGCTGTTGAGTTCAGTTTCACCAGCCACACCCATGTATGATTACTGCCAGGTTTGTTGAATCTAAACTTAAACAGAACTTGTCTGGTATTGTGAAGTAGCTGAAGTGTCTCAAAAAGCAGCACATGATGCCACGTTCTACAGGGATTCAAGAACAGATGAGAAGCAAAGTCATTGTCACTTATTAGTCTGGAAAGAGTTACAAAGCCACTGCTAAAGCTCTGGGACTCCAGTTAACCACAGTGAGAGACATTAACCACAAATGGAGAAAACATTGAACAGTGGTGAACCTTCCCAGGGGTGATCGGTCAACCATCATTTCTCCAAGAACATGTCAACATCTCACCCAGGAGGTCCCTAAAGAACATCAAAAGATCTGCAGGCCTCGCTGGCCTCAGTGAAGGTCCATCTACATAATTCGACAGTACGGAAGATACTGAACAAACTCAGAATACATGGGAGAGTTGCAAGGTGCAAACCACTCATTCCCAAAAAGAACATAAAGGCTTGTTTGGCATTTACAAAAAATATATATCTGGATACAATTTACTGCTCATCTCAGATTGTATGACACTGCCTTGTATTCTTGCATACAGCTGGAGATGAGGCCTGAGTTGCAAGCAGTGGTGTGAGCGTTTAGAGTGGTGTGGACAGATTTCTTGACCATCAGTTTCTGGTACAAAAAAATACGGACCGTCACCATGGGAAAACATGTGACGTGTTCATAAAAATTTGACTCACTTTCCTAAAGTTCACCTTATTAAAATCCCCAGCCATGATTAGGCAGTGTCCGAGTTTTTGTGTTGGTGTCGACACAGCACGTTCTGTAACTCCAATAGGGCAGTTTCTTGTGGTGTGATGTACACCGCTGTAACAATGACTGAGGTGAATTCCTGAGGTCAATGGAATGGATGACAGAGAATGGTTAGGTGTTCCAAAATTGGCGAGCAAGAGCGGGAGAGAGTTCTGGTGTTTTGAGGGCTACAGTCACCTTTAAATTTGCCAGACTCCTCTGTCCTGTCCTTATGAAGCACAAAAAAAAAAAGCTCTGATGGCCGAATGGCTTGGTACAGCGCCAGAGGACTAAGCCATGTCTCAGTCAGAAAGATGATGTTGCAATGCCTCATATCCCGCTGATATTTGATCTGACCCCTGAGATCATCCAACTTGTTTGACAGGGACTGGATGTGAGCAAGAAGAATATCAGGCAGAGGTGTGTGATGGACGTGAGTTCTCAGCCTGTTCCGAACACCACCTCGTCATCCTTGGCGCTGTCCTCAGTGTCTGTGTCCCATCGCCGTTGTTGTTGTTGTCAGTGCTGTGCGGGATCTTAGCTGGCCACTTCTGATCTCCTTTTTTTTTTTTTTTTTTTTAAAAAGCCAGAAAACTTGTTTGTAACAAGTCTTCTTATTCCTGGAAGTGTGTGTAGTATGATATTTTTGAATTTGGTGTGCTAAAAGTAAAGATGATATAACCATAGCAAATGCTATAGGTGGCTTGCAAATGACGCCACATCCGCCTCATTACCTATGCATATCATGAAGTGGTGGTCACCGGAGCTGATTGTTGACTGCAGCGAGCGTGGCTAACGTTCACTCATCGGTCAAAAATGCCTTTTGTTGTTTTAGGTTGTTCTAATCGATCAAATCGCGAAAATGATAAAGGATGCTTCAGGGTTCCTTGTGAAGAGATTAAAAAAGGGCCTCGCACTAAGGATTTTACGAAAAGACGCAGAGAAAATCCGTGAGATAACCCGTGAGAGCGTATTTACGTTAGCGCCCCTACGGGGAAAAGGAACGCATTACGAGATTTAATTCACGAAACGGCTTTTCCGTCGCAAAACGACTTTTTTCCACACTTTCCCAACACGGGTTTAGGGTTATGGTTAAGGTTAGGGTTAGGGATAGGGACAGGGATAGTGTTAGATAAAAGTTTGTTCATGGTGACGTTTCACCTGCGACTCCAGAGTGTCGATATTTACTCAACCGCTAGAGGTTGCATACATCAAAACGTAACACTGGGTCGTAATACGGGCGTGTACAGATGACCTATGTGGTCGTTTTTTGTTTGAGGACAGGCTGGTTAGTGAATTATTATGATATACAAGCTTAGAGCCTTTCTGTGTTGGTTTTAAGACCCATTCTTTAAAGATTGGTAACACTAACTACCCACTTAACAAGCTAACGTTCACTGTTTTTAGCTTGTTTACTGTCACATTGAAGGATTATTTACCCTGCCATACAGTCGCAGTGCGCGGTTATTATTTCTCCATCTTCTTTTATCAACAAACAGGTATGAGTTGGTGTTTTTGATAAACATTGCGAATGTTTTACCTGAAAAGAACCGCAGAAACACGTTTTAGCATCCACCGAGCTAACACACCTAGCTAGTACAAGTTTACATAAATCATTACTTACACGGCTTTTTATGATGCAGGATTTGTCTTTCAGGATCTTAACTCCGACTTCTTTAACCCATCCACAGACAAAGAAGTTGTATGCTTTTCCAAGCCTTCATTTGTTTAGCAGTGCAAAAGCTTGTTTGTAGCACCAGATAGTTTGAGATATCAGGGAACTGAACTGGCGGATATTTTTCCAAGGTCAAATCCTTTGTGGATAACGCATACGGATCTATGCCATCACAAAATTTGAGTTTTTCGATGTATCGAGTTTGAGAATTAGAATCTAAAGCACGAAAATACTCCGAAAAAGAGTCGCGTTTTCCTTGCTCTGCGGCAGTCATTTTGGTTGGCCTGACCACCACTTCATTAACCGGAAGTGAATGCCACCACTAAAGTCACGTGTTTGCAAGCCACCTATTAAACTGATGAGTAGAGTTAAAATGTGTGATGAAGCACCAAGTACCAGCAAAACCCTTTTTAAAACATAGAAGTTAAGGTTTCTCATTGTGCTTTTAAGCCACTCTGTCCAAATTCTAAATTCACAAAAGCCCAACACAGAACAGCTGTGAAGTGACCATGACCAGCACTAGATTCAGCTTGTTGTGTGACTGTCATTTCTTACACATAATCTAAAATGAATGGGAAGACTCATTGTGTCTTTTCACATTATCAAGTAACAAAATATAATTTTTCAGGAGAAGGGAAAATGTAACACGAACATTTAATAATTATTTTCAATAATGTGGAATTCAAAACACATACCAGACATAAATGTGAAGCATTATAAAGACAATCTGTAATGATCTGCAAAGATGCATTTTTAAAAATCAAAACATACGCAGATCATTGCAGTCTTTCTTCAACTAAATGGAATTGTTTCCATATGGCAGCATTCCACTTTCATTTCCTGTGAAATGCACAGTCAGTCTTAGTGATCTGTGATGCCAATTTGGAGCTTTGGAGAAAAGAGAGCCTTGCCATTATGTGGTTTGTAATTTAAATATTTCTAAACATTATTCATTTCAGTTTTAAATAAAATATATAAGGATAAGGTTTCACTGATTAGGCAGTATATTAGAGAGAACTGTTACATACGTACACTGCAGCTCTGCTCAGTAATGTATCCAATACAACATTTATACGCAAAAAAGAAAATCAAGTAAAACAGATCTGGGTGTATTGTCAATATTAATGCAACATTGCCACGAGGCAAAAGTTGTGTTACAAAAAAAAGAATGCCTTCTAATCCCCACCACCATGTTTTAATGTTTTTCAATGTATATTAATGAATGACAATTTAAACATTATGCTACTCCATATCAGTACCCCTAACCATCACACTCCTGTCACACACTGAGCAGACACATGCAGATGCATGTTAAATGTAAGCAGGCTTTGAAATGCAGCAATCAAAGCAGAAGTAGTGAAAAAAGACAATCTCTTGTTGCTGGACTAATGAGTCTTTCACATCTCTGTGGCGATATCTTAGTCCACTCTTTTTTGCAGAATTATTTTAATTCAGCAACACTGGAGGGTTTTCGAGCATAAATGGCCTTTTTGAGGTCATGCCACAGAATTTCAATTGGATCCAAGTCCAGACTTTGACTAGGCCACTATAAAACCTTAATTTAGTTTTTTTTTAAGCCATTCAGAAGTCGACATGACGGTGTGTTATGGATTGTTGTACTGCTGCAAAACCCAAGTATGCTTCAGCTTGAGGTCACTAACTGATGGTCAAACATTCTCCATCAGGATTTTCTGGTAGAGAGCAGAATTCATAATTCCATCAATCACCGCAAGTCGTCCAGGTCTTGAAGCAGCTAAACAGCCCCAGACCATCACACTACCACCACCATGTGTGACTGTTGGTATGATGTTTGTTTGCTAAAATGCTGTGTTACTTTTACACCAGATGTAATGAGACACACACCTTCCAGAAAGTTCAGCTTTCGTCTCCTCAGTCCATAGAATAATCTCCCAAAAGTCTTGGGGATCATTCAGATATTTGTTTGCAAAAGTGAGACGAGCTTTTATGTTCTTTTTGGTCCGCAGTGGTTTTCGCCTTGGAACTCTGCCACGATGCCAATCTTGCCCAGACTCTTCCTTATTTTTGAGTCATGAACACTGGCCTTAACTGAGGCAATGGAGGCCTGAAGTTCTTTAGATATTGTCCTGAAAAAGCATTAGTAAGAGAATTGTGCACATACTCAATCCAGGGAAGGAGCTTGCTCCAGGGATAAGGATTCTGCGAGGCCATGCAGCGCAGAAAAACCTCCAGGGCCTGGTTGGCACTGTCTATTTGACCGTTCAAATGAGGATGAAGCACAGAGGTTAAACTGTTCATTACTTCAAGGCTCTCCACACCTCGGAGGTGAACTAGGGATCACGACCAGGACTGCTGTGTAGTTGGAAAACCTACTGGATCATGACCTCTGCTGTCTCTTTGGTGGAAGGTAACTTAGGCTGAGTGATGCAGTGGGCAGGCTTTGAAAAACAATAATGATGAAATCCATTGCAATATTTGACCAGAGCTGCCTATGGATGGGCAGTTACTGCAGAAGACTAGAACTGGGTTGGTTGGAAGTCTTGTTTTGAGCACAGGTGTGACAGTCAGCAACAAATTCCTGAGTATCAGGAAACAAGTCCGGGTGGCGCCAGGGTGGCAGGTAATACGGTATGAGTGACCCCACTGAAGAACCTGAGAGTGGACAGTGGATTTGAGTTCACAGGAGGATTTGGTGACAGAGAACTTTAGAGAAATGTCATCAGGCTTGACATTACAGGAACCTGGTTGGTAAGTCAGGGCGAACTTGAATCGACCGAAACACAGAGTCAGGGAGCCTGACAGGAGTTTAGTCTCTTAACAGACTTGACATACTCCATATTTTTGTGATCAGTCCATACGATGAATGGTTGTTCAGCTCCTTCCAACCAGTGCCTCCATTCCTCCAAGATCAGTTTGATAGCCAGCAGTCCGTGGTTTCCCACATCATAATTTGGCTCTACTGGCAAGAGAAAACAAGAGAAGAATGCAAAGAGGTGTAACTTTTGATTGACCGGAGAGCACTGAGATAAAAAGGCCCCAAATCCTGTGTCTGAGGCATCCACTTCAAAAATAAACTGAAGATTGGAGTCCGGTTGAGTTAGGATGGGGGTGAAGATGAATTGGTACTTGAGGTTTTTAAATGTTTGATTCACTTCAGGGAACAGATGAAGGGCTTGGAGGTGAGAGTTGTGAGTGAGGCTGCTGTCCTGCTAGGATCCCTGATGAGCAGTCTTTAAAAGTTGGCAAACCCAATAAATCTATGTAATTGCTTTCATTTGTCCGGTTGTGGCCACTCTGTCACAGTGGTGAACTTTTCTGTGTTAATCTTGATTTCCCCCGGGTAAATGATGTAGCCAAGGAGGGAGATGGCACAAGCGTGAAACTTGCATTTCTCTGCTTTTACAAAATGCTTGTTCTTCAGAAGCTGCCCCAAGACTTGATGGATGTGGAGATCATGTTCCTCACGGTTCCTTGAGTAGATTACGATGTCATCTAGATAAACAAAGGTGAAGTGGTTGATCATAACTTGAAGGACGTCATTGATGAAGTTCTGAAATACAGCAGGGGCATTGGTAGGTCCAAAAGGCATAACCAGACTCTGGATTAGGTGATATACATTGAGGAGATCCAGTTTGATGAGAATAGTTGCTTCGTGCAGGGGTGTAAAAGCAGAGCTGATTAACGGCAAGGGGTATGTGTTAATGGTGATGATGGTGAGTCCTCGGAAGCCGATACATGGGTTGAGAGTTTTATCCTTCTTATCCACAAAGAAGAATTGTGCCCCCACCTGACAGGAGGATGGAAGAATAATTCCAGTCACTAAAGAGTCCTGGATGTAGCTCTCCATGGACACCTGCTTGGACTTGGAAAGGTTATACAGGCTACTGGTAGAAAGCGTAGCTCTAGGAAGAAGGTGAATGGTACAGTCGTAATGTAAGTGAGCGGGCAAAGACAGGTCTCTTTCTTTACTGAATACAGGGATGAGGTCATGGTATTGCAAGGGACTAAAGTCCAGTTTCACAGGTTGGTGGAGCTGTTGCTGTGGGCATCAAAGCTGATCGAAGGCAGAGCTGGTGGCATTGAAGAATTCACATTTTCAGCTCTCTTTTTTGCCAGTCCATATAGGGACTGTGTCTGTGAAGCCATAGGTATCCAAGAACAAGGAGGGGATTGAAGTGATCAATGACACAGAATGAGACTTCTTCCTGACTTCTCCTTCAGAGATACAGATGCCGTCTTTCGAGAAAGTCGGGCCAGGTGTAGTCTGTTCAGGGCTTGAGCTTCGAGAGGGAGATCAAGAGGCACTGTGGGGATTCCCAACTGCTTGGCTAGCTGCCTATTGAGAAGGGTTTCTTATGCTTCAGATTCAATCAAGGCTTGGACATGGAGAGACTGGGATTGCCAACACAGTTAAAAGAAGCCAATGTGGTGAGGTTGTCGTAGTTCAGCTCACCAGTAATTCCCCAGTCAAGACTGAGTTGATTCTTTTGCTGGCCACTGGGGACAACTGGCTATGAAATAACCAGGTTTACCACAATAAAGGCAAGCGTTGGTCTCACGGCAGTGTTGCCTCTCCTGGGTGGTCAGTTGGGGTAGTCCAAGCTGCAATCAGTTCTGGTTCCAGGGCCAAAGGACTGGTCGGGGACTTCCTCGGAGTGGAGGCCTTGGGTGTCCAGAGGGGGTGTGAAGATTCCGTTCACGTCTGCATTTGCGTAGGTGGTTATCAGTCTTATAGACAGGGCAATTAGTTGGTCCAGTGTCACAGTCTTATCTCTAACTACTGGTTAATCCTTCAGAGGCTTTTTGAGACCCTTATAAAAAAAAAAAAACTCCCTGGATGGCCTCATCATTCCATCCACTCTCACCTGCCACAGTGTGGAATTCCACCATGTATTCAGCCACACAGTATGAACTCTAGTTCATTGTCAAGAGTTGGTGAGTCCCATCTGTGAGATGAATGCCATATAAGAGTTGCAGATAGTTTCCTGACGTTTCCAGACAGCAGTTCGCCACTCTCTCGCAGAGCCAGACAGTTAACTGATTAAGTCAGCTATTCTAGCCCTGTTGGTAAACCCAAGCTTTGGTTGGGCTTGCATTTGAGATTTCTTCTAGTTATTTGGGATAAAGGGTAATCAATAAATATAATGATTGGATAATATCTAATATCTGATTATTCTATTTATCGTATTTATTAATTGATATTCTTTTTATTATCATTATTATTTTTATCATTATGTACAATTCACTCTTTTTGAAAAAAATATGTCCACATATGTGTGTGCCAGGTCTTCGAAGGCTACAGATGTACACAATATTCTGTAAATATAAAAAAAATCTTACTACTTGAGTGTAAAATAAAGCTTATAAAATGTGTGTGAGATCAATTTAGAACTTCAGATTGGAGAAATTGTTATAGAAAACAAACTTATTTGTTTATTACTATCAGCAGAAGAGATTTGAATTTTGTGTGAAAATGCATTTGCCTTCTCACATGAACAGTACTGCAATATGTGGACGTGCGTTCCTGTGTAAAAGTCAGTATTTGTTTAGGCATGAGAAAAAGCACCATATTGGGGGACTGGTACAGCTCATTAAATCTAAGCCACTAAAGTCAATACTGAAGAGAGAAAGGGGAAAAAATCCTACTTTTTAAAGCAGTTCTCCAGTATCTCAATAGGTGAGATAATATGCTGTGATGTTGTATGAATTATACATCTTCCTTTGCTACACAGTAGAGTTTATGGCATTACCACCTACTACGTAAATGGCTTCCTACATATGAGGGTGGGTATTATTTTTAAGCTGAAGTAAAATGCTTGTGGTTATGAAAGATTAAATGAAAAATTATTTTCCAGAACATGTATTATTAATAATTAGTCTGCAAAGGCCGATATGAAAGACATTATTTCCCCATTTGCCAGGCTCATTTAATCTAGCTTTCTTTCCAGTTCTTGTTTAAACTTAAATCATCAGCATTTTCCTACTCAAGCTTTTCAATTCTTTTTTTTCCTGACTTCTCTTCTGTTCCTTTTGTGTAGTGTAAGTATTTGACTTTGTCTGACCATATCTCATAGAGATAAGTCGAGTACATGCCAGAGAGCAACCTTAAATCCTCAGATAGGACCTTCCTGGCAGCTATGAAAATCGAAGATGATTAAGTCCTTTAATTCAGTCTCTTTAAACTTCAAAACTACTTCAGAAAAAACTTCTGAAAAATGGACAAACGAAAAAGAGAACAACAAAATTCTTGCTGCAGGGATTGTTAGTCAGTTAGTAAAAAAAAATCAATTTAACACCCCCAAAAAAACACCATTTAACCCTTTGATGCACAACATGGGCCAAAAGTGACCCATATTCAGTGGAAAATGGGTATCTCTTGACCCATGTTGTGCATCATAGGATTAAAGGGAGAGCAGAGAGTATCTATGGCCTTTTGCAGCTCTTTATCTGACATCCATCTGGACATTGTTTTGTTGGAATATTCTTGGTTTTTGTATTTTTAGAAACAAAAGAACGTGACATTGTACATTGTGCCGTTGTATCACACTGCAGATTTAAAACAGAAGAAGAAAAAAATGAATAAGAAAATGAATTAAGGGTACATTAAGAGTCAGTGCTAATATATTTAAATACATTGGCAATTGCAAGAAAGTGAAAATGAATGATTAAATGAATTAAAAGAAGTACTGCCACCATACCCCATGTCATACGTTCAAGACAAGGTGAAGTCTAGCTGCCTGAGCAGGCCTGGGTCACTCCTGATACTGACCCAGAAAACACCACTCAATTCTAGAAATGGCACCCCAGAATTTTTTTTGACCAGTTTGCCATGCTAGAAATAGTGATAATAGTTTCCAACCTCTCTTCCACATTTATTATATAGAGGAGAGGTCTGGCAATCCATCTGACTCAGTATATAAGGAGTTATATGTAAGCAGTGTAGTATTTTATATTGTGTCTCTCTGAATCTATTTTATTTGAAGGTCGATATAATCACATTAATGGCTTCCTGCCAGTCATCCTCAATATAAACGGTGTCAAGGAATTTCTCTATCTCATTGTACAAGACCAAACCAGATGCAAAAAAAAATCTAGAGCCAACAAAATAGTGGCTCTGGAGAGAACCATGAAGTGTTCTTTGGGGATGCCTAATTTTGATTGTTGTTGTTGGAATGTCATGAGTACATTTTCTGTGTACAAGCCTCCAACTACTCTCACTCCCTTGATATAATGAGATGACCTGTATGTTTTTTTTAAGCCGGCAGAATTAGTGAAACATGAAGCTCTTCCTTTGCCAGTATTTCTATGTCCATGCAAACTGTGCTTCATCAGTATATACATCGTGTAGTGCTCCTTATACTGTCACTCACCTCTAACTCACATGAAGAGAAGCAAGCCTGCACCAGGAAATAATCTCCCCAAAGCAAGTTACCTCACAAACTTGCCACATCCATATTTTTAGATTCAGGGCATCTTTGTAGGTGAGACAGCAGTTAACATCAAGATAAGTTGACAGCAAACAAATGTGCATTTTGAGAGACTGTCATCCCTCTGCCTCTTCTGCTTAGTGGCAGTCTTTCCCTCTCCCTCCTTTCCTTTTCCCTCCTGTGTGTGTGTGCGTGTGCGTGTGCGTGTGCATGCGCGTGCGCATGCGTGTGTGTGTGTGGAATGTGTACAGGTTCAGCTCATTAGACAATCACTTGATTAAGGGAACCTGTAGCGGGGTGTGGCTCTCCTGCAGCTCACCACTCTCTGACAATAAAGGCTGAGTTCGGACCTTCACTTGATGCTGGACAGTTGAACTACTCCGGTCAATCAACCTAGGCCAGTTATTTTGTTCTTGTGAAAGTTTGATCAGCGTCAAACCTGCTTTCTCTTTTGCTGCAGCCTCTGTCATTCCCTGCCTGCCCTCCTGCCTCCGTGGAAACCCCAATTCACTGAATCAGATTCACCTGTACCCCTCCATCCACGGGTTCTCGCCTGCCTCCCACACACATTCCTTCTATGCCACTGCTGGCTGCATTACCTCGGCCACTCTGCCAAATTCAGGCTCACTTAATCTAAAGCAAAGGCTTAAAACTGGGTCTTCTTATGATGGCTTAACTTAATTTTATACTGGGGCTTTGTTTTTCTATATTTTACTTAAATTTTGACTTCTTAAGTTAACTTTAATATTATAACAGCGCAAATATTTTTTTAATAACTATGAGCTTTGACTCATAGTGTTTTCACATCAGCACATTTTTGCAGTGCAAACATGTCAAAGTGCCTTCTTGTATCTGCGTTCCTGAACCAATTCATCCATCAGATCATCACAGCTACACATCCGACAGTGGCTTCCTGTCACTACTGCAAAGACTTCACAAGTATCTGTATTTGTTCATCATTTGTTCATAGCATTAGTTAATAACTGTTTGTGTATAATTATCATCGGTTCTACCGTGTATTTTTTTATTTTGAGAACTGGAGGAGTTTCATGATGAGACTGATCAATATAAGTAAATTTGATTAATTAATGATTATTCAACCTGAAATATTCTTGATAAAGGTCTCTTAATTGGGTTTGATAACATAATGAAGTGATGTCCCTGATAAACAAGTGTAATTTTAATGATAGATAGATAATCTTGACGGAAATTCAAGTGTTGAGCAACTTACATACAACAACATAAATAACAAATAGACAGACAGGCATAAAAAAAAAAGGCTGAAATAATAGTAAAAACATTTTTTAAAAATCTCTGACACAGACAGAGCAACTGAATAGGCCGCCACTCGCGTAGGCACCGGGAGTATAAGTATGGGTCTAATTTCTCTACATTTTGCTACAGGAGCCCATCTGTTATTGCATAAAGCTTGTTTAAAAGCCTGGCTGTTAGGTTTCCAGTGCTGTTAAGCTTAGCTCCTTCTGCAAAATTGCTCATCAGTCTACATGGTAAATGTAGAATAAGCTTTTCTAATACCACACACTTTTGTCAAATTCAGTAAATATCTTCTCATTGTCTGTTTGCTGTTCATTCTTTGTTTGTGCACAGGCAGGGACTTTGTGCACAGGCCAACTTTATGAATCTCTTCACATTTTGCAAGGATTATGAGGATCTTTAAAACACTGCACTCTTTAAATGTTTGCAGTGGATGATTTTTGTAAGCAGCAGACACTTGAGCTAGTAAGTGTGAGAGACAGCAGCAGCCAGTTCTCTTCTACCTGTTTCCAAAGAGAAATATGGACCAAGAAGGCAGTTTAGCACCACTAGGCTCTGCGTTTTTGCTCACACACTACAGACATGATGTGGTAATTGGGAAGATCAGGAATTTTCCCAGTGGGTCTTTTTCTTGGCATACCTTGCATTATACAGCCTATATACACATATTAGATAGGTTATCTTAGCAGCAGCTAATATAATAATGATATATTTTAAATGTATCGTGCTTTTTGGGTTGGTTTGAACCCAATTCACAATGCCGTCCAAACCTGACACCAAAACCCGAATGTGAAGCTGGAGCTCTGCGTCCCCATCAGCGAGGCCCACCTGACTGGGAAAAGGGAGCAGTTAAATGCAGCACTGATGGCAGGGGTGCTCCATCAGGTGGCAACCCTCAGCTCCTGATCAGGCACACCTGGTGTGAGGATAGAGGGTCGTCACACACCCTCCCCCTTAAGACGAGGCTCCCAGTGGAAAAAATTTCAAACAGCCGCAACACATTACACAACAACTCATTGTTTGAGCTGAATCGACCACCAATCCCACATCCCAGAAACCGCACAACGAACACCCCGACAATTACATACCACTGTACCACATGTTCAAGCCATCATACTCACCAGTCCTCCTAAGTCTGACCCCTCCAGGCAACCCCTCATCTCCACACTGCACCCAGCAAACCCTGGGGACAGGAGAAGCATATTTAAGAGGGCAGGAGGAGAAACAGACAGGGATCAGGAGGACCACGTATGAATCCAGTGAGCACAGTTTTAAAAACCAGGGCTCTGGACAAACATCCACCACATCTTCAGAGCTAATGTGGTGTGCATCCAACAGTGTAATGGAAAAAAAATCAACTCTGACCAACATTCAGTTACCAGTTCCTGCACCCCTTCACAGAACTGATGCTGCAGGTCATGAGAGGGGGAAACTGGCTTTTCCTCACCCTAATATATAGAGACACATCCCTTTTCATGTGAGGCCAAAAAAAAAACGCTTCCTGATGTACCTGTACATCTTTCGTACTCCGAGTTGTCCACGCTGACTGTACAAAGTCCTCAGTATCTCCCCTCGGAGTGCTGAAGGCTCAACAATCTGGAAAATGGGATCACCAATGGAACCTTTCCCATTTGGCACCCATTTCCTTAACAACAATTTACTGCTTACCATAAAAACTGGAGCAGAGTTCTCCCCAGCTAAGAGCGCAGAATCAAATATCGCACTGAGGGAGGGATCAGCTCGTTGTTCTGCTGCCAGGTCACTTTGAGAAACTGAACGAAGAAAATCAGTTAACCCCACAGTGAAAGACCCACTACCCTGTGTGCCACTCAGCTCACTGTCTGATTCTGCTTCTCTGGCCCACACGGTCTACGTAGCTACACCCCCACCAGGAAAACACTCTCCAACACTGTGAGGAGATGTTACCTCAGGTTGAGGTCGACCATCAGCCCACACACGGCTACCAGCCAGGTCATTCCCCAGAATAACCTGCACCCCCTGGACTGGTAGAGCTGGTCACACCCCCATGGTAACCTCACCCTGAACCAAGCCACAGTCGAGCCACAGTTTATGTGCTGACACAGGCAGCACCCCAAATCCCATTCCCTGCATGAAAACGTTGCCACCAGTAGCAGTGGACTGAGAGAACGGTAGCACAGAACTCATAATATTTGAACACCTTGCTCCAGTATCTCTCAGAATTTTAACCGGTACCCTAACAGTACTACCTACCAGTGACACATAGCCATCAGACAAAAAAAGCTGAGAAAACAGACTGCAACCTACCATAGTCCCCTGCAAATTCCCCCATAAATCTGCAAGAGCTGACACCAGGAGAGGGAACACCAGTTAGCCTCCTGCCAGGAGCAGTAAGCGCAACAGGCTCCACCTGCCCACTCTCAGAATAACCTTTTAGCGGACATTCAGCCTTCCAGTCTCCCCTACCACTACAGTAGTGACAAATGTTTTTCTGATCCCCCTGTGTCTGATTCCACGCAGACCCATTCTTTCTACTCTTACCGGCATCCGGAGTTCGACCGTCATAATCGTCCCAATGAGTTAGAACATAATCATTGGCGAGGGCCGCTGTTTCCTCTGCTGTCTTCACCTTATGCTCACTAATATAGACTGCAATATGTGGGGGAACGGAGTCCTTGAACTGCTCCAAGATTAATAATTCACAGAGCGTCAAATGTGCGAACATTTAGTGAAGAACACCACCGATGGAAATGAGTACTTAGCTCCATGTGAGTCTGGCGACCAGACTTCTCCCATGATCTAAATCTTTGTCTATAAGCCTCGGGCACCAACTCATAGGCTTTTAGAACAGCGGCTTTAACTGAAGTATTTTGATTTGATTTATTTGGATCCCCATTAGCTATGGCAATGCCATAGCTTGTTACAAGTGTTCATCAGCGTTTTACATCTGTAGATAGATACACTGCTTTAAAAAAACATAATGAAAAAAATGACAAACCAACAAAACAAAACAGGCCAGCCATTACTGGAATGTACACTGCATCTTATCCTTGTGTCGAGTACAAAGCAAACCTGTGTCAACACAAAAAGACAGAAAAATAAAAAGGAAAATGACATCCACAAGCTTGAAACAATTTCATCAAGTGAAACTTTGCCAAATCCTTTGGCTCGAGTGACAGGACCGGATTACAAAAAAGGAAGTTCTTTTTTAACAACTGATGCAGCTTGGTTAGTCTCACCCATACTGTAGTGGATGTGTCTAGCAGGCAAGCTTCATGCAGGAAATTGTGGTGGTGGTGCTTCAGATAGAGTCTGACCATTAATTGTAATCTTAATTGCTTCTCAAATGATTTGGGGACAAGACTGATGCACTTAAACTGCTGAATAAACCATAAATATGGGGTAGCAATACAGATGCCTCAAACCATTGAGTGTGACCAAACTTTGTCTATACAGGAAATGAACATGACTTTTCCCAGGAACCGTTGGTGCCTGAAACAACTTCATCCACTTTGTTACTCTTGGATATATTTCTTAGTAGGACATTTTTTTTTTGCCATTTTGTCATTTGATGTATGTGTACTGTAAGTCTGTTAGAAGAATGTGACATTCAATTAATTTTTTTTCTATTGTGACATGTGGTAAAGGCCAGTTCACTCCCAACTCATCAGATGCTCCCACTTTGTCAGGACCATGCAACATCACATGTAAATGTACTGGTTACCTTTTATTGTCATTTTTCCACCCAGAGGGCCATGTGATCTATCAGAAGTACATGCCAAGCGTCTGTAGCCAAATGTTCTCTGCTGCTATTGTTACTGTCAGTCTTTTTTCAGATAAGCAGGACTTTGTTTTGTGACGTAAAGTTGATGTTGTGAAACAGAGTATGTTTCCCAAACCATGATATTTTTCCAAAACCTATCCAAGTTTTGGTGCCTAAATTCAATCAAATAGTGTGTGAAAAGAAAACCAAACAGAAGAACAAAAGAAGATTTCTGTCACAAAATCAAACAAAATTTTTAAAAAATTAAAAAATTGTCTGACAATGGACACAAAACTGGGTTGTCCTGTGACTTATGAAGCCTTCACCCTTTCAACTTTTAATTAGGTTCTTACAAACTGAAGAAACTCCTTTTTTTCAAATATTGATACCAACACTTGTGCTAATCCACATCGTATCTATTGACAAAGCTGCAGTATTTTATGTTGTGATGAGGAAGTGGCAGGTATTTATGGGCATCCATGCATGCTTGTTCTTGTCAGTCAAGAGAAGTAGCCCAACACTTCAGAAGAACTCACTGTCATGATAATCTTTCATGGTATGAGAATAAATCCAGGATGAAGTTGACTTTAACTGTAACTTTAAATGTTTACTAAAAGTAGGCTACAGTAAAAGATAAACTATTTGGGCAGGCTTCGAACCTTCCATATGATGTTTTTAACCATTTCCTAAGACATAATGAAGACAGAGAACAGAGCTACAGATCAGATTTTTATTCCAGACATCCTAGATACTGACATGAAGAACATTGTTTGCCATTAAACCTTGCTTAGTTATGGCTACAAGGAGCAAATAAAAGCTGTCATTAATTCCAAAATGAACAAAATGGACACCATCAGAGATGACCAATACTTGTATGAATGCAGGTTTCCTGTGCTTTGATGCATTTCATCCAGAGTAATGAAAATTGTCCCTCAACACAGAAATGATCCCAAAGATGAGGCAAACCTTTATCTTCCCCTTTCATCTAATGAGGATTATTGATTCATGAATGTAAATGATTGTTCGGGGTTTGATGTGTCCTTCAAGGTGTTTCCTTTCACACTCTATCCTTTGAATCTTTTATCAAGTCCATGTTGGCTACAGCTGGCTGAAAGTATGCAAGATGCTGGAGGTTTGAGGACTGTATTCTGTTAAACCTGCAATATTCATAACCAGCTGTAATATTTTATCTCTTTTATTCCACCTCAATGAAAATTGTGCATTCGCTTTAAAAGGCACTGAGAGCTGGTGCTTCTACTGCAGCTCTGCATTGTTGATGGACATTAATGAATCCGATTTATTTTTGTGTAACTGTAGACTAATCTCCTAGTAATGAGGTCCATCTGCAGCAGTGACAATATGTGCAGCACCTTTACTTTAATACTCAGTCTTGGTTAACACAGACTGCATCATATAGCCAGACTAATCCACTGTCCAATGTCACGGCTTCCTAAATCTAATTTACCATTCCATTTGGGGCCCAGATATTGCTGTTGCCAATACACCTGTTGATTGCTAGCACTGCTCTCCTCATGCACTCACTTGATAGAACACACACACACACACACACACACACACACACACACACACACACACACACACACACACACACACACACACACACACACACACACACACACACACACACACACACGCACCCCTGCTGCCTCCTCTCCCTAAAATGGTTTCTCCCACATAGTTTCCATAGCAACAGTCCAGTTTTAGTGATCTGTTGTTTTTCCACAGACAGAGAATGGCTAATTTTTCAGATTGAGGGTCTTTGATGATAAAGAAGCTAGGTTGTGAGATTTGCATAATGAATGGATGCCAAAGTAGATCCGTCACCACCTAGCACTGATGATTGCTTTTTGATTAACTTCTTTCCTCCATGTCCTTAGGTATCTCAGCTGCAGAAGCCCATTGCTTCCAAAAAGAGCAACACACACATTCATCTATGTAGGTCACTGTCTGTCTGTTTGTCTCAACATAGCCTTCAAATTGTAGTGAAATTGCACATACCCTGAGGGCAAATGTCAATGTTCACTTGAAGCCCTACACCAGGACTATGGGAAAACGGCCCCATAACTTTCCCTTTTAATGCGCTTTTGGCATCACATTTACAGACTTTTATACCCTGGGATAAACTTTCAGACATCATGCTAACCTCTTTCACATTTCTTTTTTCATCTGCACCCTGCTAAGCACAAAGGATGCATATGATGTCAGGGGAATGGGAGAATTTCATTACGCTCTGAGAGACGTGTGGTATTGATTGGTGACTGTTTTGCAAGCATTGCTGTAGGCCCTTTGGGAGGGCCATAAACCCACCTATCAAAGTAACTTCCGATTGGGGTTTGCACCACACTAACACACTGTGTATATGCGTGTTTTTTTGGCAGGAGAGTACAGAGGTGAACCCAAGGTATTCATTATTAAACCACTCCAGGATTCACACGGGAAATAGGTGATTCCTCCCCCACAGAAAGCAAACCTTATAAATACAGTCGGAAGAGGTTCACTTTTCAGAGCGCAAAATTTTGCAGTGGCAGTTGGGGTGCTCTAAAAGAACACCAAATGGTCAGGAAATGGGTTTCCTCACAGGCAAACATCCTCAGTATTTTCTCCTGGTAAGTGCTCACTTTTCAAATTTGTTACTTTTCTTCTTTTTCTCCAGTCAGAGGGCTGAGATTGTGTGACCTCTGCCGACAGTGTGATCTGAACTCTCTGCCTTTATCTTTTCCAACTTGCCACCCCTTCATACACACGGAGACACATGCACACTCATTTGTATCCCTCTAGTAGTGCTCACCTCAGCCACTAGGAGGGCCAAATGGTTCTGAGAAAGGACTGTGTTTACTACTATGGCTGATATCCTCATTAACACTAATCTGTGGGTAGGTGAAAGATGGTGCAAAGGATAATGGCTGTTCGAATGAGACAAAGAGGAGGAAGGTATGGACTGAGAGGGAGGACCAGACAGACCAAATGACCACTGGACTCGTCTGAACACTTCATAGCTCTCCATGACCGTGAGTGGTTCATGAACCCTTCGTCCACAAGCTGGGTGCACTGCATGCTCCTGCAATATATTTAACACACTCATATACACGTACTACCCCATAAAATCCCTCATATATGCAAACAAATATGCTCATTAACTAGCCAATGAAGTGGGCAAGCATCCAAATATAATCTCTTTCTTCATTAGATACACACAGCAAATGGATCATTACCCTAAGTTTTTTCTGTCAAGCCTGAACCTTGAGCAACAGAAGTTCCTGAGTGGTATAGTGTTTTGCAAAGTTCAGATTTCAGTGCTGCATGTCTCACAATATAAAACTGTGACTTTCATTTTATGACCAGAAGTAAATGTAAATTGTACAGTAGTCTGTGCTATAAAAAGAAAAGCTCTAAGACGTTTAAACAGTATTGCTTTTAAATGCCTCTATTAGTCCGATGGTTTAGTTTTACTGGATGAGTTGTATTCAGAGATAAATGTACAACTTTCAGGAGTACAACTGTTCATTTTGACAAATTACTGGAGGCTGAAAATCACTACATTATGGTGTAAGTGATGTGTAGCAGCTGTGTTATTTAGTTTTCTTTTTTTTTCACTCCAAGAGATGTCTTATTCCACCCCAGCTGTTCTTAACCTGCAGTAAAACAACAACTTATTTCTCATTGCTCAGTGATAAATGGCTTAAACCAAAATGCATGCCATAGTCAGACTTGTGCCTGAAGTCATTCCGTGCATCAGCATGGAGATAAAATTCAGTGAAGATGAGAAGACTTTGACTGTCATCTTGACTGGCCCTCTGTTGTCAGGTATTTCTCTAACACAGCAAACACTTTGTTTTTGTTCTCTTCTTTCCTGATAGCATTTTTCTGTCAAACCACAAAGCAATTTTTCTTTCAGCCATGAATCATGCCTGCAGATCCTTGTCGCAATTTCAAATAATAAACCAAAGTGTTGGACAGAAAATGTTCCCATGCAGCTCTGTACAATCATAACCTCAACACAACTGCACCCATCAAGAGTAGAATCCACTTTAAAACTCCCAAGCAGTGTCTACATACTTCCAACTGCTCAAAATTCACATGTGACTTTATGATTACTGGTAAAGTAACAGAGTGCCAACATTAATCACAAATCACCACCAGAGTCTTGTTGTTTGATTTGGCATGCTGTTATTGTTGTTATTATTTCTCAGTGACAGAGGTGTAATGACCAGAAGGCTGTTAACACAGAACTCTGGTTGTGCTTTATGGTCACATTACTGTCAGATTTTTATCATTCTGCACTGCAGGTTGTAGGGTATGTGATAAATCCCAAGGACAAGAGATGTGCTTGTCAGGTTGTAAAACATCCAACATTGTGTTTTTTCTCATATGTGTCCATTTATCAGGTTGTTAATGTCTGGTAGAGAGCAATGGGTGCAGAGTCACACAGTGCTTAAGAATTACATGGATGCTGTGATGTTTAGAATTTTAATTCTTTTTTCAGGGCAAATCCGTCCATCCATCCATCCATCCATCCATCCATCCATCATCTAAACACTGCTTAATCCTCATTAGGGTCGTGGTGTGTTGGAGTCTATCTCAGCTGACTTGGGGCAAAGACGGGGGAGCAGGGGACACCCTGAACAGGTCGCCACTCTATCACAGGACTACATATATATATGGAGTAGTGAGAGTGCCACATAACAAAAATAAATCTAGAAAAGAATAAGAAAATGAAAGTGGAAATATAAGGATGAATAAAGAAAATTAAAAATAAATAATGTTGCCATTTAAAGAAATATGAATCAAAAATGAATTCATTAAAGAAAAGTTAGAAATATAGAGACAAATAAATAAAATAATAAAAAAATATAAGAAGAAATGTGCATTTCCTTTGCTTTTAAAGTGACATTATAATGTTATATTGTCGTTTTAAAAGCAATAGAAATATGCGCAGAAAAATGTGTGCAGTAGGAATGTCGTTGTGCGCAGGTGCAGAAGGAATCTCAGTTGAGGATGAAGGATAAACATGTCGGGCGTTGCACGCGTAAAAGTCTCTGCAGATGGCAAAGTGTGGCCCAGAGACCGCTGAAATATCGACGATCACTCAGTCTAAGGTACGTGAAGGTAATGAAATATTCTACCATACGTTGAAATCCCATAGGGCTGACAAGAGCTGCAGGCTAATTTTAAGCTCCTTTCCACAAAACTTCGGGTACTACCTAAAAACTTGGTTTTTGAGTACAGGTTGGGCACGTTTCAATGGTAAAAATTAGATGTTAGAATCAGGGTTAGGGGGATAAGGACATGTCTTACAACAGTCTGGCAGCCCCATAAATTACAAATTTATCCCCTGGTTAATATATAACACAGAGTGACGCCAACACAGGCCTTAAGGGGACGAAATACAAACTTCTTAAGGAGTCCCACTTAACTTCGAGACATCAGGACACATAATTGCTATGGTTGAGTAGTTTGTGGTGACATTTTGGTGTGACATGTCACTTTCTTTCAACTATCATGTCCAAGCTGCAAGTTGGATTTGATTGGAATATTTCTATGCAAATTAAATTATTTTCATATATACATAGGTGAACTTTTTACAGAATATTAAACCTCATATGCTTAAGATTATTATATGGTGGTTATGTTCTAAGATTTCTTGATTTGGTCCTCCAAATACAGTAGAACACCAAGGGGACTGTCCCTGCAGTATTTCACTTAAAGTCAGAAGAGTGGTGTTGTACCTGATAAATGAAAGACCAGATACCATCCTGTTTCTGTTTCCAAGGACTTCAGAGTTGCTGTTGTCACCAGAGGTATGTGAACTCTATGCCCATATTCACTTTCAAAAACAAAGACATTACTAAACAACCCCTAAATTGAAACTGTAATATATTCATAGTAATGTTGTTTTTGGTTTAATATGATTTCTAATTTGAATTTGATATTTCTGTAATTATTCAGCTGATTCTTGACCTCATCATATGGCCATTGGAGGAAAACAGCGATGATGATGATGATGATGATGATGATGATGATGATGATGATGATGACGACGATGACGTTGAGATAAGCCTTAAAGACAAATGCCGTGTCTCAGGACTCCTGAGGACATACATTGAAAGTTGTAAAGTGTGCAAAGTGATTTGACTTTTCCTTGGTAAAGCAATCTTGGTATTGGTAAATTTAAAAAACAAAGCAGTGGATTATTTAGTTTGATGCAATTACTAAGGAAATAGAAATAAGTCACTATGGTTCATTGTTTATTTCCTATTAGTTGCATCGATCAAAAAAAATGTGTGTGACTCATGCACACTTATATTAATAACTACTTGGATTCTTTATTTTTTTTTAATGTATGTGTAGCCTCTCCAGGGTGTCTGCAGCACCTTCTGAAGTTCTGGCATTGATGGGAGGTTCCACCCCAACAGCTTATCAAAAAGTGTATGAAAGGCTGCATGCCTGTTTCCAGAACATGCATTGAAACATTGAAGTTACCATCACACATTCAGGTATACAGCATGTTCTGTGACACACTGGACACAAGCATTAGCTCAGCTGACAGTGGGTTTGGACTAGTGTAAAATCTGAGGCCAATTTCTGTCGGTCATTCATGAGGTTTGGCCTCTGTTGAAGTTTGAATTTAGTAATTAAATGGAACTGTTGGAAATGGAAGTTGGTTTTGTCAACTACTTTTTTGATAGTAGAAATAAAACCAGTGACTTTATTTGAAATTTGTTGCAACAAAAGTAGAAACACAGTTGAGAAGTGAAATCATTTATACTAATGCAAAACTGTATAATACATTTCCGAAGTGGAGTTTCCTTGCAGTTGAATTCAGACTCAGTTCAGTGACATGAAAATCTCATTTTCCCTCTCATTAAAACAAGCATCTCTGTTGAACAAATGAAAATAATACATGTTGAGGATAAACAATTAATTGGTACACCTAGCGCAATTAAACTTTGTTGTGGGTGAAAGAAAACTCAGCTCTTACAAGCACAGCCACAATTTATGTTTTAAGCAGCAGTGTTTAAGTGTCTCATGTGGGATGAGTAAACAGCAATATACTTAAGTTTGCTGAAGAATGTCTTTTATAATATGAACAGTCTACAAGTACGCTTCGAATGCAGAAGAAAAACGGAATTGCCGGAGAAGGTAATGATGCTACCTCTGCCTGTGTAAGATTGTGAGATAGTTGTGTGGCAGGAACAATTACATCATTTGAAAACATGTAAGATCCTTCAAAGTCTATTCCACAATCATCATCCACCTAAAATGAGAAATTTGGAAAATAACATCTCATTACAGATATGCACTTTTTTATATTCCAGTTCCATTCTTTAGTTCCCCACTGTAAGGGATATACAAATAATAATATGTTAAAGATACTAGATGTGATTTATACCTGAACCAGATCAGCGTCATTTCCCTCCCTTGGCTGAATGTGCCAGAGTTGCAGGGGGGATTTGGTGTCTCTCAGTTCTCAAACCATGGTGATTCCAGGCCTCTTTGAAGGTCTGAAGAAGCTCCTGAAGCTGTAGGACATAGATACACTGGAGAGAGAGAGATCAGTTTTGCCATCAGGATTCAGCATCCTTTCTGATTCCAATTGGAGAAAGAGTGTATGGAATAAATTTGTGACATTCCCATTGACGTCTCTCCACTGTCTTCCAATCCTGTTGATTCATCAAAGAATCCAAATATCAGCAGGTGAACAGGATAACAAGATAGTGGTGTAGTAATAATCAGGAGCAAAATGACTATGAGGTTATGGATATGTACCCAATATGAACTTCAAAATAACAAAAAAATCACCACAGTCTAAGTAAATTATGACTCAAACACTGAAAATGTACAACTGACAAGCTAATCGATTTATTTAAAACAAATTTTAGGGTTTTAAGATGTGCTGGGTTTTCAATATTTGCATCATTAGCTATTGTAGTGAGCTGGAAGACTAAAAAGTGCAAGCTTTGCCTCCTGAAGAGCCATATCTTAGCCAAAGCTTCAACTGTCCAGAAGTCCAGCTGTCAATCCGACTGTCGCCAGTGTGCAATGAATCCTGGAATATGTTAATGTAGCCCAGGAAAAGAAGGATGCATTTGTCAGCCACATTTCAAAGGATTCTTCATGTCTTAACAAAATGGGCCGGCCTTTGCCATGCTGTTGTCACATGCAGCTTTCGAAGGAGGCAGCCTCTGAACTGGGACACACCTAATATTCAGTTCAATTTTACTGAGTTTCTAGTCAGTTGGAAAAGGAGCAGGTCATTTCTATATTCTTGTGGGTCATGTTGAAGAATTACAAACCTTTACTCATGAGCTTACCCGTTTAGAAAATTCACTAGCAGCGAATCTCAACACACCAGTGTTTCTTTTTGTTATCAGCACTTCACATTAGCCAGTTAGTCCATAAATCTGTGCTAATGGATGCAAATGTCAGCGTGCCATGGAATCCATTTACTCTTCATTTGTTTTATATTCACTTGTTACTTTTATCTGTTGTTGAATATTATTCAATTGCATGTCACTCACTGATTTTTATTTCATTAATATCATTGATTTGCTCTCATCAGTTCTTCATAAATCACCATGAAAATTGCTATCTAAGTGTGTGTTTATCCTGGTTGCTCTACTGGAAGGTAGATCCAGCCTGAGCACCTTTTGGTGGACTAATAAAGAATATTAAAATAAACGTTGCAGCATGTCTTAATTTCTGACTCAGTATGTTTTTGCTGGCCCCAGTACTGCCTTTGGGTTTAATACATGAGTATATTTAGCCATGTGTACATTCATATATACATGCATACATGTAAGCTAGAGAGTATGTCTTATTTTAAAGCTTGTGTGGCTGCATGTGTACAGTGTAGATAAAAAGCTGGCAAACCACAATTTTCCACTTTTCCATTTTTACGCAATGTTTCTCATGCAGCTCTTCTGGTGTGAGAGGCAGTAGCAGAATGTATATTAAGCTTCATCTCTTATACTCTGCATACTCCAGGATGAGCTGAGCATCAGCGCCAGGGCTTTAAGTCAATATTAATCTGCCAGTATGAAAGACTGGATTATCACTCGGGTCGGTAGCCCAATCCTCAGGTAAGAGAAGCACAATGGGAGGAAGAGTTAGAAAGTGGAAGAGCAAAATGGACAGGGCTGGAGGTAGGCAGAGAGAGCGATAGGAAACTTCCAGTGCTTTGCATGGTAAAGCTTGTCACATGCCTTGCAAGTGAAGTGCCCTAAAATGAAATGAATCATGAGAAAGAATTTACAGCAGAGGGCAGAATTACAGGAACAGGAAGAGTGAGGGACACCGAGTCAAGGACACCGAAGAGGTGGCTGTCACAGCATGAGTCCATCTGCTGGGTGTTTGTGCAAATACATTATACACATTTGAAGAAAATCTCGTCTATTTCTGTATGCTAGCTCTCCGATATGTTCCCTTATGATTGCAGTGGAAGCCTGCCTTTCTAACTGAAATTATTTTTATTACTTCTAGACAAGACACCTAATCAAATTGAAAAAAAAAAAAGTACTGTATGTTTCTGACTTACTTAGAGTAATGAATGCACATAAAGTGCTTAGCTTTATGCTAAGTTTAATAGTTTCTAGCTGTTCCCAGAGACCTGCTTTGGATGAAACTTTTGTTGCATCTATTTTTGAATTCAATAAAACCCAAATCTATTCAGTAGGATTCAAGCCCAACTTTGAGTAGCCCATTGGAACAGGACAAAGGGCAACTCAAACAATAATGCAATAATACCTCTCTTGTGTTACCTATCTTTATCATGCTTTGTGTATGTGTGTGTATGCGCATTATTTGTTTGTCTTTTGTGCCATTGCACAGTGATGAGCAGTTAAGCATTCAAAAGTACACTCTAGTATCCCTTCTCCCAGGCCTTCAAATCTTCTCATCTTCTTCCCCACTGAGTTCAGTTCTGACATTTTGTTCTCCTTAACCCAGTGCTGAACTATCTCTCTATTGTCCTCGTCCCACTAGCGTCCCCTCACATGCCCACACTCGACCCCACAGGCTGTTGTTCCCATGTCACAAGCCCGCTCCTCCTCCCCTCTTCACACTTCTGCTGGGCCAGAGATCCAGCTCCACCTCCTTGATGGCCCTCTCTGCACTGCGACACTGCACAATTCCTGTCCTTTGCCTGCTGCCCGCCTGCTAATCGGGATTGAGGGGGTGAAGGGAGGGGGACAAATGGCTGTGAGACATGATCTTCCTCTGGAGCCTACAGAACTAGGCCAAGGTCAGTTCACTCTTATACCACTACTGCCCACAGCAAACAGGGAGAGAGAGAGAAAGTGAAGGATGCAGCAGTTACAGGAGAGAGAAATAAGCCAGCTGCAGTCTAATGAGGTCTCTTGAACTGAAGGGAAAACAAGTCAATGGCAACGCTGGAGTTCATTTTACTTTTAAAATTAATGATTAGATTCATTAGAAGAAAAGCATTGAAATATTATCTTCAAATGAAATGCCTACTAACTGGGATAGGCTCCAGCCCCTTGCGACCCTACTGAGGATTAAGCGGTCTAAAGATAATGGATGGATGGATGGAAATGCTTACTTACCCCTTTTGATGAAATATTCAGGCATGTCACTGTGTTTGAATGTAAGCCTATAGGTAACCTATTTCCTGCTCTTTCCTTGATCAACATTCATCAATAATTTACTCATGGCCCATTAATTTTGTGCGAAATGCCTGAAAGCAACTCACCAGGAATTAATTTCTTATTTACTGCATGCAGAAACATATGGCACAAGAACTGTTCTCACTGAGAAGCTTTAGAAAAGCCTCACTGGGGAAAATAGTGACGGCACACTTAAAGCAAATGGCTTGCAGTTTACCTTGATATTCTATTTACATCATTTCCTATCCAGTGCCACATCACATTGTTGGGTATGAGTAATAGAGCCCCCTTCCCTGCCCACCTGCCCTTTCTACATATTTACAGGACATATCTCTACAGATCTCCATCAGGAATTGTTACGCTCTTGTATCATTCAGTAGCTCATTTCCCCTTCAAGCTGACAGCATGTTTTATGAAAAGTTAAGAAATGGATACTGAAGTGAGGGCTCCTGTCACCAAAGCAAACAGTATTGTCACCAACAAGGCTGTTCTCTTTCCAGTCAATTGCCTTTCCCGTAATTTGCAATCTAGCACTGTCCCCTCCCTCTGCCGTCATTATTTCAGCCAGTTTCCCAGTCAGTGTTCACATATTTATCATTACATGTCAGCACAGCCTGGGCATTTTACTGCATCACTTCAAAACTGGCTTGTAGAGAAAGACAGTTCTGATATTCTAAGGTTTCGTCCGTGCATGCAAAGTCTAGTTATTTTACGTGTTCCATCTGGCAGTGTGTCATGCCTGCTTTTAATCCACATTTGCTTTGAAGCCCTCTCAAGGTCTGAGCATCTCCTTATTCTCCTCAAGTAAAGCTAAAATCTGAACACGTTTCTGGCTGTCTGTCCACAATTCTGTTTGAAAGCCCAACTTCTAAGTCCTATGATTTCAGTCTTGCTGTTCACACTCGAGAGTCATAATGATTTCTGAAAATATTTCCATCCATCCATTGTCTATACACCGCTTAATCTTCATTAGGGTCGTAGGGGCCTGGAGTCCCTGCTGACTTAGGATGAAGGCAGAGGAACCTCTGGGCAGGTCTGGTGACCTGTCACAGGGCTACATATAGAGACAACCAATCACACTCGCACTCACACCTACAGACAATTTAAAATTACCAATTAACCTGAGCATGTTTTTGGACTGTGGGAGGAAGAATCTTTATTGTCATTGTGTTTCCCCACAGCAGAATTACGATTGGTGACTCCCAGCTATAAATACAAATAGAAAATTCACATTATATACAAATAAAATACCATTTTTTTAAAGCCTCAAAAATATAAACATGTAAACAGAGTTAGTGCACATGAGCAGTAGGATGAATGTAAAGTGCAGTTCAGTGTAAGACTCCGTTCTTTATTGCACATAGTGTTTTTGTTGTGTGTGTAGGGTAGAAATTGACTGGAGAGCTCTGGGATAAAAACTGTTTTTCAGTCTGGAAGTCAGAGTTTTTATGCTCCTGTACCATTTGCCCAAGGGAAGCAGAACAAGCAGTCCGTTTCCCAGGTGGGTGGGGTCGGCAGTGATACGTCAGGTCTTCCTCCGGACCCGGCCTGCATATATTGAGTCCAGGTCTGGAAGAGGACTTCCCACAATCCCCTGTGCTGTTTTCACCACCCGGGATAAGTTCTGCCTTGAGCTGTGCAGCTCCCGTACCACACTGTTGCACCAGCTGGAAAAAACTCAAGCATGCACAGGGAGAACATGCAAACTCCATCTAGAAAGATGCCGGGATGCAAACCAGGGATCTTCAGCTGCAAGGCGAAAGCCCTAACCACTAAGTCACTATGCAGCCCACTGAAAATATATAATGCATTAAATTGTGTGAGTTGATTTAATGCTTAGTATGTTAAACCAAACTATTAACTACACATGCCAAAACAAAAATGATGCCAGTGAGGAACAACAATTGAAAATCAGCAATAGCTGTAAAGTCTTTGTGCTGCATGTCAGTTTCATGCTCTTATTGGAACCGTTTATTCATTGACAGATAAAAAATAAATTCAATGTTTAGTGCAATTAGTACAGAGTGCAAGATTTACTTCTGAAAGGTGGGGGTATTAATGCATATATACACCGAAGTGTTCCATGCTTGCATCCTTCTATAAATATGCTCTCATCCTTCAGTGGCAGCCAAACTCCACTATCCCTGTATTTAATATTGATACACAGGAGATTCTACTTAAAAAGACTTATTTATCATCAGCTGGTCTTGTTCCACACTATCATAGTATTAAATGTCTCAATTTATGTGTTGTCATATTATCTGTAGCTGCTAAGAGGAGACACTAATCTTTTGTCAAGGACACATTTTCTATATGTTCAATCACTGATTCATGTCAGTGTTTATGATAGCATGTGCATTCCCACTCAAAAGTTTGGGGTTACTTAGAAGTGTCCTTATTTTTGATAGAAAAGCATTTTTTCAGTGAAGATGACATTAAATTAATCAGAAATACAGTCTAGACATTGTTAATGTGTTAAATGACTATTCTAGCTGGAAACAGCTGATGTGGCCTTTCTTGTTTTGTTTGGCATTCCCTTTCGAGAGATCATCCAACTCAGTATAGAGAAATCTTGTGGACATCAGTGGGACATGACATCGTAGAGCACTTTGAGGTGGCTCATAATCCATCACTCAGCTCAAGTAGTTTGACATTTACCTGAGTGATGCCATCTGGAGGAAAGTCTGTCCAGAGGAGGCTGCAGATTTAAAAAAAAAAAGAAAAAAAAAGGGTTTGGCATGCAGTAAAACAAGAACAAACAACAAAAAGCAAACATAAAACTTTATGAAAATCCATAATTTATGCAAAGCGGTTTATACGGAGAAGTTAATTACCATATCTTTCTTGCAAATTTCATCCTTGAGATACAGTATGACTCACTTAGGATAAATTGCAGTGCTACATTGAAGTGTAACTTTAATATGTCTTATGCTTCTTCTTCTTCCTTTGTTTCAATGTTGTTGTAGAAGGAAGTAACAGCCAAGTAGAAAATCTAAACTTTTCATACAGCCATGGCCATAAGTTTGGACACAAGTACCATGACGCTTGTGAATCTTAGAAAATACCACAAAATTGTCACTTACAATACAGTACACAACTCCTGAGAACTATATTAAGTTTCATATTTTTAAAAAAAACATCAAAAGAGTTTGGTGTCATTTTGTTATTCTTACCAAATTCGGTTGTAAAAGTACTGCATTTTTTTGTTATTTTCTTCTAATATGTTTTTGGAACAAAGTTGTTCCAATTGTTGGAATTTACTGATAATATTATATCCCTTGTTGATTTGTTGATTAATTAAACTGGTGCTGTCAAAAAATATTAGCTATGTTCTGTAATAGACATCAAAACAGACATAGTAAGTCATGCTGTGTCCAAACTTATGGCCATGGCTGTAGTTCAGGCATATAAATGGTTCTTCATTCAAGCCAAGTAACTCGGCTGCATGTTAAAAACCTTAAGCTTATTTAATGTTGCGCAAAAATGTGCAGAGGATGAAGCTTGTATTGTCCATTTCACATGGACCATTGGCGTGGAGGAGTTAAAGAAGCAAATGTACTCACAGAGTGCTGTTTAAAAAGATGCACACAACAACAAACTAGCTAATTATTTGTGCTGACAAGAGCCAAATGACAAGCATTGCATTCCAATTCCCATATTACCCAGACTACCAGAAAAAGATTTAGTATGCATCAATACATAGTATAGCCAGGGTGTCATGCGCCATCAGGTCACAATTCTCAGTATACAACCCAGCATGCTTTTCTGGCAGCTCTGACCCACAATCACGGTCTGCACAGCAAAAGAGGGGTCAAAACTATCACAGGATCTCAAACAAATACAAACAAGCTTGAGCCACCGAGAGAGCAAAGGCAGCTGACGACTTATTTGACAGATGATAAAAGCAATAATAACAGATGAAAGCACATTCAAGTGTTGCTCTGCATTCCAAATTGTGCCATTTTTTTGTTTTTTGTTTTACTTAAAGCTGTACACTACAGACTACAATGGACATATGAGTAAAACAGTACAATGTATTGACAGAACAGTACGTCCCAATTGTTGGCATACAACAACACTTCCTTAGTACAGCTGGTTTCAGTATATATTGATAGTAAAAAGAAAAGGAAAGGGATCTGGAGCACAGGGAAGGAATGAGGATACAATGTGATGGAAATGAATTTTCTGTATTTATACTTCATTATCAGTTGTATGCAAAAGCTTTACTGTCAGTATTAATACTACAGTTCAGTGGTTATTACACCTAATTTTGTAGCTTAAAGTTGTTTTTGTCATGCCCCTCACCTCCACCTAGCTGGCAGCTCCCCCTCCTTTTCCCTTTCCCTAATCAGTGGTGTGAGTATAAAGTGCATGTGGCTGGATATGTGTGTTATTCTGATTGGATAATTAATCTGCCCATTGTCTTCTCCTGCCGTAATAGAAGGGCTTATTTCTACATTTGATGCCACACTACCTAACTCAGTTAATTAACTCTAGCCAGTCTCAGACCTGATTTTCTGTTGCTACATTGCCTTGATCCAACCTATTGTTCCAGTGCCAACTTCTCTGTTGCCACTTCCCGCTTGGATTTCTGCCTGGCGCTGATCATCACTACAACCTCCACCTGGATTCTGACTCAGCTCTGCCATTCACCGTGCCACACGTAACCCAAATACTCACACTCTGATCACCCGCCCCACACCATTCATCCCCTCTGCTCCCATTCCTCCCTACTGCTCTCCCTGCTGTCAGCTAAGCAGTGGTTTCATAGTATGCCTTTGCAGTCTAGTTTGTTGTGCTTGGTGCTACTAGTGGTTTGCTCTGCTGGTCCGTGTTTCCAGTTTCTTGTCCCTCCTGGGCGTACGTAGTTTTCCTTGTCTCAGTATACTAGTGAATGTAGTTCCTAGACTTCCCTGTGGTCATCGCTTTAGTTTCATTCCTGTAAACCTATGCGATACCTGTCCGTTGTGTTATCAGTTTTTTTTTTTTTTTAATAAATTGTTTATATTTCTATGTGCAGTGTCTTCAGTGTCTTCATTTGGGCTTTGGTATTTCCTGTGACAGTTCTTTAATTTAGTAGTCATACTATGCATATGCACCATTATCACGAACATAAAATATTTTCTCACCACCACAATTTAAAAATGTAATGGAAAGAAGGATCAAACACGTGGTTTATGCATTTCCTAACCCTAACATTGCAACATTTTCCCACAATACATATGTTTGGGGTTTTTTTCCTGTTAAAGTAAGACTTCTTTCCACTCACTTGGTCAAAATGACTTTGTTGGGTTTCTCTTCATACTAAAAATTTACAAGGTCTTCACATTTCTATGTAATGTGCCCTGAAAGGACATGTTATGTATTGGTGCTACATAAATGAAACTAAACTGAATAGAATAAATTCATTATATTTAACTGACTTTACTTCTGAGAATGTGTTGAGATTAATAGTTTTACTTCAGTAAAAATTCTTGTGTTCCTGGGTGCCTGTAATTCATATATTAGACAATACGAATATTGGACAGTCAGAAATGCCTCTTTAGAGCAGTGATTTTTGATCTAAGGGCTGGGACACCAGTGCCGGCCAAAAATCTAAGTGTGAAGTTGAGGAAAGCAAGGTTGCTCAGAGCAGGAAAATAATAATATAAATAAAATAAACACATACACCCACATATTCAGTCACCGACCTTTTTACGGGGTCCTCAACTTACGGCAAAATTCCGTTCCTACAGCACAATGTAACTTGATTTTCGCTGTAAGCTGGAACTCACATATACAGTCTATGTGTGAGGCCCGCTGCTGTGGGTTCCAGATAGTGGTCTCCCCTCAACCCACCCTTTCTGTTTTTCTTCCAAGGTGTGCTTGGCACAGAGGCTGCAGTGGCAGGTGATTGTGATCAGTAATCAGCAACAGCTGAGGCAGGAGCAGGTGGAGTTCATCCAATAAAGAACCATCCATCCTGCAATAAAGTGAGACGCCACTCATCGCCGGACCGTGAACGATCAGTAGTCAGTTCTCTGCACCCTTCTCTCCAGCCTCTGAGTTTTCTGGAACTTCTGGCAACTGTATTTTTGCTTCTTTCTAGTCTGGAGTCCATCTGTTCCTGTCCACCCAGTTTATCTGATTATCTGGCCAAACAGCTCATCTGCACACTCTGTGTTGGCTTCTCGACCTGGATTCCACTCACCTGGACCATTCAATCACCACCTCTGGCGTTTCAATCCATAGCCCTGTCACTGCAGCCACCGGACTCTGGAGCCCTGGCCACCAGCCACACATCACATCTGCTCCCAACCTCAGTACCTCGACAAGAAGATCCCCTGGTTCTCCATCCCTGTCCCTGCCAGTTAGTTAAGTCTCAGACCGAGCATCCCAGCTTCTCATAGGCTTCGAGTTTTCTTAGTGTCTATTGACTATCTGTATAGTGTCTTCTGAGTGCTAGGTATTGGCTTCCATGGGTTAGTTACGTCGGGTTTTTTTGTGCGTTTTCATTCCAGCAGCCCACTCGGAGTTTTCCTGAGTCGTCTGTAAGCTTTGGTGAGTGTGTGTCATTTCCAGTTGTAGTTTTCCAGTTTAGTCTTGTAGTTCTATTTTGTGAACCTCTGTAAATATAACTCCTTGTTTTACATATTCCTGTCCTACATCTCACTTCCTGAGCCTCAAAGGAAACCGTAACACTGAGTGTACAACCAGTGAATTTAAACCAAGCCGTCTTCCTCCTGTAACGCTGCATGACGATGGATTTGTCCGCTCACCAACTATTTCCTGCGCCAATTTTGTTTTAATGTCACAAACAGCATACATCAGAATGATGGAACAAGATTTTCTTGATAAATTTATGGGAGATGGTGATGTAAGCACGAAATGCCATGTCGAGGATGTCATAAACCGAGGACCTGGTGTATTAGGCACACCTGTTCAATTGCTTGGTACCACAAATAGCAAATCAGCCAATCACATGGCCACAACTCGATGCATTTAGGCATGCAGATGTGGTCAAGACAACTTGCTGAAGTTCAAACTAAACTTTAGAATGGAGGAGACCCACACTCCCATCACTGAGACTGATGCAGCCATGAAGGCAGTGAACCGGTTAAAGAGTTCCTACATGATAGGATTTCACAGCATCCTCACTTCTTGCTATTTTTCAAACAATACATTTGTCAAATGGACTGGATAAAGACTAAGTAGATCACACAGAGGGCAGCAATCTATTCTACTTTGCAATCAGATGCAGGTTTGATCCTTTACTGCGACTGCAAGAAATACCAGAGTAATATGATGACAAATTAAAGTGATAGTTTGTAGAATTATTTGTGTTTTGAAGAGAAAGTAGTATTTTGATTCTGAGCTTCTGGATGTGAAACATAAAGGTGCACATATTAAAACTATTGCTGCTGGAAAGTCTAATTAAGTTACTGCTCAAAACCTGAAATAAATTGCTTTTCTGACTGCATCTTGCGATGGAGAAACCCAAACATGAGTGAACATGAACACATTTTATCAACAAATTTGTGCATGACTATTTAGTTTTGCATCCCTTTTTGATATGAATGTTTGAACAGCAGAATTATGAGGAGGAGGAAGGGTACTCACAAGATGGGGGAAACTGAACACAGAGGGGGGAAAACAGGCCGAGAGAATCCAGAGGCAGATGGAGATGAGAGAGGACAACAGGCTGGAGACTGAAGTAAGGCTGGGGAGAATCCAAGAGAATATCAGAGTCCATATGGGGTAATTCAGAGAGGGAAAAACAAAGTCCAAAAAGGTGGGGAAACAGCATCTCAATGAAGACATGAGGGCTTTATGATCCACCAAGGTGTAACTGAATGAGCTGCTTAAATAGTGAAGGAGTAATTGCCAACAGGTGAGGTCAATGGGCCGATCAGTGCAGGTGTTACGGCCCTGAGCCTTTGCGCTTCTCTTCCACTGCTGTGATTTCCATTGTAAGCAGCTGATGTCCTATGTCGCTGTGGTTTTTGCACCGCCTATGGCCAAAGAGCTGGTGACTGATTGGACTGGGAAAACAACCTCCGCCAATCCAGATGCCAGGTGGACTTCAAATGGCCTGGTCATCCAGCTTTCAATGGCAGTGTCGTTGTTTCTCTCTCTGGTGTCCATGATGTGCAGGTGAAGGAGAAAATGTCCGTGACACTGACTTTCTTTAAAAGTATTTTATTAAACGAAAGAGCAGCATCAGTACAGACAGAACCTGCCTGGAAGGAGCCGGCCAATTGAATCCTCCTTGCTGGACAATGACCAACAATCAGGTTTTATAGGTTTTCAACATATAGGAGGGGTTAAAACAAATGGTTCTTTATTGCCTACCATATGGGGAAAGCAGAGAGCATCTCCAAACAACTCCCCCTTGTCTACAACAGCTGAAGAATCCCTAAATCAGTGTTTTGGACAGAAGAACCCTCATAAAAACACCTCCAACAGGGCTCTGTAAACAGGAGAACACTTTCCCATGGCATGGGTTGAATATAATGCTGGTTCCATCTGTGGTCAGAGACACCAGAGCAAACACTGCATATAACAAGCAACTCATATCAAATACTAGAACAAACAAAACAGATTCTATACTACTAACTTAATAAGTAATACATGTAACAGATCAGATACCACAGCAGTTCAAGAGTTGAGCTGCCCAGCTAGGGACTGAGGAACTTTGATTGTGGTGTTTATTTGTGTGTGGAGAGATTAAGTGCTAGAAATTTGGTGTTTTCACAAAGATTGAAGAAATCCATTGTTAGATTAGTTTAGGGGTGCTACTGCCTTGTCATTTTGGTTAGAGTGATCCCTTGTATTATCTTTTATCTTCTTTCAGTGGGATAACAACAGCTTCTAAGTAAAGTTTGCTTTAGGTTTTATTTTGTTCTTTAATTTCTTTTCCAGTAACACCCATCCGCATTTATTTCTCTCACCTTTTTGTATTTTATTGTAAACCTTCTTTAACCAAAATAAATCACAGCCATCCACTCTAAATCACTGTTGGTTTTGCTTAATTTAGTTGCCATCTGACTACCCTAGACAGTCGGATGGTAACAGCAGGTGATTCACATATAACTAATCAGGAGTGCAGGCAGGTGAGAGAGATAGGCAGAAAGACAGAGATCAACAGGTGCAGACAGAGGGAGCCAGAGGTACCAGACAAGGTCAAAGAGGAAACATGGGAGAGAGACAAACAGAAGGAGCCCAAGAGAGACAGATCAAAACAGATAAAGAGAACAAGAGGAAGAAGGAGACCAAGAGGGAGAATGAAGGAGGGAAAATACAAAAGAGACGGATGACAAATACAGGATAAAGAAGGGAGAAGGAAGAAAACAGGAGGAAGGAGAAAGAAGGGCAGTGGCTAGAGCAGGATCATAACAGTGACACGTTGATTGTGGCATTAATTGCAGTTGCAATAAATGTTTTCATATCCTTTAGAAATCAAAAACTAATTCTGTTAATTAAATTCTGTCTAACAGATTGTGTTTACAGCACTAGACATTCACCTCTGCAGACCTCAGACTGAGGCTGTTCACTGAAGGTCGTAATCAATTCTTCGTCAGAGGTCACTGACAGAAATCCATTTTGTATAATATATATATAGTATACAGGGCTGGAAATTTCGATTAATTATCAACAGAAAAAATAATGCAAGAAAACCCTCAACATTTAATCACACCTTTCTCAGTTTTCTGATTTCTGGCGCACCGGTAACGCTAATGCACACTCCAACTCAGTAGGTGGTGGTAATGCACCAAAAGTCTGTTTACCAGCTGCAAAGAAGATGCAGAGGATGCACTGAGTGACATCAGCGCACAAGACAGTTTGGTGAACAGTGATGGAAGATGGGATTTTTCTTTTAAAAATCTTCCCGATGACAACTTTTTTTTGCCTGGAAATAAGTTGCATTTGAATATCGCCCACTCAGTGGACGTATCACTAGCAGACCACTAGGTGGTCACATGGCAGTCCTTTAGACCTTCAGTCCGATAGGAATGTCTGACCAACATGGCAGCTTGGTCGTAAACTTGCTCTTTTATTATAAAACACTTCGGCAAACAGTATTTCTGAAAGCATCTGGAGCGAGACGTAAGCTGCTGAATCTGCCCTCATTTTAGTTCAATGACAGCTAGTTCAGACGTTTAACAAAGATTTGCGATGTGTCGGACCTCTGCTCCCCACGCCACATTTGCATAAAGCAGAAGTTAAGTCTACTTTATGCAAATGAGATTAGACAGCTCCGGGGAGACATGCCACAAATGCTACCAGCATGCAATGTGGAGCATTTCAAATATCCAATCCTGATACCGGCCAATGGAGTAGCCAGCCCAAAATAGACCATTTTTCAAGACTTTCAAAGTGTATGAGTTTATAAAAAGTCTCAAAATGTTGAATAAAATAGCTATAATTGCACTTTGAATTTGCAATAATCTGTGAATGTGATAGAAAGATGAAAACCACACAGATAGATATAAATGAAACCTAAACATTTTTGTTATTTACGTTCATGTAAATGTCTATTCATTGATTCAGTCATCAAAGTTTATTTGAATTAAAAAAATGCTTATTGTGTCAAATATTGCTATTTGTCAAAAATGTGATTCATTGCGATTCATTAATTACGAAGCCTGTAATTAATTGTATAAATATTTTTAATTGTATTCCACTTCTTATAATATATAATTATTTCTCTTTCTTTAGTCTTAGTTTAATTTTGTACTAGACAAATAAACAATAAAAGTGGAGTGGTATTAGTCACTTCACACCCGCCCATACACAGATGAGCGTGCGTCTACTCAATACATATTAACACGCCCCACCCCTCGGCGTGATCAGTGGCCACCAGCATCATTATTCTTCCTGACTTCCATGCAGAGGGGAATTAAAATACTGCCATTTACATCATTACTGCCATTTAAATATATCAACAAGTCATGTTGAATTAGTGTTAATGCGCCTGCTGACAGGCTATGTGCTCTCTTCCGCCCAGCTGAAATGCCAGCGTGCTGTTTTCTGCTCATCCTGGCAGGAGGTCTGATCTGGCTGCCCACTCACGACCCTCAAACACAAGCTGCTGTCATGAAAAGGGTTCTGCTTCTCTGGTGCACTAATTCCTTTTTTTAAATATTGGATTAATTGGAGTAATAGACGGTTATCTTACCCTCCCTGTCATGCATTTTATCTCTCACTAATCTCTCTCACCTTCCCAGCCTCCCTGTCTCCCCGTCTCGAAACAATATTTGTCCTTGGTGTCTCATCTCTTTCTTCCACCCCTTCTATCAACCTTTCAAGCAGATGATCTTTAAGCTTTTTGTTTCTCCTCTTATCTGCTTGTTCTTGTCCATCTAGTCGTTTGCTTCTGAATGACTGTTCATTTTGTGGTGGAATATTTTTTCCCAAACAGATATTCACGAGAGGTGCTTGCCTTGCTTTTTCTGCTGAGTGCTGCTCTCAGTCTGCTCTTCCAGCTCTGTAAACAGTAATCTTTCATACCACATACTGTGCACCAGTTTAAATTCACCAGCTGAGAACCTGCTGTTGCTCATGTTCTGCCTATTTATTTGATTAAAAGTTATGCAGCTAAGCATTTAAGATCCAGTATTGTGTATTTTTGTTGAAATTAAAAAAGCAACGGTCAAAATATAATTCTTTACCTGTTCACATTCACACAGTACTTGTAATAAACGTGTATAATTTTTCAAGACAATGGAAGGTGCATTTAGTAGGTAAAACCAATGATGAAAATACTTTATGCAGTAATACAGTATTTACAACACACAGAAGTTGCAGTATATACACACGTTTATACTGTTTATAGTTTGTTTTTTTAAATAATTATGTTAATCAACAATTCAAAAGTAATGGCTGTTTTTGATTATTTAATTTTCAATAAATTTTTATTTATTGTTACTTTTGTGAGTTTCAAGTGATTTCAGTGAGAATTGTGGGTTTTTCCTTCTTTAACTGAGGGGTACCAACAATTTTGTCCACGTGTGTATCATTTATGACCCCAGCCATATAATTATATTTGCCGTTTTTAAATCTTTTATCCGAAAAAATGTTTCCTACCTTGAATTTGTCAATCTACTTGTCCTACAGCCGCTCATAGTTTTTTGTAGGGATCAGCCAACTGGTGTGACAAGGATAATATAATGGATAATGGATAATGGATAATGGGGTCACTTATGACCCCAGACAGATGTATAGGTTTTTCACTATTGTAGGCTTTGATTTTATTTATTTATTTATACCTCTAATCGCTATATTTCAGTGTTTTGCAGTGCACTATAGCTGGCAGACCTGCGTTTTTAGCCACAGCTGCCCTGGAGCAGACTGACTGGCTGCCAATCCACGCCTACAACCCCTCCGACCACCACTAACATTACACATTACACAGCATACACATTCATACACCAGTGTAAGTGGCAGCAGTGGAGGCAAGGTAAAGTGTCTTGCCCAAGGACACAACAGCATATGACTAGGACTTCGATCATTGGACCACCTGAGCCACAGTCGCCCCTAATCTAAATACCTCTCTGCATGTTACATTGCACACATACAGACAAGATGTTTATGTAGATTTTGTTTTTTTGTACTTTTAATTTACTATGGAGGAAACAAAAGGAAAAATGTTTTTAAAAGAAGTGGCAGACAAAGCGTGTCTAAATAAATGTTATTGCGTTCTTACAATGCGTCATATTGTTCATATGGTTTTACTTTAGCTCTGAGTCAAAAATGATTAAAATCTATGAGTAATTACACAAAGTTATTTTAGAATATCCATCTTAAAATGCAGTGGAGTGGAATAGGTAAAAAAGCACTAAAGTAGACGTATTCCTGTGTAAAATATAGTCGGTCATTTTAGTCGTTAAAATAGCTTGGTCACTTGAGGGTTAAAGCAGTTAAATGAATCATTTTGATTCTGGGAACTTGCACAGCATTTTACCACCATTTTCTGAAAATTTGTAGATCAAATAATCACTCAGTTAATTAAGAAAATAAGCCACACATTTATCAGTGATGAAAATAACTGTCAGTTGAAGCCTGTAGCAACCAATAACAGCCAATAATGCAAAAACAGTTTTGAGCCAATAAAGTAATAACATTTTTCCAATAATGTAAAAAGTTTTTTACGTTATTGGTTGGTTATTACATTGATGGCCTAGCATAAAAAAGCTTGAAAATGTAATAACTGCATCCGATATAAATAGGACTGCATTTCTTCTCTTATATAAGAGAAGCACTTGCAGAGAGAATACAACTAGACAGAAGACGACTGTTCCATATGAAGCTCGACAAGGTTGCTGGACCAACAGTTGTCTAAGTTTACACATAAAACATTTATTTAGCAAAGACAGCTGATGGATGAAAGTCGGGATTCTTCTCAGTAAATGTAGTTTTTGGGAAGTACAAAGTTAAGAACGTTTACTGGAAGAAGTAACATCCAAACCTACACAGCAGTCTCTTGGTCAGTCATCCACCAACATAAAGCTCATTGCCAGAAACCTCGGCGTTTTAGTTGACCAAGACCTCAGTTTCGTGCCCTAAGTTTAAAAAGTTATCCAGTGTTGCTTCTTTCAAATAAGAACAATCTCCAAGATTAAGTCGATGCTCTCATACCCAGACCTGGTAAAATTTGTCCATACACTCACCTTCTCCCGTCTTGATTATTGTAACGCCTCAAGGTACATTTGCGATCTGTTGACCACTTATGAGCCAGCCTCAGATCCTTAGATGGATCCCTTCTGGTCATTAGAAAGTTGAGACTTAAATCTAAGGGTGACTGAGCTTCCTCCATCAGGACCCCTCCACTTTGGAACGATCTGCCTGAGGAGATAAGTCTTGCAGAGTCAGTAGCTTCTTTTAAATCACTTCTGAAAACCCACTTACTTTTACTTACTTTTAGCTTTACATAGTTTTAGTGTTCTATTTTGTTTTATGCCCTGTTTATTTTAAATGTTCTCTGTTGTTTCATTTTACTAGTAGCTGCATAGTTCTTTGGTGTGATGTTGCCTCTTTAATTCTTTAATTCTCAAATATTTTTTGATTTTTAATTTTAACCGTCAGTCTTATTCTTTGATTTTTAAACTGTGTGGTTTCCTTGTTTGATTTGTGTGCTAATCTGGACTCCTATATCTTGCTTGATTGTCTGTGTTGCATGTCTTGACTGTCAAAGCACTTTGTCAATACTGTTCTTAAGGGCGCTATGTAAATAAAGTTATTATAATTATTATTATGTCAAGTACAACCATAATTAGAGTGAGAGCTACATGGGACGTATCCATGAATGAATGTGATGACTATACCATCCAGTAGACCTATTTTTGATGATGAAACTGCACAGAAACAGCAAAAGAATCTTTTATTTCAAAGAAATGCTGTCCTATTTATGTATTATAACATCATCAGTTATTACATTTTGAAAGGACTTTTTAATGCTAGGCCACTAACATAATCACCAAACAATAACGAAATAACTTATTGCACTATTGGCAAGTTCTTGGCTGTATTACATTTAAAATGGCCGAATTCATTACATTAATGGCAGGTATTACGATATTTACCGTTAGTACTGGTCGCTACAGAGCCCAACTACCTAAACTGCTGCTTTTCATTTTGCACAGTAAAAAAAAGAAACATCACAGCTGGTGATAGCCAGTTATCTCTTCAGGTTAGTGTATTTTAACCTGGATGTGACCTTTACAAGAATCCAAATCTATCATTAATCAGATCAGTCGGCTAATAATATCCAGGAGGAACCTTGCTCTTAATGTAGCCGCTGCCAACACAGGACAAGGTCAACTCAGGAGCAGTCAAATATTTGCGTATGCAGTATAACCTGCAGGAATGCAGAATGATCATTTCATCAAAACTCAGTTCTGATGTCGTCACCACTCTGCCTTTACTGTTTGACTGTGTGTGCATTCAATCTTTCTTTTAATGCCACTAAAGACGGGGGTGAATGGGGGTGAGTTTATGACTTTGTCCCCCCAGCTCACATCAACATGTGCTAATATTCTTATCTGACACATTGTGTCTGACAAATTTATGTCCTGAGAGTCCAACGCTTTTTCATGGTTAAGATGAAGTTATACTCAATGGCTTCTTGCAAGCCAGAGGCTCAGTAAATTTTGCTAGAGTCAAACTTCCCAGTTGGTCCCGCATTTGCTTATTATTAGCAATTTATGCATCCAGTATTTGAGCAGTGCAGTTTTGGCAGCCTAGTTTACTGCAGGCCGCTCCTCTCCAACTAGGTTCAATCGCCTCTCAGGCAGCTGCAGCTGGTTTTGAGGGTTACACTGACACCTGCTGGCCACTGATGATACCTCCAACTGAAAGATCCTTCATCCCCAGTCACACATGCAATCGTCCTCAGGCTGGAGTGATGATAAAAATGTAACACAGCTAAAGCATCACATCACAATGGCTGTATTCACATGGTGATCTGACCATATGATCCGCCTGTGACTTTGGACAAATGGCAGCCCATTATTAAAGTGTGATGGGGAGAGCTAAGCCTTTAAAAGCTCCCTTAAGACAATAAATCACAACATTTTTGGAAAAACTGTTGGAGCCTTTAATGAATAACAAAATGAAGGTAGTCCACTGAGGTCCTACTTTGGCTCTTGTTAACCATCACCCCTCTTTTTTTAATTGATATTTACTCATTCTAAATATGAAGATTTTTTTCAGGATTGAGCAGTTCTCACAGTATCAATGAGTGCAATCATTTCCCCTTGTTTCCACTTCTCTAGCCAACACCAACACCAGTAAGTATATTAAAAGTGATAGCTGAGAAACTGCAACATTACCGCCTGTCTTATCTTTATCATATTGCCTCAATGTGTGTGTAAGCGTGTGCGCGTGTGTGTGTGATTCCTTAACTGGTGATTTAAGTACCCAACTAGTTGACAGTTATTTCCCTCTTCGTTACTAAAATGTCTTTTTCACTCCCCATCATCTTTCCAATCACTTATGCTCTCTCCCACACCCTACCACAACGCATTTCTCTCTCTCTCTCTCTCTCTCTTTCTCTCCTTCAACTTCTAAACACACACACAGACACACACACACATTGAGACAACGTAGTAACATCTAATCTACAAGTCATCACAGTTGTTTTTAATCATATCCACAGGATTATATTGACAGCGGATTAAATTGTTTTACATGGAAGATTATATATCCTCAGAGGGGATGTGGCATTGCACATAGCAATTAACATTTCATGCAACCCCATCCCCCGTTTAATGCAAGTCTCCTCCTCGGCACACATTAACATACTGTAATGGCTGGTGGAGAATTCCACTGTCTCTATTTCGACGGAATACACCTTCTTCATGTGCCACACTGATCCTTCCATTGGGCTATAATGAGCAACACTTGTGGTTGTTGTAATATGAGCACAGGCTCAGGTCTTAATGCACTGATGCAGATTGCATGTATTACAGTTTGTTTTTTGTTAGTGTATACTGTATTTGAAAACCTGCTACAAATAATCTATTGATATATTTAGAACTGAATTTGTACTTGTTCTTGACTTCATATTGGTCGCTACACAGCAGCACAGTGAATGATAAATGATTCAAGTAATATTGAGTAGGAACTTATTTCTGAAATGATCTATCCCCGTAGGCCTTGCTGCAAAAAAAATTTAAAAAGATGATTGAACACTGAGAATAAATGACTTTCCAAGAAATTTGCTACTTTTGTTGAGATGCAGCTTTTGAGATTTGAGGTTCACAGAGACATAATAACATTCTGACAGATAGTTCGATTTCTCTTTGTTGTTACAATAAGTTGTCTAGTCAGTTGTCCTCAGCCATCTGTACGGGGAAAGTTATGTGTGGTCAGAGAGAAGTCAAGGCTGAGTTTGTTGCTTTTATGAAATATTAACACATGGTGGTGCTCTAGTTCACTGGAAAAGAGATTGTCAGTCTGAAGCTACTACTGTATGTACACCAACAAGAGTGTCTGAAGTTGAGGATCGCTTTGAGGCTTTTTGATATTTTTAAATTTTCAGCTATTTATCTAAATAGTCATCTTTGAAAGATACTGTATAAGATAAAACATCTCCAAGAAGATGTAATTCTGTATCCTTCCATGAATTAATTAATAAATACAAAATGTTCATCCGGTCCATCTTCATAATTTAACAACATCCATCCAATATCTATACACCGCTTAATCCTCATTAGGATGGCAGGAGACTGGAGTCTATCGCAGCTGACTTAGGGTGAAGGCAGAAAGCACCTGGAGGTCACCAGTCTGTTGTAGAGACAAGCAATCACATTCACATTTATGGCTAATTTAGAGTTACCCGCTAACCAAAACATGTTTTTGGACTGTGGAAGGAAGCTGGAGTACCCGGAGAAAACCCACGCATGCACAGAGAGAACATGTAAATTCCATGCAGAAAGATCCCAGGAAGTCCAGAACTTGAACCAGGCGAAGGTGCTAACCGCCAAGCAGCCCTGTGCAGCCCTGCAACAACATTAATCATATAATATTATTAATAATAATATTAAGAAGAAGAGGAAGAAAAATAAGAAAGAAAGAAAGAAAGAAAGAAAGAAAGAAAGAAAGACAGACAGACAGACAGACAGACAGACAGACAGACAGAATTTAGCTTAACCACCTGGTTCAATTCCTGCAGTCGTTCTTTATTGGAAGAATTAAAAGCCTAGCACAACTCTGCCAATGCTGCTCAGTTGAATGATTTCCGACGGATGAAATCTTATTAACATTCATAGTCCGCAGTGGTCGATTTGTAGTAGGATCACAATCACGTGATGGTCAGTAGGCAGCTGATGTCGTGTTCACTTGTTGTCATAGTTACAGTGACGCCATGCTACTATCTCACACTGACACAGAAATCTTCAACAAATCCATAGATCCAGACTATAAGCTGCATCACTGCCAAAATCTAATCACTTGGTCTTTGTGTCATTTCTGACCACCCCTGAAAATGTCTTTCAAATCTGTTAATTTGTTTTTGAGTAATGTTGCACACAGACAGACAAACCAATGCCGATTGTCACATAACTCTGGCCTGTTCCTTGGCGGAGTAATAAAGCAAATGTTACTATATTACTGCCAGAGCACAAGTGTCTTTTGTATTGGGAATGTCACAGAAGAACTTCAACATTGACAAATTATCACATGACAAAGAATACCAACTGTGATATCTGAGTTGTATTATTGTCTTGAGAGCATGTCACTTCCAGCTAAAAACACAAACACAAAAATCTGCGAAGTGTGTGCAGATGATGCATCCCATCGCAGGAAGAGTAAGAAAAAAATTTGTTTAAGGTCATTAGTAAATAAGTCTAGTTACTTTGACTTTGTAGACAAGAATTACAGTGTTGTGTGACGTATAATGAAATAGCTTTAAAGCAAATAAATGAACTGTTCTGTTTTTGATAAATGCATTCTGGACTTTTTTCCTATGAGAAAACTGACTTCAAATTAAATGACTATGGCATATGAAAAAAACATTTTCAATGCCCCAAGAAGAGAAGACAAAGACTAAATGCTGTAGTATTATTACATTACAGCCTTCCTTAAATCACTTAGAAAGTTGAGCAGGGCCATTTTAATGGGGTTAAGACACAAGCTAAGCAAACTATCCACCTCCTCCTCATAGTTTCTCTGTCTCTGGATGATGCAAATGTCAGGCATTTGTAGCTGAAGAACAGAGGGAGGAAAGATGTGGATGGCATGCAGAGCTCCCTTGCATCCCCATGGGTGCAGTACCAAATCTGCAGAGAAAAGTAATGTGAGGTGTATATGGTTCAGCTTGGGTGTACTCACTGTAGAGAATGTAAGGAGGAGACGCGCGAATCAGCCACCAGATTAAAGCCACCTCCCTAATATTATACTGGTCCTCTCGTGCTGTCAACAGCTCTAAGCTGTTGGGGTAAGGACATGGGACCTCTCGTGTTCAATAAATCCACCGAGTCCTGTTGGTTGTGTAGTGGGTGTTTCATGGATGGGGAGGGGTCAGATCAGATTGACATTTGGGGAGTTAGGAGTCAAGGTCAAAGCATTGAGCTCTTTGTCATGTTTCTCAAGCTGTTCCTTGGCAGGTTTCGTATTATGGCAGGGCATATTGTCGCGCTGTGGGTCATCAAGTGCCATTGCTATTAGGGGTGTGCTTGGTCTGCCACAATGTTTAGATGGACTGTGCATGTCAACGTAAACGCCACATGAATGTCAGCAGATAAGATTCCCCAGCAGAACGTTGCATTTTACCAAGATGATCATTGTTGGTCACTTCATCTGTCAATAGTGTGTGTGTGTGTGTGTGTGTGTGTGTGTGTGTGTGTGTGTGTGTGTGTGTGTGTGTGTGTGTACTATCTGGTGTGGGGACGAGGTGGCTGACAAAGCTGGAGCATCACTTTGCTGTGAGCAAAGCAAAGACACACCCCTGCCCTTCTCCTCTTGCCCCTCTCTTCCTTTTTGTGGCCCATTGTGGTCTCCTGGCCATCCCCGAGTCGTTTCAATCTAAATGCAAATTTCATCAACCTCCCCCTAAAAAGACCAATATTAGTATCAAAGCCCGTGCATTATGCCTGTGTTGTGTGGACGTGTCACTCTCCATAGCATCTCCACGGCAAAAACCTAACAATCTCCCTCCACTAGTTAGAATGGATCTTTGCTTTTCTTTCTCCCTTTTTTTCCTTGTTTATGTCTCTTTTTCTCTCCCCCTCCCACTTCTTCTGGTCTCTGTCACACTCTCGCTTAACAGCACTCTCTCTGGCTAACATCTTTCTTTTCTGTCCACTTTTGATCACTCCATTTTCCCCTAACCCCGCCCTACCCCATTCCCGCATATTTGGCCTTGTCTAACCTTTCTTCGAGAAGCCCTTCAAATAGAAACCTCATTAGTCCTCCATATGTTGTGTTTCACCTCCCCAAGCCCCTGTGCCCTGCTCTGCACTAAGCCTCTCACTGGGACTCTGTACATGCTTGCAGACCATCTCCTCTGCAGTCACCCACATCTTTCTCTGGCTGCTGCCCTCCTCTTTCTCTTAAAATATCCATCCTTCATTATCCTATTCTTTCTCTTTCTCTTGTCTCTGTTTGCAGTCAGGTGAGGTGAGGTGTAGATGTAGGATGCAGGGATAGGTGGGCAGAGGGTCTTTGGAGTGAGGAAGTGGAGTGAGGAAGAGCATAGGTACACAAAGAGCAGTGAGGTGGGGAGACTGAGAGAGGAGGCAGAGCGCCCCAGGGAGGCTGTGCTCCAGGGGTTGTTAACATGCAGGGTGCATATTTCTGAATTGCAGAACAGCCTTCTCTTGCCATCCTGTTTCACTGAAGCACTCCCTTTCTCACTTTCTGCATTGTTTGTATATGTGAGGGGCTCTTGCATGCATGTCTGCATTTTGGAGTGTGTGAGTGCATGTGTCTGCTTATGTGCAATTGTGTATGCAACCGTGCTGGCAACACCAGCAAGTGTGAAGCTCTGATGTGAAGGGATTCTCTGCCTCTCTCTTTCTCGCACTGCAGCAAGAAACTCATCAAACTGCAACACGCATCTCACAGAAGCCTTCTGATACAGCTGCAGCAACAGCAGCAGCAGTAGAGCCTGGGCTTCCTCTTAACACACAGACATGACACAGCGACAGCCAACAGCTTAACACTGTACTCCCCAGCTGACTCTGTTCTCAGGTGGGCCACTAAGGTCTGCCAGATAAAAGCTTGCTCTGCAGGGTATTAGGCATTCTGGATGGGGCGGGGTGGGGGGACTCTCTGTGTTGCTGTCAGCCCTGCTTTAATATCTGGTATCGGTGCCTGCTTCCTCGCTGGGTGTAACTCAGGGATTCTGGCGTATGTGTCCTTCAGAGGTCAAGCTCTGCTTTTGGGTTTGTTGCATCTTGGGTCAAACATCTTCAACATTAGCTGAGTTCTAAATAAGCCTTCCTTCTTTCCATCTTTGTCACAACCTCTTCCATTTGCCCCAGTTTATCAGCAACTCTACTGTTACACACATCTCTGTTTTCATTATCCAATAATGCAGTGTCATGCAGAGGTCAGTGTTAAGACTGCAGCTTGAGTACAAAAAGAGGATCACATAATTGTAATGATGGAGATGGTGTGACTTCTACTGAATGTAAAAAAGTAAACTAAGATGATTTTGAGTGCAAAAAAGAGACACTAGGTAGAGGGAAAAGTTTGCACACAATCAAGATTTTTATATTTTTGTTTTATACACCAATTTAAACAAGAAAGTAGAGAAATTTCATTATAGGTTGCAAATCTCCAAGACATTTTTTATGTATAAAGACCAAAAGTAGTAAAGCTGTCCTAAATTTCACCCACTTCATGAAAAATAAAAATCCACCTATCCATTATCTATACACTGTTCATTAGGGTCTTGGGGGGGGGGAGCTGGAATCTGTCTCAGCTGACCTGGGGTGAAGGCAGGAGACACCTGGACAGGTCACCAGTCTATCACAAGACTACACATAGAGACAAACAATCACACTCGCATTCACACCTACGGACAATTTAGAATCATCAATTAACCTCAGCATCTTTTTAGACTGTGGAAGGAAGCCGGAGTACCCGGACAAAAGTCACACATGCACAGAGAGAACATGTAAACTCCATGCAGAAAGATCACGGGAAGGCCGGGACATGAACCGGGTGAAAATACTAGCTAGCCACTGTGTAACCCAAGAACAAAGAATGAATCATAAAAACAATACTTTGTACAGTTCTGTCTCCTGCCTGTCTCTCCTTACCCCACTAATCAGCATTCTACTGCTACAACATTGTCAGACTTTGGGGAGCTTTCTCAGCAGGTGTAAAAGAATTTATACAACACATTTCACATATGGGGCAACACAGACATTTGGAGATTAGCACTGTCATATCACAGTAAAGATCCTGGGTTCTTCTGGGGTCTTTCTGTGTGGAGTTTGCATATTCTCCCTTTGCCTGCCAAAGACCAACAATATGCTGAGGTTAACTAGTGAATCTAAATTGTCACAGTTGTGAATGTGACTGTTTTTAATTGTCTGTCCTTCTATGTGGCCCTGTGATAAACTGGCGACCTATTTTTTTTTTTTGAGAGGGGTGGATGATGAGATGAACGTGACTGAAGAGCGTCTTGACCTCCAGAGCTTTATGGACAGAACAAGAGGAACGGATTAATTTGTTTCTGTTAGTTCTGATGTGGATCATATGAAACTGCCCTGGAAAAAGGTCACTGGGATTATCACTGATAGCGCACCTGCCATGGCTGGTGAACGAAGTGGACTGTCTACCCTAATCTGAAACAAAGTGAGCAAAGGAGGCAAAGCCATTAAGCTTCATTGTATCATTCATCAACAAATTCTCTGTGCTAAACATCTCAAATGTGACCATGTCATGATGCCGGTGATGAAGACTATTAATTTTATTCGCTCAAAAGCCCTGTCCCACCAGCTGTTTAAACAGTTTCTGCTTGACATCCAGGCCGAGTATGTTGATGTTTTATATCACACCAATATAAGGTGGCTCAGTCTGTTCCTCTCCAACTATTAATGTGGCTGGAGAGAAAAGGAGGATGAGGAGATGATGGTGGTTGAGGATTATGAGATGACTGAGCAGGCTGTTGTGGTGAGGCTGTGTTGGAGACGGGAGAGGAGCAGGAAAAAACATCCTGGCCTCTTTCAGGAGGTTAGGCTGAGAAGAAGAGATCTTTGGACTGGATGAAAGCCACTGATTTGGCTTTCCTGTGGAGTGGGAAGTCGCCCCCGACCTGTTATTCGCCAGTGACGAAGAAGTGGCAGCTGCCTGGGCCGTTGTCAGAAGGCGATCCTGGTAATGAACAGCAAGAGTTGCAGTGGCAGGAACGTCAGCTGGATGAGCCAGAGGGTCGGGTGAGTCATATGTGGAGAGGCTCAATCTAACAGGTGAAGTAGCCCCGTTTGAACGCCCTTTGCAACAGCGGACCACATCCTCCGACCAAGACAGCTGATAGCTAGGGGTCAAGCAGGAGGAAAGCCGTGGACAAATGGCAGGATCCCACACATCTCTGTCCTGAATAGTAGCGTTGAATGAGGCAATATGTTTGGAATGCCCCATGACTACTTCTATGAAACTGGATAAAAGTGAGTCCTTTTTTTCAGTTCATCAGAGAGCCGTCATATGTCCTCCTTGAGGTCAGTGATCTTTTTATTTGCGTTTAGGAATAAAATATAGTACTGAGTGTTTACAAAAGGCATTGTTTGGTGGGATTGTTTTTCAAATAATTTAAGATCCAGACGTCCTGTGTCATGGAAAGCCGTACTCACTGTGGCTCCTTCAGGCAACTTGTTAACTGGAATTTTAGAGTTGTCTGCTCTTCGTTGTTGCATTTGCTGCATTATGGCCCACTCTGACAGTCAACTTAAAAGGGTTAATGCTTAAAATCCAGACATCCAGTTACTAAAATCTTATGTATTGTAAAACATATATGGTGAAAAGAAACAGGACCTTAAAACTGGTTATAAACTTAATTTTGTAGAGAACCTCCAGCAGACACACGCAATGCTGTCAGTACACTGATGTGTGTGCAAGATTAATCCTGATGGTAGGTTTGGTGTTCGCAGGATTAAAAAAGATGGTCAAACGCTTCTTCGTGTCCGTTGTGAAGGCTTCATTGAAGTGGCACACCTCCAATCAACTCTCCCAGACTGCAACTTCCAATTCCCTAGCTGCGCCTTTCAATAAACTGAGCAAGTATGCGATATGGGCGCGATCAGTGGAATAGGAAAAGGGCTTCAGATCAAAAACTAAATTTACCTGTGTCAGAAAAGCTTGACATGAACTGAAATCCCCTACGTATTTTTCGGGAACTGGGACAAAGGGTTCTCTAACTACCTGAGCGGGAGTAGAATCAGAGCTAGCAGTGGGCTGACCAGAGAGGGAAGGAGAAGCTGATTGATGCAGGAGTTGCAGTGACAGAAAGCCGCACTATTTAAGAGGTTAAGCTAGCCACTTTACCAGTCAACTGGCAGACCTGATTTAGTAATGCGTGGTTGCTTTTTTTAATGAGCATAGTAATTGTTCATGCTCACTGAGAAGAACTCCCTGACTAGTGAGGGCATGCTGTACAGAGGGTGACTGACCGACAGAATTCACTGTCAGCTGGGCTCATTCTGCCTGAACTGTACTGTTATGGGAAACAAGTCCAAAGCGCAGACAGAGAAGACACGGCAGGCAGAGTTTAAGTTCATAAATTTATTGTAAAATGAGAATCTGTAGTGCTAAAGGACCAGGGCTTCAACAAGGTATAGTGGTGATGATTATGGGACTGATGAGGAATTACAGTACGATAATTCTGTTATGAACCAGAGAGAGAGAACCCATGAAGCAGGCTGCAGACTGGCAGGTGAATTAATAATGATTTAATAAGAATAAATATATACATCAAATAAGGGTACTCAATCGGGGAGGCAGAGAAAATAACGGAATGAGGAAAAACTAAACAGAACTAAACTAAAGGCGGACAAAATGGCAGAGGCAAACGCTATAAATAAAACTAAACTAATCGGGAAAGTGACTCACAACTGACCGGGAAAATCTGAAGACTGGGAGGGGGGCTGAGTTAAGGGAGCCGGTGGTGGAGATGTGACGAGGACTGAAAAAGCAGGCAGATAATCCAAATGAAGGACAGAGTCCAGGGAGCAGGGAGGCAAGCAAGGTAATCCAAAAAGAGAAGCAGAGTCCAGATAGCAGCGTGTGTATAGCGCTGAGCAGTGTGCATCAAATGGGAAGCAAGGAACAGGGTGCGGCATGTGGCATGAGGCAATAATCCAGCGGCGAGCAATGGAGAGAGCCAGGCTCTTATGCAGCGCTGATTGTTCATCCACACCAGCTGCACAGCTGCTTGTAATTAGATTGATGAGCCCGCACACAGGAGCGGGAGGGGGCGTGACAAATTCACAGACTAGGAAAGCTATAGAAACCCACGAGGGACACTAGACTAGAACGCAAAGTCAAATACAATATATATTTAATCCCAAGAATCAAAGTAGAGCAGAAAAACGAACCAGAACCGAGTAAAACATGGCTGGGTAAGTGACAGAAACAGGAGACCAAAGCTAAGCGTACACAGTACAATACACAAACAGAATCACAAGGGACAAGCACTGTAACGCAACTATCACTCAGGCAGGGAGTGAGTGGCATGGAGAACTGGACACAGAAGAAACAAATTATTGCAAGCAATAAACAACAGAGCACAGGCAGAGCAAGGCTGGCCTGAGTTGACTGACTGTAACTAGTACAACAGCCCAGCATCGAGTGATGGTACAAGCCCGTATTTTATGGCAGGTGATGGTAATGGACAGGTGAGACCACTCCCTGCTGCAGGTGTCCTCGATCAGCTGATTATCCAATGAAAAAGCACACACATACACACACATACACATACACACCTCATTCATGTCCCAATAAGGGAAGTGGAAAAGGAGGGAGAACTGTCATATAGGCTGAGGTGGAGGTGGAGGGTATGACAGTTTTGTCAAGTCTTTGATGCTCAATATCTCAGCATTTCACTCAGATTAAAAAAGATTGTCATTGCAAGCTGATGAAAGATTGGTCACAAAAGTTCTGTTTTTGTTCGCTGTAAATTTCAAAAACATGTTACCAAAAAGGCATAAAAGCACAATCTGTAATTCAAATCCAAAGGTGACACCCATCAACACAGTGCTGTAACCATGCTTTAACTCCCACTCTAATGGCCTGGTCAAATATACACACGTGGACAAAATTGTTGGTACCCCTCAGTTAAAGAAGGAAAAACCCACAATTCTCACTGAAATCACTTGAAACTCACAAAAGTAACAATAAATAAAAATTTATTGAAAATTAAATAATCAAAAACAGCCATTACTTTTGAATTGTTGATTAACATAATTATTAAAAAAAACAAACTAATGAAACAGGCCTGGACAAAAATGATGGTACCTCTATAAAAGATTGAAAACTATTTGACCAGAGTGACATGATTAACTCAGGTGTGTCATTTAATTGACATCACAGGTGTTTCCAAACTCATAATCAGTCAGTCTGCCTATTTAAAGGGAGACAAGTAGTCACCCTGCTGTTTGGTGAAAAGGTGTGTACCACACTGAACATGGACAACAGAAAGCGAAGGAGAGAATTGTCCCAGGACATCCGAAAAAAAATTATAGACAAACATCTTAAAGGTAAAGGCTATAAGACCATCTCTAAACAGCTTGAAGTTCCTGTGACTACAGTGGCTCATATTATTCAGAAGTTCAAGACCCACGGGACAGTAGCCAACCTCCCTGGACGTGGCCGCAAGAGGAAAATTGATGACAAATTGAAGAGACGGATCGTTGGAATTGTATCCAAAGAGCCCAGAGCAACCTCCAAAGAAATTAAAGGTGAACTCCAAGGCCAAGGTACATCAGTGTCAGATCGCACCATTCGTCGTTGTTTGAGCCAAAGTGGACTTCATGGGAGACGACCAAGGAGGACCCCACTGCTGAAAAAAACTCATAAAAAAGCCAGACTGGAATTTGCAAAAATGCATGTTGACAAGCCACAAAGCTTCTGGGAGAATGTCCTTTGGACAGATGAGACCAAACTGGAGCTTCTTGGTAAGGCACATCAACTCTATGTTCATAGACTCAAAAACCAAGCATACGAAGAAAAGAACACTGTCCCTACGATGAAACATGGAGGAGGCTCAGTAATGTTTTGGGGCTGCTTTGCTGCATCTGGCACAGGGTGTCTTGAAAGTGTGCAAGGTACGATGAAATCTGAAGACTATCAAGGCATTCTGGAGAGAAATGTGCTGCCTAGTGTCAGAAAGCTTGGTCTCAGTCGCAGGTCATGGGTCTTCCAACAGGACAACGATCCAAAACACACAGCCAAAAACACCCAAGAATGGCTGAGAGAAAAGCGTTGGACTATTCTAAAGTGGCCTTCTATGAGCCCAGATCTGAATCCCATTGAACATATGTGGAAGGAGCTGAAACATGCCATTTGGAGAAGACACCCATCAAACCTGAGACAACTGGAGCTGTTTGCTCATGAGGAGTGGGCCAAAATACCTGTTGACAGCTGCAGAACGCTCATTGACAAATACAGAAATCGTTTAATTGCAGCGATTGCCTCAAAAGGTTGTGCAACAAAATATTAAGTTATGGGTACCATCATTTTTGTCCAGCCCTATTTCATTAGTTTGTTTTTTTAAATAATTATGTTAATCAACAATTCAAAAGTGATGGCTGATTTTGATTATTTAATTTTCAATAAATTTTTATTTATTGTTACTTTTGTGAGTTTCAAGTGATTTCAGTGAGAATTGTGGGTTTTTCCTTCTTTAACTGAGGGGTACCAACAATTTTGTCCACGTGTGTACAGGGTCTCCCAAAAAAATGTATACACACTTTAAATAACTGTAAACTAGGTGTTTATTATAATTTGCTTAATTTTCAACATGTGAAAGAATTTACAAACATTATTCTATTGTTTTGCCACTGCCTGTTCTCAAACTGGGCTGCACAGTGGGGTAGTGGTTAGCACTTTCGCCTTGCAGCAAGAAGATCCCCGGTCCAAATCCCAGGGTGGGCCTGGGATCTTTCTGCATAGAATTTGCATGTTCTACCTGTGCATGCGTGGGTTTTCTCTGGGTACTCCGGCTTCCTCCCACAGTCCAAAAATATGCTGAGGTTAACTGACTACTCTAAATTGCCCGTAGGTGTGAATGCGAGTGTGATTGTTTGTCTGTATATGTAGCCCTTCGACAGACTGGCGACCTGTCCAGGGTGTCCCCTGCCTTCGCCCGAGTCAGCTGGGATAGGCTCCAGCACCCCCCGCGACCCTAGTGAGGATAAAGCGCTGTATAGAGAATGGATGGATGGATGTTCTCAAACTGATGTCCGTTTTGGAATAGCACACATCATGAAACAGTTCCCTTGGTATTTACATGTATTCATGTTCAGTGGTTGCTCTCAATTCAGTGACTGTTGCAGGTCTCATTGCATAGACTTTGTCTTTTAGGTATCCCCATAAAAAGAAGTCTAGTGGTGTGAGGTTAGTAAGTTATCAGCTGCTAAAAGATGTATACATTTTTTGGGACACCATGTATATTAGAATTCGATTAATAATAGGTTTCTCTAAATTAGTCATTTTGACCATGGGAATACATAACTTTAATATCACCTTAAACTGACATTTTCAAAAAAAACTGTGAGATTGCCCTTTTCAACTCTAAATATGTGGGCTTGTAAATAACAAATGCATTAAGTTTCCTGCCACATAGACCCTAAATATTTCCTGCCATTATCGTCACCTCTCTCATTGCCTCATTTTTTTTTAATTCCCAGTTTTTTGTTGTTTTATTTATTTATTTATTTATTTATTTGGGGGGGGGGGGGTATTTGTTGCTGTTGTTTTTTTTTTTTATTGGTTGTATGTTTTTTTCTCCCTTATCTTTTCTGCATGACTGGTTCATTTTTCGGACTGGCCTGGGTGTGAGTCAGCGCTCCTGCGGTGAAATGGGAGATCGTGCAGGCATCACTGGTGGTAATGGCCAAGAGTCTACATGCAATCCAGACAGGAGGAGAGGAGTTGGCTGATAAGAGGACCTTGAATTTGATTTGGAGAAGAGGATGAAAGGGGAGGGCCAGAGAGAGGGCTAACAATGGGGTTGCTTAGGTAACTGACAGAGTTGGTTTTTGACTGGTTGATTGACAAACTAACTGGCAAAAAAAAAGGAGAATGTGCTCCACAATACGGCCAACAGGCATCAGAGAGGCTCTGAGGTCCACCAACAGCCCCGATGAGTAATAAGTCATGTAGCACTGGCTACCATGATGTCTTCCACTCCCTGCAGCACCTTCACTTGGGAGAGAAGGACAGCGAATATGGTGATGAGAGAAGAAGAGAAATAATAAGAGGTTTGGGAGAGGAAAAAGGCTAAGGAACATCTGCATTTTTGCATTATTTTTTAATCCAGGAACTTATTTGTCAATGCTTCTGCACATGTACATGTAAATGTGTACATGTGTTCATAGGGCAGTGTACATGCTTCCGTTTGTGATGTTATAGCTTTAGGGGAGAGCTCTCTGCAGGAAGATGTCCATTCCAGTCAAGCTATGCTACTGATCCCAGGCCACTGACTCTGCTCCCAGGCCCTGTCAGGTCCAGGTTCTCTCTCTCTCTCTCTCCCTTCTCTCACTTTCTTAGCACCTTCAATCACCCACCCACCTCTAACTCTGTCTCAGAGTTGACAGCTTGGCCCCAACAGCTCGCTAACCACATTACCTGAACTCACCACAGTCATTATCCTGCACTGGACCCAGTGGAGCTTGAAAGTCATTCCAACCTCTCTGCTGGTAGAGGTTAATAGGTGTGTGTATGTGAGATAACATCCCAAAGGCTGTGTGGCATCGAGCAAACCTTAGAATACAGCTCTTTACCAGGACAGGTGCCCGAATGTGTTTTTATCCTCTTTTCTTCAATATTCAATTGACACTTGGGCAGTTCTGTGTCAGTTTTAGTGATAAGAGAAAGCCGCAAGTGTCCAGAACATGACTGTGCATGCAAAGGCATAAATGCATAAACAATGCACCTCCTCCTCTATAGGAGACTGATATTTAGGAAGTAAAACTTTCTCATTTCCACATAAAATGCTGCTATTTACAGTAAAACAGTCTGCAATTGCCCTTATGAAGCAAGTCAGGAGCAAAGGTCCAACATATACAAATATACCCTTATTCTATGAATTATTTACAGCTAAAAAAAAACAACAAAAAAAAACATTTAAGTGGTCAAGGACAGCTATTTTGTGCATATCAGCAACTCTTAATCATGGACTACTTTCATGCCCAACAATTACAATTTACAGTGTTTCTTGTCAGTGCGGTCTAAAAACAGATACAGTACCAAGCAAAAGTATTTCACCAGAAATGTTCCATTTTTGCATATTTGTCACACTTAAATGTTTCAGATTATTAACCAGATTTTAATGTAAGACAAAGATAACCCAACAATATGCAAAATTCATTTTAAATGATGTTTTAATTTATCAAACAAAAAATGCTGCCCAGCCCCATCTTGCCCTATGTGAAAAAGTAATTGCCCCCTTAGTTGCCTATCTATCAAATGACCCGATTCATTCTTTAATTGGGTTCACTTTCGCCAGCCACATCCATTTATGATTACTGCCCGGCTTGTTGAATCTAAACATCATTAAATAGAACCTGTCTGGCATCGTGAAATAGCTAAAGTGCCTTAAAAAGTAGCACTTGATGCCATGTTGTAAAGAGATTCAAGAACAGAGGAAAAAGAAAGTCACTGACATGTATCAGTGTGGAAAGGCTTACAAAGCCATTGCTAAGGCTCTGGAACTCCTGAAATCCACAGTGAGAGACATTATCCACCAAAGGAGAAACATGGAACAGTGGTGAACCTTCACATGAGTGGCCGGCCCACCAACATTTTTCCAAGAGTGCATCAACATCTCATCCAGGAGGTCCTAAAAGAACTCAGATGAACATGAAAACATCTGCAGACCTTATTGGCCTCAGTTTAGATCTGTCTACATGATTCCACAACAAGGAAGACACTGGACAAAAATGGCGTCATGGGAGAGTTGCAAGGTGCAAACCTCTCATGACCAAGAAGACCATAAAGGTTTGTCCAGCAATTGCACAAAAAAAAAAGTCTCAATGAGCTCCAAGCCTGTTGCTTAACATCCTGTGGACTAATGAGTCAAAAGTGGAACTTTTTGGAAGACATGGGTCCGCTACATCTGGCGTAAAGCTAATACTGCATTCCACAGAAGAACATCATACCAGCAGTGAAACATGGTGGTGACAGTGTGATGGTTTAGGGCTGCTTTGCTTCCACAGAACCTGGACAACTTATCATTATTGATGGACCCATGAATTCTGCTCTCTATCAGAAAATCCTCCCGGAGAATATCCACCATCAGTTCTTGACCTAAAGCTCAACACAAATGGTTCATGCAGCACAACAATGGCCAAAAGCACACAAGCAAGTCCACATCTGAGTGGCTCAAAAACAAAAAAACTAAATTAAGGCCTTGCCACAATCTAAACTGGATTCAAGTCTAGTCAAAGTCCAGACTTGAATCCAATTTAGATTGTGGCAAGACCTTAAAAGTGCAGTCGATACTGGAAACCATCTAATGTGCCTGAATTATAACTTTTCTGAAGATAAGAGTATGCCAAAACTCTTCCAAAGTGATTTTTAAAAAAATATCAAAGCAATAAACATTTAACTGCAGTTGTTGCTATCAAGAGTGGGCCAACCAGTTATTAAGTTTGGGAGGGGGGGCAATTATTTATTCACAAAGCTGATAAAGGTTTTTAATAATTCTTAAACAAACCATAATTAAAAAACAACATTTTGTGTGTTATTGCTGTCTAACATTCAATAAATATCAATATTAATTTGAAGATACGGAACGTTTAAGTTTGACAAATATGCAAAAATATAAGAATTCTATACTTTTGCATGGTACTGTCTATAAAACAAATGCACATTTTACATACGTTAGCAGCTCTTTAGTCCACGTATGCATACAAAAATAAAATATTATCTAAGTTGTTATGTAATTTTGGCTATGATGGAATCCATACACAGTCAGAGAAGAACTAAATGGGTATATATCCAATAATAATAATCAGAATCATAAATCAGTACAGGTTTGATAAATTGGCAAAGTAATATGTTGATTGAACTCCATTAGCAAGCACATTAATTACAGTTGAACTCCAGCTATTTACATTCTGATATATAAGATCAAATCAGTCACTTTATCTAATGTTTCTCCTAATTATGGTGAAATTTTAGTTAAAGTAAAATGAGAGATAGAAAATGCTATAACTCTAACCGTGCCTTGTGATATTTGGTAAAGAATAGTTGCTTAATAAAGAGACTCTGTTTTCTTTTAGGGCCAAAAATGATTGTGCTACAACACAAACTAAATGAAACTCTCCTGTTGTGTATCATCTGTGTTGCTGTCATACTTAAAGTTTTACCCTATATTCTGCCAACTTGCTTTAGGCTGCATGTAGCTGTCAAACAAGATGTGCTCAGGACATAGCACGAACACGATGTACGAAGCCAGCTATGTCACCACAGAGAGTATGGTTGCTTACACAAACATTACATCAGACATGTCACTAGGAAGAGGTAGAAAGGCTGAGATGGATGGATGTGTTACCTTCATTCTGCTACAACACAGCCCAGACAAAGTGAAGGACAGGCTAGCCATAGACATTGCACCAAATTGCATACCTACTTTTAATGGATTTAAAGATATATCTATTTTTGAGCTCCAACACGTGGTCGATGTACCTTCCTAAACATCCAAACAGCCAAGCTGACAGATAATTATCGGCAGGAATCTGGGAGAACTAAACTCATTAACAAGAGGAGATTTTAGTTTTCCTTTAAGGGCAGGAAATCTCTACATTTAAATCCTCTGCATTAGTAGCCAATTACATAGCTGAAAAAAAATGACCCGGGGTAGTTTGGTGTCCAAGGTTGTTTGTGCTGACATTCTGCTTTTCAAATGCCAGTCTGTTAATTATGCAAATGTTCTACAGGGCCACTGTATCAATATATACATAGGTCCATTTATGTGTGCACACACCCATATATCCTCTGAGTTATTAGGGAGACTCAGCCCTTGTTTCAATACAATAAAAATAACTGAAATATGAAATAACCTCTCCAACTGCGGAAAGCCTCCTTCTCCAGCATTCCTTTCAGACTCTCAGGCCTTCACTCTCCTCCCCTGTCCTTTTTTGTGGTGCAGCTCTTTGCATGGCAATGCTATGCAACACTGGCCAGCTTTAGAGAAGGCAAGTCCACATTGCATTAATTCTGAGCAGAGAGAAATCCGGTATCAGACGTAATGGGTTTGATTCCAAAGCCCTGGGGCGATGTTCTGCGCTGCTGTAATGGTGGTGGGAGTCGGCAAAGATCCTGCACTCATCACAACGCTGCATAACACACGTACAAACACACTCTCTTCCTTACCATGTCTGCCCTCTCCTTCCTCCCTTTTTGTTTACTCTACCTTCATCTCCATCCCTCGATTTTTCTCCTGCCTTGGATGACCAGAGGTGTACTCCACCCTGCCTCTGACTCTTCCCAACCTCCATGCCATGTTGTCCCCTAATTACTGTCACTAAACAAGGGGCTTTGTCCCCAGCAGTTCTCAATTAAGAGTCTGCTGCTCATTTGCAGATGGATGATTGTTTTCTTTTTCTTCCTCTATGACTTTGCCTCTTCAGCTGAGGCCAGATTTATTCAGATAGTTTGGAGAAGGTATCAAGGGATAATGTTGAGTAAGACCCAAGGTAAGTTTCTCTTTCTTGTTTTTATTTTCTTATTTTAATTAAAGGGCAGCCTGACGTAATGAGTGGGACATGTTTCCACGACAACATATGATTGATTAAGAGAGTGATAGTCCAAGTGTCTGCTCCATCACACTTTAAATGAAAGAAATCCATCCAACCTCACGAAACAAACATACTGTTAGGTATTTTAAACACAAGTGTGATTTGATATTCAATGAAATAAACTATATTGCCAAAGTACTGGGATGTCTACTTTTACACACGCATGAACTTTAATGACCATTTTTAATCCATAGAGTTTAATATCTGGTTGGCCCACTCTTTGCATCCATAACAGCCTCAGCTCTTCTGGGAAGATGGTCCACAAGGTTTAGGAGTGTATTTATGGGAATTTTTGAAAATTCTTCCAGAAACACATTTGTGAGGTCAGTCCCTGATGTTGGATGGGAAGGCCTGGCTCTCAGTCTCTGTTCCAGTTCATCCCAAAGGTGTTCTATCATGTTGAGGTCAGGACAAGTCAAGTTTCTCCACACCAGACCCACTCATGTCTTTATTGACCTTGTTTTGTGCCCTGGTACAAAGTCATGGTGGAACATGAATGGGGACACCCTGGACAGGTCGCCAGTCTGTTGCAGGGCCATCCCCAAACTGTTCACACAAAGTCGAGAGCATGAAATTGTCCAATATGTCTTGGTATGCTGAAACATTAAGAGCTGCTTTCACTGGAACTAAGGGGCAAAGCCCAACCACTGAAAGACAACCCCACACCATCATCCCCCCTCCTCCAAACTTTACACTTGGCACAATGTAGTCAGGTAAGTACCATTCTCCTGGTAACCGCCAAACCCAGACTTGTCCATCAGATTGCCAGACAGAGAAGCGTGATTGGTCACTCCAGAGAACACATCTTCACTGCTCCAGAGTCCAGCGGTGGCAAGCTTTACACCACTGCATCTGACGCTTTGCAATGCACTTGATGTAAGGTTTGGATACAGCTGCTCGGCCATGGAAACCCTTTTCATGAAGCTCTCTACACACTATTCTTGAGGTAATCTAAAGGCCACGTTAAGTTTGGAGGTCTGTAACGGTTGACTCCTCAGAAAGTTGGGGATTTCTGCACAACGTGCACCTCAGCATCCACAGTCTCCACTCTGGGATTTTAGGTGGCGTACCACTTCCTGGTTGAGTTGCTGTTGTTTCCAATTGCTTCCACTTTGTTATAATACCATTAACAACTGACCGAGGAACATTTAGTATTAAGGAAATTTCATGAATGGGCTTACTGCACGGTACCATGCTTAAATTCACTGAGCGTGACCCATTCTTCCAGAACTGTTTGTAGAAGCAGTCTGCATGCCTAGGTGCTTGATTTTATACACCTGTGAAAATGGAAGTGATTGGAACACCCAAGTTCAACTATTTGGAGGAGTGTCCCAATACTTTTGTCAATATAGTATATCTGACATATATAAAATGATGTGCTACACTCTGAATTAGTGTTTAACTTAGTGGAACTCTGTTACGCTTGTACAGTATCTCCTTGCTTTATCATGCATTTAACAACTTTAGCCTGGTGTTTTTCTTCGAGGAATGGAAGCAGGCATAGGATTTCTGGGGTGGAAGTAAAGCTTTAAGGATCTTTGAAGACAACATCCTGCATGCCTTATGGTATAGGATGGATCTTCTGCATTATCCAGCCATTTCATAAATGCAGAGACTTTGGGAAAAAAAATCATGAAACATAAGTAATAAAACAGCACCCAGAAACATCTTGAGTCTTTATTTATATCCTGAATTGTGTGCTGGGTCTGTTTTCCATACAGTTTTGGGGGAGATTACACCTTCTGTCACATGTCCTGGCAGCCTAAAAATGAAGCTTAAGTGCCTCTAATGTTGCATAACCAAAACACTGTCCCCTGGCTGCCCCCCTCCCCAGCATCTGCAGAAAGAGAAGGGTTTCCCTGCGCTCACCATGAAGAGGGGGAAGCATAAGTTTACAGCTCTCTCTGTCTACTGACGCTAACCTTATTATTGTGATGTATGATGAGGGAAAACAGAAGAGCAATGGTGCCTGCCTCCTCATCACCTCGCCTACCCGTGAACAGCAAACAGCTTAACTGCCTGTGAGGTACTGTCTGTTGTGCACTTGTGCACAAGCATACTTATTATTACACTACAAAAACACGGTCCTCTACACACCAGATGGGTTCCCCAGTGTCTTCAGCCTGGTGGCTCCCTTCCTCCATACATCACCTTTATGCTATCTTCTCTACCTAACATTACCTCTCCATGCTAACCGGGGGATTCCAGCCTTAAAGAAAAACCTGCCAGCTCTGGACCATCTGTGAGAAAGAGAGAGCATCTGTTAGCAATGCATGAGGTTTGACATTTTAAGAGAGCACCTTATTCATTTAATGACAGTGCCAAAAGTTAGATAAATGTTCACAGAGCCTTAATGCTGAATGCTTAGTTATATTGTTCACTTCTGTACTGGTCGGGTTGCACAGTGGCTTGGTGGTTAGCACTTTCGCCTTGCAGCTACAAGATCCCAACCTGTGCCCCGACCTTCCTGAGATCTTTCCGCATGGAGTTTGCATGCTCTCCCTGTGCATGCTGGGTTTTTTCCAGGTTCTCTGGCTTCCTCCCACAGTCCAATAACATGCTGAGGTTAATTGGTGATTCTAGATTGTCTGTAGGTGTGAATGTGAGAGTGATTGTCTCTATGTGTCTCAGGGTGTCGCCTGCCTTCAACTTAAGTCATCTGGGATAGACTCCAGCCCCCTGTGACCCTAATGAGGATTAAGTGGTGTATAGATCATGGATGGATGGATTTCTGTACTGATGTCTGTGTTATGTGACATGTGTCGAAACTACTGAAAAAAATAATCTGTGCTATTTTCAAATCAGAAGCATGGATGAATTAGGTGGTATACATGCAAGAATTTAAAGTTGGATTGTAGAACTTTCCAATATCAATGAACATTTATTATATTTGAGCCCTTCCCCTTCCCTAGTACAATAGTGATTAAGGATATGAGCACTAGGTACATGTTCTCATTTTCCAGGATTGGGAGTTTTAAATCAAATGCATGTGGTAACAAGACCAATGATGATTTGCCAGAACTGGTGAGGGGAAAACTGTACTGGAGAGGACTCACGGCAACTTATTATTTTCTTTTTAGAATACAACTCACTGGTTTGAACTAAACTAATGGTTTTGAACCTTTTATTCCTTCCAAAAAGCTGTACATAGTCCTGTCATATTTTAGGTTTCTATGAGTTGTTATCAGCTCCCTGAAATAGAAATTTCATCCTGTAAACCCCTTACATGATTTCATTTCAATAAATGTATCAATGATCCAATACCTCAGCAGAAATTAATGACTAGAGAAAATCTGCAACAACAAAAAAAAGATTTGTGTATCAAAACTTTATTTGCCTTCTTTTCTCTTCCATTAACAATGTGACAAAATCTCAGATTTTTCTGCTGTCCTTGTAAATAAAACTGGATGTAAAGTAGTTCAATCTATTTCCCACAGGAGCTACAGCACTAGCATGCTGCTGACAAACTGATCCTTCACTACTATTAATCTGATGGTGTCATATATAACAATGTATCAGTCAGACTGAACAAACAAGTTCTTTTACTTGAAAACTTGGACTATATTTTTGCTGCTATTTATACATTTTTACTTAAGTAGGATCTTTCATGCAGGAATATTGCATTGGTGCATTTACTTAATTTAAAGATCTAAATACCTCTTCCATCATTTGTGACAAAGTGTATGAACATATTTCTCTAAAGCTTTATTTAAAACTTTTTTTAAGGAAAAACTGATTTTTCAATGAAGATAACAATCATAAATACAGTCTAGACATTGTTAATGTGGTAACTGACTGTTCTAGCTGGAAATAGCTGATTTTTATGGAATATCCACATAGGGGTACAGAGGAACATTTCCAGCAATCATCACTCCTGTGTTCTAATGCTACATTATGTTAGCTAATGGTGTTGAAAGGCTAATTGATGATTATAAAACCCTTGTTGCAATTATGTTAGCACATGAATAAAAGTGTGACTTTTCATGGAAAACATGAAATTGCCTGGGTGACCCCAAACTTTTGCAAGCCTTTATGGGTGGCCATGCAAGCAGGCTAGTGTATTATTATTACTGATTACATTAGTGTGAATGGACAGCTGTTTGATAAATGGTTGGAAAATGTGGTTGTAAATATTGTGCACACATGGTTTTATTTTTATTTCCAAAATGTATGAAAATATTCTATAAATTTGCATATTAAGCTCAGAGACATTTTATAGCCTTAATTAAGTAGTCCTGGTGAAGATTTGAGATGTAAATTAGCACTGTGCTATAATCTGGCATATTTACGCCCATTTCTGAACAAATGGGCGTTCATTAATATACACTGTCCCTACCAAATAAAGAAATACTGATACTGGTGTAAAGACTTCAACAAGATCAGATAGGTTAATTATTGACTGTTTATACATTCTTGAGGTGCATCCATCTGAAATTTGTGAGTCAAGAATTTGGAAATATATGGATGACTATCCAACTCCTGATTTCTCCCTGCACAGTAGGTTATACTAAAACCTTACAGGTCAGATTAAGATCCCAGCTATGGTTGAGACATCAGGTTAGCCAATGAAGGTCTGTTTCATGTCCTTGGCAAGCACAAGTCTTGTTGCTATCTGTAACACAATGGAAGAGGGAATTGTCTACTATATAATGTGGAAATTCTGTCATTTCTCTGGATTTGGTCATTAGATCAAACTCTCTTTAATAACATGGCAATGTTATTAAAGAGAGCCAGCCAAATTAGAAGAGTTGCCCCTGTTTCATTACAGTCAGTGTTCATGTACGTGTGCTGATGAATTATTTATATTAATAGATACCACACAGAAGCTTTAGGATAGGCATCTTTTCCATGAGAATAAACAAGAGAAATCACACACCATCAGTCTATAAATAGCAGCTGTGATTTTTTTTCTTCATATTGTATTATTTATTTATTGCTTGGGGATATAGTTGCATTTTTACAGGTCAGACTGTGATCTTCTTTTAAGACTTTGCATGGAGGCATCTCAGGGGTGTTGTCCTTGCTCTTTGAAAGAAAGACCTCTTTAATCTCAAAAAGCAAGAGAGCATCTTCTGAAGGAATTGTTGGTTGGATGAGAGGGCTTTATGGGTCATTCCAGAACTAGAGGATATTTTACATCCCACTAATCAAATTTCAAATAATCCATGTACAAAATACTAAAACATGCAGTTGTTGTGAAAATGTACTTGTCCTGAGACCAAATCTAAAAAAAGGAGAAAAGAATGTTTGAATCTTAAATAAAACAGTTTAAATGAAATTTCAATCTCCTTTTAGTGTATTTTTTTTCATTGATGTCTCTCATAATTGCCAGAACATCTTTTAAGCAACATAATATTTTAAATAATAGTTATTATGCATGAAACATGTGTCTCACAACATGCACACAACTCTATTAGCATAACCTTTAAGAAGAAAAAGAAAACAGTGAATCACATGAAATGCAGGAATTAACATCATCAGTTTTCCAAAAGAATGGATAGAGCAAAGCTACGTCCTCTCTTCTATTTTTTTTATTTTTAGAACATTGTCAGCCTTGACTGAATGTCTCACTCTAATGCAGCCCTGTTATGCATATTATCGATTCTATATTATATTAAGACAAATTCTTTTCACTTTTTTCTTGACTTTTTTACATCAGTAAATTTGTGTTGTTGGTCAGCAGTAACAGCTAGCTACACACGTGGACAAAATTGTTGGTACCCCTCAGTTAAAGAAGGAAAAACCCACAATTCTCACTGAAATCACTTGAAACTCACAAAAGTAACAATAAATAAAAATTTATTGAAAATTAAATAATCAAAAACAGCCATTACTTTTGAATTGTTGATTAACATAATTATTTAAAAAAACAAACTAATGAAACAGGCCTGGACAAAAATGATGGTACCTCTATAAAAGACTGAAAACTATTTGACCAGAGTGACATGATTAACTCAGGTGTGTCATTTAATTGACATCACAGGTGTTTCCAAACTCATAATCAGTCAGTCTGCCTATTTCAAGGGAGACAAGTAGTCACCCTGCTGTTTGGTGAAAAGGTGTGTACCACACTGAACATGGACAACAGAAAGCGAAGGAGAGAATTGTCCCAGGACATCCGAAAAAAAATTATAGACAAACATCTTAAAGGTAAAGGCTATAAGACCATCTCTAAACAGCTTGAAGTTCCTGTGACAACAGTGGCTCATATTATTCAGAAGTTCAAGACCCACGGGACAGTAGCCAACCTCCCTGGACGTGGCCGCAAGAGGAAAATTGATGACAAATTGAAGAGACGGATCGTTGGAATTGTATCCAAAGAGCCCAGAGCAACCTCCAAAGAAATTAAAGGTGAACTCCAAGGCCAAGGTACATCAGTGTCAGATCGCACCATTCGTCGTTGTTTGAGCCAAAGTGGACTTCATGGGAGACGACCAAGGAGGACACCACTGCTGAAAAAAACTCATAAAAAAGCCAGACTGGAATTTGCAAAAATGCATGTTGACAAGCCACAAAGCTTCTGGGAGAATGTCCTTTGGACAGATGAGACCAAACTGGAGCTTTTTGGTAAGGCACATCAACTCTATGTTCATAGACTCAAAAACCAAGCATACGAAGAAAAGAACACTGTCCCTACGGTGAAACATGGAGGAGGCTCAGTAATGTTTTGGGGCTGCTTTGCTGCATCTGGCACAGGGTGTCTTGAAAGTGTGCAAGGTACGATGAAATCTGAAGACTATCAAGGCATTCTGGAGAGAAATGTGCTGCCTCGTGTCAGAAAGCTTGGTCTCAGTCGCAGGTCATGGGTCTTCCAACAGGACAATGATCCAAAACACACAGCCAAAAACACCCAAGAATGGCTGAGAGAAAAGCGTTGGACTATTCTAAAGTGGCCTTCTATGAGCCCAGATCTGCACTTGGGAATCCCATTGAACATATGTGGAAGGAGCTGAAACATGCCATTTGGAGAAGACACCCATCAAACCTGAGACAACTGGAGCTGTTTGCTCATGAGGAGTGGGCCAAAATACCTGTTGACAGCTGCAGAACGCTCATTGACAAATACAGAAATCGTTTAATTGCAGTGATTGCCTCAAAAGGTTGTGCAACAAAATATTAAGTTATGGGTACCATCATTTTTGTCCAGCCCTATTTCATTAGTTTGTTTTTTTAAATAATTATGTTAATCAACAATTCAAAAGTGATGGCTGATTTTGATTATTTAATTTTCAATAAATTTTTATTTATTGTTACTTTTGTGAGTTTCAAGTGATTTCAGTGAGAATTGTGGGTTTTTCCTTCTTTAACTGAGGGGTACCAACAATTTTGTCCACGTGTGTAAATATCTAGCTTCTACTCCTGAGAAAAAGCTAACATTAGCATGGATTAGAAACCCTGTTACTGTGATTAGAGTAACAAATAAAACATGGAATAAAAATGGTACCACTGATGCCTAAGCTGAGCCAATCAACCCTTTTATAGTTTATTATTTATTACTGATAAATATGTAGCAGACAATTATAAGAGTAGGTTTGCTTTTCAAAAATTCTGGAATAACCCATATTTTCACACTGAGGTTGCTGCCACTGTCAGGCTGTGTGTTCCTTTAGGGGTCAGCTGAAATGTCCACGTCCAGAAATGGTATTAGGTGCATGACATGAAAATAAATTAGAAGGCCTCTGCAGATGTCTGCTGTTACTGAACGTCTGTTTGTTCTGTCCCTGAACGCATTCTCAGGAAATAATGGTCTCCATAAGAATTAATCTAGGATCCACACTACTACAATGGCTGGCGGCCAGCTGAGTGATGTGTGCGGTTTAAACGGCCCCCGCATCCTGCCCGCTTATCTGGAGGTGTCCCGATAACCACTCGGCTCTCTACTCATCTTGTCTGGCTGTCTTTTTTTTTTTTTTTTTTTTTTTTTTGCAGTATTCAAGCCCTCCTCCACCTCTTCCTCCTCCTGCTCTTCTCTTCCTCCTCCTCCCCTCCCTCTCCCAGTAAGTTCGATGTGATCGGCTCTGGGCCCTGCCGTGAGTTCTCGGTGCGGGCGACAGCGCTGCTGAACATGGCGTCAGACGGGATGATTTTAACGAACCACGACCACCAAATCCGGGTCGGAGTCTTGACAGGTAAAAAGCCGAAATGCCCATTGGCTCTTTCATATTTCCTTGAATTCTTTTCCTCTGGCTGTGCGCACGGACCTTCATACATGTCGGCTGGATTTTGCGTGGCGGCGGCGGCTCCGGGTCTCTCGATGGTTTCTGCAGCCTCTTGAAGGCGACGGTGATTTAAAGGCTTGCATTCTTCTCACTCCCTCTCTCTCTCTCTCTCCCTCTCTCTCTCCCTCTCTCTCTAGCGGTATGCAATCGTGTTCATGCTACATGATATCCCAGTGCTTATGCGGTTGAAGCAGTAAATGTGGGCTCTGCATTGGTCTGTGTCCGCTCCTGCAGTTTTCATGTCGAGCCGCTCTCTCTGCTGAAGAAGAAAAAAGCGCTCAGTTTATGTGTGTTGAATAATTCATGTCCCGATCTGTTTGTCAGAGCTGAAAATTACAGCTGACTGTGTGTTGTGTGGCTGCTAAGGATGCCCAGGCTATAGATTGTATTATTGACACCCAGCTGACCACAGCGATTTTGAAGTGTTGCTCACGACAGCTGCTGAAGGTGGATGTGCTGCTGCTGCTGCTGCTGCTGCTGCTGCTGGTGATGAGCGCATCCTTGGCCTAACAAGTGCAGCGGATTATGTGAGAAAATGTGTGGAAATGCGTGTAGACGTCGGATGTGCCTTGTTTTTTGAATGGCAGTGCCGAACGACAGCTTTTACATGACATATGATTCGGGCTCTGGCTGCTGGATGGGGCTAAACATACGGGTGAATCCTCTTGACGCGATGACGGCGCGTCTTTCACTTACCAATATCGGAAAGCTTTTCCGCTTGGATGCGACGTGCGGCTATGAGGATGGTGTTAGCTGTGCCCGCTGCCGGCCTTCATTTCCCCTGTGTGTCAGCTAGTTTGTAAAAAAAAAGAAAGAAAGAAAGAAAAAAGCCTGCTGCTTTGTCGTGTTTTCGATTGTCAAAAGGGGCAAAAAAAAAATCACGGTTGCGGGGAGACTGGATTGTGATGGTGGGGTGGATGCATGATAAAGGCTGTCCAAAGGAATATCCCCTCCTTCTCCTCCTCCTCCTCCTCTCCACAACCCCCTCCCGCACCCTCTTTCTCCCCCTCTCCCTCTCTCTCTGTCTCTTCCTCTCTCTGTCCATCCTGTGTGAGGCTGGGTCGATCACTATTTCATGAAAGCCGTGATCTCACACCCATACGGTATTCCTCTGTATGGAAATCCGGTATGGAGGAGGTGGTAGGCGGTGTGTAGCGATGGAGGAATGACTGTGTCGGCCTGTGCTAAAATGTTCCAGGGAAACCCCCACCACCGACAACACCAACACCACAGCCACTCGTCTCCTGCTCCATCCCTCCTCCTCCTCCTCCTTTCTTGGAGCTGGAGAGGCAGAGCGCTGTCCGCGGTGCTGAAATCCAGCGTCACTCACAAATCAGTGCGGTACTGACCCCAGCACGGTAAATACTGCATGAGACAGATACACCCGGGGATGTAGAGGAGAGTGAACCCGTCTCAAGTCACTTTTTTCAAACTCTACATATCGCCTCGTATAGCTGTATTACAAGGAATTTGGTGTAATCGAAAAGAAAATGCTGATGACTCTAAAGAGGAAATAAACAAGCTTTTCTGTTGGTTTCTGTTTATGTAGGTCGTTGTTTGCCTTATGTTCATCACCACCTGTAGGTCAAAGTACACGCATCCCTTTTTTGAACACTACATTAATGGTCGCACAAATTTCTCTATGTGTCATCAGTCACTTGAATCAGCAATTGTATCCCCAGCGTAACAACAGATTGCCACTTTGATTTGACTGTGCAGTGTTGACAGTTGCGGCATACATATGCCGATGTTAAAACGTGCAGGGACAGAACCGACAGGCTTACTTGTCTTTGTGACGTATTTGTGTGTGTATATGGAGTAGGAGGGCTCGCACTGTCAGGGAAACAAGGCATCTGCGTGAGGAAAAGGCAGCAAGAAAATGGTGCACACTGGCATTAGGATTCCATGTTTTACCTGACCTTTGCTTTGTAGGAATTTAATCATGACAGGATTACTCATGGTTACAAATGTCATCATGTGATTCTCTCATTTTTGAGAATTTTTGTGAGTTGATGCATTTTGACTGCAAATACTCCCCTGCTGCACCACCATGAAGAGGCGAAGCTCAAAATATTCAGGCTAACTGAGTCTTTCTTACAACCCAGAACCTTGTTGCGACACCTCACACTAATATTTCCACAGTGTTCAAACCGTTATGCTGCTGAGGTATGGGGTCTGTGTGAGCAGAATGCTAATGGAGTCTGGAGGATGCTCCATTTCCCTTCCTGCCATGGCCAAAGGTCAGCCGTCCACTCCTCCATTCAGTCATCAGAGAGCAGATGAGACCTTGGCTCACCCTTCTCCATCACTTAGTCCTACGTCCCTGTAGACAGGTGACAAAGCCCAGGGAACATCTCTGTTTAGATCCTGGACACAGTGCAGAGGCTGACACTTCCAAGTATGTGTGTGTAATGTTATGTGTGTGTCTATCATATTTACTATCATTATCTTTGGGGTCATGTGGCCTCATTTGGTGTTTAACAACTCTAAATAAATGATTAACATCACTGTATTTCTTCATAATTACTTTTCCTAATTCAATGAGGACAACTGGGTCAACATAAAATTAATGTGATGATGTTTTCAATGTCCTCCACACATACACTACTGTTCAAAAGTTTGGGGTCACCCAGGCAATTTCATGTTTTCCATGAGAGCTCACCCTTTTATTCATGCGCTAACATAATTGCAACAAGGGTTTTCTAATCATTAATTAGCCTTTCAACACCATTAGCTAACACAATGTAACATTAGAACACAGGAGTGATGGTTGCTGGAAATGTTCCTCTGTAACCCTATGTAGATATCCCATTAAAAATCAACTGTTTTCAACTAGAATAGTCATTCATTGGGGGCGGCATGGCTCAGTGGCTAGAGTGGCTGTCTTGCAACCGGAGGGCTGCCGGTTTGATCCTCGGCCCGTCGTGCTCATGTCGAGGTGTCCCTGAGCAAGACATCGAACCCCTAATTGTTCCTGATGGGTCATGGTTAGTGCCTTGCATGGCAGCTTTCGCCATCAGTGTCTGAATGTGTGAATGTGACGTATCATGTGAAGCGCTTTGGGTAATTTTCAGGTATAGTAAAAGCTCTATATAAATACAGACCATTTACCGCACTAACAATGTCTCGACTGTATTTCTGATTCCTTTAATGTTATTTTCATTGAAAAAAAAACAGTTTTTCTTGTTCTTTCAAAAATAAAAACATTTCAAAGTGACCCCTAACTTTTGAAAAGGTAGTGTATTGTACAGATCAGTGTTCTTTGGGGTCGATTTGACCACAGGTTTTTAGCTGTATAAAGCATATAAGAAATATCACCATTTTACACAATTTTTGTTTTGCTTGTATTGAGTGATGTTGAAGTCACTATAATAATGCAATGTTATAATCTTCAAAAAGCTTTAGTCCCCTAAACCTGTTGACATTGTGTTGGTTTTTCCTGGTGTCAAATTGACCCCAAACATAATACATGTTACTATTCTTGATAACAGAAATAATTTTTTATTCAAAATTCACAAAATATGTACTTTGAAATAATATAAAGCCATGAAAACAAACAAAGATATCTCTTTCCAATTTAAGGTCAGTCGGTGAGATTTTATTGTGATCTGCAAATTAAAAATAATTGCATAGCAGGTATTCTGGATGTATAAGGGGAGTGGGTGAGGAGTTGTTTTATTGAAAGGGCTGTTTAAGTAGTCAACAAACAGACATAAAGCACCTGACACATAAACTTAGGGAACAACTTTAATTATAATCATTTTTGGAGGCTTAAATTGCTGGAGTCAAATAGACCCCAAAGATAGAAAATGTTCGTAAATCTGAAGGTAATGGAAGGGTTAAAGAAGAGGTGGGGGTGTATCTGTGATGAGCGGGGGGTAAAACACGTGAAACAGAATAATTGGGTTGAACATGTTGTCACTTGTCAAAGACTTCACACTGAAAATGTGAGCTTTGTTAGGAGTGGATGAAAGCTTCTCATGCTCTGCTCAACCTATTATGATGTGTGTTTATATTTTTTGTCGTTTTCTGTCGACTTGTGTGTAAGCGCTTGTGTGTAATTTTTTTTTATATTGTTGTTATTTTGATGCATGAGTGCTCAGTAGCCACTTTCTAGCTGTCAGTTTTCTAGCTCTTTCAGTTTAGCATGAGTTTTAATTGTCCTATGCCTCTCTCCCTTGGCCTGCCTCAGGGTATAAGCACTCAGATACACACTTACTTTGTGTAAATATGCCTTCGTTTGTAGCTGCATATGTATTTGAGTGTTTATGCAACAGAACAATTGTAAACAAAGGGGTGAATTGTGGCTTTAAGTTTGTCACAGGCAAAGGACCATAAAAACACTTAAGTCATATTATATTTGACTTTCTTGTAGAGATGCTTGTTTAGTGGTATGACTTAGTATGATATATTGCCTTGAAAAGTGTTTTCTATATAAAAATTTGAACCTTTCCAGTGGTGTTTTTCTATGAAACCCTCTACCTACAAGAAGACCTTGCCTGGTCCTCTCGTAGGTAGAGGTGGATACACTACCGTTCAAAAGTTTGAGGTCACCCAGAAAATTTCATGTTTCCATGAAAACTCACACTTTTATTCAGGTGTTATCATAACTGCACAAGGGTTTTATAATCACCAATTAGCCTTTCAACACCATTAGCTAACACAATGTAGCATTAGAACACAGGAGTGATGGTTGCTGGAAATGTTCCTCTGTAGCCCTATGGAGAATTCCACTAAAAATCACCTGTTTCCAACTAGAATCATCATTTCCCACATTAACAATGTCTAGACTGCATTTCTGATTCATTTAATGTTATCTTCACTGAAAAAAAATGCTTTTCTTTCAAAAATAAGAGCATTTCAAAGTGACCCCAAACTTTTGAAAGGTAGTGTATACTTAAGTCTAATGAACACACGCTGAAAGAGAGAAATGGAGAGAGAGAGGCTGGAAACTGAGAGACAGAGAGCAACGCAAAAAATAACCATTCAGTGACTCTGTACACAGTCAGCATGTGCAGGGCCATACAGTGTTATTACACAGTAGTGCTCCATGCATAGGCCACAGATGCTTTTGGGTGTGTAGCTTGATTCACAGCTCATAGAAAGCTCCAGTGAAGCTAGAGAATGTGTGGGTTAATTCTAGCCTTCCTCAAAGAGATGTGGACACAGACTCAGTGCTGAGCGCCAGTGCAGGAAAGCTCCAATCTGCATCAGACAGCACACATTTTTCCATCTTCTTTCTCTTTCCCTGTGTCCATCATCCCTCTCTCTCTCTCTGTCTCAGTTCTATTTTTTTTTTTTTTTTTTTTTTGCTCTTATTGTATCTTCCTTGGTTGTAAAAACTGAGAGAGGCTCTTGTGAGAGGGTTGTGTAGGTGGTTTTCCAAACTTACATGTCTGTCACACAGACATAACTTGACGTCATACAGGCTTCACAAAACAACTACATTTAGCTCACTCTCTCAATCCTTCTGTTACGTTGGATCATGAGAGGTTGCCCTAGAAAGCAATTTTAAAAAGAGTATTTTTTTCCATAAAACAGCACGTTTCAGAACCTACAAATACAAACTGTGCTTTTCACCAAACCACAGTTTGACAATGGCTCATATTGAATATTTTCATATTGAAACAAAGTATGTGTGCATAACAAATCATATCCTACAATGTAGATGACTTTTGCTTGTCTGCGAGTGTGCATGCTCACGGAGTTGCGAACATGTATGTATACTTGCTTGTACAGTGGTGGAAAAAAAGTTTTCAGACACCCTTAAAATCTTGACAAAGTCTCAAATATTATCATGAAATTTTTTTGTAAAAACATTGTTTTTGTGTTTCGAAAGGTGTGGCTGCATTAGACAGGCACAAACAAATACAAATGAGTGTTTTGTTTATTATTAACAAGAAAAACGAACTAAATTAAATTCTTGACAGTTTCAATATGCCAGTTCTCAACATTGTCAGCATCAAAATTAACAATAGAACAGAGAATGTGTTCAAAATTGAACAAAAATAAACTAATTGGCACATCATCAAATTAATATTTAGTAGTCCTGCCATTAGTACGCAGCAGCAGCATGCTCTGATGCTGGCTGGCATGTTCCCCAAGAGCCTTTCACACTGTTTAATCTTGTTCCATTCTTCTTGAATTACTGCTTTAAATTCTTCTAAATTCTTTGGTATACACTTTGAAACAGACCTTTTGATAATCGACCACAGATTTTCAACGGGGCTCATGTCCTGGGTTTGAGCTGGTCACTCTAAGACCTGGATACTGAGCTCCTGCAGCCAAGTTCGACGGACCCTGGATGTGTTCAAGGGGCATTATGTTGCTGAAACATCCAGTTTTGACCTTGACGAAACAGAGCAGAAGGGAGCATGTGAGTTTGGAGAATGGCACAATACTTGGCAGAGTTCAATGTGCCATCACACACAGTGAGATGACCAACACCAGCAGCACTGATGCGTCCCGAAACCATGATACTGCCTCCACCATGCCTGACAGTAGGTACTGTACATGCTGGAGATAATGCTTTTTTTTTCCACCACTGTATGTGTACTTGTTTGGTTGCAGATCGAATAACAACAATTTATTATGTTTTTCAACATAATTTAATCTCTTAAGTTTGTCCCAAGATCACCTCAAATACTTAGGCACTGACAGGCTCATGAGAGCAACCAAAGTCAAGTCAGCGACACGTGTGACAGAGTAAAGTGACCATCAGCACACGGCATGGGTGATTATGCAATGCACCAAGTAAAATGGCCTTTTTTGGTAATGGAAAGCAGTTGAAGGATTATGTCCTGGCTGTATAGGCAACTGCAAATATACTACGACTTACCGCTTGGGAATTATTCAATTTTAGTGTATATTGTTTATTATTTTTATCCTTTATAATGCACATCAAGTGGATTTGGTTCACTGCACTGAACATTAAACAGTTTTTTTAATATGTAATTTTGCATGTTTTCCATATCATGATCTACTAGACTGGTGCAGTTGGGCAGTGGCAAGCAGTACTGCCTTACAGGAAAAAGGTTCTGGGTTCCTATAGAGGAAGCATAGGCTGCGCTGGCTTCCTTTCACAGTCCAAAGAGTTACAGGTTAGGTTAAATGGTGGCACTATCCATAGGTGAATGTGAATGGTTCTCTGTCTCCATGCATCAGCCCTGTGAGACCCTAAATGTACCCCGCCTCTTATCCAGTGTCAGCTAGGATCAACCAGCCCCCTGCAACCCTCTACAATGACTAGGAATGGGAGTCGGTGGATGATATACACTACATTGATATAGGAAAATAAATTGAGCTATATTGTGACATTAATTAAACACGTTTTCCAGTTCTTTTGTGGATCCTCAATTAATCTCCTCACTCTCTAGTGATAAGAAATAGTGATATTACATATACTGTAACAAGCAAACAATTGTCTACATCATTCATAAGCAAAAACATCGCTGAGTACTAGAGTATATGACAATCTGTCATTCTGAATTTAAAAAAATCAACCTGGATAATGTTCTCAGATTCAATTGAAGCATTTGTAATGTTCCATTGTCTACATTTTCAGGTTGCTCAAAGGGAATGACAAAAATACACATCAAAACTATAAAGCAGACTCAAAGAAGCAATTATCAACTCCCTAATGGCCGCTCCTCTCTTCCACTAGCATCACAATATTATCATTCCTCCCCATTTTCCTCTCAGTTGACACTGATATCCTGACAAAGCTGACATTGTGACAGGATAACAAAAACATAAACATTTGGTTCATTGGTGATATAAATAGACATGGTTTAGATGGGAATCAGTGAGCATGTGTCTAGCCACTAGCATTATTTTATTTCTCTTTTTTTCCTCATTTTAGCCAACTGTCTGTGTCCGCATGTAATTGAATCATCTCAGTGATTTCTTTGTGTTTTGCTTTCACGGTTATTGCCTGCATCATCACTGAAGTGATGGCTTTTAACAGGCTGTTGAATTGGAAGTAATATTGTAATCTGAAGGCCCATAAAAACAAAATGGTAACATTATTAGATCATAAGCAACCACCAAGATGGTTTGTTTGCTGTTATTTAGACTCTACAAATACTTTTATTTGCATGTGTTCAGACAGGTATTTTTGTTTTTATTGTAGTATGGATAGGGCTCATGCTTTTTCAGCAGTGGGAAAGTTGTTGAAGACCTCATGCAGGGTAGGATGATGGCTATGGACAGGAACCGGTTGAAGATTTTCGTGAAGACCGTAGAAAGCTGACCTGAACGTCCTTTTAGGGGCATCAGCTTTCCTCAGATTCACTGTTCTCAGCACACATCTCACCTCGTACTGCTACATAGTGAGGCTGTGGCAGGTGGGGTGCGTGCTGTTTTCACCTCAAAGTGGGCAAAGAAACAGCGAAGTTCCTCTGGTAATGGGGAGCCGCCGTTAGGAGTCATGAGGTTGCTGGTCTTGTCGTTGGTGATGTGCTGGATGCCCTGAAATACCAGCCAGGGGTCGTTGTCCTCGAAGTTGTCCTCGATCTTCCTCCTGTAGGCCACCTTTGAATTCCTGCTGCCTCTCTTCAGGTTGGCTCTAGCAGCATTGTATAGAGCTCTGTTATCAGATTGAAAGTGATATTACAGTCGTTGAGAAGAGATTTAAGCTCCTTTGTCACCCAGAGCTTTCTGATTTGGGCACAATCGGCAGTGTTTGTTGACAGTGACTGTCTCAATGCATGAGCATGAGGAGCATGAGGTCTTGTTGGAATACCCTAGCGTTTCTAAGACCAAAACTTCTGGCTGATGATTTTTTGATGAGATTTCCTGAAGGATATGGAGGCAATCCTCCTTCTTCATTATTCAGTTTACTTAGTATAAAGCGCCACTTCCACTGAAATAGCCCCAGAGCATAATACTGCCACCACCATGTCTGACTGTTTGATGGTAGGTTTGGTGTTCTTCAGGTTAAAGGCCTCAGCTTATTTCCTCCTAGAATATTTCTGATCATATATAGCTCAGGGTTTTGTTTCATCTAACCACAGACATTTCCTCCAGACTGGTTTTTCTTTATCCATGTGATCTGGAGGGAACTTCAGTCAAACCTTAAGGTGCCGTTTCTGGAGGAAAGTCTTCTTTCTTTCACAGCAGCCTCTTAGCTCATGGTGATGTTAGACACACTTAACTATGGACACTGACACCTGTGTTCCAGCAGCTTCTAATTCATTGCAGACCTGCTTTCAGGTGGTTTTTGTTGTCTCTTGATCATCTTGATCATTACTCTCTCTGCAGAAGGTGATTGTTTGCGTTTTCTTCCTGATCCTTCAGGTCATATGGGTTCTGTAAAGTATCTTGAGACAATCTAAATTGTAATTGGCAGTATACAAATAAAACTGAATTGAACTGATGGTCACAGTGACACAAGTCTGTCATGCATTTTACATTACAAACAATTGCTTGCACATATGATTTTGGGATCTGTAGCTGCTTTGAAAAGCTTCAAGTGACTTTCCTGATTTGTTCAATGATTTTCCTTTTCAAATCTGTGCGGAACTCGTGGCTGAGTCTAATCAGTGTATCAAATGGGCCCTATTTAAATTGGCTCAGAGGAGTCAGCAGCTGGAGTCAATTGTTATCACTCACAAGAAGTTAAGAGGCCATGCTTGTAAGAAAATTAGACGAACGCAACTTTCAACATCATCAAAACTTATATTTAAAGTTGCTTTATGTATGTTTTTGACCAAGTAGTTTTTCTTATAATTACAGAAGATCTATAGTAAATCTATGAAAGAATCAAAAGTCAGGATTGTTTTATTTTCTTTGAAACAAAGACGTGTGTTTTAAAGATTTCATCTTTGAAAACTTAGACTTATAGGAGTCACTGGAAACCCAAGACTGCCATAATATACACGATCTTTACAACTGTATGTAAACTTCTGTTTACAATTCCATATATTCACACATTATGCTCAATCATTTATGGAAGTTAAACAAAGTTGTTAAGTAATTCAAGTTTTAAACTGCACCGTATATTCAAAACAAGCCTGTTTTGTCTGCTTGTAGATTGATAGGCAAAAAGGGAAAATAAATTCTATTACAAATAAAATCTACAAGACAATAAAGACTGCCAGAAATGAAGGAGAGTGAATATTTTAAGTGTACATTGATACAAATATGTTCATAGCCTAGGCACTGATTTTTATTTTTTAGTGTTTTCTGCCACAGTGCCTTTTAAAATACTACACTGAAAATAACAAACACAGTTTTCTTTAAGCTGTATCTATTGTTTGGGGGTTTTATGGACTCCGTTAAAACAGCGAGTATTGTGATACCTCCACTTTGGTTGCCTAAGATTATTGTACTGTACTGTACTGTATTGAGTGTGTAGCACTCTGTAACAGAATGGAGGTTGTCACACAGCAACTTGCTGTTATGCTAATACTTTGCAGTAAGAAAAACAAAATCAGGAACCTAATGAATCTGGATAATAAAATAGTTGAGAAGATGCAGTCAGTACCATTTATCTGTCTCTCACTGAGAGCTCGAGAGGAGACTTTAACTCCCAGTTTTATCAGTTTTAAATCTGTTGCTAATGTTAGCCTCAATGGCTAGAATGTTTGTCAACTGCTCCAGGTACTTCTCTGATAATCATATCCATCCTGCTTTTACTATTTATTATTTTATTACGTCTCTGATAATCATATCCATCCTGCTTTTATTCTTTATTATTCTTTATTATTTTATTTATTATTATTTACATTAAAATATCTATCATTTTGATCAAAGCAGTTCCATTAAACTCTAAGGACTGAATTTTCCTTGGGATCTATCTATCTATCTGTCTATCTGTCTATCTGTCTGTCTGTCTATCTATGAGTGTGAAAGAGTTGAGACGAGTTCTGTAAACTCCTTTCACAGATTCATCACAGATTCATCTGAGCAGGCTATGAGTCCGACCTAATAGTCTCCCACAGTATCTCACCTGGACAAATAAGTGCAATCTGGCCTTTAGAGAGCGATGAGAGTTGGGTTTATGTAATATATTGAGTTGTAAGACATTTATGCTACCGTTCAAAAGTTTGGGGTCACCCAGACAATTTCATGTTTTCCATGAAAACTCACATTTTTATTCATGTGCTAACATAATTGCACAAGGGTTTTCTAATCATCAATTAGCCTTTCAACACCATTAGCTAACACAATGTAGCATTAGAACACAGGAGTGATGGTTGCTGGAAATGTTCCTCTGTACCTCTATGGAGATATCCCATTACAAATCACCCGTTTCCAGCTAGAATAGTCATTTATGACATTTACAATGTCTAGACTGTATTTCTGATTCACATGAATGTTAACTTCATTGAAGAACGGCATTTCTTTCAAAGATAATGATATTTCTAAGTGACCCCAAACTTTTGAACAATAGTGTATTTTTCCTCAAAATATTGTCAGGATAATTTATTGAAGAACAGCAGTAAAATACTACTAATACATTGTTCAACTGACTGAGGTGTAACAAAGACGTTTTCACTTTAAAAAGACACATTTTTACAATCTTCTGGAGAGGCAGCAGCTGGGTTCCCCTCTTTTTCTTAGGTGAGACCCATGCGATCACTTGTTTGAGACAATTTGCTGAGTGATGGTGATAGATAACAAGATAAAAGATACAAGTGGTGGTTTTAACCAATGAGTTGCTCTTCTGGTCTGTTTTGAGGTGTTGCTTAGGGCTGAAGGCCCAGAGCAAGCGAATAATACAGCAGGACAGAAAAGCAGGTGAAAAACAGAGAAAAGGAAAAAACATTACTGATCTATCAGTGGCTTCATGTGCTGCCATGCTCCCTCTAATCTCTTTCAGTCCTTATCTAATAGGTGTCTGAAACATATACTCTCTCGTGTTTCATTCAGGGGACAAGGTAACCTCGCTGCTATCTACCATCTGTCACAGGCTGAATGGGTGCTGATGTTCCAGGGAGCTCCTCATTGAGAGCAGGGGCTATGCTAACAGTGCTAACAGTCACAGTAGCAGTGTAGTGTTACATTGTTACAATATTAAACCCATTTGAGAGTGAACCTTTCTGTGAGCCAAGACATTATACAAACCAAGAAACTCCTTAACCTGTTTGGTTGTAATTGTGCTGTAATTTCAAGGTAACGTCATGTTTTCTGACATGCATGCTTCCCTTTTCGGAAAGTTTCCCCTACTGCTAAAATGGAGCGAACATTTTTTAGTTGTCATAATTTTGCTTTCTCCACTTTCCCACTTGACATTAAACATACTGTAGATGGAACCTGAATATGATTTAGATGGGTTACATAGATTTACAATATGTCTGACACAATCATGATGAAATCAGATTTGTCTCTCCAAATGCACCATGCTAGACACATCAACTACACTGACATCCTGACAGTCATTTTCTTGCTTACAGCTGGTATTGGCTACTGTCTGAGCTGCCAAGTACTCATCAGATATCCATGTTTCCTGATCTCATTGACACACCAATTATTCTGACTGTTCAATACTTATATTCACTTTGTTGTTACAGTACACACAATACTGGACTGATCATCAGATTTGCAGTGGCAAAACCGTCAATGAGACGGATCATTTTGTAGTGTCTTTTTGTAAACAGGTAATTTGAACAAAACACCATTTCTATTCAAAGATAAGTCACAAATGACAAATAAAATGAAGTCAATTTCAAGGTAAGAGTCACCGAATCACATTATTCAAATCACTATAATAGACGACTATTCAGTCTGAGAAAACAATTGTGTAATGTCTTTATCTCACTTTGGATGAGTTTAGTAAAGTCGGGGAAAATTGACATTCTTCGAGTAGTTTTGATTTGAACTTGTAGGTTGCCGATTGTGAGGGTAAAGTCAGTGCTGGAAATGGAGCTTGAAAGATATTAGCTCTTACCAGGCAGAATGAGTGTAATGAAAGCTAATACTTAATTGCATATGGGAAATATAATTAGCTATTTTTTTGTAAACCATACTACTAAACTAGTCAGGAAACTTTGGTCTGTGTTATAATAATCATTGGAGTACTTAGATTTTTTCTCTGACATTACTGGCATTATGCAAATGAGTATTCGTTCTATGGTTGGCAAAAGATTCTTCTTCTTCTTCTTCTTATTATTATTATTATCCATCCATTATCGAAACACCGCTTAATCCTCAGTAGGGCCGCGGAGGGGCTGGAGTCTATCCCAGCCCACTTAGGGTGAAGGCAGGGGACACCCTGGACAGGTCACCAGTCCATTGCAGGGCCACACATAGAGACAATCACACTCGCATTCATAACTACGGACAATTTAGAATCATCAGTTAACCTCAGCATGTTTTTGGACTGTGGGTGGAAGCCAGAGTGTCTGGAGAAACGCATGCACAGGGTGAACATGCAAACTCCATGAGGAAAGATCCTGGTAAGGTGGGGATGCAAAGTGGTGACGTTCTAGCTGCAAGGTGAAAGTGCTAACCACCAAGCCACTGTGCAGCCATTATTATTATCATTGCACTGTCCTTGGTCAGAGGAGTGTACAATAATAACTCAGTCAGATAAACGCCTTCCAAACATCAAGACCCTGAAGACATTTGACTCCTTATCCACAGGTTTATTTGCATTAAAGGAAGGGTGAAACTGAAACAGACAAAAGTCATAATAAATGTCATGCTTGCTTTTAACATGCACCAATATACACTCTAAGCATCTCAATTCATTATCTAAAATAAATTAAATCCATTCCCAGTTGTTAGCTTTTAATATTACAATTTGTATGTATTAATTCTGTTTTTCGTGACCTAAAAACAAAATATACAATAACATATTTTAATGTAAATCACTTGTCTTTGGATCTATTTCTTTGTAATTACTCTCATATGATCTTACTGTAAAATATCAGTTAGCAACCATTAACGCTAGTAGCCGGAGAAAGTTTACAACAACAAACATCCCAACTGAAACAATGGCCCAAAAATGAAGTTTGCAATCGTACAAAAAGGCAATATAAATCACTACTTACTCACGATGCTGCAAACGGTATAAGACGTATGTAGATATTGCTACATTAGTTCAGATGAAATCAGAACAGCTGTTTTTCATTACATTCTGACCTACTTCCTGATACCGACAACTTCCTGTCACTCTTAAAGTGTCCTCAAAGAAATACAAAAACATGCAATTAGATAAACATAGAACTTTGTAATATGTTAGCTGTAACAAAACAAGTATTATTATTGTTGTTGTTGTTGATATTGCCTTTTTATTACTATTATTGTTGCTATTGTTTTATTAACAAACCCCTCCTGGACCATTATTAGTGTCAGGAATCAGAAGCTGAGAGGGGGGCTGTGGACAGAACAACTTCCTGGATCTTTCAAGTCGTGCCACTGCTGTTAAATCTGCTTCCCTGCAAGAACAGACAGGGAACTTCTTTCATGTCAATATCTCTGAGGTTTCCAGTATCTCAACCTTTTGTTTTTGTTTGCCAAACAGCAAAAGAAAGTGAGATGTAGAGGATTTAGGTGTGAAATGCAAGAGATGGATGAAACAAAGCAAGTTAAAGTGAAGTTATGGTGAGTAAGTAAACCATTGAATAAGAGTAGCATTTTTCTACCAAAAGGTGTGCATGACTGAATGAGAAAGGACCTTTATTTTCATCTATACATGCAAAATACACCTGAAAGAAAAAAACTGAGTTCTGGAAATCAGCTTTTCATAAGAGCAAAGACCAGTGTCTGAAGCAAGAAGGTGGAAAAGCACTGCTGGGAAGCGATGTAGCGCTGTGACTTCTGGCTATCACCCTTGGCAACAGCTCTTCTACTCCTTCTTGACGCACTGCTAGGGTGTCCATTGGTTTGTCACTTGTTCAGACCTCCTTCCTCTCTCCATTTCTCCATCCCTCCCAAGGCCACAAGACCAGCCATGTCGAGGTGTAACACATTGATTGATGTGTGTGTGACACATGCTTCTGGGAATCTCCGTCATCTAAATTGCTTCTATTTTTGAAGCAACAAATGCAAAGGTGACACAGTGAGGAAAGAGGGTTTTAGGAAAAACTATCCATACAAACTGTCAGTGTTGTATTTAGTGGTCCTCAGTTAGAAAGACTTGTCCCTACGGTTGCTATGGAGTAAATGCTGCCGTTGCATTCATTGTAAACAGTAATTGTATCACTCATTGGCTTACTCACCCATATTTACATCACGTTAACAAATCACTTCAATATCAGTGGTAATTGTAACTAACTTTGATGAGTGATGTTAGACTTGGTGCTGCACAGTGGATTGGTGGTTAGCACTTTCGCCTTGCACCTAGAAGATCCAATGTTCGTGTCCCAGTCTTCCTGGGATCTTTCTGCATGTTCTCCCTGTGCATGCGTGGGTTTTCTCCAGGTACTCTGGCTTCCTCCCACAGTCCAAAAACATGCTGAGGTTAACTGATAATTCTAAATTGTCTGTAGGTGTGACTGTGAGTGTGATTGTTTGTCTGTATATGTAGCCCTGTGATAGACTGGTGACTTGTCCAGAGTGTCCCCTGCCTTCACCCTAAGTCAGCTGGGATAGACTCCAGCCCCTGTGACTCTAATGAGGATTAAATGGTGTGTAGATAATGAATGGATATTAGACTTGCGACTTCAGAGATGAAAGCAACACATTCACACTCCCTTTCTTACTCCTTTATCACATTTTAGCTCAGGCTGTCTCACTTTAACTCTCTCACTATTTCTCTCCGTGTCTCCTTACTTTTCACTCTTGATTCACCTTTCTTGTTTTTGGGGGGGATTTTTTTAACTTTTGCTGTCTATCTACATTCAGATTCACTCCATCTCCCTGCTGGGGAGATGGAGTGAGCAGTATGAGGGCAGCATGTGTGTGTGAATAATGGAGGAGGCCAGCTTCTTCCTAACAAGGTGTGTTTGATGGCCAACCCTGGCCCAGTGTGTCAAGGTGTTCTCCCATTCTCGTCCTTCATTATTCAGTGTCATGCCTTTTCCGTTTCTACCACAAAACCCTTTCAGATCATGGCACCTAGGAATCAAATGTTAATAGACACAAACCCACACACTATCACACATCACAGCCACAAATGCTCAACACTTACACAAATAACCCAGTTTGATTGACATGTCTTGGCAGCTTTAGTGACATTTGTATCATTTATAGGCTTACAACTATCATGACTGGTGGTTTTTCAATCTCAGAGCATGACTCTCTACGTTTGAACGGAGTTACTTACTCTGTTTTCTCTGTTCTGTTTCATTACCATTGTTTTGTTGACCAACTTAAAATTTCAGCACGAATGCACTGACAACCCAGATGTCTTAAGTTATCCACGAAACACATTAAATGCAATATGCAGTTGTTGATCTGAGCATCTCAAAACTAGACCTGAAATAATTAGGCGATCACCAGAAAATTAATATGAAACTACTTATTCAAACAATCATCTACATTGTATATAATTAAAAACAATTTGAAAATAAATAAAAAATAATGTGGGAATTGCATGTCTGAATTATAGTGAAAACTGAAACGCTGATAAAAAGGTTTTAAAAAGATGGGAATAACATGAAACAAAGGTCTTCTTTGGGACATCCACAAAATATATTGTTCATTCAGCATACCGATGACAGTTGACCTGTAATAACCAATAAAATAATCAACAGATTAGGCAACAATAAGAGGGAATAGGATGAATAGTGGCAGGGATAGAGGGTGAAAAGATACTTTGTGATTACCTTAATTTATTTATATATTGTCACATCAGTTTGTAAATCTTTGTCAGTAGTAATGTCACTTGTCTTCAAGGAAATTTGCCAAATGATTAGAAATCAAAGGTTTTCATTCAAACATATAATCCCATTCAAACTCCCTGAATGCTCCGCTCCTCCAGGATCTCCCCTCTTGGTTGCCTCCACACTGACATGTACATGCATGTGTGTCTCACTGGGATAAGTGGGGAGTGTGGGAATGTGTGAAATGTGGCAAGTAGAGCACTCTATTAAGCAGCTTCCCCCCTCGCCTCCAGGCTTCCCTTCTGTTCCACCATACATAGCGACTGGGAGAAACGTCACGGAGGTGTGCTGATGTGATGGCAAATGTAAGTTTGATGTTTTTTTAACAGCCAAGCCCGAGCCAAACACCCACCTTAAAGCATAAGAGGAACAGAAACGCCTAGCCAGCATTAGCCTGGAGGAGAAGGACAAATATCCAACTGACTAACTGTGTGTGTGCATGTGTGTGTGTGTGTGTGTGTGTGCATGTACGTGTGTGTGTGTGTGTGTGTGTGTGTGTGTGTGTGTGTGTGTGTGTGTGTGTGTGTACATGTTTGAGCCCTGACTGTGGGAAGCTGCAATGTAATTGCTGACACTGTCAAGAGGATTGAATGTAATGAAGGTAGCTGCTTACAGGCTTCTTCATTAGTACAGCCGGGCCTGGGGCACTCCCTGTGTGTGTGTGTGTGTGTGTGTGGGGGGGGGGGGGGGGGGTGCCCAGGTTCTGACTATACTTGTGGGGACCAAATGTCCCCAGAACTATAGGAAAACAAAAAAACATGTCATTTGTGGGGACCTCATTTGGGTCCCCACAAGTTTAAACAGTGTTTTCTTGGCCATGTTGTTGTTACTGAAAAAAGTAAAAGTGCAAAAACGTTTCTTTAGGGTTAGGCATTGTTTTGGCCTGGGTTAAGGTTAGGGTTAGGGTAAGGGTTAGGGGTTAGATATGAATGGGAGTCAATGGTATGTCCCCACAATGATAGGAAAACACAGTGTGTGTGTGTGTGTGTGTGTGTGTGTGTGTGTGTGTGTGTGTGTGTGTGTGTGTGGGCATGTGAAACTCTTGGGAAATAAGAGGATTCAAATGGTTTGCACACGTTCACATGCACACACATACACTCATGTACTACCACCTACTCCCGCATTAACAAACATCAACAGGCGCAGGCAGCATGTGAAATGTGTTGATTGTAACTGTAACTTTAATCCACAAGAATTTATTTCTGCTTAGACTGAGCTGAGTTTGCTACTTGGGGTGCTTTTTTTTAAAAAATAAATAAAAAGACAACACTTCTGCATGTATTATGGACATAAGGTAGCAATATTTCCTGCAAAAGGTGTTTTGTGCTCTTGTAGCATCACTTTTTTTGAAGTGGCCTTGCTGAATGTAACGTGATGTAAAAGACTGAGGGTTATAGGGCTGCAAGTAATGATCATTTTCATCACCCAGTTGATCTTTTATGAGTTTAAATAACTAATTATTTGGTCTTTTAAGTGCCATACAAGAGCAAAAATCGGATCACAATTTTCCGAGCCCAGCATTACTTCTTCAAATTGCTTGCTTTATTCGACAGTCCATTGGCAGAGATGTTCACTTTACATTGTATATATAACAAAAAAGAGCAGTCACTTTCCGTCAGCTTTCCTACGGAGTTTCTCAGGACTATGTATTTGTGGAAAGTATAATTCGAGTGTTAATATGATGGAACTCAGCCATAGTTCAGGAAAAGCATTGAAGTCCTACTTGTATTAACTGATTGAACTCTGTGCTTCTCAGTCACTGGCTCTTGATCAATGTAAGAGACTTAGCTGCAAAATTGAGTTGCATTTGGATTCTGAAGTAGGAATTTATCTTGAAATCCTGAAATGACAAAAAGTTACAAAGCACTAAGATTCTGGGTCCATATAAGAGGTCAAATGAACACAGTTAAACTAACGTCAAGACAACAAAATAGTTTAGCAAACCAAGTGTGCTGATGTACCAAAACTCAGAGCTGCTCTACTGGAGCCTATCCCAACTGACTTAGGGTGAAGGCAGGGGACACCTCACACAGGTTGCCAGTCTATAAATAAACCAATTCAATTCAATAAAATTTTATGTCTATAGTGTCAATTACAGTTCACATTGTCTCAAGACGCTTTACAGAACCCTGAACCCCCAGAGCAAGCCCGAAGGCGACAGTGGCAAGAAAAAAAATCCTTTTAAGGGGAAGAAACCTTGAGCAGAACCCAGCTCATATGGGGTTACCCATCTGCTGCTGGCCGGCGGGTTGAGAGGGACAGAACAGGTAGAGAGGAAGGGGGAGAGGGGAGAAGGGGAGTGGGACCATGGAAACATATGACACCCATTGAGATGCATGTATGATCAGAGTAACATAAATGATACGTACAAAATACAAGTCAACATTGAAACTGATAAGTTTACTGTTATGATGTAGGACTCTGGTGTTAAATATACAACATATATAGCTGATAGTAAGATGCAAACCGTGTGTAGATGAGCTCAAGATGAGATCAAGTATAGTCAGGGCGATGTAGAGTAGATTGGTGGAAATGGGCTGCTGGAAGCAGTGGGCTGGAGAAAAGTCAGCAGCAGTGGACATGATGGAGACTAAGGCAGTTGGTGGGACAGTAACCACAGATCTGAAGCATCCAGCTCTGGAACCAGGGACAGCCAGAGAAAGGACACAGGGGGAACAAAGTGAATGCAATGCTATAATGGTATAGATAGTACATACATAGGTAATGAGAGAAGGACTCGGTGCATCAGCAGAGGTTCCCCAGCAGCAAAGGCCTATAGCAGTGTAACTAGGGGCAGAACTATGGGACGTCAAAGAAGAAATCAGTTGTGCTCATTATATGTAGACTCCATCTTACCTCCTTGGGGTCACCCAAATCAGCCCTAACTATAAGCTTTGTCATAAAGGAAGGCTTTAAGCCTGGTCTTAAAAATACAGAGGGTGTGCGCCTCCCGAACCCAAATTGGAAGCAAGTTCCACAGGAGAGGCGTCTGATAACTGAAGACTCTGCCTCCCATTCTACTTTTAGAAATTCTGGGAACAACAAGTAAGCCTGCAGTCCAAGAGTGAAGACTTCTGCTAGGATGATGTGGTACTCTATGGTCTTTAAGATACAATGGAGATTGATCGTCAAGAGCTTGATATGTCAGGAGAAGAATGTAAATTCTGTTCTGGATTTCATAAAGCCAATGAGGGGAAGCCAGTACAGGAGGAATATGATCTCTCTGGCTAACTCCCATCAGTACGCTTGCTGCAGCATTTTGGATCAAAGTGGGTTTTTCAGAGAGCTATTGGGACATCCTGATAGTAATGAATTGTAAAAGCCAAGCCTGGAAGTAACAACCATGACTCTATTGTTGAAATTAAGGATTATTTGTTGTCATTGACGTGTTTGTGTGTGTTTAATATGTATCAAACATCAGAAAACTAAAGCATTCCAGTGCATGGGGCTGCACTTCTTCTATGGACATGTGGCTGCAAGTGCAGCCATCACAATCAGCTACTTGACTACCTCCTGAATAGCAATGTCCAACCATATTCATGCAGGTGTCTTGGTGTCTCTCTATCTTACAGACCTGTCTTTGTTTACCTTTAGCAGGACGTTCACTCTCCCCTGAGTAGCAACAATTGGACCCTTACTGTGGTGTGTAGTGCACATTGTGTGACACTGCATACTCTTGGGTGCTGCAGAGTTCCACATTGCTCTGTTCCTCTGGTTTCATGAGGATTGTTGGCATGATGGGCTAAAGCAGCAGCTGTGATGATTAGGCTTTTGTTTAGCCGTTTTGAGAAGCGTGGCTGGCATTAAATGGGATTTGTGGGCAGAGAGTGTAGGCTGGTCATGGGGAGGGCAGCTGGTAGATCAGACGACGATGAGGCTGCCATCTTCACCACATGGGCACCCTGTGGAGATGCAGTTTAGATTAAATTTCCACTTACTGAACAATGTGTCACTTGCAATATGGTTGTATCTCCTGCTCCATAAATCGGGTTGACAGCTGCAACTCTTGAGACGTGTTTGCCCTAGTCAGGGTTGAGGTTGGGGATGTGCCTTTGCCCTGCCCATCAAATCATTCCTCTGCCCAGCATGAGAGTGACCTGCTATTTTGATCAGGAATCAGCCATTTATTCTAAATGCCCATCTGTCAGCCCAACCTCGACTTAAAACTGACTGTAGTCGTACTATAACTCTTGACCTGTATCTGTCACTCCCTCTGATTGTTCTTTATCTCTATTCATTCCTTTGAGAAGTAGAAAGAACATTAAAAATCGTCTAGAAAGAGCAATCAATACCTGATCTGATTAGGTCTCTGCTCATATGTGTCACTACAAACCCAACAGAGCCCCATTGGTAATGTTTGCCAGTAGTTATCCATTTTTAAACCAAACCACTCTCAGTCGTTCCATCTTTAGTCTTTTTGAGGGTTCCATGAATGACGTGTTGTTCTTGCAGATTTACTCAGCTTGTCCCAAACTGAATCTGTCACAAAGCTGTGGTAGTTGTGGTGCAGCCCTGGGTTTTCCTGGATCAGCAGCTTGGAGGGATGGAAAAGATGGATGGAAGAGGCAAATGGAGAGACACAAAGGGTTATAGATTCAGAAGGGGGAGAGGAGGGCAGCTTCTGACAGGAGACATCAAAAATGTGTAGCTGTATTGATGCCAATGTAAACATTTCCTGTTGTTCTCAAATTAATTTTGGATTTTGCAGGTATGATTTTGTTTGTTTGTATTTCCATAAATCTGAAATAGCCCTTCAACATTGAAGGGTTATTTGTGGCACATAAAAATTAAGTGAAAACAGTGTTGTTTTGTTTTTTGTGTGCAGATTTTGGTATATGAATGTGGGATTTCTGCTTGCACACATAAACATCTGATATGTGATTTATTTTGTTCTCAGTATTTGACCTTTCAATTTTTATTTTTAGTTTTTTATGTATTTTTTGTATAGGGAAATGTGCATGGCTTCAGCTGTAATTAATGTTAATTTTATTTATTTATTTTCACAATTGACATGAAACTTTCAAAAAAAATGATAAAGATCTTTGAATTATTTTGGGCTGACTGAAGTTATGTAAAACAAATCTTATTTGCAAATATGATCAATTTTCTGAGTGGAAAATTTGAAATGATTTACATATGGATCTACTATAATACTACTGAACCTAAACCCATTTTTTTATGGAATGAGAAACTGGCAAACAAAACTACACTGACCTCTGCTGTACTGTATTAAGTTGTAGGCAGATATCTCAGTAACACATGTCAAAAACTCTAATCATATGAGTGACTAGATATTGTGGTGATAAAAGACGAATATATTATACTGATGTAGGTGAACAGCTCCTTAAGCTTGGGGTCACTGAGGCAATTTTATGTTTTCCATGAAAACTCACACTTTAATTCATGTGCTAACATAATTGCAACAAGGGTTTCCTAATCATCAATTAGCCTTTTAACATGATTAGCTAACACAATGTAGCATTAGAACACAGGAGTGACGGTTGCTGGAAATGTTCCTCTGTACTCCTGTGTAGATATTCCATTAAAAATCAACTGTTTCCAGCTAGAATAGTCATTTACCACATTAACAATGTCTAGACTGTACTTCTGATTGATTTAATTTTATCTTCACTGAAAAAAAACAGCTTTTCTTTCAAAAATAAGGACATTTCTATGTGACCCAAACTTTTGAACAGTAATGTATGTGAAAAAACAGAAAAAAAACTGTAATCATAGGAGTGACTAGATATTTTTGGTGATGACAGACAAATATGTTTTTGTTATGTAGGTGAACAATTGGTTTAATCATTTTGTAATTCCGAGCAAGCTATATCTTGCATCTATCCTGTATGAACCCTTGTGACTGATGTGCATACACTCTGAAAACTACTGTATGGTCATTATAACCTGTGTGATCTGCTGTTCTTCTCTGATTTTGCAATTAGTCAAATGCTGCCTCTATGTTTTCATCTAATTTGCCTTGACAGATGCTTCAAATGCATCTGCTATGTCTTATAGTAAACTACACCAGATGAATGTGTTCAGAAAACACACAGTGCACATTTAGCTTGAGTGTACATGTGTATAAACAGCTGTTGGAAATGCCAGAGAGAGCTGGCTTGCCGTGGGCCCTCTGCCCATCAAAATGTCAGCGTACATGGGGAAAAACTGCAGTACCTCATCCCCCAACAGCCACACACCCACCCAGCCTTCATATTACATATACACACATGCACATACTCCTGCCTAGCTGTATGATAATGTGATGCTGAGCCACAGACACATTCATCACACGCCTGTTTTCATTAGAAACAAGCCTCGTTATACTCAGAGTCTGTTATTTATGATTAATATTCAGCAGGGCAGTGGTGGATCGTCACACCACTCCAATCTATTGATTTCATTGAACTAGAAAAACAGTTAGGGAAGAAGATGGACGCTATCCAGGGTAATATGTGTGTGTATGAGTTGGAGCGGTGTTGAAGCTGCAGGGGCATTCCAGCCATGGCGTGGGAAATGAGATGAAGGACTAAGAAAGTACAAAGAAGGGTGTCAAGGTCCCTGTATTCCCTGGTGCTTTAAATTGTCTCTGAAACTTTTCTACATGGCTTCATTAGTAAGTGTCTTTTCAATATTAATGTCTATGTTAATAAAACATCAGCACATGAGGCCTTTGTGGAGAGCTACAGGCTGTAAGTTGCGGCAGTCGTGAGGTTTTCAGTGATATTTAGATGATAAGGAGAAATTCAGGTGCTATGCAGAACTTGACGTGTGATTGTGATGAAACTGATTGGGGTAAATCATTTAAAACATGGCAGATAGTTTTTGGACACACTGCATCACATAAAAGAAGGTCTGTTCGTTTTCGCGAGAGTAAGTGAAATCAAAATTGACTATTGGTAACAGCAGTGTTTATTGTGAGTGGGTTACTAATATTGTTTCTCTGTCAAAGTGTTTAACTAACCTTTTACTGGGGCTCAACCTCAAATGTTTTGTTTATTCTTGAGGAAAATTACTTAATAGGAGCAAGTCTCAAGAGCTGGCATTAACACTCAGGTTCTGACCAGTCTAGCCTCTGCCCTTTTATTCATCATTGAATTTGTGATATATTTGTCTATCGCTTAATCCCTTGTCTCAAAAACAATACCCAGAGCACTTCAGCCAAACTTAAACACTTTAAACTGCTGTAGTGGAGTTGGTTCTGTCCAAAGGGCTAGATTGTGATTCTTCTCACTTTTCAGGTGTAAATATACACTCCCATTCAAAAGTTTGGGGTCACCAGGCAATTTCATGTTTTCCATGAAAGCTCACTCTTTTTTCATGTGCTAACCAGGCGTGAACTAACCGTGACGTCACCCGTTGGTTTGAACGCCGAGAAAATGAAGCCCGGATTTTGCTACTTCCTGGTCGCCATTTTGGATTTTTTGGAGCCAGTGACTTAAAAAGCGTCATCAAACAGGCTGGACCGGAGAGCAACTCAGGGCAGGACCAGTCAATGGGACTGTCAATCAAGTATAGCCACTCCCCCTAGCTCCGCCAACTTTAATGATTTATTTAAAATTCAGTATTGATTTATTTTAAGATCGGCCACCTGATCTCTCATTTTGACCATGAAAACTAACGGGAAAAAAATCCCGAGCTGTAGAAAATCAGTCTATCAAATTTTATTTATTCCAAAAATGAATTGGGTCTATTGAGCAAAAGCTTTTTTGGAGCCAACCCTAGCAGACGGCGTGATATTGCAAGTTTTTGACACTTCCGGGTGGGCTTCAATTTTGGAGCCAGATGCTACGTCCATCTTTATATACAGTCTATGGTGCTAACTTAATTTCATAAATGTTTTCTAATCATCAATTAGTCTTTCCACACCATTAGCTAACACAATGTAGCATTAGAACACAGGAATGATGGTTGCTGGAAATGTTCCTCTGTACTCCTATCTAGATATTCCATTAGAATAGTCATTTACCACATTAACAACGTCTCGACTGTATTTCTGATTAATTTACTGTTATCTTCATGGAAAAAAACAGATTTTCTTTCAAAAATAAGAATATTTCTCCAAACTTCTAACCACTGCATCACAGTGCCATCTATAGTGATTAAGCTGTTGTCAAAATTACTGTTAATGAACTTTCTTTTAAAGAATAATGTGACTAATTGTTTCAGCATCAGTCACAAACACTGCTGTTTGTTCTGTGTGTGCTCACATGAAAACTGGGTGTCATACCCTGGCTCTGTAAATGGGAGACCAACAAAGTGCCTTGGAGCAATCCACACAACGCTATTCCAGAGTGTTGTTCTGTGCATGTTTACACTCACGCACAGTTGTGCTTATCTACAGAACAAAAGGAAAGGCAGGGAATGGGAGATGGGTAGGTAAATCTGGTGCTAACTTAATATGCAAGCTATCTAAATAGCAACAATCTTTCTGCCAAATAGACTTCACCTGTAAAATGCAGTCTGTATTTGAATATCTCACCAAAAAAGTGTCATTACATTAAAAAAAGACACATCAGTGATAATGTAATCAGATCGACTGAACCACATCTGCAGAATAGCGTTACTTTTAAACCGATAATTCAGTAAGAAAGGATGTTTTACCTTGCTAACATGTTTTGGCAAGGTAAAACATAGTAACACTATCCTATAATAATAAATGACAAAATGAATATAATCCAACTATGAACCACATCTGGTTGTAAAGACAATATGTACAGTGTGGCCACATTTTTAAAGAAAAGATTCAAGTCACCAAGTTCACAGATGGGGCTGCACAGTGTCTTGGTGGTTAGCACTTTTGCCTTGCAGCTACAAGATCCCCCAGGTCATGTCCCGGCCTTCCCGTGATCTTTCTGCATGGAGTTTACATTTTCTCCCTGTGCATGCTTGGGTTTTCTCCAGGTTCTCTGGCTTCCTCCCACAGTCCAAAAACATGCTGAGGTTAACTGGTAACTCTAAATTGTCCGTAGGTGTGAATGTGAGTGTGATTGTTTGTCTCTATTTGTAGACTGGTGACCTGTCCGGAGTGTCCCTTGCTTTCACCATAAGTCAGCTGGGATAGACTGCAGTCCCCCATGACCCTAATGAGGATTAAGCGGTGTAGACAATGAATCCTCGCACCCCTAGCTGATCATCAAAAAGCTACTGATAATCCCTTCCTAAGCACACAAAAAGTGCAGCCAATACAGCAGTTTCTCTTTACTTGATCAAGGAGACGATCATTTTTTGACATCTCTTCCTACCAATTATGCATGTTGAGATCTAAATAAAGACACAGATTTGAGATAATGAAACAAAGGTGTTAATATAAAGCCCTGTTTTTATGTCATTATCAAAACAACTTTCCCTACTCTTGGTTTTAAAATTATGAATTTCACTCACAGCTTTTGCTTATAGGCCACTATTTATATAAAAATACATCGGTTGTGATGCCAAAGAGAGACAGAAGCTATGCCAAGATGGTCAAAATGTGTCTGTCTGGGAGCTGTGAGAGAGGCCTGGTTGCTCTCCTTACTCATCCTCTGTTTCTCTTCTCCCTTCTTCTCTGATCTGCCTCTCGAATCTGCATGTGTTTTGTTTATTCTCCTAGATCCCTCTTCTCGTACATTCCCCATATCAGTAATTTCCCCATCTTCCCATTTTACCGTACTTTCCCTTTCCTATCCTGCTTATTTTCTGCCCTCCATCTTTTCTTTCAGATTATTCCCACTGCTGCTCGCTTCTTTTCTGTGTTTCCCCTCTTTTCATCCAGTGTGAATTGCTCTCTTAATCCTGTCAGGGTTAGGCTCCAGCTCACCCTCTCTCAATTCCACATGTCCATCCTACCACCTCTCCTCCTCCTCCTCCTTTTACTCAGGCTGGGATGGAGCTGCCTTTCATCTCCAGGGAGGAAGGGAGGGGAAGAGTTGCACGAGCCTCGGCCAGGAACAGGTCCTGCCTGCCTAGGACACAGCTGTGAAGAACAAAGCTGTCTTTCCCTCTCTTTCTATCTTTCTCTGCACATCTGGTGCGTGGGGGTACTGGGCCATGCAGTACTGTGTTGTTTTGTCCCTGGCTAAGCGTGGTTGCCAGATTTCGGCCTGGCTACATTGGTGTCTGTTTGGATTTGAGATGCGGATCAGCCCACCACTGTGCTGATGCGGATGAGCCGGACTCCTCTGGTGTAGTATGCGATGGTTATTAAGCCAATAGATTAATTACTAGCTGTAGTATTAGCGTGGGCCAAGCGCATTTTTGGGCTATTTCACTGTGTAGTGTTCTTCACTGCCTGGCTTAGCAGTAGCAGGTGGAGTGTCACACTCCTTGCATTATGTAACTCCACCCCAATTTAGATCTGACTTCAAATAAATGAAAATCAAGCTAGTGGTTGGCTCCTTTCCCTGCAGATATAAATAGCATTTTCAAATCTTATCTAGAAACAGTGTTGTAGAGGGGAGAGGCTTTGAAATGCAGCCCGACGATTAGGATCCCATTGTTCCGCTCAACACCCCCTCTCTTCTCCCGGCTGCTGACAGTAAGCCTCAGGATTTGAGTGTATGTGCCTAGTGTGCAGTCCTGCAAATGTGTACGCAATTATCTACATCACACTGTGATTGAGATAGTAGCTAATGGTAAGATAGAATGTGCATGTGCGTGGTGGCACGGATTCGAGAGTTTGCGAGTAATTGGTGTGTGTATGTGTGTGTGTGTTGCTGCTGGGTGTGTCTTTGATGATGGATGCTGTGCTTCCGCTGCTTACCCCACTGCTCCTCACTGAATTAACAAGGTTGCTAAGATACAGTGAGCTTATATTAGATTAGGTTATCTGCTGTTATTGCTGTTACTATATTTTACCCAGCACTGTGAAGCTTTTATTAATTTGGAAAATTATCCTGCTGTGGAATGAAGATGCTGGTATTTGTGCACCATTGCTCCTCTCCTCTCCTCTCCCCTTCTCTCCTCTCCTCTCCTCTCCTGGCTAGGAGGACGATTGTATTACTGAAAGCCCCATAGTCAGATGTCTACTCCACCCCATTGCAATCTGGAGGCGGATCCAAACCTCTATTCATCATTAAGCCCGTTTAATCCAAGGCCCGGGGCCCAGTGTTTCTATTTGATACATAACAAGTCATTAAAAAAGAAAAAACACAGGTGGTGGCAATATCACTTTGGTTGAGGCTTATTGGTGTGCAGAGGTGTTGTCCCTCCTACTAGTAGATGTAAGTCCAATCCAGTGTTCAACCTCATAGCAGCTTCTCCAGGGCTGGAGGCCCATTGGCTCTGCTGTTAGCAGATAAAAAACTGAAACCAATTGACATGCCAAGTGGGCTGCACTGAGAATGAAGGCGATGCCCCCTTTCCTTCCCCTTGTGGATTTGCAAATTCCCTGCATATGTACAGATGTATAGCTCAATTGGTTAAGCATGTTGACACATATTTAATGCATAGATGAGAATTTTAACGATATGGACTCAAGTAGAACTTCACATAATATCTCATCTAAAATTCTCAAGAGCTAGATTTTTGTATTTTTCTTTCAAAGTTGCAGTGTCGTAATGACAGAGGAGCAGTGTAATAATTTGACTGGAAGTGCACATTGACAACTGCAGGCAATTTGTTTTGTACTGTGATTTGTAGTGCAAACTGAATCAGATTGCTGATATACGGCAAGGCTGTGTGTGTGACTGTAAAGGTGTGTGCATACACCACTTTCTGGGTTTATTGTGTGACGGTTCTTTTTATATGGTTATAGACACACCGTGCTTGTAAGCTGGTTGTTCGACGTGTGTTTAAGTGTGTGTGGGGACTTGCTATAAGGGAAAACCCCATTAGTGTGGGATCCCAGGGAGATAATGAGCGCTGACTGCTTTATGTCCTGGAAATGATTGAGTGGAGCATAGTAGCAGTTTGTGAATCCTCTCTTGAAGAGACTGATAGACTGACAGCACATAGCTAGACTAGCTAGCCAAGCTGGCTGACCCAAACTATCCTTTGCAGCCAAAAAACAAAAAGAAAAAGTGTGCATGCTAATGTTGCCTTTTTCACTCATAAACCAAACAAAGTCTGCTTGCTGGCTTGCTAGCTATTTGACTTATGTACTAAACTTGTACTGTTACCAAAGCTGCTGTCTGCACTAAAGATAACACCTATCCTCTTGGCCTGTGAATGGTAGCTGTGTCCCAGATTCCAAAGCATATACAGTAAATCTAAGCATTTTGAAGTTTATTACACTAGAAAGTGATAGAAGTAGATAGACTCAAAAAGTCACAAAGCATGTAAAAAACACTTGACTTTCAATGTGTTGTTAATACACCCTAATGTAATGCATAAAACACTTAACATTAATATGAGTTAATGTCAGCAAATGACATCGTTTTATATCTGTTGACACTAGGAATGTTACGGATCAATTGTTAATTGAATTGCCAAAAATAATTTAATTAATTACAAATATAGAAATATACAAACCAAACACAGGCATTTTAGGATCTAAAAAGCCTGTGTCAGCAGAGACCAGCTGTATCTACTAGCCTTCTAATATTCAGGAGCTGCAGGATTCTGATCAGATGCTTCAAATAACACTCCAACTAAAGTGGTGAAGTGTCAAGGTGGCTGCCAATACTGACAGATTTACCAAACTGACAATGTTGCTCAAACAGTGTTTGTGGACATCTCAGCTGAACAGCTGTTTCCAGCAGCTGCACTAACATTACCTACAGTGAGCAAGTCACTCCATCTGTCACGAATCTGAGCTGGTTGGACCCAAGCAGAGAGCCACGCTTCCAAGACCAGAGGAGATGAAGAGTGATTTATTGTTGGGGATGAATAATGGCCAGGATGGGGGAACCAGAGTGCATGAGCGGGGGGGGGGTTCCAGGCAGAAGTGGGGGACCAGGCAGGAGTGGGGTTCCCGGACAGCTGGCTGCGTGGAGGCAGGAGAAAAACAAGGTTAGAATAAAGCAGGAACTCAAACAGAAAATGTCAAAGGCTAGAGAGCAAACCGAACTGCATGGTTTCAGGTTCAATACTCTGGCAGGGAGTGGAAGGCTGAGCCGGTACTTATTGTAGAGGTGAGTCGTTAGTGAGATGATAGTCAGCTGTCCGGGAGCCGTGGAGGTAGTTGATTGCCTGAGTGGAGTCAGCTGAGAAGCTAGACTCCACTCAGGCACCGAGCTGTGGGAGGAGAGTCAGGGTAGAGAAGCGGATGGGAGACAACTAGACAGACAGACAGGGCAGAGGAACGGAACTGTGACACCATCATGTACATCAGCTATGAGGATTATGTTGATATGGCACTGCTGTGACAAGATTAATGTTACCGATTAGTTGCTCATTTGCTATGTTAAATACCACAGATTTTGTCAGGCACATCTTTGAAAAGCAATTTTAAATCGGGCAAATCTCACCTACATCTGGCACCTTGCCACTCTTAACTACCTTGGTGGTCTCTACCGCAGATATGGACAAAGATACTCCCGAGTCTTCAATTTCTGCCTCCTTCGCATGAGGATGTGTTGACCGGCTTCAGGAATTCTTTGAAGTGCTATTTCCATCACCTAACAGTGGCTACGTTTATATGCAGTCAAAAACCCTGTCTTAACCAGAATATTAGCAATAACCCGGTTGCGTACGGCCATGTTAACACCCGCAAAAACCCGAATATGCTCATATTCCGGTTTTTAAAAACCCGAATAAGACCCCTGGGTTACCCCTTTTCTAACCCGAATATCTCGTCATATAAGCGCGCATCGGAATATCCCCATAGAAAGAAACATTAGTTTGCATTCTGCGCATGTTTCATCCGAAAGGAATCTTGGTCTTTTGAGTACGGCAACTACTTGTATGCCGCGTCTGGCGCGCGACCCACTGGAAATACACAAGGAGAGGTAAACAGACATGGCGAAACCCACACGCGGCACCACAGAGTCACTCAACAGAAGAAAATCTGTCTGTTTAGACATGTAAACGGGTTATTCCAAATATTTCAGAAACCGGAATATTGACCTTAACCCAAATATTGATGGCATATAAACGTAGTCAATGTCCCCAGTCTGAGTCAGCAGTTCTCCCCTCCGACTGTACACATCCTGGGCGAAGCCCTGCTTCATCTTCCTGAGGTGTTGAACAGTTTGCCAGAGCTTCCTCGAGGCCAACCGAAAGTCCTTCTCCACAGCCTCTCCGAACTCTTTCCACGCCCAAGTTTTAGCTTCTGCAACTGCTGCAGCTGCATGCCTTTTGGCTAAACAGTACCTGTCTGCTGCTTCAGTAGACCCCTGTGCCAATCAGGTCTAAAAAGCCTCTTCTTCAGCCTGACGGCTTCCTTCACTGCTGGTGTCCACAGCGGGTTTTTCAGTTGCCGTTGCGACAGGCACCAGTGACCATCTGGCCACAGCCCCCAACTGCGACTTCTGCAATGGAGGCTTTGAACATGGCCCATTCAGATTCTATGTCCCCAACCTCCCCAGGGATGTAAGAAAAACTCTTCCGAAAGTGAGAGTCGAAAAGCTCCTGGACCGGGGTCTCCGCCAGGCGCTCCCAGTTCACCCTCACTACATACAGGTCTGTCTGGTTGCCTTCCCCGCCATCGAACCCAACTCACAACCTGATAGTAATCAGTTGACAGCGCTGCTCCTCTCTTCATCCGAGTGTCTGACACATGCAACTGCAGGTCTGATGATATGACTACAAAGGTGATCATTGAACTTTGACCTAAAGGTACTCTGGTACCAAGTACTGATCACTATGAAAGCTTGCCAGGGCCTCGCCCCTGGCTATATTTTAGACATCTTAACCCCGTATGTCCCCTCGCACAGCCTTAGATCCTTGGGTAGGTCCCTCCTAGTTGTTCCAAAGTCGACACTTGAATCCAAGGGTGACCGAGCCTTCTCCATCAGGGCCCCTTGGAATGACCTGTCTGAGGAGGTAACGCTCACCGAATCAGTAAATTCTTTTAAATCACTTCTTAAAACACACTTTTATAGACTCGTCTTCCAGTGAAATTGTCTTTGATTTCTCTGTATCACTATTTTCTACCTGTCAAAGCTCTTTGTGAATGTTTTTCTGAAAGGTGCTACACAAATAAAATCATTATTATTATGTTATTATTACTTGTGAGCCGCCTTATGCTGGCGCACACTATTTGTTACGGCCAATCAATGACGAGCAAGGAAGTCCAATGGCAAAACACTACTGGGGTTCAAATCGGGTAGGCCATTACTGCCAATCACCTCCTCCAGGTTTTTCCATCAGTGCCCACGTGAATATTAAAGTCACCCTGGAGAACATTACAGTCCCCAGGCAGCACACCTTCCAGGACACGACCCAGAGACTCAAAGAAGGCCAAGTTCTCTGACCTGCTGTTTGCTGCATAAGCACAAACAACAGTCAGAGTTTTCCCCTCCGCAACACGCAGTCACCCTCTCGTTCACCGAGGAGAACTCCAACAAAGTGGCGCACAGCCAGGAATTGTGAATATCCCCACACCCGCCTGGTCCGTCTTACTCTGAGCAATAGGAGAGAGTCACATAGTCCAACCCCTCTCCAGAAGTTTGGTTCCAGAACCTTTGCTGTGTGTGGAGGTGAGCCCAACTGTATCTAGCCAGTAACACTCCACCTCCAGCACCAGCTCAGGTTCCTTCCCCATTAGTGAGGTGATGTTTCACATCCCCACACCTCGTCTACACTACCAGAGGGTGGTGTACCTGCTCCTGCCTACATAGCACATAACCACAATTTCTGCCCATTTGGGTGGTGGGCCCACAAGCTTGGCCACCAGAAGCTCTCTGATGAGCTACCCCTCCCTCAGGCCAGGATGATGGAGGCCCTGGCCTCCCTGATCTGGGAAAGATGACAGCTTTGGAAACAGAAACATCCATCCATTATCTATATACCATTTAATCTTCATTTGGGTCGCAGGGGGGCTGGAGCTTATTCCAGATGGCATAGGGCAAAGGCGGGAGACACCCTGGACAGGTTGCCAGTCTATCGCACGTCTACACAGAGAGACAAACATTCACACCTACAGGCGCTTTCCAGTTACCAATTGACCTCAGCGTTTTTTGTTTTTTTTTCTTGGACTGTGAGAGGAAGCCAAAGTATCCAGAGAAAACTCATGCATGTACAGGGAGAACATGCAAATTCCATTCAGAAAGCTCCCAGACTGAGGCCGGGACGTGAACTGGGGATCTTGTAGCTGCAAGACAGTGGTGCTAAGCACCAAGCCACTGTGCAGCCCAAAACAGAAACACTTTAAACTATTGCAAACTTTGCTAAGAATCAGACAATTCAAACAATATTCCAATAAAAGCATACTTTAAAGGAAACAGACCAACCCCTCATACCTTGATTCAACATTTTCACAACTCGTGACTCCTTCTATCCTTTGAGTCAAACACAAGTAGAATGGACTTTATCTCATCTGATACCAAAGACAATCAACAAGTTCACTTGCAGAATCCTGTCGCAACTGAGTTACTGTCGGAAAAAGAGGATAGTGCTATAGCGCTATAACCAACACAGCTTCCTACTGTACTGTTGCTTTAGTTAGTTGAACTCTCCTAAAAAAAGTAATGAATTTACTTGGCTCTGCTGCTGAGGTTCCATGTCCTTAGAGCAACGTCATTTATATCAAAATGTGGATATACTGTGACACTATTTTGCCACATAAGTTTACATTTTTTTTCTGAACTCTTCACATTACCACTTTAAAAGACTAGACTCAAGATATTTGTATTACGAGATAATATTTTGTGTGTATTACTGTAGGTATTCTCCCACTAGTTTTACTGGAGTTGCTTCCGGTAGAGGCCAATTTATATTACATAGACCTTTTATTTACTCCCTGATCAGACCTTTTGTCTTTTGCCTCTTCGTGTGTTCCACTATGTCTTGATCACTCTGGCTTAGAGACTGAGATGAGCCTGTGTTTGTGTTAGGGTGTGCACGTCGCGATGCCTCTTGTGAGCTGTGTTGCCCTGTGCAATGTTTCTGAAGCACAGGTCTGCTGCCCTCCTCCTACGGCTGTTGGATGGAGACATCTAAGCTTCTACACTCACACATTCACAGGTAGAGGCAGATATGTGATGAAGAGACTCAACAATAAAGGCATGGGTCTCAGAAAATATTTATCAAGTAGAAATTTACTATGTTTACAGAGAAATCTGCATGGATAAATAAAGTGCAGTTTGAGACATCATCAAGCATACGACATCTTAGGCATGTTAAGTCAGTCCTAAAAATAGCTTTCCCTTTGAAACAAAATAAAGAATATTGAAGCTGGAGAGGGCAGTTGCAAGGGCATTCATTGGCTGACTTTGTTCTCAGGAGTATCCAATACGAAAATTTGAAATCAAAATTACATTGACAAGATATGAGCTTCTGTTTGTCTCCAAATGTCTGACTGTAAAAAAGCAACATGATATAATCTAGAGCATGAACCAGTCTCAGATTTGACAGAAGTCTGTCTCCTGGTACGAATAGCACCCTCTGGGGTGAGACAAAGGTCACTGCATTGTGTCTTCACTTTTGCTGTAACCTGGGCATGGAGCAGCCCTTGTCCTCTCCACTCATTCGTGTTCGGAATGGCTCTAAAACTCACATAAAGTTTGAAGTAAAACTACTAGATGCCTGCTGTAACAGTTAAATTCAGGTGGTTCCTACATTGCAGGTTTTAAGGATACCAGAGATGATACAAGACACTGGGGTGATTTTTGGGAAGGTGATGAAACCTAAGCTGCAGATTCACCTGGAGAAAGGTGCATTGGCAGAGCTAGAAAAGTGGGAGGTGGCAGTCTCATAAATTCTTGTGCACCTTATCCCCCTCGCCTATCGCTCTTTCTCCATCTTCAACCCTCTTCCCCCCTCTCTTCCCCTGTCTTCATCCCTTGCTCAGAATCACATTAATATTCCTTTGAAGCCTGTTTCAGCTGCAGCCAGATCTCCCTGTCCCTCTCTACCACTCTCACGCCTTCTCTCTCCTTGGTTTTGTTCCTTCATTTTTTCCCTCTTGCTGTCTTTTTTTTTTCATGCTATAGTTTTCTAGAAGAGATCATCTTCTTGAAAACAAGCATCTTTAACCAGTGCAGCAGGGAGGAGTAGTTTTATTACATTCTGGCAGGAGTTCCCCCTGTTGTACACATGCACACAAACACTTGCATGCACATGCACACACACTGAGGATGGTGGATACCGTTGCCTTTGACAGACCGTGTTGATTGGTTCAGAATGGTTGCTGCCTCTTGTAGGAGAGTGGAACGGCTATTTTTAGATCAAGGGGTAGCTGGGAGAGAAAGACTGAGGAGGGCTCTGTGTGTGCGTGCCTGCGTGCATGTGTGTGCGTGTGTGTGTTTGTAAGGAATACTGCAGTCTTGAAGGAAATTTCTTCTTTACACACATGCACACACAAACACATACACACACATGCACTTATGCAGCAGTGCCCCTCTTCAGCCAGAGTGGTGCATCTTCCATGTGCTTGCCCTCCTTCTTCCCTCCTCCCTCAACCTTTTTTCTTGCTTCACCACCACCATTCCCCAACAGTCCTTCTTTTTCTCTCTTGTTTCTTCCTCTCTTTTTCTCTTTCAGAGCTGGCTCAGTGTGCTACTGTCAGCACTTTCCTATTTATTTGCCAGAGCCCAGAGCGACATCCTGACTCTTGCACCCTCTGTTTACCTCTTTCTCCCCAGCACTGCCCTATTGGCACTGCTTTTCCCTTCATTACTTTTCCCCTCTTAAAAAATTTCTCTTCTCCATTGTGCATCTTTTTATTCTCTCATCTCCACCTTAATCTGGCATTCCCCCTATTCCATCCATTCATTTTGTATACACCACTTAATCCTCATTAGGGTCGTAGGGGGCTGGAGTCTATCCCAGCTGACTTAGGGTGAAGGCAGGAGACACCCTGGACAGGTCACCAGTTTGTCACAGGGCTATATATAGACACAACCAAGCACACTCACAGTCACACCTATGGACAATTTAGAATCACCAATTAATCTCAGCATGTTTTTGGACTGGACCCGGAGAAAACCCAAGCACAGGGAGAGCATGTAGCCTCCACACAGAAAGATCCCAGGCCCATACCCAAGACAGGACGTGAACCGGGGATCCCCTAGCTGTGAGGTCACAGTGCTAACCACCAAGCCGCTGTGCAGTCACTCCCTCTGTTTGCATCCTGAAATTGTTTCTCAGTCCTTTTCTATCTCTTTATGTTCTCTTCCTTTGTATCCCCTCTTTGCCATCCCACTTTAATTTTTTACACCATTCTTGGTTCACCCTACCACTCGCCCTATTCCTCCACCTATCCTCTCATTCATGGATCATGTCACTTCATTAGAGTAACATTGTGACATTTTCAGTTTTGACAACAACTAGCACATTTTTTTTTTTTTTGACACTGCAACACCATTGCTTACTTAAATGCCTCATTTTCCATCTATTTTAAGGTTTGACTCCATCAGATCACCAAACAACTTGGCCTTCTTTTCATCATCCATGAAGGTGTAGCTTTGCATAAGCTCAGTGAAATCAAAAAATGTGCAGTGAAGGTGGGATTAGGGGAGGGGATGTTGCTGGTGTTCCTTATATGTGAGTCACATAGTCACTTTATTTAGTTCATAGCATCGCAATACTGGAAAGCATACAGACACCTGCCTTCTAACCGCCATGACTGATATATCACATCATCATATTTTGATTAAGCAGTGAAGCAGTATAAATATTGGAGATACATTTTTTGTCAAGTCACAGTTGTGAAATGTAAGAATGAATACGGGCTTGAGCTTACACAGTGGCTTGGTGGTTATCACTTTCACCTTATAGCTAGAAGATCCCTAGTTCCCATCCCGGCCTTCCTGGGATCTTTCTGCTTGGAGTTTGCACGTTCTCTTTGTGCATGTGTGGGTTTTCTCCAGGTACTTCGGTTTCCTCCCACAGTCCAAAAACATGCTGAGGTGAACTGGTGACTCTAAATTGTCTTTAGGTGTGAATGTGAGTTTCTCCTGCCTTTGCCCTATGTCCGCTGGGATGGACTGCAGCCCACCTGCGACCCAAATGAGGAATAGGCGGTGGATAGATAACGGATGGATGGATGGAAGAATGAATACAAAAACAGTGCAAATCTATTGAAATATGTCTAAGGAGTGGTGTTTCTTGGATGTTTTTCCTCTAGTTTTCTTCATTGGATTAAAAGAAATATTAATTGGTGCGGATCGGTTTATTCTCCTATCATGAGTATTCACATACAGTTACCCATGACACAGTTTAGAAAATGTAAGCATTATACAGGTTGTCCCTAAAGTCTGGACACATATGAAATTGCATTAAATATTTTTTTTTGACTCTACAGATTAAATATGGCTTTGTCCTAAATAGTAATTCTTCATGCAAAGTTAGTAGGTGACCTGGCAGGAGTATAAAGAGTTTTAGGGAGGTAAAACTTTTTATCAGTTTTGGATAGCTTTTCACTTGACTTTCTGAGAAACAATCATTTAACTGTAGAACAATACAGATGATGTACCAAAAGGAATTTGTGCTAAAGCCCCTCATGCATTTCACTAAACTTGTGTGCTAACTGAATGTTTTCCTTCTCTCTGTCTCTGCCCATCCAGTGAGTGACAGCTGTTTCCGGAACCTTGCAGAGGACCGCAGTGGTGTCAACCTCAAAGATCTCGTCCATGATCCCTCCCTGTGAGTATTGGCCTGCTCTCAAATAACCTTCATGCATACAATTGTATAATCCAGATCAAAATTCTTTTTAAATCCGATACAAAAGAAAAAATTAAATTTTTTTCCTGGATGTGTGCATCTCTGCAAGCAAGAATGTACAACATACTGGGACTTGGTGCCGCCCTGTAAGGAGAAATTCAAGAAGTCATTATCTGCTCAAAATCAACTGAAGAAGGTAGATTCCACTAACAGGGGAGGCAGAATTGTGATCCCTTAATGCTCCTTTGGCTTATTATTGTGTACTACGTTGGTGGTCATGTGGTTTATGTGATGCATAATTATATGACTACTAAACACTCCAAAACCACAAGCATTAATATGCTGTTATTTCATCAACAACTATTCTGGAAAGGCTTTCCTCAAAATTTTGAATCTTGGCTATGGGGATTTTCTCCCATTCAGCCCCAGGAGAATTTAGGAGGTCTGGTACTGATGCTGGATGATAAGGCCTGGCTCACAGCTTCAGTTCACTGCAAAAGTGAAATTCAAGACAGTTGACATCAGAGCCCTGTTCCAGCCAGTCAGCCCTTCTCCAAACTGTCACCACAAAGCTGGAAGCACATTATCGTCTAAAACATCTATCATTTTATGCTATTTGCTGCATTAGGCAAGTTACTGCATGATTTGATGCCTCTAAGGTCTCAAAGTGGACTTTGCCTGAGTGTTTTTATATACATCACATATTGCCTTTTGAATTAGCACCTCAGCCCACGAGCAGAACACTAAAAAACTGTGACCCCAACATGCAGCCTCAGACATACTTTTGTAGGCATCCAAGCCATTCTCCATACATCCATTGATCTTCTGGAGCTGCCCTGCTCCTCTGTCAGATTGTCACATCAGTCAGATTCACTGGAGCGTCACCAGTCCCCAGCTGCGAGGCTCTGGACAATCTGTGCTTGTCATGCTCTTTATGGTATGTTTATTTTGTAGCTGATGTGTCATTTATTTGTCAAATCTGTGTGTGACACTGAGAGGGAGTGTGAGAAGCCTTCAGCCATGTCATGTGCGTCACACTAGACAGAGTGCCAGAAACTTATTAGGAAGTCATCACATGCTTGCTTGTACACTGGGACAAGACATTTTAAGTTGTTTTGTATTGTTTAGTTTGTGTAGATGTCTGTGGACACCACAACATTCTGAAATCCATGTATATGTGTGTGTTGTAATGTATTAATATTTACTCCACCAAGGAACGTGGCAGAGTTATGTGACGATCAGCATACATTTGTTTGTTGTTCTGTTTGCAACATTACTCAAGAACGAACTAATGGATTTGGATGAAAGTTTCAGGGAAGGTCAGAAATGACACAAGGACCGAGTGATTGGATTTTAGCAGTGATGCAGCTTATAGTCTGGATCCTCGTATTTGTTGAAAATTTCTGTATCATTGTGAGATAGTGGCATGGCGTCACTCTAACTGTGACAACCAGTGAATGCTAGGTCGGTTGCCTGCTGATGGTCACAAATCAACCACTGCGGACTTATCCATTCGAAATGATACAACGACTGAACAGCCTTGGCCGAGTCCTGCGCTCTCTGAGTGCTTTTCTTGTTGACAAAATTGTGTTCAAATTAGTTCAGCATGGTGGGCGATGGTTAGCACTGTTGCCTCACAGCTAGAGGGTCCTGGGTTTGCCTCTCCCCCAGGGGTCTTTCAGTGTGAAGTTTACATGTTCTCCCTGTGTCTGCGTGGGTTCTGACTGGGTGCAGTTTAATATGTCCCTAACTGTGCATGTGAGTGTGCTTGGTTGTCTGTCTCTTTGTGTAGCCCTGTGATAGACTAGTGACCTATCCAGGTGAACTCTGCCTTCACCCTAAGTCAGCTAGGATAGACTCCAGCCCCTCTGTGACCCTACAAAGGATCAAGCAGTGTATAGATAATGGATGGATGTTTAAGTTAAAAGGTCAAGCAAGGAAATGGTTGGTTTAAGGGTCTCATTCAGATTTTTTCTTTAACTGACAGTGCATGAATTTCCTTTGTCTACAATGCGAGCAATGATGACTCACTCGATAGATGTTGTGGCCGAGTTTATTATGCCACCCTTTTACAAATCTGTAGTTGTGTTCCTGTACAGTTTGTGATATTTGTACTGATTTTTAAAAAAAAATTTGTATGTTTTGCCAGGTAGACATGGTTCATATGGAGGAGCCCATAGTCTAAATCACAAGGTCTGCAATTTGATCCCCACCCCTCACCCCATGTCCGTGTCCCTGTTTAAGACACTGAACCCCAACTTACTCTTGATAGCATGCAAGAAGCACCTTGCATGGCAGCTTTGCCATTATTACTCTGCCAAGGAACGAGGCAGAGTTACGTGACGATCACTGTTGGTTTGTCTGTCTGTCTGTTGGCAATGTCACTCAAAAATGGATTAACGGATTTGGATAGAATTTTCAGGAAAGGTCAGAAATTACACAAGGACCAAGTGGTTAGATTTTGGTAGTGATTTGGCGTACAATCTGGATGCAGCATTTCTGGCAATGCTATACAGAGAAATGAACAAACTTGGCAGAGAGCAGCGCTTTCTGAGTGCTTTTTTTGTTGTCTGTATTATTATTACGGTAGGTAAATGAGAGAAACACTGCAAAGAATTTTGTAAAGCCTAGCTAAGGTTAAAAGGTGCTATATAAGTGTGTGGTTCGACCGCACATTTTCACTGAAACTACTCATATGCACTACCAATGTGGCACAGGACAAATGTTGTAAGAAGAGCATAATTCTTCCCAGATTACAGATTTGCAAAGCAAAGAAATTTTATTTAACACAAGTATCTGCAAGGTTGCAAAATGTTAAGTAACATTCAGCCATTGATTTTATTTAATTTTTTATTTAATTTTATTTTCTGTATTGATCTGTCTTGGTGACATCTCCTGTTCTCCACCTCAATTTAGATTTAAGGATAACACAAAGAAATATAAAAGATTTATTTAACTGAATAATTGGATATAAGTCAAAACCGTATACTGGAATCTAATGGGCTTTGGATTCAAATATGATCAATGATGTTTACAGAGAACTCTTGATGTTTCTGTTGGTTAGAATCAACTTGTCCACAAGTTTTGCACTTTTGAGAGGCAGATAATGTCCATGGAGTAAAACTGCATCCTGCAAAATGAAAGAAAGTGGTTGGCTGTTGACAGCTGACAAAAGATTAATTTGTGACCAGTGACTTGGAATTAGTCAGTTTGTTGCAAGGCTTGTTTGCTAGGCTTCCTTATTGTTGACCTCTATAGGAAATGAATGGGCTTCCAGTATCTTAGGGCCTCTTTTGGTACTAAAAAGCACCTTAGACAAGTATGTTTTGACCAGTAAACTAAGAGAGTTGATCTTATATGAAAAAAGCCAAACATTTATATTGAACATTGGAGCACATTAGCAGCATTAATCTCTCTGCTCTGCTATGTTGAAGCGATGGTTGACCTCCTCTGGCCTGAGAGCCTCGATGCCATGTTAATCTGTGCTACGCCACAATTCAGCCGCACCATCAGGTTGACCAGCTGGAACGCCGTGCCCTCAATGTGCCACTGCTGCCATGACGGAGACACATAGACAGAAACAGAAAGAGAAAGAGGAAGGCGGCAGCGAGGAAGCATAGTGCCACAGCAGGATACATAGCATAATGTATAATCACAGGGTATCTCAGGCACGCAGACGCACAATGGCAAATGTGATCAATCAGCCTGCACAGTTTGATATTCAGGAAATTCCAGAGGTATATCCACGAGAGAGAACAATCATATGTGGCAAAAGAGACAGTGAGTAACAGAGGGGCTCAAACAAATGATACTCAGACTCAAGGACACACAGCAGAGGTGGATGTGTTTACAAGTGGTGTTCTTGCATGTGTGTCTGTCAGTTTCTTGTATAAATATTTACATCACTGAGTGAGTACTTTTAGAACAATATGTTTTTGCCTGTCTTAATTATATGCACGTTTAGGTAATTATATTTGTGTTGAGGGGTGAGTATATCTGCCCTTCAGTAACTTGTGCTGTAACAACCTTTGTCACTTACAAACTGTCACGACTAAAAATAGCAAAAAGTCAATCAGATGGCTGCGATTATGTCCAATCTCACAGTCAGGATAGAGTCAGGAGACAAAGACACGCTCATAAACCTGTATTGCTCGAGGACCAGCTCTGTAGGGGCAGACTTGTGGTATTAAAATGCTGACCATTTAGATGGTTACCTGGTTTGAAATTGTTTTCAAACAAATTCATTAAATGTCATCATCCTTTCTTGTCCCCTCATTTATACTTTAATACAGGCAAAACACTGAAAACAAATAATTACAGTAAAACATTTTACTTCAATTTAAAAAGTACTTCTTCAGAATATTCATACAGGTGGCAAACTCTTCCTCTCCTGCTTCAAACAGCGACAACTAATAATGAAATGTAATGCTGATGTAATATTGTATATCATTGTTACTCCACCAGAGAAAGCAGCAGAGTTATGTGACGATCAGCGGATGTGAATCCTTCCTTCCTTCGTACCTTCCTTCCTTCCATCTGTGCACAACAATACTCAAAAACAGACTAATGGATTTGAATGAAATTTTCAGGGAAGGTCAGAAATAACACAAGGATCACCTCACTAGATTTTGGCAGTGATGCAGCTTATAGTCTGCATCCACAGATTTGTTAAGTTCAGGACTCCAGACTGACTTTTTTTCCTAGGAGCACAGTGGCCCCTAACTTAAAATTTTAGGGGCACACACCGATATCGACTTGCAAAGTAAATGTTCACATTTCCTCTCGTTTTCACTGTATTACTGATAAATACTTGAACAACAAATGCAGAAACTTTAACGTTTTCAATTCACATTTTGTTGAGCAGCAGTTGACACAACATAATAAACAGTTCACACACCGGATCACAGCTGGAAACGCACCACATGTTACTTGCTGGTCCAGTTGCGGTGTGTTTCCAGCTACGATCCGGTGTGTTTACCCGGAGCGGGCCGCAGCTCGTTTGCATTATGTAGACAGGACTTCTACTTTATGGAAATTCGATGTGGCGTGCGGAGATTCCACGCATCTTGAAACTGTCCTCACACATCTAAACGAGGCGTCAGTACACATTTACACTACTGTTGAAAAGTTTGTAGATATTTCTTTAAAAATCAGCCGTTCCCCACTAGAATAATCATTTACCACATTAACAAAGTCTAGACTATATTTCTGATTGATTTAATGTTATCTTCAGTGAAAGAAAAAAAGCTTTTCTTTCAAAAATAAGAACATTACTAAGTGACCCCAAACTTTTGAACAGTAGTGTACATCATCATCTCATGCTTTGTAATGTGTTTTACTGACTATGACAGTCTGTTTGTTGCTGGTTTGGTCTGTTTCAGAGCACAACTAAGTTTATATAGGCACTGTTTATAAACCCAGCAGCTTTTCAGCCTTCTATCTGCCAGAGCTTCATCATTGTTTTTGCAGCTTTAATTGTGTTTCCAATGGGTTTAACCAGGAAGAAAAACGGTCAAACATCCTAGGTTAATACATCCATACTGCATGATTCTGGATGTCTCCAAGACATCTGCTGGAAGTAATGCCCTTTACATAGAGATATAATAAATATTGTGATCAGCGTTGAGGTGAAGGACTGGCATGTTTGACTTCAATGTTAGGAACCAGGATTCACCACAGACAAGCACTTGATTTTAAGATCTGATCTTTTAGCTGTGCAACTATATGTTAACAATTTAGTTAAAACACAATTTATTTGAACAGAGTTGCCTGATATAATATTGACATTCTTGTCTTGCAATAGAATTAAGCAACAAGACATTAGTCACTCGTGAGGATGCAATAAAATATCAGTTTAGTGACAGTGATGATTCAGTCCAAGAAGATCAGCCTGATGACTGGTTAAGATGTTGTGGTGTAAATCAAGACTCATTACATGAAATTCAAATGCAAAAGCAGATTTTCAAAAATTCTCTGCATATCAAAACAAACACATTTGTCACCACAATGTGGGCCAGGTGTGTGCCAATATGGTCTTGATAATTCTGAGTTTCCAATCTGCAGTCCTGAGCGGAGGAATGGTTGACTCTGCAAGTGACTGAAACACGCAATATGTGTGTTGCCACAGCTGTTTATTTTGTTACCTGAATACATTATGTTTGCTTGATTAGTGGCATGGCTGAGATGGTTTAGAAAAAGAAATGAATTGAAGGAGAGAGAAACTGTCAGCGGTGGCAGATCTGAACCACGATGACATTTATTCTGTAAATAAATAAACGGCTGTGGGGTAGAGTGGCCCACAGGCTATTTTACTCTGTGTGTGTGTGTGTGTGTGTGTGTGTGTGTGTGTGTGTGTGTGTGTGTGTGTGTGTGTGTGTGTGTGTGTGTGTGTGTGTGTGTGTGTGTGTGTGTGTATGTGTGTGTATGTGTGTGTGTGTGTGTTCAGTGGCTGTGAGTGGAATCATGAGAGTGGAACCTCGCTGGGCACTCAGAGAGCTCATCACAGTAGGGCTTGAAGAGGTGGGCTAGTTCACTCCTCCACCATCCCTCCATCTTTCCCTCTATCAGCTAACATGTTGAGAGGTGACCCCTTGAGAGTTTTCCTACATATGGATGAACAAACATCTCAGCTCTAATGGGCTTGGCTCCACGCTACTGCTGGGAGTGGGGAGATGGCCAAGGCTCTTGTCTCCTCCCTGTGTGGAGTGTCTGTTTGAGAAAGTAAGAGCAAAGAACGAGAGAGTGAGACTGAGTGGCCTGTACAAAGAGTTTGTATTAATAATGAAATCGCCCTGGCTGATGGGTCTCATCTTGGAAGTGTCCCACAACCACAGAGATTTGCAGCTGACTCACATGCACATACACTTTCCCCTCTCTTGTGAAGTGTGCCCCAAACAGCCTGTCCCTCTTATCTTCACGCTCTTTTCACTGGCCCTGTTACATTGTCTCCCTCTCTTTTTCCTCTTCTCTGTTCTTGTCTTTTATTCATAAAAAGGTTCAGCGTCCAGGCTTTCAGGCCAAGGCTACTGCCATAATCTCCCCCCACACCCCCATTTCTCTTTGCCTGCCCCGCTCTTCCTTTTGCTATTCCTTCTTCCACCCACGGATGGATTTGTCCACACCTCGAGCAAAAAGCCCTTGGTCCAGGCCGACTACTCCGGACTGCAGTTTGAAATAGAGCTTTATATGTCATAACCCTCCACAGAAGTAAGAAATGCGATGGTTTTTTTTTAGATTAAAATGTTGCAAGACCTTTTCCTCTCTAATAGGCTTCTCTCAGTTCAGAGCACACCCACCCCAACAGCAGCCGTGCACTCTGTCAGCAGTGAAGCAAGTCATGCTGTAACACATGCTTATGCACATGCTCATATCACCATTCAAAAGTTTGAGGTCACTTAGAAATGTCCTCCTTTTTGACAGAAAAGCATTTTTTTTTCAAGAAGATAACATTAAATTCATTAGAAATACAGTCTCGATATTGTTAATGTGGTAAATGACTATTCTAGCTGGAGACGACTGATCTTTAATGGAACATCTCCATAGGGGTACAGAGGAACATTTACAGCAACCATCACTCCTGTGTTCTAATGCTACATTATGTTAGCTAATGGTGTTGAAAGGCTAATTGATGATTAGAAAACCCTTGTACAATTATGTTATCATGAGTTGAAGCATGAGTTTTCATGGAAAACATGAAATTGTCTGGGTGACCCCAAATTTTTGAACAGTAGTATAAGTATAGATGCGAGTTTACCTCCTATATGCATACAAGACTGCGGTACTTTTTTGGAGGGGAACCTGATCAGTAGTTTAGAAAAGATATGGCTAACACTTTCATTTTCTTTTTCTTGTCAAACAAATAATTCTGCTTATTTAGTTTCTTAATTTTTTCTTCTATTTTTCTTTGAGGTTTTATTTCCTGTGAGTTCCCTCAATGTGTGACAGAGGTAGCAGTCTGTAGCCAGTGTTTGTATGCAAATCTCTGTAATTTGTCCGCTCTCCATGAATTGTCATCAAACTAGATGTCTAAAGAAAAATATAGTGCTTTTTGGCGTACAGCTTACAGTCAGAGCAAGCCTATGACCACCTTGCAGTCATATCGACGTGTTCAAAGGATTCAAAGAGCCACAGGTCAGCAAATAATAACAAAATCACAGCATGCCCATTTCCTCCAATATAAGTCACATGATTTAAAATGTTAGTAGTAGCAGTAGTAATTCATGAGGGACACATCTCTTGATGCAAACAGCACTTACACTGGTAATGTTAACTCATGTTACTGCAAGCTGCTAAAATAAAAACGGAGGTCACTTGTATACAGATCAACAACTTTAGTTATAAATGATAACCTGAATTTGTATAAAAATGTGAAAGTACATGATTAAAATGTATACTGTTACAACTATATCTGTAGGGATTTAACTGTTTATAAGTGGTGCTGTGACACTCGAAGGTGGGAGGACATGAACATATAAAGAGCTGCTCTTAATGAAAAGTTGCTTCAACTCTGATTGGATGTAAAAATATATGTATATACACACTGTGGTGCAACAATTCCGTCCTGTTTTATGCCTTCTTTTCACATCCACTGTCACTGACCTTGACAAAATATTTTCAGTTTTTATTTTTTAATCAGTAATAGAACGCCTTTTATTTGGGTCTATACAGTTGTGAGTAAAAGTTGTACATTTGTAAAGACCTTGTATGTCATGGCAATCCTGAGTTTCCAATGATCCCATAACTCTTAAATTTGTAATAGAATCATCAAAACACGTGCATCTGTCCCAAAAATAATAATATATTTATTGTAGGTCTTCTGGAAATATGACAAAATCAGGATTAAAAGGCTGCTCATACAGGCTGAATGCAGAAAACTAGCTAACAAATAATACAGATGACATACAAAGAATATTAAATGGGGAGGGGTAATAGACCAAGACTGAGTACTACAAGACAAGGAACAGTGGTCGGGGTATACAGTCAAAATTATGTTATGAGAAAAGCAGTAACTGAAAGTGTGACAGGGTGCAACACCGCTTGAGAAGAGAATACATGAAGCAAGTTTACACTGGTAAAAAAAAAACTACATTCAGGATCTAGTTAATGCTAACATGAGTTCTGTGCAGTGCAGTGAGCCAGCCCCTGCACAGGTGTCTTCACTTGCTAGTGATTAGGAAGCGGCTCACACACACACACACGTGTGTGTGCGTGTGCGTGTGTGTGTGTGTGTGTGTGTCTTGCTATCATTGTGGGGACATACCATTGACTCCCATTCATATCTAACCCCTAACCCTTACCCTAACCCTAACCTTAACCAACACCAAAACCCTAAAGAAACTTTTTTGCACTTTTAGTTTTTTCAGTAACAACAACATGGCCAAGAAAACATTGCTTCCCCCCGTGGGGACCTCATTTTTGGTCCCCACCGTGACGCGAGTCCCCACCAAGATAGCGTGGAGTCAGGTCAAATTTCCCACCAAGTCCCCACCAGTATAGATAAACATGTACACACACACACACACACACACACACACACACACACACACACACACACACACACACACACACTGATGAACAGAGGAAAAGGTGGAAAAGGAGACGCTGCCAGCAAATCAGGGCAGAGGCAGGGACCCTGATGCAACTTTCTGACTAATGATTTCTCTTTTTGTTTCATCTGATCACATAACTTTGCCCCAGAAAGCCTTTTCTTTGTCTCCGTGATCAGCAACAAATGTGAGTTGAGCCTTAAGGTGCTGCTTCTAGAGAAAGGGCTTCCTTCTTGCTCTGCAGCCTCTAAGCCAATGGCGACACCTAACTGTGGACACTGACACCGGCATTTCACCAGCATCTAGTGATTCTTGTTTGACTCTTGACCATTCTCACCAATTGTCTCTTAGCAACAGGTGATAGCCTGCGTTGTTCTTTCTGATCATGGCGGGGACATAACTGCAATGCATGTTATACTGAAATACAACTGTTTTTCACAGATAATTTTTTTGATTCTAGCTGCTTTAAATGGTTTGAAGTGGCTTTCCTGACTTGACTGTTCAATTCAATTCAATTCAATTCAATTCAATTCAATTCAATTCAATTCAATTTTATTTATATTACAGTCAAATCGTCTCAAGACGCTTTACAGAACCCATATGCCTGACCCCCAGAGCAAGCCCAAAGGCGACAGTGGCAAGGAAAACACCCTTTTAACAGGGAAAAAACCTCGAGCAGAACCCGGCTCTATATAGGGGGGACCCATCTGCCTGCTGGCCGGGCGGGTTAAGAGGGACAGAGGAGGGCAAGGGGGAGGGATGGGAGAAGAGGGAGGGGTGGGAAAGCACGGAAAACACAACACACATTTGGATACATATATGACAGGATATGTGAACCAAACAAAGTATAAGCTAACACTGAAAACTGACTCATAGTTTACTCTTATGATGTATGGCTCTGACATTAAACATACTCCATATATAGCTAGCAGTAAAATTCAAACAGTATGTAAGTTAGCATAACAAGTATAGTGAAGGCGATGCAGAGTTGACTGGTGGAAAAGGGGAGCTGGAAGCAGAGGGCTGGAGGAAGGTCAGCAGCAGCATCCCACAGTGGACATGGTGGAGACTGGACCAGCTGGTGGAACATCGACTGCAGATCAGAAGCATCCAGCTCTGGGACCAGGGACACTCGGAGAAATAGCACAGGGAGAAACAGAGTGAATGTACTGCATTAGGTATACATATTAAACGTAAAGGTAGATAGAGAAGGGCTCAGTGCGTCAAGAAAAGTCCCCCAGTAGCCTAGGCCTATAGCAGCATGACTAGGGGCAGAACAAAGGGACGTCCAAGAGGGAGTCAGCTGTGCAAATGAAGACACAAGCCGAACCCCTGTGGGTCACCCAGTCAGCCCTAACTATAAGATCTGTCAAAAAGGAACGTTTTAAGCCTGGTCTTAAAAATAGAGAGGGTATCTGCCTCCCGAACCCAAACTGGGAGCAGGTCAATGATTTGCTCATTGACTTGAACTTTTTGTTCAAGTCAAAGATTTGCGTTTTCAGATTTTTACCACTGTAGCATTTGTGGCTGAGTCCAATGAGTGTATCAAATCCAAAGTAAGTTCAATTGACTTAGAGAAGTCAACAGTTGGAGTCAGTCCTGAAGTTGAAAGGCCATATTACCACGAAATAAGTAGTGGCTGAGTGTCCCAATGTCTGTAAACACTAACTGCTATTCCAAATCAGAATTGATGAGGTACCACCAAGATCTATAGCCAGGAGGATCCCAGATGACAGGTCAGGGGGAGGGATTATTATCACACCATAATTAGGTTACAAGCCCAAATAAGCACATATAACCTAACACAAGGGCATCTGACCTGAGATTGAAGATCATAGCTAAGCTGAATACCCTGAAGTACTTAGCTACTGACTTGGGCAAGGTGGAGCCAGTGTTTAATAACAGGGGCACATTGTTAAACAACAACAATGACATTTAAGCACTTACAGCTCGCATTTTACTTTATATTAAAATCAAACAAACATTCTGTTTTTTTTTTTTTTTTTACAAAAATGCTTCAACTGATACAATGAGGTTACCAGGGCCGGTGTTGAAATGTGGAACATCGGGAACATTTGAAATCAGTCACGTGTTGAGGCCAAGCTTGCTCTTGTTTAACATAGGTAGGTTGCGGTGTGTGTGTGTGTTAACCTTGCCAGCAAGTTGATTTCTCGTGATATTTGTGAGTTCACAAATCTCTCAAGAAACCATCTTGCTCCGCTCCCGCATTCACTGTTCGTACAGCACCAAGTTGGCACGGGCCAATCACACAGCAGTATTCGTGTGTGGGGCGGGATATCCGGGTGTGAAGACGACACCAAGCGCCAGTAGATCAAAACAAACATGGCAACGGAGGACAACAATCGTGTAGATGCTGCTATTAAGTCAGTTTTAGCTTAATCTCCTATCGCTTCTTTGAAGGAAGAACAACGAGAGGCGCTTTGTGCATTTCTGGATGGTAAAGATGTTTGTGCTTTTTTACCTACGGGTTTTGGTAAGAGTTTAATCTACCAATTGGCTCCGCTCGTTGTGAAGATCCCGCGATTGGCTAAAAACAAACCTGTCAGAGGCGGGACATACTGTTGCATTGTCCAATCCGTGCCTCTTTCCTCTGAACGGATTTACATGGAGCGGTCCCAGATTGATATTGTGGAGTACTATCAAGTACTACACAATTATTAATCTGGCTATTGCCAGGTTATGTGTGCGTGTTTGACGTAAGGAGGAGCGCTACAGTGGTGTGTGTAGGAGAGACGAGTGTGGAAATGGAGGCAGAGCGATATGCACAATGATGGTATAGCATGTCATAGAGGACAAGTTTGGAAGCCAGTGTATCCTGGAGGAACTGTAAGTGTGGACAGTTTGCTGCATTTACAATTAAGTGCCACGTCCTCCCCTGCAAAGTTTGTCCTGACTTATATATGACTGTTACCAATAACAAGCCACGCTAAGCTAAGCAGGCTAGCGCTACCCGAGGCTGCCAGCTACAGTTTGGCGGCTGGCAGAACCGCGTCGGTAACACATACAACAGTGGTTTGGTTTCCTGACGTTCAAAATCCTAGAACTACAGTCATAGGATACTGCTGTGATGCTGTCTGGCAAACTGGTTCTCAGATACGTTAAGATCCCAAGTCTTGGCCTGTCTGGGTTCTATACTCAGCATAGGGGCCAGCAACATTTGGACAGGGGCACTGGCCCCTGTAGGCCCCTGTGTAGAACCACCACTGGTTAAAAATTACCTATGTAAAGTCTGCTTGAAGATGTGAATGCAGCTCTGCTAATTATCCCTACTGTAGCCATCACTGAGACCAACAGGCTGACATACACAACAGCAGTAGTAGTCTTAGAGATGATTGGTTACAAGATGAACACCATAAACCATAATAAACATTATCCTGCATATATAAGGAGGCTTTAGGTCAATATCAAGGCAACAAGGTGGGTAGATAGCCAACTGTCACAGCTACAGAAAGGTTTGATGAAGGACTACCCAGTAAATACAACAAGCTGTCTGTAATTGACTGCCGAACTGCAGACTGCCGAACAAAGGATCACAGCCCTGTCCACCTGCCTGAAGAGATACAGTAGAGAACACAAAACCAGAAGGATAACCAGGATGGTCTTCACCAAACTGCCCAAAGTGTTTTCTCAATGGGAGACTGAATGGTACCGGTAAGGTATATGGGAGAAGGAGGCTTTGCATAACACCATTGCTCAGTGGCTGATGGATATGAGAGTAGACCACAGCAATATCCCAGAGAAGGACCCAGTGGCAGAATAGCAGACATCCACAAGAGAGTGTCAAGAATGAAGAGCTGGAGGCCCACGACACAATGAACGCCTAGCACCACAAATGAACCAGCTGCTCATGGTTGGGACCCACCCAGAGTGGTTAACCCAAGGCCAGACAGTCCTGAAAATGAGAGATCCCCAGAAGGGAGCCATCTCATCCAGTTACCATCCCATATCCTGCCTCTGTACAACATGGAAGCTACTGTCAGCCATCGTAGCAGCTAAAATGATTAGGTCACATGGCTCAAGACATGAGTAGGACCCAGACAGAAGTTAGTAACACTAGTGGAGCCAAGCACCAGCTACTGATCAAAGAAATAGTCTCTAAAGACTGTAAGACCAAAAATCTAAAACCAATCTATGTGCTGCCTGGTTTGACTACAAGAAAACCTAAGAGTCAATACTACAAACAATTATACTGGAATGGCTTGAACCTCCTGAGCTGGATAATCACAAAGAGTGGCTTCAGATACCAGTTCTGAAGTAGAAGGACCATCAGTCCCCTGCTCTCATGGATGGCATGAAGCCGTAAGCCAGAAATAACATTGACTTAGTGATCCATATCACCAGGATCTACAGCAACAATATCGGAATATCATTTGGGCTGGACAAGTGTAGTCAGATGATATCAAAGAGGACCAAGAAGATCACCACTGGAAAGATTGAACTAGCAGAAGGAAACATAGCAGATGTTCCACACAACTACAAATGCCGTGGAGTCCCACAGGCAAATGCAAACCACGAGGTGACCAGCAAGGACATCAGCTACAGCCTGCATAGAGTGAGGCAGGTCCTGAAAAGTCACCTGAATGGACAGAATGAGATACAAGCCATCAACACATAGGCTCTGCTGATGATCAGATGCTCCACTGGTATAATAACTTGGACAAAGAAAGAAATACAGGCCACTGATATCAAAACAAGGAATCTCCCCATAATGCGTGGAGGGTTTTATTTCAAGCCCTGGACTCTGAGACTGTACACAAAGCTGAAGGAGGGAGGCCGAGGACTGGTGAGCATCAGAGCCACTTTCCTGGATGAAAGACACCTCCAAATGTGTGACCAACCAAGTCAAGATCCTGTGGGACTTCCAAATCCAGACTGATAAACTGGTAGTGACTAATCCCTAGACATTGTGGTAATCTATAAACAACAAGAAGGCGGTAGTGATAGATGTAGCAATCCTCAAGAGGAAGGGACATGAGAAGCTCGGAAAATGCCAAGGGCTGAGAGAGGACCTAAAAAAGCTGTGGAAAGTGAAGGCAACCATAGTACTCGTAGTGTTCAAAGCACTCCTGGCTGTAACCCCTAAACTGGGAGAGTGACTTCATCAGATCACTGAAACAACATCTGAGATCGGATTTGTTGAGAAGATTACATTCCATTTTACTGACATCTTTTCACTCTCAGTGAAATGTGTAGACTATAATTTCCTGCAGTTTTGCATACCAAGGTATGACGAGATATGAACAGCCTAAGATAAAATGAGCAACTTGGTAAAATGGCTTGATACTCTAACTTTTGATATTTTATCTCTTCAGCAGTAGAGAGGATACTTTTGCCATGTACTTTTCTATGGCTTTCTACTCTTTTCTATTCAGGTGTTTTGTATTTTCTGTGCAGTCCTTGGAACAGCAAAGGTACTGTGCAGAACCTTCCAGACCTCTGGTGAAGATCTGCAGACATGCAGCTACACTTCTGTACACATACTAGACATATATTATATGTACATGTATAAACTTTAAGATAGATAAACAATTTCTGTGACATGTACATACAAGCCCACTAGAATACACAAATCAGAACATTGATTAAAAACATTAAATGAGTATGCAACTACTTACATCTACGCAACAAATCGCTGCTTTTGCAGAGAAATGGCATCTCTGATAGTTACATTCACTGGCACACACACAAACTCTCGCACTCTCTCTCACGATGAACAAAACAGTAACTAGAGGCTTTAGACAGGAGGGGTTGCCTAGGAAACGGTGGGAAGGAACCCTAGTTATTTGTGTTGAGCATATTTTCATTTGGGCTGAAACAGAGAGGCATAAAAACCCCAGGAGAGCGAGAGAGGTGATTTGTCCTGACAGCTCCTTTACTCTCCCGAGGTGTAACACAGACACACACTCAGAAACACATAAAGCACATGCATTAACACATATAACCACAACCTCACGTACACATGCAGAGGCATTCAGAAATGCCCCCCAAAAAAACCCCTCCTTTCTCAGAACATCAAGCGAAGTAAGTCACACATGCCATCACGGGAATGTCAGCAGGGAAGTTGTACGTGTGTGTGTGTGTGTGTGTTTGTGTGTGGTTGTGCACATGTGTGTTTGGATGCACAAGTTAGTAGCTGCTCTGAATATCCCTACATGTGCAGTGTCTCATGAAAAAATAGTTCCTAAATGATTCTCTCTGACTTCTCTGTATCTTTGGTCAGGACCAAACAATTTCCCTGTGAGCTTCATACTTCCTGTGTCTCTGCTGCTCCGTTGCTCTGAAAACTGAGTAGAGCTGATGGATTCAGGTGAATAATAGTTTCCTGCGTGCACAATTTGTAGAGTAGTGTGTGAGGAGCTAGACTGACCATGTATGTCAAACTATGGGAAAGACAGAAAAATTCACAGAGTTCGACAATTCTGCATTTTCATTTAGCAGACGCTTTTATCCAAAGCAACATAGAGTTCATGAGTATTTGTTTTTGGAAGGGTATCATGGTGTTTAAGTGGCTGACATGAGGTGGAAATGTGATGCAGTAGTCTCCCAAAAATAGCACTCTTTAAAAAAAGAAAAGGGTTATATAAGGGCTGTCTGTGCAGAGTCTTCACCTTGAGCCCGGGGTTGTTGTATTTTCGGTTGCCATACTCTGGTTGGCCACAAGAGGTCGCCACGGTTCACTGTTCAGTAGGAGCTGCTTGTCCTTGTCAGAGCTCCCTCCTCATTGGGCCACCCTTTGGAAAATCCTTTCAGGAGGGGATGTTCAAGGGCATTCTCTCTCTTCTCAATTTTACTGCTGTATTTCTATTTCCCTCACTCCTTCTTCTCCTTCCTGCTTCTGTTTCATCATATTTGACTTTCTTTATTATCTCCGTCATCTGTTCTACCATATATTCTGTCTATCAGTATCTTATATGGCCTTCTTTTTCTTAAATGTGAAGTAAAAGTTTTTGGTTTCTTCTTTGTTGTGAAGTCAGAGAGGCTGATGGATAGAGAATGTGTCAATCAAAAAGTATGTCACTTTCACAATTCTTTGGAATACTGATCTCTTTTTGTGGGAATACTTTCAGCTTTCTTATTTTGAGAAATGCTTACACTACGATTCAAAAGTTTGGGGTCACTTAGAAATATCCTTATTTTTAAAATTAAAGCAATATTTCAATGAAGATAGCATTAAATGAATCAGAAATCCAGTCTAGACATTGTTAATGTGGTAAATGACTATTCTAGCTGGAAACGGCTGATTTTTAATGGAATATCTCCATAGGGGTACAGAGGAACATTTCCAGCAACCATCACTCCTGTGTTCTAATGCTACATTGTGTTAGCTAATAGTGCTGAAAGGCTAATTGATGATTGGAAAACCCTTGTGCTATTCTGTTAGCACATGAATAAAAGTGTGTGTTTTCATGGTAAACATGAAATTGTCTGGGTGACCCCAAACTTTTGAACAATAGTGAAGGTTAACCCACTATATCCTCAGTCTGCACCATGCTGCTAGTTTGCGAGGATTCTAGACTTGTGGCAGCAAGATGGTTTGTAGGGAGGGAAGAGACACTGTCCTTCAGTTTGTCATCTGGGATTTAACTTCTCAGCTTCTGCTAGGAGGTTGTAAGAGAATATCAACTTCTGATTATCTATCATTCCTCGGCTTTTGACCTCAGTGATGAGATGTGCAATCTGATTTCCTTGCAGGGATCAATAAAGTATCACAAAATCTAAGATATGGATGATTGCTTTGCGATCTAATGATCATTTCTTCCTCTCTCAGGTTAGGGGGCATGATTGCGGCCTACAAGATAGTGCCAGATGAGATAGATGAAATTAAGGTAAGGCATCATCCATTTACATTCTGCATTTATCAGCAGTGTCTGTTTCTTTTTTCGCAGTAATGAGTTTTGTTGTAAGCAATCATGCATGCTCATATGTGTGTTTATTAACAGGAGACACTGGTGGACTGGTGTGATGAAAAAGAACTCAACCTCATTCTCACCACTGGAGGCACCGGCTTTGCCCCGAGAGATGTCACACCAGAGGTCAGTTTGCATGTTAATTTAAATGTGTCGTTCATGAATCTATCCATAAACACCAATTTTACCAACGCATTGTCTATCTTTTAATAACATGACAAAAGAATTGAGACAAATGATGCTGTAGAGTGTTTGACATATGGCATACAGTCTTCAGATGCGCTGGAAAACGATGCAGCTGACTGAATTAAACTAACACTGCTTGTAGATGTTTTGGAAAGTATACAGTATATTTCTCCAATCAAGTCAAATACTGAATATCACCAATATAGAATACGGAAGAACTTAATTGTGTGAGAGGAAGGCGGTTGTGAAAGGCAGATTTCACTTGTTGCTGCATGTGCTTTCTTTGAAGACCCTCCTGTTTTGCTGATGACGTGTGTTGCAGCACTGTTTATCATACAGTGTCATTAGAAATAAAGAATAAGATGTGAGATACTTATTGACTCCCTCTCAGGTCACGTTCCATTGCGGATGAAAGATGAACTACATAGCTGGAGGTTCATTAAGGTACACAACATGGTGTCTTGACACAGTTCCACATTAGTTGTTCATCCATCCATTATCTATAAATTGCTTAATCTTCAGTAGGGTCGTAGGGGGGCTTGAGTCTATCTCAGCTGAATTATGGTGAAGGCAGGGGACACCCTGGACAGGTCACCAGCCTATCACATGGTCACACAGAGAGACAATCACATTCACATTCACACCTACGGACAATTTAGAATCACCCATTAACCTGAGCATGTTTTTGGACTGTGGGAGGAAGCCGGAGAACCTAAAAAAGACCCAGCACGCGCAGGGAGAACATGTATACTCCATGCCGAAAGACCTTGGGAAGGTCGGAACGCAAACCGTGGATCTTCTTGCTGCAAGCCGAAAATGCTAACCGCCAAGCAGCCCCCATGCTAGTTATGTATTACAATATATTTCATATCTATTTCTTTTAAACTATTTTTTGATATATGTAGTTGAGAGGCAGACAGGAAACTAGGGAGAAAGATGGGGAAAGACATGCAGTAAAGGGAAATGAGCTGGAATCAAACCTAGGCCACTGTGTACATGGGTCGCCTGCTCAACCAGTTGAGTTATCTGAGCACCGCATGTTTCATTTTATTATACAACAAGTTCTGTCTTATCTTATCTTATCTTATCTTATCTTATCTTATCTTATCTTATCTTGTCTTATCTTAACTGTAGGCTTGACAAAGCAGTTTAACGTAGTTGTGGCACATCTACTTAATTTCCATTTTTTCCTTAATATTGCTGGGTATAGCTGTTTTCATTTCAAGCAACATAAAGTAGATGGTTTAAAAGTGTGTAAAAAGTGTCTTTTTTTCTTTGTAAAATTTATATATCTTGCAAACATGTATGTACTCGGGTCTGAAGACAATAAAGTGTACACATGCAGTAAATTACTGTGTATACATACACACATGGTCTTTGTCTTTCTCATCTTTTCTTTGCACCTCATGTCACACACAGCTATGGACCCAAAACCCCAGATTATCTGCTGTATTTCTGTTAAATGTACTCAATCTGCAATGAGATTCACAGCACAGACACACCCAGCCAATTCGGCTGCAGTTAAGCTGTGTCTCTCAGCAGTATCATTGGTTCTCGTTCTCATCAATCATTGCAGACAACGGCTACCTTCCTGGAAGAGGGGAGACATGTACACGCTGTAGTCACTAATAATACCTGCTTTCTACATGGATGGATGGATGGATGGATGGATGTACAGGAAGCATGCTTACAGACAAAAAGAGCATCATCTCTTTGCATTTAAATTCTATACTTGAGGAGTTTTATTATGATCTCATTTTGTAACATTTAGTCTCACACCCTCTAAGAGTAGTTCTCCTGGCCTTGCTGATGCAATGTCTTACTCACACAGTATACGGTAATGTCACCCTTGTTTTTTTCTGTATATAAAGAAGCAAATTACCCAAATTATAAATGTTGTACTTTATCTGAAGACATACCACAAATAACTATCAAGTCAAATAAACCTATATCTGACTTCTTCCAGTCAGTGACTTTTCCTGATGTGTACAATGAAGCCTCACCCTTCCCTCTGTCTCCCTGCTTCCCTCTTGTTTCTCCTTAACCCCTCTATAGTTACCTCCCACATGCTCCCCTCTCTGTTCCCTCCCTGCTTCCCTCTGCTCTCTTGAGTCCAAGCCCAAGATTCTCATCAGTGGCTCCTCTCCTTTGAAGTCTTTTCTCTACCCTCTCCCTTGCTAATGGTGCGTTTGAAGTGTCACTCAACTCAAGGGCACCCACCACACACAACTAGAAAAGAAGGCACTGCCTTCTTCATTATCTGTCAGGATATGCTTCATCAACTGCATTCCTTAAAATTTATACTCACAAAGAAAATGAAAACAAATACCTTAAAGATGCAATATGACAATACAAGACAAGATTTTGAAGAAAACTATTGCACTAATATAACTGCAAACACCGTCTATGATAAGATTTGGTGGAGTAAAGGCGTCCTTAGCAGTGTGTGTTGTAATCACAGCTTCTCTGTTCTATGTATTGGTAGCATATGTACATTAGTGCATGTTAAGGCAAGGACTCTGTCCCTTTGAAACTGTGCATTTGTAATGTTTTAATGGTCTGAGTAGGACTGCACGATTATGGCCAAAATGATAATCACGATTATTTTGATCAATATTGTAATCACGATTATTAATCACGATTGTTCATCATGTTAGGGAAAATATCTGTATTTTTATTGCACTACTTTTAAGGAGCGTTTTCAGTGCAAAGAACTCGACAGTTGTGATTTCCCTCTCTATTTTCCCTCGACATTTTTCATATTTTTCAGTGTAGGTAACGCCACTTTGGAGAAATAATTGCGCGAGGGGGTCACATATTTATTGTCCAGTGTTCTGACCATTTTTCTGAAGCCCTCGTTGCTCGCTGTATTTATTGGACATGTCTTTGGCCAAATAAAATGATATTGCGTCCGTTATCTCTGTGTGTCTTTGGGAGGTAGCTCGATACGGTGTTGCCCGATGCAACACCATATCCAGTTTGTGTTAGCTTTAGCCTTCATGCATTCCTCGTATTTGTGTTTGTGATGTTTTTTCAGATGGCTAAACAGATTAGCTGTGTTACTGTGCGGGGCAGACACAACTCTGCTACACTCTTTACATTTGACTTGTTTAACGTCACTTGCCCTGAATCAGAAACAAGTCCAGACCATGGATGCTGATAAGTTTCGAGGCACTGGCTCCTCACCATGATGCTCCTCGTCTCCAAATGCTGCTGTACTTTCTTCTCTCAACATGACTCGCTCTCATCAGCCCAGTCCACTGAGTGATTCGAGGCTGCCGCTGCAGGGTCCACTCGCTTGTTATTTAGGCAGCTTAATTAAGCCTAAACCATGTGTTCGCCTCCTGGTGGTTGGCTGATGACTGGTTGACAAGACGCTTGATAAGATATAGACCAGAGCCCGCATTTTAAATGTAAATATTGCCAACGATCAGGTTAATTTAATTGTGGCAGCCAAAATCTTGATCGCGATCAAAATTCGATTAATTGTGCAGCCCTAGGTCTGAGTGTGACTTCCCAAACCACATTCGAAAAACAAAAGTACACTCTCGAGCAGGCATGGGCAAACTACGGCCCCCGGGCCACATACGGCCCGCTGGGCTTTTCAATCCGGCCCGCTAAACAATTTTGTCAATATTAGAATTGACGAAATTACAGTAAAGACCACATTCATTTGGCCTTCCCCTTGCAGTACCCAACGTTTCTGTTGTCCCCACGAGATGGCGCGCTCCAGACACAACTGACCTTTGTTGGTTTATTTTCTCTTCTTCTATTGTAACTGCATTTTGAGCTCTGCCATAACAATGAGTCAATCAAAGAAAAGTCAAGTTAGTTTCAAGTGTTTCAGAAGGAGTGAACTACTAAATATTTTTTTTTGCTGAAGTCCGTTCAAAGGCTGTATGTCTTATCTGCAATAAAACTGTTGCAGTTTTTAAAGAATACAATATCAGCCGGCACTTTTACACGACGCACGCTAACTACGCGAGCAACCAGTCAGTGCAAGAATGGACAGCTACGGCTCAGAGGCTGGCACCCAGTTTACACACTTAACAAAATACGTTTATTCTATTTATTCTACTACAATTCAAGAGTCAAGCACGAAGCATTCAAAATAGCAAAGGCTAGCAAGCCTTTCTCCGAAGGGGAGTTTTTGAAAGAATGCACGGTAGAGACAGCAGGTCTCCTGTGCCAAGGGAGCAAAAACAAATTTGAAAAAAATAGTTTGTCAGCAGGACAGTTACTTGCCGTGTTGAACTAATGGACGAAGACTTAGCCAGCTCACTGAACGAAAAGCAGAGTCCTTCAAGCTATATTCATTAGCACTGGACGAAAGTAATGACATAAAAGACACTGCTCAGCTTTTAAGTTTTATTAGAGGGATTAATGAACATTTTGAGACAACGAAAAAATTTGTGACCATGAATCCATGAAGGAGAAAACGTGTGGAGAGGACTGTAGGACAGGATGTCTGGGGTCAGTCAGAGGATGAAGCTGCTCGCCAATGTCACCACGGATGGATCGCCACACTCACAGGAAAAAACATCGGGCTGCTGAAAAGAATCCAGGATAAGATGAAGGAGGAAAACCCTGAGCTGAATGTGATTTTCCTACACTGCTTAATCAATCAGGAAGCGCTCTGTAAGTCTGTTTTGCATCTTGATCATGTCCTGAAGTCAGTCATAAAACTCGTTGACTTTATAGAGCGAAAGGGCTTCAGCATCATCAGTTCATGAAGTTTCTTGAAGAAACTGATGCTGATCTCCAGAACTTGCTTTACCACTCTCATGTCCGCTGGTTAAGTTTGGGGAAAGTTTTTCAGTGAGTGTGGGAGCTCAAAGGCGAGATTAGCTCATTTTTGGAGTTAATGGGGAAAACCGATGATTTTCCTGAGCTGCGCGACAGAGATTGGCTGTGATTTTGCGTTTGCCGTGGTGCTGCAAGGGAAAGATCAATTTGTGCACATAATGTATACAAATGTGACAGCCTTTAAAGCCAAACTGACTTCATACTCAAGACAAATGTCAATAAAAAAAAAATCCTTCACTCATTTCCCTACACTGGTGACGCTGACAGAGGCCAGTCAACGTGATGAAATATAAGGAATCACTAGAAGACCTACACGGACAATTCTGCCGTCGGTTCTCTGATCTTGAAAAAATTGACAAAACACTTCAGCTGGTATCATGTCCCTTGTCACAAGACCCAGAAACAGCACCTCAGGAGTTGCAGTTCGAACTGATCGATCTTCAAAGTGACTCGGTCTTAAAGGAGAAGTTCAGCTCCCTTAAACTGAATGACTTTTAGCTTTCACTAAGTGAAGCCAAGTTTCCAAACATTCAGAAGATGGCGCAGAGGATGCTGGTGTTGTTCGGCTCTACCTACATGTGTGAGCAGACGTTTAGCGTGATGAACATCAACAAAGCACACCACAGATCCCAGTTAACTGATGAACACCTCAGATCCATCCTGAGAATTGCCACAACCAAACTGACACCAGACTTTGATGCACGGGCAAAAAAGGGTGTTTCCACTGAGACTGAATGTGAGTATTCTTCACTTTGTCAGTATTGTCTTTAACATGTAATTCATATTAGTTTGCACAATCTCCAACCATCTGATGCTGGTCTGGCCCATCTGTCGAATTTCAAAAGTCAATGTGGCCCCTGAGCCAAAAAGTTTGCCCACCCCTGTTCTAGAGTCATCATCCATTACCCCCACAAAAAACTGAGAATTTAAACACCAGGTATGATATTTATGTTATTTACCTAATTTATGTCCATATGTTTCATATGGCAGCTAAAACATCACTTTACACTGAACAATAATATCAATATCTGCAATGACTTTATTGTTCAGTGAAATTCTACTTTCTCAGTAGCTGAATATCAGTTTCAGTACTATGTGCAATAATTTAATTCCATGTGCTCTATTTCATTACAGTGTGCAATTTTGCTTTAATAATTAAGTTTTATTGACAGTGATACTGCTTGCTTATCTGTTCTACTTTTATTTGACTATTTTTACTATTCTGTTGTACTTGTATTTTACTGCTGTTCTAGTAGGTACTGCATTTATTGTCATGCTGTTGTTAATGTCTGAGCCGCTTCTGGCAAAGTAAAGTTGTATCTGGTCCTTTCTTCTTTTGTCAATGTTCAGCTGTGTGGAAAGTCTCTCCTCCTGTTCTGTTGCTCTCATCTGCTTCTCCTTCGCTTCACTGTGTTCCACTGCAGCCTCTGTGTGTGTTTATGTTCGTTTCCACACAGACCTTAGTGAAGAGTGAAAGCAGAAAGCACACAGAGTGAGCAGGACAGACACGATCAGAACGAAAGAGAGGCAGATGAAGAGAGGATAGCATTACTCAAGTTGGCTGCAACTCAGTACAGCCATTCACTGTATTTTCCAATACTTGACTGACTGTTTATTGTTGACTCTCATGTCCACAACCTTTCTGGTTGTGAAAGAAACATGAAAGATGTGGTAGGTGTGGCTGATGCACCCATTTGTTTTGGTCCAAAATACTAGTGCTCTAGTGACATCCAGTGGTTCTGAGTGTTGTATACAGTGTCTTTGAAGTCATGCCTGAAATATTAAATGCCCTTTTTCACCATATAGCCTTTTTTTCCCTTTGGTTTGCACAGTACATTCATGGGCAACTACAGACATTATCAAGTAGTCATATTGTATCTGGCTCACAACACGCTACTGCACTTTCCAGATGTTAGATTTTTCAATTTTGCATTAACCCTTAAATGCATAAGTGGTTAAAAATGACCCGGTGAGGTCGTTTTCATGTAATGTCTTCGTAATGAAAGGTTTTTATCATTTCATATTCCAGCTATTCCTCAAAAAACATGTTTTTGATATCAGTCCACTTTCATTTTTAATTTGTCTTTTAGAGGGGCGGAGAGTAGCAACAGCTGGAGGAAAAGAGTGGGAAAATGTCAACAGAATGGATGTTGACATTCATCAAAATGTTCAAAATGTATTATAAAGTGAAAAATATACCTAGTTCAAACATGAAATCATTTTTGTGTGGGCAAAAATATAATACAAACAATAAGACAAGTTATTCTTCTAAACCAAACTGGCAAAAAAAGTATCATAAAACACATTGATTCTTATACAGGTCATTTTAGACCCACTTATGAAAAAGCGTAGGGTACAATCACTCGGGTATCTTAGGGTTAAAGGTTAACTTTCCATTGCTCTTTTTCATATACTGCCATTTGTAGTGTCACAACCTTCACCAATATTGATGTTGTAACATCTTTGTTATATTTTAATCATGATGAAGGAATTTAAAAACTTACATACAACTCTGTGAAATCCTATACAGCTGTCCTACCTGCTCCTGTCTTCTGTAGTCTCCACAGGAAGTATCTTCAAAGGCAGATATAAGTTGAGACTAACATTACTACAGTCTATACTGTATATAAACCCTTCTTCTTGTTTAAATGCGATTATATTCCCGCTTCAAAATGAAAAGCACTACATTTTTTCAGAGAGGGAACAACACCGATGCTTTCAGTTGGCATGGTATGGCTTGTATGCTTAGTTCAACTCTGACCAGTCTGTCTTCTCTTCTCTCCAGGCCACAAAGGAGGTGATAGAGCGTGAGGCTCCAGGAATGTCTCTGGCGATGTTGATGGGATCACTCAACGTTACACCATTAGGAATGCTTTCCAGGTCAGCCACACACTCTAACATGCACATACACGATAAAAATGCTCTTACTTTGTTATTTAATTTGTTATGTAGTATCATTTATTTTAACCGGAATACACAACTTACTGAAATAATGGAAGTTGCTTATAAATAGTTAAATCTGAATGGGGCAGCAATTAAATGTCCTTCTAGCTGTACTGTAATCTGAAATTGTAGTTATTGTATTACTGAGGCAGGCAGTGAAGCAGTTTTTATTCCAGTAGAGCCACGAGAATAAACAATGTACAGTACTGCTCCGTCATGTTGGTTTAAGATGACCACAACGCCATCTGGGTCAATATATAATTTCGGGACTTTTTGTAACATAGCAGACAGGTGTCATAGTTGAAACTTTTGCTGTTTTCAGGCCTAAAATCAACATGGCCGCCTATAACCAAACACCACATGGTATTTTTACAGAAAGATTCTTCTAAATATTATATATACAATTGAGTAAAATTGAAATTAAAAGTTATTTATAAAGATATTGTAGTTGACTCACACACTACTATATATTAAATATAACTAAGAAAGCCTTGGAGTCTGGCCAGTCTTTTCTTCGGGGGGAAATTACATCATGTGGAGCAGGTCATGTGATTTGGAATTAACACACTTCCTTGAGAGGTGTTTTTGTAACGGGTAACTTAGTTGAAAGTTATTTCTCTGACACAGATATAATTAAGTATTTTCCATATAAAATGTGATATATTGCCAAAAAATGTCTGTCATGATTATCTCAACTTAATAAAAAGAACACAATCAAAACATTTTTTTGTATGAGCTCATTTTGTTGTTTGGCTAATTAGAAGGTGCTTGTTATTAAATTCGGGCGGTTATTTAGTTGATATTTTTAGCAATATCCAGTCATTTTTTATTAATAAGTGATTGTTTCCATAATAAATAGTTATGGAATTTGTAAAGAAATGATCATAATGAACATTAAAAAACATTAGTCTTTTTGCTTTTAATAAAAATGTAACAATGACTTCAAAAGTCTCTCAATTACATATTGATCCATCTCATATTTTTCGCTTCATACACAGAAGTAAGGTGTTCACCGTAATCAAGCATAGTTCTCACACTAGTGCGCTTCTTTCACTGTGTCATTTAAATTTCCTCTCTTTGTTTGTTAACAGACCTGTGTGTGGTATTCGAGGGAAGACACTCATCATTAACTTACCAGGAAGTAAGAAAGGTTCCCAGGTAGGAAACACTGTAGACATCTGTAACACCATCTGCTTTTTCCTGTTGATGTTAGTATCGGAATACATAGGGCCTGCAGTACAAACAAATAGTAAGAAAGAGATTCACTTGGCATGGAAGATGAACACAGACTTGCAGTTGAAAGATCAGATGCTGTACTTATTGAAAAAAATGTTAACATATTAATATTTTTTTATCATTCAGCTGCACACATGTGATTTGGGGGTCGATCTCTCAAACCTATCCAGATTTCATAATATTCTTGTGCTAGGTAGTAGACAGCCATTGCTCCTGATGGTTAAGTCAATGCCTTGGATGGTTGCTGCTATCAGTGTGGGAATAAATGTACACAAAGCATTTTATTTACTCCATATAGAAAGAGTAAATATCTTTTTCAGTCTAGCTCTGTACACACATCACCTTTACACCCTCAACAAAAACTGAAAGATTTTGCCCTTTGTTAGGTATTGCAGTTGGATAGCTGCTTGTGTGGACAGCATTACCTTAGTGTTGTGCTGCTAAAATGATTGCTGATGGTCATCATTACTTGAGGCTCATTGTCTTTGGTTTGTAATAGTCTTTGTACATGTGTAAACAGTGCGTGTACATTATGTGTATGGATATGAAGGTGTATAACTTCTGAGAGTGTACAATGGTTCGAATGATTAATTGTCTGTCTGTGCATACGGATTCTGTATGTGTGTGGTTCTGTGTTGGTGTGTAGCTCATTGGTGTTTTGTTCTGTTTCTGTGCTTGGGTATGGACCAACATATACATACAGCCTAAGTGTGTGTGTGTTTGCTCATATATGTGTGCCTATTTGTGTATAGTAATCTGAATGTCCATGCGCTTGCATATATACCTGTCAGTCCACCCATCGCTGTGTCCTTCTTTGCTTTCACCTCTCTCCCACACTGCTGTGCTGACCTGCACATCTGTCTCTGTCTTGTTACAAGCCTGCTTCCACTGATCGATTTGAGTATTTTTTTCTAAATCGATTACACCACCTCTCCCCTATCTGCTGCTATATCAGTGTCTCTCTCATCAACCCCCAGTTAAAGCTAACAGCACAAGCAGCCCATTGCAGGGTTTTATTACGATGATCTCCTGTCATGAACATACACAAGGAAGTACAGATGAGTCAGCTACAGTCATGAACAGAAGTTTACGTACACTTTTAAAGACCATGTGTGTCATATCAGTTTTGAGTTTCAGATGACTCCTTTGATTCCTTCCATGACAGAATCATTAAAACCCAAATTTCTTTGTCACAAGAAACAGTCTTGCATTTTAGTTTTTTATTAGATTTATATATATGTGTGTGTGGGGGGGGGACTCAATGCATTTAGACATGTAGACGTGGTGAAGACAACTTGCTTGTTCATACCGAGCATCAGAATGGGGAAGAAAAGGGATTTAAGTGACTTTGAACGTAGCATGGTTGTTGGTGCCAGATGGAGTATTTGAGAAACTGCTGATCTATTGGGATTTTCGCGCACAACCATCTCCAGGGTTTACAGAGAATGGTCCGTGAAAGAGAAAATGTCCAGTGAGCGGCAGTTGTGTGGACAAAGTTGCCTTGTTGATGTCAGAGGCCAGAGGAGAATGGGCAGACTGGTTGGAGATGATAGAAAGACAACAGTAACTCAAATAGTCAGTGGTTACAACCAAGGAATGCAAAATTTCTGCCACCGTTTATTGTGTTTCTTCTTCCATTGGCTTTAATTCATTATCATTTTCAAACATTGACTTTCACTACGGTTATACTGCTGTCTTAGAGCACCCAAAGCTGACTCTCTAAAAAAAAATCCAAATTTTAAAGCTTAGACTGCCACATGTAAAGAAACGAGCAGGAGCAGGTGAATATGCGGGGTGATTCAACCAGCAAGTTAACCGAGATGAGATACAGTTAGCCAGTTTCAGGCATATACCAGGCTAAAATTAACCAGAATAAACTTTCTCTACATACACACGTGGACCAAATTGTTGGTACCCCTCAGTTAAAGAAGGAAAAACCCACAATTCTCACTGAAATCACTTGAAACTCACAAAAGTAACAATAAAAAAAAATTTATTGAAAATTAAATAATCTAAATCAGCCATCACTTTTGAATTGTTGATTAACATAATTATTTAAAAAAACAAACTAATGAAATAGGGCTGGACAAAAATGATGGTACCCATAACTTAATATTTTGTTGCACAACCTTTTGAGGCAATCACTGCAATTAAACGATTTCTGTATTTGTCAATGAGCGTTCTGCAGCTGTCAACAGGTATTTTGGCCCACTCCTCATGAGCAAACAGCTCCAGTTGTCTCAGGTTTGATGGGTGTCTTCTCCAAATGGCATGTTTCAGCTCCTTCCACATATGTTCAATGGGATTCAGATCTGGGCTCATAGAAGGCCACTTTAGAATAGTCCAACGCTTTTCTCTCAGCCATTCTTGGGTGTTTTTGGCTGTGTGTTTTGGATTGTTGTCCTGTTGGAAGACCCATGACCTGCGACTGAGACCAAGCTTTCTGACACTAGGCAGCACATTTCTCTCCAGAATGCCTTGATAGTCTTCAGATTTCATCGTACCTTGCACACTTTCAAGACACCCTGTGCCAGATGCAGCAAAGCAGCCCCAAAACATTACTGAGCCTCCTCCATGTTTCACCGTAGGGACAGTGTTCTTTTCTTCGTATGCTTGGTTTTTGAGTCTATGAACATAGAGTTGATGTGCCTTACCAAAAAGCTCCAGTTTGGTCTCATCTGTCCAAAGGGCATTCTCCCAGAAGCTTTGTGGCTTGTCAACATGCATTTTTGCAAATTCCAGTCTGGCTTTTTTATGAGTTTTTTTCAGCAGTGGTGTCCTCCTTGGTCGTCTCCCATGAAGTCCACTTTGGCTCAAACAACGACGAATGGTGCGATCTGACACTGATGTACCTTGGCCTTGGAGTTCACCTTTAATTTCTTTGGAAGTTGCTCTGGGCTCTTTGGATACAATTCGTCTCTTCAATTTGTCATCAATTTTCCTCTTGCGGCCACGTCCAGGGAGGTTGGCTACTGTCCCGTGGGTCTTGAACTTCTGAATAATATGAGCCACTGTTGTCACAGGAACTTCAAGCTGTTTAGAGATGGTCTTATAGCCTTTACCTTTAAGATGTTTGTCTATAATTTTTTTTCGGATGTCCTGGGACAATTCTCTCCTTGGCTTTCTGTTGTCCATGTTCAGTGTGGTACACACCTTTTCACCAAACAGCAGGGTGACTACTTGTCTCCCTTTAAATAGGCAGACTGACTGATTATGAGTTTGGAAACACCTGTGATGTCAATTAAATGACACACCTGAGTTAATCATGTCACTCTGGTCAAATAGTTTTCAATCTTTTATAGAGGTACCATCATTTTTGTCCAGGCCTGTTTCATTAGTTTGTTTTTTTAAATAGTTATGTCAATCAACAATTCAAAAGTAATGGCTGTTTTTGATTATTTAATTTTCAATAAATTTTTATTTATTGTTACTTTTGTGAGTTTCAAGTGATTTCAGTGAGAATTGTGGGTTTTTCCTTCTTTAACTGAGGGGTACCAACAATTTTGTCCACGTGTGTATTAGGGGAGTCAAAAGGCCTAACTAGTGCATTAAAAAATCCAGATCATTATATGTGGTATCTGTACCTGTTGTACTAGAGAAGTGCTTGAGGTGCGTCTCTATTGGCCATTTCTTTTTGCCTATCCATCTCTTAAACTCGACTCTTCTCACTTCTGTTTTTCTCCATTCTTCTTCTCTTTTCTGTCTGTTTCACTGCTTCGTTCTCACAGAATCTCTCACTCTGTCTTCCTGTCATCCTCTTGTCATCTCCTGCATCCCCTTCTCAGAGCAGCAGTGCCTTCTCCTCTTCCTCTATCGCTCTTTCTTGCTTGTGTTTCTCATCCATTGGCAGTATCATCCAGAGATTCTGCTCTTTAGTTTTCTTGACAGTTACTCTCCTCCTGGACAAAACAGAGAATTAGAACAGTAAAGAAGAAAAAAAACACACCTACCAGATTAAATTACCCTTGTATGCACTCAATGCACTTCACAGTAAAGAATAAATGTCTCCAGACCTCTTCCTCATTAGGTTTCTTGCCTCACTGCAACTCAACCCAACCAGTCCTACTCTCTACATCTTCCAAAAACACTCAGATTTGGGCTTCAGACACACCAGCAAAAGACATAAACAGTCAACTGTGTGCTAGAAGAGTTTAAGATGTGTATATGTGAAGGACAGTGGGAATATGGGGTGCAAAGGTTAGCTTGCAGCTACACAGCAAGGCCAGCAAGCTCCCGCTCAACAACTTGACATAAATCCTTTCAATTTCTTTCATCTACTAGTCTAAGGATTCCTGGGGATGCTATTTCAGTCATGCACAAATTGTTGGTGTGGATTAATGGGATTTAAATTCAGTCAAATCAAGGTTAACATTGCCAGATTTAATCCAGCCTGCGATATGCACACATTAAAATAGAACACGGAGTAGAAAGGCTGCTAAGAAAACCCATTCGCAGCCAGTGTAAAGTGTGGGGGTGATAAATAATGTATCTCCTCAATGCCTAAAATACACAGGAAGATAAATAATTTCAGAGATTAGCTCTTGTCTTGGGAATGAGGAGAATGGAACATTTAGCATAGCTGAGGAGCCCACAGGCACACTGACACACAGAGAGACTCCAGAGAGGAAATCGAGATGAAGTGAGGCAGGGAGGAGCAAAAGCTAGCAGAAATCTGGCCAGGGGGAGGCGATGTGTTCTGCTGAGGTTTCAGAGGAAATCTCTGTTTCTGATTCAGCTGCCTCAAACAGGTTTTCACCTCTCTGTGTCAAAGATTGGCGTTATTAGTAATGTACTGGAAAGTCTTGAATATTGTATATTAGAGATGGGCTTTTTCATCCAATCATCTATACCATCTACCAATAGTTTGGGGTCACTCAGATAATTGTCCATGAAAACTCACACTTTTATTAATATGCTAACATAACTGCACAAGGGTTTTCTAATCATCAATAAGCCTTTCAACACCATTAACTAACACAATGTAGCATTAGAACACAGAAGTGATGGTTGCTAGAAATGTTCCTCTGTACCCTTATGGATATATTCCATTAAAAATCAGCCGTTTCCAGCTAGAGTAGTCATTTACCACATTAACAGTGTCTAGATTGTAATTCTGATTGATTTAATGTTATCTTCTATGAAAACAACTGTTTGTTTTTACTCAAAAATAAGGACATTTCCGAGTTACCCCAAACTTTTGAACGGTAGCGTAAATATTTCGGCATATGTAATGTTTTGTAAGATGTTATCCTGTTTTCTGATTTTGTTGAATTTCATTTTGCTGTAGATGCTTCCTTCCTGTCTTCCATTATTAGTGTAAACACAGCACTTACTCCATGTATATTGGTCATGATATATTCAGAATCATATGCATTTCCACATCACTAATTTCATTTGAGATCATATTGTACTCAACAGTTTGTTTCTCTTGCTTTTTCCTCCTGAACTAAAACATGTCTTAACTCATTAATTACTTCAGATCTTGCATTGATTTCTTACAAGCTTTCTAGCAACTCAAAACACACATCATCTTTTCCTGTTTCCTGTTTTCCTCTTTGACATTTATGGTCAAACAGGAAACCCTTTAACTCTGAGAACACTCTCACATCAGGGGACAGAGTGGCAGAGTGTGTGGTCTTCTGCACCTCACTTGGAAGTGCTGCTGAGTTTAATTCACAGCAGTTCAACTCCGAGAGAAGTAGAGTCTTGATAATAACATACGCTACCTACCGTTCAAAAGTTTGGGGTCACCAAGACTTTCATGTTTGCCATGAAAACTCACACTTTTATTCATGTGCTAACATAATTGCACAAGGGTTTTCTAATCATCAGTTAGCCTTTCAACTAATTAGCTAACACAATGTAGCATTAGAACACAGGAGTGATGGTTGCTGGAAATGTTTCTCTGTACCTCTATGTAGATATTCCATTAAAATCAGCCGTTTCCAGCTAGTATCGCCATTTACCACATTAACAATGTCTAGACTGGATTTCTGATTCATTTAATGTTGCACTCATTGGAAAAACTGCTTTTCTTCCAAAAATATGAACATTTGTAAGTGACCCCAAACTTTCGAACGGTCGTGTTTATCTGTTGTTGTGCTTGTTGATAGAATAGACACTGTGGAAATGTACGTGCTGCTGAATTTAACATCTAACTCTTAAAGTTTATTTTGTTCGTGGTGGCAGCTATTCACTGAGTCACTACCATTATTTGAATACTTACGCAAGACAACCGTACGTATACTCCCCCAGGAATGCTTCCAGTTCATCCTCCCAGCGCTGCCACATGCTATTGACCTTCTTCGGGACGCAGTGGTGAAGGTAAAGGAAGCAGCAGACGAGCTGGAGGATCTGCCTTCACCACCGCCACCTCTGTCACCGCCTCCCAATAGTTCGCCACGTCGCCAGACAGAGGACAAAGGCGTGCAATGTGAGGAGGAGGATGAGGAGAAGAAGGACAGTGGCGTGGCATCCACTGAGGACAGCTCCTCTTCCCATATCACTGCCGCATCCATTGCCGCCAAGGTACCAGGACATAGCAGAAGAGAGGCAAAGGCTTCTTGTTTCATTAATTTGCAGTCTTCTTGATTCTGATTCTGTCTATTTCAAACTGTCATCTTTACATGATCACACATGCCATTCATGTTAGCATATGTTAAAGGAGCTTTTTGTAGCTCTACAGCAGCAGTGAGTCATAATAACGTAAAAATGTAATGAATGTCTTAAGGGGTGACAAGCAAAAACAAAAAAGAGATGGAGAGAGGTCAAGTACAGCTCGCCCATACCGTGGTGTGGATTTTTTTACGTACTCCTTAATAACATTTGCCAAAAAATAAATGTGCGGATTATGAAGTGTAGTTTTATTAGATGTGTCATCCATTTTTTGAAGGTCAGACCTGTAATTCAAAGTATCCGTGCACAGTTGTTGCTGATCCAGGCTGCTAAGATGCTGTCATGATCTTTAATCATCAGACATTGATCCTTCCAGAATGCTGAAGACAGCACTTCTAAACGATTTGCTGTTTTTCACCTTAGTGCAGTGCCTTGACTGCTAATCCCTGTTGGGTTTAAATATGCTCCAGCTGGGGCACATGTACACTACCATTCAAAAGTTTGGGGTCACCCAGACAATTTCATGTTTGTCATGAAAACTCACACTTCTATTCATGCGCTAACATAATTGCACAAGGGTTTTCCAATCATCAATTAGCGTTTCAACACCATTAGCTAACACAATGTAGCATTAGAACACAGGAGTGATGGTTGCTGGAAATGTTTCTCTGTACCGCTATGTAGATATTCCATTAAAATCAGACGTTTCCAGCTAGAATAGTTATTTATTACATTAACAATATCTAGACTATATTTCTGTTTCATTTAATGTATTTTTACTTCTACAGAGACAGTCAGAATCAATGTTAGTTTATTTTGCATGAGCAAACTTAATAAAACCAAGAGTAAAATGTGGTTTCTCACTCTTTTTATAAGTAGTACATATGAAAACACATTGGAATATACTGTAAGCTTCTTCAATATAAAGAGTGAGACATGTCATGGTTTTTGCCAGTGTAAACAACAAGGCAAACAGCTTGAAATTAAAAAGAAGGAGCCCATCTTTATTATATCACAGCTGTCTGCCTCTGCATTCATCTACAGTTTGTGTATACATCTATAGTTTGTCTTCATACCCATCACCCTGTCCTGCCTTGTCTGCAGCCTGGACCCTGCTTTATGGCTCTGTTGTCAGACTATCATCCCACCTCATTGTCCAGTCACAGATAGATGTTGGTAAGACTCCACCACCCAAAGCCATCTTTACATTGTTGTTGTCTCATTTTTGTGGTCATTTGCCCTTCGTCTGTACCTGTAGTGTAAGTAATCACAGTCATATACATTTGACATATTAGAGATGATGTAATAAGTTGTTTTCATGGCTGATTTGTGTGTGCGTATGTGTGTGTGTAGGTTCGGGGCATCTGGATTGCGTATATACATGCGTATCTTACTGAAATTCAGTATCACTATGTGTGTTATGGGATTCCGGTGTGTGTAATGTTCATATGCGTGTTTGTCTCCATATGTTTCTGTTCATGTGTGTTTTTGTGTGTGTGCGATCTCAGATCCCAGACTCCATTATCTCGCGGGGTGTGCAGGTGTTGCCCAGAGATGCTGCCTCTCTCAGCACCACGCCCTCGGAGTCTCCCCGCGCCCAAGCCACCTCCCGCCTCTCGACCGCTTCCTGTCCCACACCCAAAGTGAGTATACATACAGTAAGCACACTGGAACACAAACATCACAAACTAATTTTCATTGTAGTACTTGTATCCCTGCAAGGACTTAACTTTGACAGCATTCGTTTGATTGATTTGCCACCCCTGATCTTCACTGCTGCTCTAACTTTATCCATCAGTATAAATCTGTGATACCTAACTTGATTGCAACATAAAGCTGATAAGTTGTGATAAGATCCATATCGGGGTTTTTTTCCATGAATGTGGCTTACAAACTTCAGCTCCAGAGAAACTTAAAATCTTCCAAAGATGTCAAGAATTGGAGACCATCACGCTAAGTACATTTGACCACTCTTTGACACACAACAGCTTCACCAAAGCTGAGATTCAACATTAGATGCACGTGGAGTTGCCGTGATCAGAGGTCTGGAGCTTTCATTAGGAATTATTAATCTTAAACATTTAACTGTAGTTAGGTTCACACTCAGGAACCTGGGGCCCTTGTGTGGTGCATTCACATGGGATAAGTGAAGTCTAGGTTTTACTTGTAGTATTTATAAATGGTAAAAGGCCACCATACAATAACTCTGGAATATGCATGTCGCCCATCTAGTTGTCCTTGGAAATTTTGCTCTGCTAATGTGCTTGATTTTGTTTTTTCTGTGAATGGGTCTTCATGCTTTGTAGCAACATGAGCATCCTGGGTCCTCTGCATTTGGTAAAATATTGTAGGTAATTTGCAACGGAATTATTATTTACAAATTACAGACATCGCAGAGTCATATGTGAATAAAGTCACAGACAGCCTCGGCAATTATTCCAACAAATAGAGCTTTTAGCAAAATCATCTCTATTTAACCTACACTTAAACTGAAGACAAAAGCAAAACTTTTGTAATAGATGAACACCTGTGGAAAATATAAATATCTGTGTCCCCTACACTACCATTCAGAAGTTTGGGGTCAATTAGAAATGTCCTCATTTTTGACAGAAAGGGGATTTTTTTCAACATAGATAACATTAATTGAATCAGAAAAACTGTCTATATATTGTTAGTATGGTAAATGACTATTCTCGCTGAAAACGACTGATTTTTATTGGAATATCTACTTAGAGGTACAGAGGAGCATTTCCAGCAACCATCACACTTGTGTGGCTAATTGATGATTGGAAAACCCTTGTGCAATCATGTTAGCACATGAATAAAAGTGTGAGTTTTTATGCCCAGGTAACCCCAAACTTTTGAACGTTGGTGTACAACTTTATTAACTAGCTAGCCTGGCTTTGTCCAACTAAAGCTCCTTTAATTGTGCTAGACCAACTGCTTAATCTATTCCATTTCTAAAATGAAAAAAAGATTAGTTGTGCTACTACATTAAAATTTTATACTCTCTGGGAGCAGGACTTCCTTCTCAACACCACAAGATTGCCAGACAACCTAATCCCACAACATCTGCACCCTCATCACCAAGAAATACCTCTTGTTATCTACCTATAAAACAGTGAGTTGTAGTTTTTACATCTCAGTTATTTCCTAAACTTGTCAAACTAATCATTTAATTTAACCAACAATGACAAGAGCTCCTAAAATTGGCATGAATGAAATTATTATAGCTGCAAAATTCAGATGTCAACAACAACTATGCCCCTGAAGAGCAATGTCCAAACAATGGTCAGCCTCTCAAAAAAGCTGGTAAGTAGACCTTAAGGTGTTTTGTGAAGGTCACGAGAGACCTCTGATATTTACAGCTGAGTTAGCTCTTGCTGCTTCTTAAGCACATCATGTTGAATGGAGTGGATTCAATGTTAATGCTAATTCTGAATGTAGCTTTAAACCCAATCCTAAATCAGACCCTATCCTTATCTGTCCACTGTAAAACATGAGCAAGACCCACCTGGACAGTAGCACACGGACATACACTTCCAGCAACACAGATATGTGCTCATACACAAAATCTGCTCTATCCCGTTTTTCCCTTTGCTCAGCTCAACAATGTTTATCATGTGCTACGTCTACAGCCAACTGCCTTTTGGTGTTAAAACATGTCATGCCTATTGATTGCTACAAGAACTGCTTTTATGGAAAAAAGTCAAGGCTTTCGGGTTGAGAGTCCTTTTTTTTCTGGGGTATTTTCATCATCTTCATCCATTATTGTGTTTTGCCTGATGATTTTTTCTATTTTTTATGCATTTGTTAGTTCAGCTTACCTAAACAGGGCAAACTACGCGGTCACACACAAGGTCGAAACAGAACGCATACAAACACACACTGACCGGTTTCTCAGCATGAAAAGGTATATGTTTTTGTTTGTTTCTATGTGCTGTTGTTTGTGTGTGCATGTGTTTCTGTGTGTCTATAGAGACAGCAGGTTGAGGTTCTTAAACTTGAATGTCTCCAGTAATATTTCCCTAGTCTAACATATACTGATAGCATGTTTCTCTCTGTTTTAGCTCTAATGTGATCCTTTAACATTTTGTCCAGCTGATTTTTTTTTTTTCTGAAAGATTCTCTGAGAAGAGAAAACAAGCAAACTCTATAAAATGTCCTGAAGTATCCTTCTATGTTTAACTGATCTTTCCTGCAGGTTTCTAAAATATCAAATTGCATCAAGTCTCTCTGTTTTTCTTTCTCTCTCTCTCTCTTTCACCTGGACTGTCAGTGTCACATCTCCCTGTGTCTCCAGGACAGCAGGCAGGTGCCATGGGAATAGATGAGGGGGTTGCCATGGGAACAGAGGGATGGCATGCTAGAGCAGGGTGCATAGGCGGGTTATGCAACAGAGGTGACAGTCATGCTCTCTCTTTTCTGCTGAGCACTGTTTGTGTTCACACAGTAGTGAAAGGTCAGATGATACACCCTGGTAAGCAATTTTTAGTCTGGTTGAAAATGTGGCTATTGAAGAACATGCAGTTGGTCAGCCATTTAAATTAATTTGTCAAGATGCAAAGCACTGAGCAGTAAGTAACAACATGGCGCAGTGTGTAGGAAAAGTTTCTAGACTCAAACCATAGCTTTGTAAAAAAAAAAAAAAAAATCATATCCCGCATTGAGTAAGGCACTAGTTCATGGACTAATAATGTTAAGGAAATCACATTTTAACAGTTCTTTGTTCCATGCTGGTGAAAAGTTCTGTTTCAGTGATTGTGGACACTTCTATGTATTTGGGTCTCAATTATTTCGTCCCAAAAGAGTGTGCATTGCCAAAAACAAACACATTGACAGTAGCCTGTAGGGACAACAGCTAAGAAATATTTTCATTCACTAACTCTAATAGAAGCTCATACCAGTTCCCCTTTGATTTAATCCCAAAAAGAATCATATTTGACTGATTTGTCCCAAAACAAAAATGTCTGAATGTGATTTTACAATTCTACAGTTTCATTTAGCAGATGCTTTTATCCAAAGCAACATACATCTGACAGTAGATATAACACAATCATGGTAAGTATTTATATAGTGCTTTACTATACCTGCAAGGTACCGAAAGCGCTTTACAAGATACGTCACATTCACACACTGATGGCAGAATGGCTGCCATGCAAGGCGCTAACCATGACCCATCAGGAGCAATTAGGGGTTCAGTGTCTTGCTCAGGGACACCTCGACATGAGCACGACGGGCCGAGGATCGAACCGGCAGCCGTTCGGTTGCAAGACGGCCGCTCTACCCACTGATCCATGCCGCCCGTAACCATGGGTCTAGTCAGGAGAAAAAAATCTGGAAAAGAGCCATAAAACAAGTTCAAGTGCGATAATAGGACCGTGGTGCCTACAGGCAGTGCAGACGTAAAAGGATTTTTTATTTATTTTTTGCAGTCTGTCAAGTGAAAAGGTGTTCAGTAAAGAGCTGGGTTTTTAGTCTTTTCTTAAAGACTGAGATGGACTCTAACAGAGTTTGGTAACTCGTTTCACCACAGAGAAGAGTCTAGTGGTGGCCCTGTTGTGGCGGTTGTATGAGGAGCATTTTGTCGGCCAAACGTAGTGAGCGGAAGGGAGTGTAGACCTGAATGAGAGAGTTCAGGATGGAGCTGTTTTCATTGAAGCTTTGAATGCAAGTGTCAGTATTTTGAATTTTACGCGGGCAGCAACTGGAAGCCAGTTAACCAATACGAACAGCGGGGTGACGTGCTGTTTTTTGCTGGTTGAAAACCAGACGTGCTGCTACATTCTGGATCAAGACATATAAATTTAGATTCTCTCACATATGATCTGTGATGCATTTGTTCTGTGTTTGTTTGAAGCATTGTTTTCTATAGCAAGTGCAAAACACATCAGACACTAGCAGCATAACACACACAGGTGCAGACACAGGCATAGACACACATGCACAAACACAGAACGTGCAAAAAAATACAAATACACACACTGTTCAGTGAAGCGTGACCCTGTCCATTTCTAGATTCACAGCATGCACTACCATTCAAGAAAAGCAATTTTTTTCCCATGAAGATACCATTAAATGAATCAGAAATACAGTCTAGACATTGTTAATGTGGTAAATCATTATTCTAGCTGGAAACAGCTGATTTTTAATGGAACATCTCCATAGGGGTACAGAGGAACATTTCCAGCAACCATCACTCCTGTGTTCTAATGCTACATTGTGTTAGCTAATGGTGCTGAAAGGCTAACTGATGATTATAAAACCCTTATGCAATTATGTTAGCACATGAATAAAAGTGTGAGTTTTTATGGAAAACATGAAATTGTCTGGGTGGCCCCAAACTTTTGAATGGTAGATTATGTCATCTTACAGTGCTTAGCATAGTAAGGTACAGAACTTACGAATTGTCAAGTGCTGTCAAATATCACCATCGTGTTACAGTCACATGCCCAACACATTAGTCTACATTTTTATGTGATGTGTTTATCTGTGTACATGTCAGATAACAGACAGTTAATGGCTTTCCTAGGTGCAGCTCTGCTTGTTTAGATCTTGACACAAGTTGTTTTCCAGAGACAAGCTACCATATGTTCTTTGAAATTCCTATGTTTCAGGTGTCTGCCGACAGTACACCATGTCTTTGAGGTCAGAATCAGAATGGCTCTGTTCACTGATGTATTTCGTGTGCCACTGTGGCCTGTGTGAGTCTGTTAACTTGTTGGCAGTGCTACATGGTGGCTTTAAGAGGACAAGGTGTGGAGTAGGTCTTAGTCCTGTCATTGTCAGAGCTGCCACTGTGCTTCCCATACAAGCCGGTCCAACTCCACAGCTCACAGAGCGAAGCATAGCAAGGAGAACGCAGATATGCAAAATAGAAACTTGCATAAATACATATAAAGGTCGCATATCAGCACTACCAGTTCTGTGCCTTTTCATGTGTTTTCAAGTGCATTCCAAGTGTAAAAGTGAAGCTGCATTTACATGTGCAAAGAATCCCAGTTTGCATAGGTCTGTATTCTGCACATAAGTAAACTGTTGTGTGTGTACGCGCATGTGTGTATGTGTTAAAGGAGCTCTGTGGTTTGTCATAAGGTTTGCTATTAAGCATGCAGTCTGTGTGTTTGCCACAGAGCATAGACCCACAGTTGAGCTCCACTCCAAAATATAAACACACAAACATATTTAGACGCTCAAAAAATAAGGGAGAAAGTGTCTGTCTTGCTCTTACATGCACGACACCTACACGGCCTGCAGCCCACAGATGCAAGGAGATAGAAAAGGATTACAAACTAAGCAGCGCTACGACCATTCATGTAACCAGATTTTCTTTCTCTGTCACACTGTCTTTTTCTTGTGCACACATAGACAGATGCAAGCAGACACGCACACATGCACAATATACAGGGAGAGTAGTTGTACCCTTCCACTCATGTGGGCATTTAGCACAGTTATGTAATGATGAGTTGGGATTAATGAAGCATATGGAAGATGGGGCTTTGACTCATAGGATGGTTGACAGTGTGAGCATTTTTAGGTTGTTTCTTCTGTTCTTATTCTCAATGAAGTAAAATTGGTTTGACTATTTATGTGGATTAATGTGCTGAAACATAAACACAGAAAATATTACTATGCGTTTTCCTGGCCATCCCATTTTAAAATAACACTCATTCCATGCTTTTTTACTGTTGTTTTGTTTCTGTAAAAATAAAATAGTCTTTTAAAATCCTAGAATCTGTCGCTTTCTCAAGCTAAAATGTAAGGGGATCCACTATCTTTTGCAGTTCTGTGCAACAACCACACCAGCAGTCTCCATTTTATTACTGCATATGTTGACTTTTGGTTGTTTTAAATTATTTGGTAAATTTGTAATATTAATTTCTTGTACCATCCTTTTTGTTTTGCCAGAGTGATTTGGTGAAAGAAAATCCTTTAACCATGATAATTCCATGTCATTCGCTTTTCACCTACAGTCGTTGTTCAACAAAAATGGTAAATTCCTAAGCAATTAAAGTAAAATAATAGAATTGTCAGTTTGTCAGAGGACTTGTCAACTACAGCACACTTCTTGGCTCTTCATACAACACCTCCTTCATTGATTACCTATTAGTAGTGTCAGGTGACTGACTAGAACTTCCAGCTAATTAGCCAGCGTTTAGGACATACAGGGGTCCTCGACAGACGTCAGAGTTCCGTTCTTATGGCCTGATGTAATCAATTTTCGCCGTGAGTCAGAACTCCATCAGAAGAGTCGTACTTACACTTGGGAGCCATAATGATGGGCAAAGAATTAGCAAATACAGCACAATCCAAGCTGGCGTACAACCGGAGAATATAAACTAAGCCGTCTTATATCCTCGTGTGACAACATGTTCGTCCACTCCGCTCACCAACTACTTCCATGTGACAAGTTCCAACACAACAGCGAAACGACATAGGTCCTAAACTGAGGAACCGCCCATAACCAGTTCCGATATAACGATGAAACGCCGTAGGTCGAAGACATCATAAACCGTGGACCCCCTGTACCTACATAGGGATACAGAGGAACATTTCCAGCAACCATCACTCCTGTGTTCTAATGCTACATTGTGTTAGCTAATGGTGTTGAAAGGCTAATTCATGAATAGAATTGTGCAATTATGTTAAAGATAGTGTCTACAGATACGGACCCGTAGCCTGTGGCCTACGGATACGGCACTTTCCATTTGCCAGACAGATACGGACCCGTACGCGAGTCTCGCGAGTCAAGAAGCTGCTAACCACTGCAAACTGTTGAAAGGTAAGCAAAGGTTAGGGTTAGGGTAAGTGTTAGGGTCAGGTTTAGGGTCCGTACCTGTAGTACCGATGCTACGGGTCCGTACCGCTAGCGTCTACCGGGAGTCACGTGACCAGATCTCGCATATCTGATTGGCAAATGGCAAGTGCCGTATCCGTAGGCCATAGGCTACGGGTACGGGTACGGGTCCGTACCTCCAGCAACAACCTATGTTAAAACATGAATAAAGACTCGGAAACAACCCTAAAATTTAATCAGTTCTTCCTTGTGTCATATCTGACAGAGAAGTCCCTATAAGACCGCATCGGTCAATTTGTAGTAGGATCACAATTATGTGATCGTCAGCAGGCAGCTGACATAGTGTTCACTTGTCATTGTTACAGTGACGGTGTGCCACTGTCTCGCAATAATACGGAAGTCTTTATCAAATCCGTGGATCCAGACTACAGGACACGTCACTGCCATACCCTAATCACTTGGACCTTGTGTCATTTCTGACCATCCCTGAAAATTTCATACACATTCGTTATTCCGTTTTTGGGTAATGTTGCTAACAGGCAGACAGACAAACAGATGGACAAATGCACACCAATATACACACATAACGCATAACTCTGCTGCGTTCCTTGGCAGAGGGACAATGCTGAATGTCATAGGTCCAAGCTTTGTTGTAGAAAAATCTTAGTTGTGTGTCCCTTGCGAGAGTATGACACCAGTCAAAACAAACAGGACAGTTAGATGTGTCAGACTAGCATGAAAAATAAATGCACATGCAATTTGGCCTAAGCCTTGTGTGTACACAGATCATAGAATCTTAACTTTCAAATGACTGGTGACAGAGGATCATTGACAAACTGAGGTAAAGCCTGACAGCAGAAGATGAATTATTTATGCCCTGACTGTACATGAGAGCATTGGTACAACACTGGCACAGCTAGGTGTAGTGTGAGAAGTAAACCTGTCTAGCACACTACACCTCTTGCGACCCTGAACAATAATAATAATAATAATAATAATAATAATTATTATTATTATTATTATTATTATACATTTTCTTAACAGGTGCCTTTCAAAACACCCAAGGACACCGTACAAAGTAAACAAAGTTAAAACACATTCACATTGACAACTAAAACTTAAAGATGTAAAAAGTTTAAAAGAAGATCATTTAAGAATTTTAAAATAACAGAAGAAGAAAGAGGAATGGATGTCTAAGTGATTTTGCATGTTTGAACTGGTGAGCTCTGAGATGGGATTTGAAAATGTCCAGTGTGTCAATGCTTCAGATGTCAGGTAGGAGGGAGGTTACAGAGGAAGGGGCCAGAGTGGCTGAAGGCTCTGGAGCCCTGCCTGTATGACTATATGGGCAGGAGGGATGGTGAGGTTGAGGGAGATCATCTGAGAGTCGTGCTTGGTGTGTCTATGTGAAGGAGTTCAGTGAGGTGCAGAGGGGTGAGGTTATGGAAGGTTAGTAGCATGGTGTTACACATAATGCAGTGTGTGATTGGGGGCCAGTGAAGTTGTTGGAGAACAGGGGTGATGTGGTACAGAAGACATGACTTTGTACTGTATACAGCTATGTGGTAGAAAGTGTATGTTTGTCTGTGTGTGTTGCAACCTGCTGTCCCCTAGACTTTGTTTGGAGCTGTGAGGATGAAGCAGCATTTTATTCTAGCAGAGTGGCAGTTTTAATGTCTGCTGAGTGTGTGGCTCTGTTAGTTAGATCCACTGTCAAGGATCACTATAAGGATTTGGAACTGTCTGTGTGCAGTGTTGTGTATACATACACTACCATTCAAAAGTTTGGGGTCACTCACACAATTTCATGTTTGCCATGAAAACTCATACTTTTGTTCATATGCTGACATAAATGCATAAGGATTTTCCAATCATCAATTAACCTTTCAACACCATTAGCTAACACAATGTAGCATTAGAACACAGGAGTGATGGTTGCTGGAAATGTTCCTCTGTACCCCGATGTAGATATTCCATTAAAATCAGCCGTTTCCAGCTAGAATAGTCATTTATGACATTAACAATGTCTAGACTATATTTCTGATTCATTTAATGCTATCTTCACTGAAAAAAACTGCTTTTCTTTCAAAAATGAGGGCATTTCTAAGTGACTCCAAACATTTGAACGGTTGTGTAAAGACATGCAGTTGTCCCTTTAGAGAAGCAAACGTGGCTCCTTCTGCTTTGTGGTGCTATAGGTATTTCATAAACTCAGGGAAGTTTCCTACCGTCAACTGGAAGCAACAACCTAAACTGTAGCTGCTCTTAATGTTTTAAGAAACATGTGTGAGCCTCTGTCAACTGTGTCTTCTATGCTCTCTGTGATAGCTGATACTGTTATCTAATGGTGCTTTCAATTGCCCTTAGACACCATATCTGCCATCACTGACACTTAAACTCAGATGTTAAAGTCTAACTGAATGAAAGTGAACTATACGGAGTGGCCATTGAGATTGTAAAAGTGGCTGTGATGCCCTCTTGAAGACACCACCAACAAAAAGAGCAAAAAGTCCTGCATAGAATCAACATCATGCAGTCAGTCCGGGGTTACCTGAAGGCACAAAACAAATTCTGAGACACGAAAATACAATGCAGTGCTGTAGCAAATTGCCTAATATGTTTTAAGCAAGCACTTTCGCCTTGCACTTAGAAGATCCCCAGTTCGTGCCGCGGCCTTCCCGGTATCTTTCTGCATGGAAATTGTCTGTAAGTGTGAATGTGAGTGTGACTGTTTGTCTATGTGTAGGCCTGTGATAGACTGGTGACCTGTCCAGGGTGTCCCCTGCCTTCACCTTAAGTCAGCTGGGATAGAATCCATCCCCCCACGACCCTAATGATGATTTTGGTTGATTTTTTTCTCAATGTTCTTAAAAATTTTTTAATTTGTTTTTTTCCACCAAAAAATGTTCAAAAATGTCCTAAGACAATTTTGAAAATGTGGAAGTTTTCACTGTGAAAATATTTTTTTTTCCACATTTTTAAAACTTTAAAACAGGCCAGTTTAACCCGCAGGATGACAGAAGGGTTAATATTTGTGCCACATAATAAATAAACACGTAATAAACACTGCCATCTAAAAGTCCTGTGTTCAGTGAATAATTTGATTCATATGAAAGTGATGCCAATAATTTCCAATGACCTTCACAGTTACCTGAACACAACCTGATTTCACATGTTGGCTCTCTCCACTACCGTCATTAAATCACAGGAGGTTCTTTTTTTTTGTTGTTGTTGTTTTTGTTTTGTTTTACACAGAAAGACAGCTGTACAAAGATGCAGTTATAATGTGTTGATTTCTTTCATAGTGCAGAGTCTTTCTCATATGACATTAGAAAGATTAGAGTGTTTACTGTGTTTGGGTCATTCCAGAATTGGAGGACAGTTGGGCTTCAAAATTTTTAAGAAATAAACCTTCTCTTTCACAAGTTTCTGCTACATTTGAGTAAATAATAGGTAAAAAACTATCAAAGACTTGATTGACTCAGCTTACACATCAATGGTACCATTTTTGGTCCATATTTTATTTGTTGTTTGCTAACCCTACTCTAATCACAGTAACAGGGTTGCTAATCCATGCTGGTGTTAGCTTTTTCTCAGGAGTAGAAGCTAGCTATTTAGCTAGCTGTTACTGCTGAGGGCTGCACAGTGGTGTAGTGGTTAGAACTTTCGCCTTGCAGCAAGAAGATCCCCGGTTCTAATCCTGGGGTGGGCCTGGGATCTTTCTGCATGGAGTTTGCATGTTCTCCCTGTGCATGCGTGGGTTTTCTCCGGGTACTCAGGCTTCCTCCCACAGTCCAAAAATATGCTGAGGTTAATTGATTATTCCAAATAGCCCGTGAGTGTGATTGTTTGTCTATATATGTAGCCCTGCGACAGACTGGCGACCTGTCCAGGGTGTCCCCTGTCTTCGCCCGAGTCAGCCGAGATAGGCTTCAGCACCCCCCGTGACCCTAGTGAGGATAAAGCGGTGTAGAGAGAATGGATGGATGGATGTTACTGTTGACAAAGAGGACAAACTTTCTGATGTAAAAAAATAAAGAAAAAAGTAAAATCTTCTTCTTCTTCTTTTCCTTTCAGCTTTTCCCTTCAGGGGTCGCCACAGTGAATCAATTGCCTCCATCTAACCCTGTCTTCTGCATCCTCTTCTCTCACACCAACTACCTTCATGTCCTCTTTAACCACATCCATAAACCTCCTCTTTGGTTTTCCTCTAGGCCTCCTGCCTGGCAGTGGGAAACTCAGCATCCTTCTACCAATATATTCACTCTCTCTCCTCTGGACATGTCCGAACCATCTCAGTCTGGCCTCTCTGACTTTATCTCCAAAGCCTCTAACATGTGCTGTCCCTCTGATGTACTCATTCCTGATCCTATCCATCCTGGTCACTCCCAAAGAGAACCTCAGCATCTTCAGTTCTGCTACCTCCAGCTCTGACTCTTGTCTTTTCCTCAGGGACAGTGTCTCCAGATCAAACAACATGGCTGGTCTCACCACAGTTTTGTAAACCTTTCCTTTCATTTTACCTGAAACTCTTCTATCACACATCACACCTGACACTTTTCTCCAGCCGTTCCAGCCTGCCTGTACACGCTTCTTCACCTCTTTTCCACACTCTCCATTGCTCTGTACTGTTGACCCGAAGTACTTAAAATCCTCCACCTTCTTGATCTCTTCTCCCTGTAACCTCACTCTTCCACTTGGGTCCCTCTCATTCACACACAGATACTCCGTCTCGCTGCGGCTAACCTTCATTCCTCTCCTTTCCAGGGCAAACCTCCACGCCTCTAGCTTCTCCTCCACCTGTTCCCTGCTCTCACTACAGATCACAATGTCATCTGCAAACATCATAGTCCAAAAGAAAAAGAAAAAAGTAAAATAACTTATCTTGATAATATGCATAACAGGGTTGCATGAGGTAGAGTGAGACATTCAATCAAGGCTGACAGTGTTATGAAAATACAAAAAATAGAAGAGAGGCCATAGCTTTGCTCTGGCCATTCTTTTGGAAAACTGTTTGATGATGTTAATTCCAGTGTATCATGTGATTCACTGCTTTCTTCTTCTTGTACCAGCTAAAGAAAATGATCCCACAATTACAAGAGACATAAATGAAAAAAATAATACCAGAGAAAGGAGGTTTAAATTTAATTTTTTCTGGTTCATTTGAGATCCAATTTAGTCATCAGGGGTGTGGGACAAGAGAAAATGGTATTATAGGGGGAACTTCAGACTCTTATTTGGTATTTTAAAAAATCCTTTCAAACATTCTTTTCTCCTAGTTTTTTTTTTCTTTTTTTTGGTCACAAGGCAACTATATTTCCACAACAAGTGCATTTATTAGTATTTTGTACATGGATTATTTGAAAGTTGATGGGTGGGACATAAAATGTTCTCCAATTCTGGGATGACCCATATGTACTGAGTGTGTGTCTGAATGCTTCTGTTGGCTTGTTGAACGTGACGTTCCAACACTGTTTTATAGCCTGTGTGTTCATTCTTTTCAAGGTTATTCCCCTGCAGAAACCACAGACAGGACTTGTTTTATGCCCTTTTGTTCAGCAGATATTATTCATGTTTGGTTTTATCTGACAGTATTGACCACTTGTGTATCTGTTGATGTATGTCTCCTCGCTAAGGCAGCAGCAGCACTACATATGCATTATTGTCCTTCTCCAGTGCAGTGACACTCATAAAAGTGACTTCTTGTATCCTGGCCTAGTAGAGGTGTGGAGAATTTATGATGGCGTGAATGAGAATGAAATAAAGGCGCAAAGAAAGATAAGGAGAGAGGAACACAGTGGGAGGGAGCGAGAGAGCAAGAAAGGGATAGATAGCTAATGAGTTAGCGACAAGGGCGTGAAAAAGAGTGACAGATGAGGAAGGAGTGCAAACGGAGGACAGCTTGGTTGGCTCGGCTTGTGCTGAATGGTTCCTCTTTTTATGTGCTTATTTGTCATTTGGTATCTATCCGTCCTTCTACAAGGGTGAGACCAGCAGCTCAAATCAGCCTGGGCCTTATCCCCCTCGGCCAAATCACCTCGAATCAGCATGAAAGTTAGTAAAAGGGAAACAGAAAAAGGAGGCAAGGTGTAAAAAGGAATGAGGGTTGAGGGGAAGTGTCATCAGTAATTTCCCTCTACAAAAATACTAGAGAGAAATGCACACAGACATTATTACACAGAAATGCATGTACGAAGCGCAGTCATATGATTTAGCACAGCTAACACATGTGCAGCAATATTCCCTCCTCCTCTTCCTCCTCCTCCTCCTCTTCTCTCTCCTGCTCCTCAATTGTCTCTGTGGCTGTTGCATTTCCTTGCTGTTCTTTCGCTCTCTTGTGCATCTTTCCCTCTCCATTCTTCCCTTCCTGCCTCTCTGTCCCTCTCTCACTCTCTTACTCACCCTTCCTCGCTCGCCCTTTCACAGTTAGTGAGTGTGTAAAAGTGTGTGTGTGTGTGTGTTTGTGTGGTCGTGTGTCGGAGAGCTCACTCTGTTTCGACTCCAGGCTGAGGATGGTAAGTAACGTCTTCCCTTCTGCATATCTGAGGGAATGTTCATAGGTTTTGAGTGAAGAGGTTTGGTGTGAGTGCAGAGGTCGTTTGTGTGGCTGTTTAATGAGTGAAGGGTTTTGTATTATTAGCTGAGTAGGCATGGGGGTGGTACTCTGGTGTGTGCCTTGTAAATAGATTTGTGCATGTTTGTGCCACTGCTGATTAGCATGATGGTGATAGCTTAAGGAGGTACAGTGTCAGGCCACGGACGAGTTCATGAGGTAGCAGGGTAAGTAACACAGCAATCGGACTGTTGACTAGCAGCTGACTGTAAAGTGAAGAAGAGGAGGAAGGAGCTCATGTGCCTTATATAGAGGTTGTGGTTTGAAGGTGGTGGACATGCTTACCTAAAAAGACAAAAGAGGGAATGATGAGTATGAGCAAGCGAGACAGCGGCAGAATATCACAGGACTCACACACTCCTTCAGTGTGCAGGCCAAGCAATATCAGAAATAGAAGTCCCTTCATCCACATTTCCCTTCCTCATTTAGCTCCTTCTTTTAATCACAACAACTTACAATTCATGTAAAGCAGGAATAAGAAAGCCCTTATCCCTTTGCCTCCACCATTCCTCCTTGTCCCTGGAGTTATCATGTGCTTCTTTCCAGGCACTAACATGGCAGCTTAGCCGGAGCGCTACTGTGAATGTAAGTGAGGCTAATATGAATGACGAAGTGTGGAACCAGCACTTTTACATCCATGATGGCTTTAACAGCAAACCACGAGAAGCAGCAGGATGTTGATACAATTCTGGAGAATCTAAATGTGATAAATACGTAGCTCTGTCGACACAACGCTTCACATGTGTAGAGAATAGATCAGTGCGGGAAAGGTTAATGTCTTGTGCTTGTTTGGGCTACAGTGTTGCTATTTTAAGGAGAAGACAAAAAAACGTAGCTCACATCAGGACTGACAAACAAAAAAGGAGAAAGCAAACCAAAGCCAATGAGGAATATTTCCTTGTCAAGTCATTATTGACTTTTATAATTGCATGTATGTGTATTCAGATAAAGGAGAGGATTGGTACCACTCTTGTGACTGTGCTAGATGCCTGTCCACTGCAGGAAGTCGTGACTGGCACAAGGTGATACAAATGTTTAAATGAAGCGCTCTGTAATTGGCTCTTTTACCCTATATGGGGCGTAGGATCCATCAGACTCATGGGATGAAGTAATAATTATGCAACAGCTTCAACTGCAAAGTCAGTTCTGAGCACATTAAATCAACAACAACAATTTAGGGAACCAAGATAGTTGCTGTTCTGCATTTTTTAAACATTTTAAAACAAATGTATCACTGATGGTGATCTTTGTGGAAGACTGCTGACAGAAAATAAAATTGTGACTGCTTTTGGTATTTCTGAGTTTAACCAATAAAGTTGAGTTGAACCCAGTAGTTTTTCAGGACTGCTCACAAGGAGCAAAAAAAAGAGAAAGAGGTTTTCTGGGACAGAGCACACACACAAAGAGCCTGCATGTTCTTGTGGTGCAAAAAGCTTTATTGATATCACCAGCAACCAGTTAGCTTAGCTTAGCACAGACATAGAAACAGAGGGGAATAGCTAATAATGAACATGCTATTCATTTAATCTCTACAAAAAGCACAGCAAATTGTGGTTTTATACAGGGTCCAATCTTTGTGTGGCCCTCAGAGAAATAGAAAGATGCATGTCAAACTGAGATGTAGACCCTTCTCTCTTTTAACAAGAGACACAATAGCTGTCGATACCGAGATGGAAAAGGCAAACCGACAATAATTCAGCTGTGATGAATGACTGTCAAATGTCAGGTGCAGAGGGATGGCTGAGATGGCTGGGTCTTATAAGACATAGGATCTTTTATAATATGCTTGATATATTGCTGCAGAGATCAAATGAAAGTAGTCATGGCTAGAAGGAGAGTGCTCTTTTGTCTCTGATTAATGTATACACATTCTGCCCTCCCTTGCTTTATTTTTCTCATGGTACCCATAGACCATTTCAGTCAAATTGCCTTAGGCTTTAAGTCAAAACAATTTCACTGAGTGCTGTGTGCTTGTTCTTGTGTGTATAGAGCATGTGTGCTGAAGTTGGGATATTAAATGTTTCAGTAGTATATGTATGTCAGTGCCATCATGTATTTGACTGTAAGCTTTCTTCAGCACACATGGAGTGTGCACACACATGTGTATGTCTGAAGTTTGTATAATTGTATGTAATATTACATTTGTTTTGAGTTACTCACACCCACTGACTCTGAGAGTTTGCCTTGAGGGCAATGGAGAGAGAATGGAAAGAGTACAAGAGAGCTTTGAATAACAGGACAAAAAGAGGGAGATGAACGGTTAGACAGAAAGAGGCGGGGGGAGGGGGGGGGGGGGGGGGGGCAGACAGGAAATGAAAGGCAGTAGGAGGAATGGTTAGCGCTGTCTGACCAGCTGCACTGAGTGGGCTCCTTCGCCATGTGGGTTGGGGATGTGAAGTCAGTGAGGTTGGTGAGCAGCAGAACATGGACCCGTCAGATCAACTGTGTTAGTTCTCACTTTCTGCTATGCTGGAAACTCAATAGCTCATTAATTTCTGACATACACTAACAGTCAAATGTTTGGACACTCCTTCCTATGCAGTGTTTTTTCTTTATTTTTTCTACTTTTTACATTCTAGGTACATACTGACGACATCAAAGCTATAAATCAAGATATATGGAATTATGTAGGAAACAAATAATTGTGAAATAACTCTGAATATGTTTTAGATTTTAGATTCCTCATAATAGCCACCCTTTGCTTTGATTACTGCTTTGCAAACCCTTGGCATTCTCTGGATGAGATTCATGAAGTAGTCACCTGAAATGGTTTTCACTTCACAGGTCTGCCTTGTCAAGGTTAATTTGGGGAATTTCTTGCCTTCTTAATGGGGTTGTGACCATCAGTTGTGTTGTACAGAAGTCAGGTTGGTACACATATGACAGCCCTATTTGACAACTGTTAGAATCCATATTATGACGAGAACCAATCAGCTAAGAAAAGAGAAACGACAGTCCATCATTACTTTAAGAACTGAAGGTCAGTCAGTCTGAAAAATTACAGAAACTTTGAATGTATTCCCAAGTGCAGTCACAAAACCCATAAAATGCTACAACAAAACTGGCTCATATGAGGACAGCCCCAGGAAAGTGAGACCAAGAGTCACCTCTGCTGCTGAAGATAAGTTCATCCAAGTCACCAACCTTAGAAATGGCAAGTTAACAGCACCTCAGATTAGAGCCCAGATAAACGCCGCACAGAGTTTTAGTAGCAGACACATCTCTACATCAACTGTTCAGAGAAGCCTGCACCAATCAGGCCTTTATGGTCATATAGCTGCTACGACACCACTACTAAGAAAAGGCAACAAGCAGAAAAGATTCGTTTGGGCCAAGAAACACAAGGAATGGACATTAGACCAGTGGAAATCTGTGCTTTGGTCTGATGAGTCCAAATTTGAGATCTTTGGTTGGATCTGCCATGTCTTTGTGCAACACAGAAAAGGTGAATGGATGGTCTCTACATGCATGGTTTCCACTGTGAAGAATGGAGGAGGAGGTGTGATGGTGTGGGGGTGCTTTGCTGGTGACACTGTTGGAGATTTATTCAAAATTGAAGACACACTGAACACCACAACATCCTGCAGCGACATGCCATCCCATCCAGTTTGCATTTAGTTGGAGTATCATTCATATTTCAACAAGAAAATGACCCCAAACACACCTCCAGGCTGTGTAAGGGCTGTTTGACCAATTGGAGATTGATGGAGTGCCGCGTCAGATGACCTGACCTCCACAGTCATCTGATCGAATCCCAATCCAGATGTTTTGGGATGAGATGGACCACACAGCAAAGGCAAAAAGGCCAACAAGTGCACAGTATCTCTGGGAACTCCTTCAAAATTGTTGGAAGACCATTTAAGGTGACAACCTCAAGAAGCTCATGGGGAGAATGCCAAGAGTGTGCAAAGCAGTAATCAAAGCAAAGGGCGGCTATTTTGAATAATATATACAATATAAAACATGTTTTGACTTATTTCTCGCTTTTTTATTTACTACATAATTCCATATGTGTTCATTCATAGTTTTGATGCCTTCAGTGAGAATCTACAATGTAAATCAGAATCAGAATCACTTTATTCATCCCCGAAGGGAAATTCAGTATAAATAGTGATTTTAATTTTCAAAGAAAAAACATTAGTCACAATGGCCACATGTCAGTGTATTTCTTTCTGATTTTGCATTACAAAATATAGCACAGGTCTGCATGCTCTTTTGACAGAAAGTTGCTTCCCATTATATGAAAGCTCCTAAAAACCCACCATGACCGAGAGCAGTTCTGCTTTGCAAAGACTATTTATTGTATAATCTAAAATATTACTGACTCACGAGGAAAAGTCAGGAATTGTCTAATGACTTATAATTTGTAATAGTAATTCATAGTAAACTTTATTTTCATACCAGCTATTATTTTAGGAATAGATGTAATGTCTCAGAGATGCCAGAGCTGGAAAGCTTTTAGATCAACAAGAAACTCTGCCAACATGCTGTGTTTACATGCTGTTTTTGTTTTTGATGTTTTGACAAACTTGAACATGAATGAAATGAGGTTGGTGATGACATAGTGAATGACTTTCCCACCAGCACAGAAGCAGCATACTGGCTATGTTTAATGAACACAATGATCTTTATCTCCCTTTAAACCTGATCTCATGATTATTTGTCCGTAAAATTCGAAGATAACATCGGCACTCTCTTGGAATATCTTTTCAAATAGACTGAAATATAACCTCCTTCTACCCTCTTAAGATGGGTTGATACAAGTCAGCATATACCCTAGGTGGATATATCCTTATTTGGCATTTGGAGGATCAATCAACACCTTGAGCACTTTGTCAAGTTCCACAAACTATTTCTGAACTATTTTATGGAATGAGGCAGGGAACATTGTCCTACTGAAAGAGGGCACTGCCATCAGGGAATATCACTGCCATAATGGGGTGTATGTGATCTACCACAATGTTAGGTGGGTAGTACATATCAAAGTAACGTATACGGTTGCTTTTCTGTGGAACCAAACTACACCGGCCAGTCTTTGCTCCCCACATGAATCAATAAGCTTTGAGCACCTATGATGTTGTCAGTCACCTGTTTATCAGGTGTCCTTCTTTGACCACTTTTGTAGGTACTAACTACTGCATACCAGATACACCCTACAGAAACCTTTGCTTTGGAAATGCTTTGACAGAATCATCTAGCCTTCATGATCTGACCCATTTTTCTGTTTCCAACATATCAACTATAACAACTTGCTGCCAAATATACACTACCATTCAAAAGTTTTGGGGTCACCCAGGCAATTTGATGTTCTCCATGAAAAATCACACTTTTATTCATGTGCTAACATAACTGCACAAGAGTTTTATAATTATCAGTTAGCCTTTCAACACCATTAGCTAACACAATGTAGCATTAGCATTAGAACACAGGAGTGATGGTTGCTGGAAATGTTCCTCTGTACTCCTATGTAGATATTCCATTAAAATCAGCTGTTTCCAGCTAGAATAGTCATTTACCTCATTAACAGTGTATAGACTGTATTTCTGATTCATTTAATGTTATCGCCATTGGGAAAAAAATGCTTTTCTTTAAAAATAAGGATATTTCTAAGTGACCCCAAACTTTTGAACAGTAGTGTATATCTCACTCATTGACACACTTTGTAACGGGATAATCATTTTTAGTTATTCACTTAATTTGTCAGTAGATTCGACACTGTGGCAGATCCGAGTATGTTGACCACATCTAAATATTTGAGTTTCCAAAAAGTGCTTGTACCTTGAATTAATACGAGGACATACACAGGAATGGTAGAGCATTGTGGCGTTACAACTCGGTCATTCAGATCAGTGTTGATGCATACCTCTCTATGTAGTATAGGTATAAACAGGGAACAAATCTTTTCTCTTTAGTCAAGTTTAAAGACTGGTGTTCTGCAAACGGCATCAACACTGTAAAATATTTCAGGTAACAAAAAAGAGACATAACGTTCAAAATGTGTGACTTTTCCTTTGAAACCTGTTTCCCTGTTGTCCTGGTGGGGAATCAATTCCTATGCAACTTCTACCTGCTGTCCTGGCCTGTCCTGTCCTGTCCTGTCCTGTCTTATCCTGTCCATCATGCCCTTGGCTGCCTTGGCCCATCTGAGACAGCCACACAGAGACCTGTCATGCAGATGTCCTCCTAATAGACAGAGGGTGCTGTCCACTCCCCCTGCCAGTCTCTGTGTGCCTCTGTCCCCTGCTCAACCTAGCTTTGGCTCTGTTAAACCTCTTCTCTTCTCCCCTCCTCTCTCTCGCGGCACCAGGCGCGGCTCCCCTCCTGTTCATCCACCCTAAGCATTGCTGAGGTACTCCTGCATGTGTTCTAATGCTATTACAGCCACTATCATGGCATCACTTTCTACTCCCTTCTTTTCCAGCGGCACCTCTGATTCCCTTCCTGGCATGATAGCTTCCTGCCTACACCTTCTATCCTTTCCTTGCCTGTGTGCTCTACTGCCTGCTGCACTGCTGTCCACCTGTGTTTTTAACACACTACCCACAATCCTTTCAATCCTCCCTCTCTTTTTTCACGTGGATGTGGTCTTGTTTTGGTTTTACTCTGTTTTTGTCTTGTAATAAAATGTCTCATTCTGGTACGCATACTGTATCTAACCCTTGCCTTGATTCCATACTCACACACCCTGCAAATAAATAAACCTCCATCACTTGTCATGTTCCTCAACCGTGTTTCAACCTCAGAACTGAAGTTGAAAAATGCTTGGATTATGTATTTGAATGGACGTGATATTGCTTGCAGAAAATAAAGTGTGTTTCTCTCCGCCTGTGCACACACCTCAGTGCCTCTCTAACACACATACATCAGCTTGTAAAAGAGAAAAGTCCCTGTAAATTTAAGCCTGTAAGTCTTTGCAGCAGCTCTCCTGTGCTTGGTACTCTGGTCATGGCCCAATGACTCTGATCTGTGAGTGATAAAGACAAGACCTCAGTGCAAGGCCATGGAATGGTCGTGACACGTATCCAGTGTGACACTAGAACCGCTGGTTAACAGCACAGCAGTAAAACCACAAAGTTTGAATGCGGACTTAGAAATATAATATTTGAGGTTGTTTCAGGTAATACTCATTTTATTTTTTAAACACTTATGCTTTGAGGTAACTTGAGATAACCATACCATTACTTTTAATTAAGAGCCTTAGCAATACTTATGCTTGGCACCTAGTTTTATCTCAGGACACATATTGCAACAGACATGTATGTCTCCTGTAAATAGCAAGAATTTGCAAAACAGAAATGCAAAATATTCTGTGAGCTTGAGGTAATTCAAAAATGTATGTAATGCTCATTATGCAGGCTTGCCCAGATCCAGATAATGTACCATAATATATTATTTTTTGTTTTTTATATTCAAAAATGCAGTTTTAAATATTTTGGTCATGCCTTTGATTCAGTTTTAATATACATGATGTACTTGTAACTATAATGTTATTTGTATTTGTTGTTGTTTTTGATATAATTTACAGTTTGAAAGTTAAGTTTTAAGGTTTAAATCCAAAAAGAACCCAAACTTCAGCCCCTTTCCTTTAATTATTATCAAAGTACTGTTCTTCTCACAAGATAAGTTACATTTAATATCAGATTAGTTCTTGTAACTTGTTTGCTGTTCTTTCTGCCCCTCACATCTCAGTTGATTACGTGTTGCCAGAGAGAGACCTTGGGTAGGGCCAGGAGTCAAGCACTCTCTTGGTTTCGCTTCTTATCTTAACACACACTTATTTAGGTCGAATATGTGATTACTCCATCAGTGCTCTAATGGAACTGTTATCAAATCCACTGAAATGGTTCTGTTCTTTATCCATTCTCAGTCCTGTTGTGTTTTTGGTTGCTAATGTTTTATAGTATTCTTTTATTTTGAAATTTCCTTTGATCTAATGTGTATCAGGTTGGTAGTGGCTTAGTTCTGGGATGTGTGGATGTCTGTTTGGTGAGTTTATGTGCAAACTGAACAAACTATGTGTCCAGTTATCCTCCTTTTAAAACAACACTAACTGATATGTTGCATTGGTCAGCGTGGATGTGCATGTCTGTTGCCTGTATGTGTGTGTGCGTGTGCGTGTGCGTGTGCGTGTGCGTGTGTGTGTGTGTGTGTGTGGTATGAAGGTGAGTGACTATCCTGTGGCTTCCCACAGGCCTCACGGAGAGAATTCAGGGCTCACCTGGATGAGGTCATCACGCTCAAGTCAAGGTACTCTACCTTGGACCAGGTAAACTCGCCAACCTTCTAGCAACTTCTTACTGGCATGCAGGCCACTCTCATCCCACATAGCACCTAACCCACTAGTGACATGCACCAGCACTCACTTACATAGGCAGGGAGGCAGCTCGAGAGAGAGGCACACTGAGAGTTTAACAGTGTAGATCACGGTGGGTTATATTTTGCTCTCGTATGCACTTGTGAAACTGGAGCAGGTTTGTAAACCTGGTCTTATATGTTTTATTTTATGATCTATACTGATACTTCAAGAGCAACAGCCACAAAATACACAGAATTAGGCAGCTTATGTTAAGCTGTTGTGAGCGATCCACGTAAAAAGACAATGTCACAGAATGAGAGATCAAAGTGAGGTGATATTGTAAGTGGAGATTTTACAAATGCCCAGACCTGTTTTGCACTTGGTATGAACATAGTGACATTTTCTCTGGATTACAGAAATCCCATGACATAGGTAAGGTACGGAAAAACGAGGTTTGGCTCACAATGCATTCAAATCTCAGACATACATCTGTGGAAGCAATGCTACGAGGTCTCATAACCCAGCCTCATCCTTTCTATCTCAAACAAGCCCGTCAAAAAGTCTGCACACCAACTGTTACATCATGGTGTCTTTCTTAATTATCAAACTTGAGTGCTAAGAGTGCACAAACAGCTCATTTCATACTGCAGACTGCAACAGATATGTGAGCACCATAGTCAGAGCTTAAGGCACATTATTATGACGTGTGTCCCCAGTGTCTGCATACTGTATTCAGCAGTACATACAGTTGTGAGCAAAAGTTTACATACACTTGATGAATATCATGGCAGTAGTAGCTTTCCAATCATACATTTATGTTCTTTTATAAATATATTAAGACTTTTGGAAATACAGCCAGATCCGCTGGGTTAAAAATATACATATAGCAAACTGAAGTATCAGTTTTGGTGATGTTGAAAGTTGAGTTATATCAGATGTTCTTAGTAGCATGGCCTTTTACTCTCTTGTGAATGATGAGAATCAACTTCAGCTACTGACTCCTCTGAATCAATTTAACTAGGGACCATTTCCCACCATCACCAACTGCTTGCTCATAGGGAATCCAAAGTAAACTTTGGATTGTTGGGTTTTTACGCTTCGACTGACTTTATTAATCCCCGGAGGGAAATTCAGTTGTTACAGCAGCATGGATATTCAACAAAGGGGTAAACAATAGGACAACACAGAATTTTAGGGTAGGGTATAAAGTGAAGGTAAAGTAAAATAAGATTTAAAAAAAATATCTAAAAATGAATACACAGAAATCAGCAGAATAAACCAGAGTAATACAAAAATGTGCTAATGAACAGAAAGTGCAAATACAAATGTGCCTGGATGTGCAAATGGCATAAGTAGGTGCAGATGAGTTTATAGATATAATGAATGACATTTAGAATGTAAAGTGTCCAGTATGTACAGTGGTTTTGTCAGCAGGCAAAGTAATAAAGTCCTTTTGTGATCTGTCAGATGCAGACATATTGAAAAGTCTTATTGCAGTGAGGATAAAAGACCTCCTGTGCCGTTCCTTGGAGCTGCGGGGTTGTTTCATTCTGTTGCTAAAACTGCTCCTCAGATCATCCAGTTTTATGAAGAGAGTGGGAGATGTTGTCCATGATGGCCAGCAGTTTGGTCAGCATCCTCTGCTCCAACACCTCCTCCAGGAAGACCAACTGACAGTCAACAACAGACTGGGCTTCCTGATGAATTTGTTAAGTCTTTTCGCATCCTTCACCTTGATGCCTGCACCCCGGCACACCACAGCAAAGAAGATGGTGCTCCCTACCACGGACTGATAAAACATCAGGAGCATGCGGTGGCGTACACTGAAGGACCTGAGTCTCCCAAGGAAGTAGAGCTGGCTCAGGCCCTTCTTGTTCACAGCCTCCATGTTAGTAGACCACTTCAGCTCGTTTTCAGACTCACTCCTAGGTACTTGTAAGTCCGGACAATCTACACATAAGTCCCACTGATGCAGACAGGAGAGAAAGGGAACTCGTTCCTCCTGAAGTCCACCACCATCTCCTCAGTCTTTGTCACATTCAGCTGCAGGTGGTTCTCACCTCACCATTGCACAAAGCAGCCTACCAGGTTCCTGTATTCATCCTTCCTTCCGTTCTCTACACAGCCTACTATGGACATGTCATCTGAGAATTTCTGCAGGTGACACAACTCGGTGCTGTACTGGAAGTCTGAAGTGTAGGTGGTGAAGAAGAAGGGGGACGGCACAGTTTCCTAGAGGCCCCGGTGTTGCAGGTCAGACGTTCAGACACACAGCTTTGTGCTCACCACATAGTCCGTTATCCTTCATGTCCTCCAGCTTGGCCTTCAGCAGTATGGGCTGGATGATGTTGAAGATGCTGGAGAAGTCAAAGAATGTGATGCGGACAGTAGTGTTGGGTTTGTCTAGTGCGGAGTATGCCTTCTGCAGCAGACAGATGATGGGATCATCCACACCAACATGAGGCTGATATGCAAACTGCAGCGGGTCCTGTGGTGAGCACACCAGTGGTCTGAGATGTGCCAGTACCAATCTCTCCATGATCTTCATGATGTGAGAGGTCAGCGCTATGGGTCTGTAGTCATTCAGTGCAGTGGGATGAAACGTCTTGGATACAGGGACCAGGCAAGATGTTTTCAAAAGCAGTGGGACTCTGATGTAATCCGGCTTCAGGTATGGCTGCACTGAACCAGATTTCAGTGAAACAAAGGGCAGTAGAGTGTGCAAGGTCCTTGCTGGATCTGTTCAGGAGGAGAAACATCTTATCCATTTTGTTGGGCAAGGAGTGGAGGTTCGCCAGGTGGATGGATGGGAGTGGTGTTTGGATTCCGTGGTGTCAAAGTTTTACAAGCACACCGGCTCACTCGTCCCATCTGCATCTTCTCCACATCCCATACAGAGCGGCTGCTGCTTCAACAAAAAGTTCAAGGTTCAAATTAGAGCCTGTTTTAATACAGGTGGCCCCGCAATGCCCTTTCTCCAGAAGTAGCTCCTTAAAGCTTTACTGAAGTTTGCTGTTGATCACAAGGATAAAGAAAAGGCCTCCTGGAGGAAAGTTATGTGGTCAGATAAAACAAAGCTTATTAGCTATTTGGCCACAATGAACATAAATATGTTTGGAGGAGAGAAGCTGATGTCTTTAATCCTAAGAACACCAAACCTGCTGTCAAGTATGATGGGGGTAGTATTATGCTGTGGGGCTGCTTTGGTGCCAGTGGACCCGGTGCTTTACCACAAGTAAATGGAATAAAGAAGAAGGAGGATTACCTTCACATTCTTTAGAAAAATCTAAGTTCATCAGTCAGAAGATTGATCTTGGATACAGTTAGGTGTTCCAACAAGACAGTAGCCCCAAAAACACATTAAAATGGTAAGGAAATGGTTAAATCAGGTTAGAATTAAGATTATAGACTGGCCTCCCCAAAGTCCTGATTTAACCCCTTGATGCCTACATTTATTTACAATTCTATAAAAAAAAAATGATTATTTGTGTTTTTGCTTTTCAGCTGATGCTAAATTCAGTGGAGATTGTTAATTTGTCTGTTACACATAGAACAGATATATAACAATAAAAACAGCTATATAATAATTTAGGTCCCACTCTGACCAGTCCTACGAGAAACCAGTGCTTGCAAAAGGTTCCTAGGTATGTACTGAACATGCACAAACTGGCATTGGGGGAATGGATACACTATCTCGGAGGCAGTCTGAATGAAAGTAGTTTGCCAAGAATTCGCAACAATCGGCGTCAAGGAGGTTAATATCCATCAAAAACCTGTAGACTGTGCGGTATAAACGAGTCTGTGCCAAAAACCAGAAAATACACCAATTCTGTCAAGAGCAGTGGTCACAGATACAACAAGAAGCTTGTAAATGGCTGGCAAAAGGCAAATAAGTGATGTTAAATGGCCAAGGAACATTCAGTCAAATATTAGCATTGCTATGTTTTTATTTCTGACCCAGCAGATTTGCAAAAGACCTATAATAAACTTATAGAAGGACCAAAATGTTGTTTGTGTGTATGTAAAGATACTTGTGCTTCAGTCATTCCATCATAGAAAACTAAAAATTACAAGACTAATCGGAAGCTAACTACTGTCATGATATACATGATCTTCATTATGTTCTGAAAGAAAAAAGAGCAAGTATTCAGTATCTGGAATGCAGAGTTAGTGCTTGTGAAACAGTATGACTTTCCTTGGTTTAAGACTCATTATGTTTAGGCCTGCCAACTCTTCTTTCATAATTTGCATATCAATAACTGATGACAATCTTGACAAAAGTGAGATGATCAGAATATTTATTAATACCAGCTATAAATGTAAAGGCCAGTGATCTGATTTTATGAACTAGAAAACTTTTGTGGACATAGATCATATGTTGATACCAGGCGTAAAAAGGGTCTTTAAGGAACTTTATGAACAGAAACACACATATTACACTAACCCGTGCAGCAGATTTTTACAAGACACATGGTCATTGAGTGAGCCATTTAGAGCTATCTTTAAAAGTCCTGCAGTGGTACACAAGACAGCATAGGGGCAAAAAAAAAAAAAGTAAAACATTGTCAAAAGGCCAATCAAGTTGAACACTGTTTTCCATCAGAGTTGTTTTAGAAATTATCCTGTGTATCACTACCTGTAGTGGTCAGCAGCATTCCTCTTCATTGCCTCTATCTCAAGATCTCCACTAGCACTCATTTTCTTTCATTCATCACATTTTTGGTCCTTTGTCAGGTGTTATTTGTGTATCAGTGCCTGGATGATGTTTTGTTTCTGCAGTGGCTGTGAGCGTATTTGTGTTTTATGTACCTGGTTTGGATACGGGTGCATTGATGGATTCACAGAGAAGTAATGGGGCAGCAACTGACATGTCCAAAAGAAGCCATCAGTAGTCAAGAATCAGCACTCCATGTCCTTACCTCCACTCACCAGATAGGAGGACACAGCTATGGATTGCCACTGCATTTTTCCCTGCCCTCTACTGCTCTGTCATTGTGCCAGCATTTTGTCGTCTGCTCCATCCCGCTCCCTCGCTCACTCCGTCACCAAGGGTGAGGTAATTGAGACTGCTTAAAACAAGCCTGCCCCCATCGCAGCCTTCTCCTCCTCACAGCAGATGTGTAAATCCTTCCCCCTTTTTGCATAATTTGCCTGACAGCTCCTTGTTTTGTGCTGAACTCAGCACTGCAGCAGTTGCATCCTGTCATTTCCTGGAGCATCTCCTCACCTGACTAGTGATTGGCTCCATCGATTTTCCTCGGTGACTCAAAGGCTTTGGGCTACATGTCTCGCTGGCCTGACTGTGCTCACCATTCTGTGTCCGTACACACTGCTGCCACCCACTCTCCAGCCGGGTGATCACTGAGGCAGATCTCAGTGACGACCATTTGCCAGAGGTTGGCATGTAGAATGATTAATTTTTCTGACGTGATAGCTGCTGTTTGTTTTTTTTTTTTAATTTTTGCGTGTGTGTGCATTCCCAGCATACTCCCACATGCTGTTAGTCAAATGCCATCAGGTCCAAATCCGCAAATGCACACAATCGCACAGATATGCCAATAATGGTCTTCATTGTCTTTATTTCTACTTTATTCCATGCTGGTATGCTTACTAAAATACTTTCCTTGCTGTTGTCTTTGTGCTTGTGTGTGTGATGTGTTGCTGTTAACATTAGCATCCCTCATACAAGCCCATTCTCCTCTGTCACTTGGTTGGTCTCTCACCAGTAATGGGGAATTGCAGGGAAGGCTAGATTAGAAATTAGTGTGAGAATGTTTGCCAGTCTGCTTTTTTTTTTTTTGCCTTTCCCCCTCTAAATGTCCTAAACATCCCAATCTGCTTCTGCATTCATTCTTCACATCTTCTCCTCACTTCCTAACACATCCTCTGGAACATTTTCACTGTGTTCATCTCCATGTGAATACTTTCTATCCCCATGGCACTGTGATAGTATGATCTTTTCTACTGAGCTACTTTTTGTCACACTGAGGTCTTGTTTTCCACCTGTGTCAGTGTTAGTGTCATCACGCCACATTGCATCAAGGTTTTTAGCTGTGTCCTAGTTACTGTGAAACTAAATGAGGAAGTAGAAATTTGTGCATTTTGTGGTTTTTGTGATTAAAGAGACCAGCTTGGTAGTGAGACTCTGATGTAATTGCTCTGCTTTGCTCATATCATTTTCTAAAAAAAATTAGATGCCTTCTTTAGTGTTTTAGCAGGACACACTTTGTACTAAAATGTCTTTGCTGTTGTTTGTTAGTTTTCATATGTGCTTTTTAATGTCTGCAAGATTATTCCATGTCTTGCTGTAGCTGTACTTAGCTCCCTTAATCCCTATCTTTGTCTTTCTTTAAATCATATCTCTCACTCTTTGTATATGAGGGCTGGGCAGTTGTGGCACAAATCTCACAAATACAACAGCTGTTGCTATCATGGAGGTCCACTGCATGTAAAGAACAACACGGCTGAGTAGACGAGATAACGTTCTGACATTGCATGCAGGTCTTGCTCAGTTAAAAAAAAAGTAGACCAATTCAGTGATCTTACCATAGTAAGTGACTAAAAACATTAAGTATAATGAGCGCGTTCAAGTTTCAGCTTCTTGTCTTCAGCTCTCATATTTCTGATCCTTGTCTCTTCAGCATACACTACCGTTCAAAAGTTTGGGGTCACTTAGAAATCTCCTCATTTTTGAAAGAAAAGCAGTTTTTTCAATGAAGAGAACATTAAATTAATCAGAAGCAAAGTCCAGACATTGTGAATGTGGTAAATGGCCATTCTAGTTGAAAACAGCTGCTTTTTTAAAATGTAGTATCTACAGGCTAATTGGTGATTAGAATACCCTTGTTCAATTATGTTAGCACGTGAATAAAAGTGTGAGTTTCCATGGCAAACATGCAACTGTCTGGGTGATCCCAAAATTTTGAACCGTAGCATAATCATCTAATGTTAGCTTAGCAAGCTCAGCTGAACAAACGAAAGTGTTGTAGCTTTGCCTGTCACAATATTTATTCAGGCCAGTAACATACCATTATTTCATCACAGTTAGCCCTCAGATCAAGTTAATTCAAAGAATGAGATCACATCAAATACAGACAAATTGTCCCAATTGCCAAGGACAAAAAAAAAAAAAAATCCCCTGTAGCCAAAAAAAATCATGTATACAGATAGCTTTTGTTGGATATTGGGGTACCTAAAACTGTAATCATGGCCACGTGTTGCTTTTTGTAGTTGTGATTTTAACCATGCAGTTAAATATATGTTTATAGCTTTCTGTCATTCCACATACACGACTGTAACAGAAGGTGGAGGAGTCTTCAGTCATTAATCAGTGTATGCCAAAGTCCCCACCACAGTAGCAAATTTCCAAGTCAAACAGCCCAAAAATGAATCTCTTCAGCAGGATTGTTTAGTGCTGTTAGCATTTGAACATCACTGGTGCCTAAGGACCTTCTGTATAAGCCTGCTTTATGCCACCTGAAAGCCCAATTTCTTTTTAGTTCTCTTCTCTCCTTCTAAAACCTCTCCTTGCTGCTTCTCTACCTGCTCCTGCAAGCTAGGGCTTGTCATAGTGGATGCCTGTTTGTCTGTCTGTATGTCCTTCCGTCCGTCTGTCTGTCTGTCTTGTCTCTTTGTCTGTGGTGTTGTGGTTGATGGGACAGATGCACTGATGCCTGTGATTCGATGCTTTATCTCCACTAGCTCCAGTGTAGGTTGGAGGGGCTTAAAGATGATCGCAGGAGGACCTTCAGCTCTCGAGTAACTATCCCGCCCCCCTTCCCTTTGCCCTTCCCTCACCCTCCTCCGAGGAGCGCGCAAAACAAATGCCCCGCTCTGTGTCCTCTCCCTCTCCTCGCTTGCCAAGCTATCTCTCTAGCTCCACTCTTTTTTTCTCTGTACATCGTTCTACCTGTCTGTTGCCACTGGTCTGTTTCTTGTTCTCAATCTGTCTGTCGTTCACTCTTGTCACTCTTTGTTTCGCTATTTCTCTGTTGGGTCTGTCAGGATTCTTCCTTATTCTGTCTCCCACACACACTTTTCTGTCTTTTGTTGTTCACTTTCTTTCTCTATTCCTTCTTCTCTTCCTCCATCTTGCCTGTCTATCTCAGCTTCTGTCTTTCCAGTGAACATGCTCTGCTTTCAGTAGTTATGTCTGGTGTGCTGGATGTCTGTTAAGTAGATGCCGTCAGGCCGCTCAAATGGTCTTTATTGTTTTCGTTCTTTTCTTCCTGTTTTACCTCGTTTCTGCTATGTCTCGGCTCTGTAGTTTAGTGAAGTCTGTCTAGTCCGTGCTTTCTGTTTTTGTTTCTTTCTTTCCGGGCTGCGGGACCATGTCAGGCTGATCCTCATCCTCCCACCCCCTATATTTCCGTCTTCCTACCTGTCTTTTTCTATCTTTCTACCTCTCTATCCCTCCTCTTTCACCATTCCACCCACACTTCCCCACCTCCCATTTCCCACCCTCTCACCTTGGCTGTTTGGTGACCAGTGGTGTTGCAGTATTAGCTTAGGCGTGAGGGACGGGAGGAGAGAGAAAGGGGTGGGTGGGTCGGTGAGTAGAGAGACCTCCACCTTCACCATCGGTGTTTTGGTTCTCCATACACCACACACTGCACATAACTTATAGAAGCACCAGTCAGACAGGTCACTGACATGCAGCAGCTGCAGCAAAGGAATGGAGGACTTTCACAGCTCAGAGAAAATGAAAGATAAGCTAGAGCACACAGATAATAGGTAACTGTGCGATCAGTTATTTTAAGTCGACACATTTGAGTGCTACAGTAGGCAGGCAGATTAGCAAGCAATCAAGAAAACAAATGGAGAGCTAAATCCAAAAAAAAAAAAAAGAAAACTGTGCCCAGCTGACAACCAGTTTTGGCAAAGCTTCATTTTTTGCACTCAATTTTCCAACTATGCCCATATTTGTGTAGGTATATGAGGAATAATTCTTCTCAAATTTGGTGCCAAACTTGTAGCCTAATAGAAAGCATTCCGTAATTCGTTTCCATTATTAATCATTCCTTAAGGCTGAGCTTCCCAAAAGCATGCTCATAATGTAAAACAGCATCAGTTTGAAATGCATGGTGCAACGTTTTAAAATCAACACATCAGTGCTTTGTTTCATTTACATAAATATCGTGATAACAATGTGAGGCAAGAGCTTTGACCACTGATGAGTCCATGAATCCATAGTTGCGCCTGCTGTGTAGCCCCTTTTTGCTCTCACTTGCATTTGCTGCTAATCTTCTCCTCTAAAGTATGTGCACAGTTGGATATCATTAGAAAGAAAGGAAAAACAGTTTTGTCCTGTTTTGCAGCGTCAAACAGAATGAAGGTGCAGATTTTTCATCAGAGGCCGAAACTGAGACTGGAGTTGTATCATAATTCCCCACTACGTATTTAGTTCTTAACAAACTTTAAGCATACAATGTGCCTACACTAGAAAAGTGATAACAAAGACTATATTCGGATTGTCAGTTTGCATGCTAACTCTTGCTAATTTTTGAGAGTGGAATGGGTGAGGGGCTCACAACTCTCTGTACAAATGAAAGTGGGGTCAAAACAGAATGTTGTAAAATTTAAAAAAAAAATGTATTTAATCTTAGGAGAAAAGATTTTGCTTTGTTTATGTAAAATTTTATTGACAATGGTGTCACAATGTTTTGGATTATTTTTAGTGTCTTTATTAATTAAAGTATAGAGTTGACAGGTAACAACGTGGATAGGGGACAAAGTTACTACAATGATCACTTGAACCACTTGACATCTGTCCAAAACCCCTACTGGCTGCCAACTGCACCCTGATTTCTTGTACACTCATGCAAAAACATGCAATGGAAATTAATACTTACTAGCCAGGAAAAGTACTTAGAGAGCACAGTAGTCCGCCAAGGCTGCTCAAGTCAATGTATGATTTCCGAAGGATGAAATCTTTAAAAAAATTTGTGGTCCACAGCGGTCGATTTGTAATAGGATCGTAATCATGTCATCATCAGCAGACAGCTGGCATAGTGTTCACTTGTTATCATAGTTACAGTGACTCTGTGCCGCTATCTCGCAGTGATACAGAAATACTTACCAAATCCATGGGTCCAGACTATAAGCTTCGTCACTGCCAAGATTTAATCACTTCGTCCTTGTGTCATTTCTGACCTTCACTGAAAATTTCATCCAAATCTGTTCGTCCGTTTTTGAGTAATGTTGCAAAAAGAGAGACACACCAACAAACCAATGTAGATTATCACATAACTCCGCTGCGTTCCTTGGTGGACTAAATATGTTGTTCGGACCTGGGACACAGCAATTAATGCACATCTTGACTATGGTTCAACTACTTTCAGCAACTCAAGGCACGAGAAGTAGCAAGTTCACTACTCTGACTGTAGAAATCACCACTAATTGGTGAGATCATCACTAACTGTCTCCATCTTAGACACTCCTGTTTTCATAATTTTTTGATTTAATCTGCAAAAAAAAAATAGTTCTAAACGTTACATGTGCTGCGGTTAATAGCGTCTTTTCCATTCCTTCACCATAGACAGCACTGAGTTGTAGTCTCAAGTTGTTTTTGGGAAACACAGCCCAGTTTGAACCCACTCTGCTCTCCTCCCCACCTTGTCGTATATTATAAGTAGCTACTATGCATCATCAGTGAATTTCAGAGAAGTCTCACCATCCTTTATCACATCTGAACAGCCACTATTGATATTCAAACACTACATTTCCACTACATTTGATGTTATACCATAGGACAGTTAATGTATCTGTCAGAAACTTGTGTTACGATATTGTCACCTCTGTTGGCTTCTATTCTTTTGAGTCCTCCAGTCTAATAGTAGTGTCACATGTTCATTTATCAGTGTGACTGTCACCTGTGATATGATGATGTAGTGATCAGTAAGTGATCATCATGGTATTGCAGGAGATGTAGTCATCTCCCAACAGCAGGACAAAGTGCACAGTGTAGTGTGACACAGCTCTTGCCAATGTTTCTGACTGTTGTTAAATAGCTTGTCATTTGAAGCATGTGAAAAGAGCACCGTGGTTTATCTGAAATTACTACCACCTCTGCTGTCCCTCTCTTTCCTTTTCCCCTTTGTCTTTCTCTCCCAAACACTCTCTCCATCTCTAGGTGCAGTCACGATGCAGCAGCAAAGAAAATATCCTAAGATCAAGTAAGTAATGTAGTAACTTTCCTACTCAGAAGAGCTGTCTCTTTTCTGTGTGTCGTATCTGAATGCGTGCTCTCGAACACATAAATAGATTCTGCATTTGCATGTTTTGTGACAATGTGAGCATAATTTATGCGTGAGGCTGTGTGTGGTAGCTGTGTTATGTTTGCATGTCTCTGTGTGTATGTGATGTTTCGCTGGAGGTTGCTAAGCCTCGTGTTAAGCATCAGAATATGCTGTGGAAGTGCAAGTGTATGTTTAAAGGAGAGAAATTAGGTCAAGGAAAATCAAAGCGCAGCGCCTATTCTTTGCTGTAAGGCAAAGAGGCAGAGGGAAAGAGAGGCAGAGAGAGATAAAGAGAGAAGGAAAGAGAGAGCAGATTACACATTAGTTACACCTTGCTTTGTTCCTATTACCTTTGGAATTATTACAGAGGTATTAATAGACCAGCATGGCTGCTATCAGGCGCCTCTATCGGGCAGCTACGTTCCACAGCTTCTGCACGCAAACAGAGCTATTTCTTGCCAGTCCCTCTTCATGGCATTTATATGCTGTTATCGCACATATATACCTACATGCACGAAAAAATAAATCATGTTAATTGAGTCGTCTTATATTAGTATGTAGACACACTAGAAAATATGTCTTTGTCTATATACACTACCGTTCAAAAGTTGGGGTCGTCCACATGATTTAATGTTTTCCATGAAAACTCGCACTTTAATTCATGTGCTAACATCATTGCACAAGGGTTTTCCAATCATCATTTAGCCTTTCAGCACCATCAGCTAACACGATGTAGCATTAGAACACAGGAGTGATGGTTGCTGGAAATGTTCCTCTGTATCCCTATGATATTCCATTAAAAATCTGCCATTTCTAGATAGAATAGTCATTTACCACATTAACAATGCCTATACTGTATTTTCGATTCATTTAATATTATCTTCATTGAAGAAGCTGCTTTTTTTTAATAATAAGGACATTTCTAAGTGACCTCAAACTTTTGAACAGTAGTGTAGTTTTATGTTTTACAATTATACCTTTTATGTGCATATCATATGGAATCTTTACTGCTTCAGCTGCAAACCCAATGTCCACAGATCAGTTTGAATTTTTCAATAGATTTTTCATTCCTGTTGGACCAAAAGGGGAAAAAAAATAACATCGTTTTTGTCTCAAGAGATGGTTAAGTGGTTCACTTCCCTGCCTATGGAGCCACAAAATTTCCTGCTGTCTTGGGATTAAATCCCAGCAGAGTTGTCTTTCCTCTCCATCTGCCTCTTTCAGTCTTCTTCTCAGCTTTCAACGTGTCTAGACAAAGAACTAAAATGCTGAAACAGTCCAAACTCCAAGCAAAAAAGACTCATTTGCAAATTTAAAGTTGAGTGAATTAGCTTTGTGTTTTACTAATCAAACGTAATCTCAGGTTGGACTAACTCATTTTCAACCAGGCTTAGATTTTAAGGGTGAAATCCAGAGTAATTTCTGAAAACACTCCTTGTGCGCGTTATTTATTTTTCTCTGTTTTACTGACTGTCCAAATTCTACATGTAAAATGTATACACTACTGAGTGCAAGTAGCAAAAAGTCTGGTGTCAATAGTACTTTTTAGAATTTTTGGCTGAAAACTTCATCAGTGTAAATCCTTCTGGATACAGCAATAACTGGGACTGTGACAAGCTAGTAAAAGCTGATAATAGATAGACATATTTTGTGGTTTCTTCTCATCAAAAAGGAAACTATTAGATATATTGTCTGATATTAGTTTATTGGAAATGTAGTGCACTCTACAATTTCATATGGTCTTTATGATATCCATAGAAGATTATTGTTTGATGAAATAAAATTTGAGTATTATGGTAAATTGATGATGTTTTAACTCTCAAACATCAATGTCAACCTGACAATTACAATACTGGTCAGATATTTCTAAAGGTTTATTATGCATAGAGCTCCTGACTGACAAACAAAGCTTATAGTGTACACAGTCTACTTTAAGTATACTCTATGCACTGTTTCTTTTTTCCGAAGATGATTTGTTTTTGCGGCGCCTATTTCATGACAGTGTGTGTAATAAACATCTGCCTAGGTCACAGTGCAGTGGACATCACCAAGGTGGCCCGGAGGCACCGCATGTCCCCTTTCCCCCTCACCTCAATGGACAAGGCCTTCATCACTGTGCTGGAGATGACTGCCGTCCTGGGCACTGAGATCATCAACTACAGAGGTAAAAAAGAGGGCAGATGTTTGGTTCTCTATGTTTGTGGTCTTGAAGGTGTAGCAAACTGTATTCACACCCATTTAGGTCTTCCCAATTTGTTGGTCTTTCCCCTCGGCATCTCCAGCTTCCCGTTACGTCTTCAGACATCAGCTCCTATGGCTGTAGGGACATTGATGTGCTATACCTTTCAATGCAGGAACAATTTCAGCTTCTAGTGATAATTAAATACTACATGTGCACAACTGGTGATCTCACTGAATCAGCAGGCTGTGTTTACACATTAGTACATTAGGAACACAGACACAAATTCTATCAGCTACCTGAGTATTTACACTTCTGTTCATAAGTTTGGGGTCACTAATTGATGATTAGACAGCCCTTTTGCAGTTTTCTTGGAAAACATGAAATTGTCTGGGTGACCCCAAACTTTTGATTAATAGACTATATTGCATAATTAGTTGAAAATAATAATGGAAATACTTCATTGCTGCTTGAACCACCAACATCTTACAGTCAATGTTTATACATTTCAACATATTTTTGCAAACAAACTTTAATGCTTTTCAAAAGCTCTTGTTATTTTTCACTTTCAAAATGCGCACCTTAAAATAATGTACATCTGGATAATGATAAGTAGATCCCATGGTCTGCTCACAAAACTCAGCCAGTGTCATTATTATCAATATCAAATGTGATAATACGTCATTATCACGTTTTGAACTCATATCGGCCCCAAGTGGTAGAAAAAATGCGTGCAGTTTCAAAGAATTAAAGAGGAAATAATTGTCATTCACATTAATTTTCAGTCTCTGTAGTTACATGCTTATGTTTACGTAATTGCGTGTTAGATTTGGTTTAATAATCACTCTGATTTTTTTTTAAAATGTGTTACTCCTGCATTGTGTCTTTGAATGTCTAAACAGAAACATACATACACAGATGCAAGTTTGCACAGTGAAGTAGTCTTAGCATCTTGGGTCTTGTCATTCTTCTGGCAGAGTGGTCAGAGGGTCACACAAAGCCAAGCTGAGGGCCACAGGGGAAAAACAAGCTCTTTAATGTATATCTAAAAACAGTGGAGTGAGGTCTAGTAGCAATAATGGCCTGCGGTGCACATAACGTCTAGATCAGTGATGGTAGAAAGAGCACTCTTTTGGTTCCGGCTGTAAAGTGATGTTTCATGTTTTTAAAGAGGTCACTGAGGTAAACGATCCGAAAGAGCACAGCTGGGAGGAGGGCAGTGGGGTAAGGAAGAGAGGAAGAGGGGATTTTAGAGATGGAATATTTTGACAGACAACACCTGGAGCAGCTCCCCCGGTGGATGTAGAGCAGTCTGCACGTGTTTAGTGAGTGTGTTTGGTTAAAGTGCACAGGGTCAATACTTTGTTTTAAAAAGGAACAAAACAACAGTACTTTCAGTGCTTGAGACTATGAGGTTACGCTGCCAGCTGCACATTGGAAATACAAATATAATATCTGCAAAACAGGATTTTTCCCCCCACCTAAACAAACTGTGGAATTTGTTTAACAGATTAGATTGGATGACATGAGATACTTCCTCATAGGGACACCTCTCAAATAAAGGCAAGTGCTGACGTTAGGAAATGAGCTGGACACCATCACATGCTGTGTTTTTGCATATTGTGAGTGTGGAAATATTAGGATATGTCTCTCATTTTATTGTCATAGTGGTGTACAACACATATTCCAGAACATTATATTACATTACTGTTTTTTTTTTATTTCTAATTTTCCTTATTGTGGGTAAACATTTATATTCCTACTACATTCTTGACAGTTAAATACTTAGATGAATAGACAAACCATTTGTAAGGAATGATTTATCATGCTGACTCTCTCTCTCTCACTGAGAAATAGACAAAAAGATACATCATTGTATATATTATATAAATTACTGTTCAAAAGTTTGGGGTCTCTAACAACCAATAATGTAATAGTTGTCAGTAACGTAATCATTTTGGCCATTTTAAATGTAATAAAGCAAATAATGTAATAACTTGCCAGTACTGTAATAAAGTTTTTGAGCCAATAAAGTAGTAACATTTTGCCAATAATGTAATAAGTCATTAGGTTATTGGTTGGTTATTACATTAATGGCTTAGCATTAAAAAACTCCTTTGAAAATCCAATACCAGCAGCCAACAATGTAATAGTACTAGTGCTGTCAAAACATTAAAATTTTTAATTAGGTTAATCACAGGGTTGCTGTTTATTTCTATTAATCGTGATTAAATATCCTTCATTTTTAATCTATATTTATCGCGTTTCAATTTGCATGCGCAAACAGACTCAAGAAAGAAGAGAATGTATATGCACTTAAGGTTCTTATTAAACACCTTTAAAGGTTCTTGTTAGAATCCCCCACTAACATGAACCACGCTTTGCGTTAATGTGGTGCTTTAAGCTGGAAGTGCTTTGGTGAAAAGAAAACTCCTTCCTGCAGAGTGTGCATATTACTGGATGTCAGTCGACTGTTCCGTCTTGGGTTTTTTTTGTATTCAAATTTTCCACCAAGAGGGCCAGCATGCTGTTAAGTAGGGCCTGACCGATATGGATTTTTTGAAGCCGATGCTGATTCCAATATTTGGCAGAAAAAAACTCTGATAATGAATTCAACAGTTGATTAATTTTAAAAATATATACTGAACAAAATACCTTTTCTTTTGGTCCCTTAACTCTTACAACAACAAAGATAAGTATATCTACGTAGGGGTACAGAGGAACATTTCCAGCAACCATCACTCCTGTGTGCTAATGCTACATTGTGTTAGCTAATGGTGCTGAAAGGCTAATTGATGATTAGATAACCCTTGTGCAATTATGTTAGCACGTGAATAAAAGTGACTTTTCATGGCACACATGTAGCTGACTGAGTGACCCCAAACTTTGAATGGTAGTGTATGTATATACTGTACATTTTATGTATAATACTTGTGTCCTGTTTAAATCCTAAATATGAACAACTACCAGCAATATAGCTTGGCACAAAGCCTGGAAACAAGGGGACACAGATAGCCTACAGTATCCAAAAGTGAAATAACCTTTCTAGAAACACCTCTAAAGCTAACTAGTGACTTCTATTTTTTTTTGTTTAATCTATACAAAATACTATGTCGAACGCTAAGTTGTTTATCCCACTGTTTATACATCCCTGCTTGCTGTAGCTTCATATTTACCAAGCTGTGCACGTCTTTTCAAAAGCATTCTGACAATTCCTTTGTTTACGGCATTGTTTGGGTGGGTGAGGTCAGTGTGCCCTCTACTTCCTTTCCTTCGATCACCATTATGTGACCCTTTCCAAATCTAGACATACTGAGATGTTTTGAAAGCATCTTGTCCAACTCACACTTTAGTGCTACAGCAAGACATACCCTCTACTCTATTTTTAATTCACAGCTCAGTTTCGACATATGGTTTTAGGTAGAAATGTAAATGTCAACGTGAAAGAAGAAGCAGTTTTAAAAATACACCAAATTACCTCAAATGGAATGCTGTTGACTTTGAAGTTGTCTGGACAGTGGAAGTGATAAAAAAAAAAAGTTCAACAGAGATACTGGCTGGCCTCCTCTTCCTATATGTTCCTATATATAAATTAGTGTGTGTGTGTGTGTGTGTGTGTGTGTGTGTGTGTGTGTGTGCGTGCGTGCGTGCGTGCGTGCGTGCGTGCGTGTGTGTGTGTGTGTGTGTGTGTGTGTGTGTGTGTGTGTGTGTGTGTGTGCGTGTGCGTTTGTTCATGTATACTGGTCAAGTGATGAGTCACACAGAGAGATCCTGATGTGTGGTGTCATATCCTGTCTCTCTTTAAAATGCACACACATATACACACCTCTGGCAGATATGTCTCTCTGTGTCTTCATCTGAATCAGATGAACTGTCTCACCCTCTTTGCCTCTGTCTCTCGTTCTCTCTCTAGCTGTCACTCTCTCCCTCCACCACCTTCTACCCAGCTTTTTCCCTTTTCCTCATACCAGTGTTCTTCCTCTTTTCCCACAGATGGGATGGGTCGAGTCCTGGCTCAGGACGTTTATGCCAAAGACAACCTGCCACCCTTCCCTGCCTCTGTCAAGGATGGTTATGCTGTCAGAGGTGAGCACCATAAATGATGACAGATAATGTAAAATATCTTCCTCTTCTCTCATTGTTTTTGTTACCATATTTAAATAATTTTCTTTCTTAGATCATTTTAATAGAAATCATTTCTAAAATGGTGTAGACATGTACATAACAGCAAAGGGAGCAGGCTGATCATGCAAGTCAGTGTAAGCATCAGCCAGTGATGTACATTTTTAACTAAGCAGCGTACAATGTAGATTTTTCGCACATTAGAAACAGTATGCATTGTAGCTGATGTTGCATGCATGTGATGCATTTGTTGATACCACCAACTTAAGCAGACAAGACAATGTTTAATCCATTAGTGTTTATGTTTCAGTGCTTTCATTGTGTTTTTATCTTGAGGCACAGTTATGGAACACTGGAGACTTTGCAGCTGGTTGCACCAGCTGTTCATAAATTTGAGCTTTGCTTGACTATGAGTGAGCAAGTGTTTATTAAATGAAAACTACAAAGACTCCGTCAGATGTAGCAGCTACAGAACTAAACTAGAAAAGCACTCAGAGAGTACAGTACTCCAAAAAGGCTGCTCAGTTGTTCTGTCATTTCCGATGGATAAGTCCCAATAAGTCCGCAACAGTTGATTTGTAGTAAGGTCCGCAGTCATGTGATTGTTAGCAGGTAGTTGACGTAGTGTTCACTTGTTGTTATAGTTGCAGTGATGCCATGCCACTATCAATGATACAGAAATCTTTCTTAAAAATCATGGAGCCAGACTATTCAGACTTCGTATCACTGCCAAAATCTAATCATTTAGTCCTTGTGTCATTTCTGACCTTCCCTGAAAATTTCAATCAAATCCGTTGATCCGTTTTTGAGTAATGTTGCTAACAGACAAACGAACAGACAAACCGATCGTCACATATCTTTGCTCCTTGGCAGAGTAATGCCTTGGAAATGACCTGTTTAAAGCTAAGAGAACAGCATATGAGATATGGTCCATACATCTGATGTGGCACAAAATGCTGATTAACTGTATTGTATTAAAAACAGAAAAGCAAACAGATGAAATACTGATTAACTGGATGAGATGGAAGAAGATATTTCAAAACATAAAATAAATGATTACATAAAAACCTTAACCTTCTCATCAAACTGATTTAAACTGGGGCAACTGGTTTAAAAAAATGCCCCAATATGCCTTACGTGTTAGGCAATGCAAGGCAAATTTATTTGTATAGCACAATTCATACACAAGGCAATGCAAGGTATTTTACAATGGCAAAGAAATACATCCAGAAAAATGATTCAACAGTAGACATTAATATCATACATTAAAATCATAGAAATAAAACATGAAAGTAGACACAGGCGGCGCGCTGCACAGCGCAGCCGCCTGAGCTGCCATTGGCAGGGCGGCTCATACGTATTTCGCTGTATATGAAAGTGTGCAATGACAATAAAGCTCTCTGATTCTGAGTCTCTGATTAAGATCATAAAAGTGCATTAATATACAAGAAAATAGATTGCGTGGCTAAGAGAAAGCTGCAGTGAACAATACAGTTTTCAGGCTTGATTTAAAAGAGCCGACATTTTGAGCAGACCTCAGGTGTTCAAGAAGCTTGCTCCACAGGTGAGGACCATAACAGCTGAAGGCTGCTTCACTATTTTTGGTTCTGATTCTGGGAACACACAGTCAGCGTGTCCCTGATGACCTGAGGGCTCTGGATGCTTCATGTGGAGCTAACAAGTCTAGGATGTATTTTGGTTCAAGACCATTCAATGCTTTGGAGACCAGGAGTGACATTTTGAACTCGTGTAGTGTAGAACTCTTGTAGTGATTTGAGGGCCAGTGTCATACAGTCCAGTTTCCTGGTGTTAGTTAGGACTCTGGCAGCAGCGTTCTGGATCTACTGCAGCTGATTGACTGATTTCTTGTTAAGACCTGTAAAGACACCATTGCAATAATCTAACCTTTATCAGTGTTACATTGATAATGCCAGTCTAATGATTATGTTGCATAGGCAGATATTTTCCACTGCTAACTCTGAAATGTACGTATTTCCTCAGAGTTTGTGGATCCAGTAATGCCTAGATTTGCAAATGGAAGCTCATAGGAATATATTCCTTGGTCTCGTACAACTGGTATTTTTGAAGTTTGGCGATGCTGTATACCAACTTTGCTTTGTCTCTTGTTTTTGATTGGCTATTGCTGCATTTTTTCCCAGCCACTCAACAAATAGCAGAAGTATTTTATAGTATAGTTATACTGTTTTCAGTGATACACCCCAGTTTAGTAGATCAGGAGTCTGAAACTAGTTTTTGATGGAGACTTCATCTGCCACTGTGAACTCAAAGAACTTTGAGGCTTTGCAGTGCGGGACATAAAGTGAGCTGTCCTTCTTACCTACCAGGTTAACCTATTGATGGTTTTCCTTTGTTCAAAGATATGGGTTTCAAACCTTTTAATACTTAATGCTTTGATAACTTGTCAGAGTGGGTTTCCAAGTGAAATCCAAGTGAAGTTGGTTGAGTTCTCTTCTCTGTAATTCAATGGCTGGGAGTCCTGGAGAGCGCTGAGAGAACCGTTAACCTGGAGAGCATGGTGACAGCTTGTTGGCTTCAGGCAGCTAAAAAACTTCTGCATGTAACATCTGTTGTTAGCTCCTTCTGATGGAGTAGGAGAAACAGAAAACCACAGATCTTGCTGCATAATATCATTTGTTCTGAGGGCCTGGTGCCTGTTGAGACATGCATGTGTATGTGCAGTTTTTACAGATTTTAGTTCCTAGACTTTGATTGGGGATGAAGCCAATAATCAACAATATTACACACAGCGTATTATGTGAAGAGTCTTACTCTTTGGTTTGTGTGTTTGGTGTGTAGCATAGTATTTTTGTATTTGTTCAAGTCAGATACTTTGGCAATATTGAAATAATTGGTCTGTGTACATTTTAGAATGGAGGGCACGATTTTAAAAATGTCACACCAGTGAAAAAAAAAGTCTGACCATATGATTTACAATTAAACTGGTAAAATTTGCTGTTCCTTTCAGAAAAATCAATGTAGAATTCAATATTTGAAAACATCCATCCATTATCCATACACCGCTTAAGCCTCATTAGGGTCATGGGGGTGTTGGAGTCTATCCCTGCTGACTTAAGGTGAACACAGGGGACACCTTGGACAGGTCACCAGTTTATCACAGGATTACATATACATGCAATCACACTCATATTCACACCTACGGACAATTTAGAGTTACCTGAACATATTTTTGGACTATGGGAGGAAGCCAGAGTATCTAGAGAAAACCCACGCATGCACAGGGAGGACATGCAAACACCATACAGGGGACACGAACCGGGGATCTTCTAGCTGCAAGGCAAAAGTGCTAACCACCTATCCACTGTGCAGTCCCTATTTGAAAACATGTTACAATCAATTTGGGAAAACACGTGAAACGTACTTTTCACACAAGAAACACTCTACATATAGGGTTAAGTTTGGCAGTACTGAGACTTGACCCTGAATTTCTGATATGCAGCCTCAAGCATTGCCCACTAAGGCAACACTGCCCATGGCTTAGGCAAAAGAAAAGAGAACACACAACCCACTACAACTGCAGGCCGCTGCAGGAAACAGGGAGATGCCTTGTGGCAAAGTGGGAAGGGACCTCTGTGTTTCATCATCAATTTATATTGAAGTGCCACAGGTTCCACATGTAATCCTAAGTATATGTGCATGGGTTCCACATAAATACGTGTATGGGCCTCACATGGGTGAATGCAAACTTCAGTCCTCCTTCAGGTACGTTTCCTTCTCCTACCTATGAGTTGGAGAAATAGTCCACTCATTACTGGACTTGCTCTAAGAGTTTATGAAGAATCTTACAAAGTGTGTAGTATTTGTGACATGGTACCACATTATGCAACATGTGGAAAAAAATATCCCCCCAGACAAATACATGCTTTCCATGAAAACTCACACTTTAATTCATGTGCTAACATAATTGCACAAGGGTTTTCTAATCATCAGTTAGCCTTTCAGCACCATTAGCTAACACAATGTAGCATTAGAACACAGGACTGATGGTTGCTGGAAATGTTCCTCTGTATCCCTATGGAGATATTCCATTAAAAATCAGTCATTTCCAGCTAGAATAGTCATTTATCACATTAGCAATGTCTAGACTGTATTTTTGATTCATTTTATGTTATCTACATGGAAAAGACTGTGTTTCTTTCAAAAATGAGGACATTTCTAAGTGTCCCCAAAGTTTTGAACAGTAGTGTGCTCTACATGGTACCACATGGTTCACATGCGCCCCATTATGTTGCAACACGAGGTATCATAAGAACATTTACGGGGGGGGGTTTCTAAGGGAATGCTTAAAATACTGTCTGTATTATAGATTTTTAATAATAGGACATCAAACATCAAAGTTTCTCTCTCTCTCTCTTTCTTTCTTTCACATACTTTTTGCTGCACACATGTAATTCTATCAAATATTTTATTTATTTCAGCGGCTGATGGCCCAGGCGACCGCTTTATCATTGGAGAGTCCCAAGCTGGAGAGCAGGTCTGTACCCATATTGATATTTACACTTGCCTTCTGTGTCTCACTCTTAAAGAGCCCGTCACATACTCATACACAACCATACAACCTGGATGTAAAAAATGAATTACGTCACTTTTGTCTGTTATCTCATACCTTGACCAATTGTAATTGTACATTCGTATGTGATGAGTAACCGTCTTCACTAAAGAAGTGCCTAAAAGTTAAAGTGTTTTCAAACTACAAACACATTAGACTTGTGAGACAGGAACAGGCTACAGTTATTCACTGACTACTTGGACATCTCACATGCATTCCACATGTTTAAATACCCATGTATTTTTAAGTGTGTTTAACTTTCATTTCTTTGATCATATTGCTCAAAGTTTTCATCACTTCTGAGAATATTTTGTTTAACACTTTGGTAGCAAATCTTTAAGTGGTTACAGTTGTCAGCAATTGATCGTTTTTTCAATGGTAATGCTCAGTCAACGCTTTGCACATTTTACCATATATTGATAATTAAATCAAAATGTGAAGTGAGCCAATTACAAATTACACTTTTTGGTAGTGCGAAATTGTGTCATGTGTCATCCTTATTTGAAATTGCATTTTTTTTACTCATATTTGTTCTTTCTGCATATGTGCAGCCCACCCACACAGTGATGCCTGGTCAGGTGATGAGGGTAACAACGGGTGCCCCTATACCATGCGGGGCAGACGCTGTGGTCCAAGTGGAAGATACTGAGCTCCTCCGTGAGTCTGAAGATGTAAGTCTGGCATTTTAGCCAAAATAATGACAGCAAGTCTTAACTTTACCCAAACAGAAGCATGCTGTGGAATCAGTAAGGTTGGAATCACTGAGATTGGCTTAAGCTGAGAAATGAACAGAATACAGAAAGCATCTTGGTCGAGTACAGTTACACATGCCTGATAGGAAACTGTATCTGTTTCCTGTGATGGATCTGACGGCTGTTTTGTTCCGGGGGGGGTTCCATCTTTTAGGGCACAGAGGAGCTGGAGGTACGAATCCTAGTACAGGCTCGCCCAGGGCAGGACATCAGGTCAGTGTACTACTGTATATGTGGTTATTTTGCAACGTCCTAATCACTGTATTTCTGGAATACTGTAAATGTGGTCCTTGTTGATAGTGCTCCTCAGGTTAACTCCTTCACTTATTGGTTTGCCTTGTCGAATCAATGAAATACTGATTGTGATAGAAGGAAAACAAATGCTTCACATACATTATATGTTAGCATGTTAAAGCTGCTGTCCGGAGTTTCCGTTTGTTTTCAATTTATGTAACATTTTTTAACAAAGCTTAAATGTGTTAGTCTAGTTCGATACTATAATATAAAGTTAGTATGACGCGATATGAAAATTTATTCATGAGCTCCGCCTTCCTCTCATAGACCCCCATGTTATTCCAAAAAGCGCCGGTCGCTGCCGACCAATCAAGTTCGAGCTTCAGCTTTGTCATGCTGTCAATCAACAGTTACGCGCACAACAAGCAAGCCCATGCAGAGGTGGGCGAGCTACGCACTACGCAACTGTGCGCACATTTGTTTTGCTTGTGGAGGAGAGAGCATCGGGGCTCAGCAACTTCCAGAAAAGTTACCAATCCCACGGCTTGTCAGGCCAAGAGACTGCAGGACGTTTTTTGGCTCGGGGTGCTCGCGTCGCTCCCCGACCACGGCCTCCATAGCCCGCCTGACGGCTTCGTTTAGATGCCCGACCTCTGGAGGAAGATGTTGGGGCGTCTGGGACATACTCTTCGTCAGAGGAGTCATGCAATTCTGAACTCTAGATAGAAATAAATAAACAATGTAACACATATACACGCGTAAATGCACTAAGTTTGATAAACAACGTCATCGAGAGGGATACACGAGTGTAATCACATATTGAAACTTTACTCGTTCGTCCTAGCAGATTCATGTTATTTTGGTATTAGGACAAGTTAGACTCAATACAGCATTCTAACGTAATTCCTTTATTATTTACTAAATGTACTAAATGTAGAAGAGTGGAAAACAGCAAAACAGGCGAGATGCTGCAGCACTCCGGGCACCCCTCTCAGGTACTGCGCGCGTGCACAAATAAAGGGGCGAAATCAGAGGGAGGGAGGGACCAACAGTGTTTTGGGAGACGCTGCGATTCAAACTCCGGACAGCAGCTTTAATATGGCTCACTTTGGGGACATGATTTGGTTAATATTGTACATTGGTGTTCTAAACATTGGGGTCACTTAGAAATGTCCTTATTTTCGAAATAAAAGCATTTTTTTTCATTGAAGATAACATTAAATGAATCAGAAATGCAATCTACAGTCATTGTTAATGTGGTAAATGACTATTTTAGCTGCAAACAGCTGATTTTTAATGGAATATCTACATAGGGGTACAGAGGAACATTTCCAGCAACCATCACTCCTGTGTTCTAATGCTACAATGTGTTAGCTAATGGTGTTGAAAGGCTAATTGATGATTAGAAAACCCTTTTATTCATGTTAGCACATGAATAAATTAGTCAGTTTTCATGGCAAACATGAAATTGCCTGGGTGGTCCCAAACTACTGACTGGTAGTGTAAATACAATGCAACAATTGCATTCAGGATTTTACAGGTTTTTAATGCAGTGCGCTCATCTCTCTACAGACCTATCGGTCATGACATCAAGCGTGGGGAGTGTGTACTGGCAAAGGGCACCCATATGGGCCCATCTGAAATTGGTCTCCTGGCGACCGTTGGAGTCACCGAAGTGGAGGTTCAGAAATTCCCTGTGGTGGCTGTCATGTCCACGGGAAATGAGGTAAAGGTTACAAAAGTAATTATTTTCATTTTTTTGACTTATGCCCATGAGTCACACCATACTGATTAACCAAACGGTTCAGCCCTAGCTGAAAAAGGTGCTTGAATACATACCTCATTTTTATTTATGAACAATCAGCATTGTTTGCTTTGGCTGCAGAAACCAGAACTTTCGGTTTTAAAGAATGTCATTGTCGCTGACCAGGTGGTTTCTTTAAAACAATGTTGTCACATTTGTGCATTTTCTATGTGACTGATATACACTTTAAGTTTCATGAGGTGTATATCCCTCATGGAGACTGCTGGCAGACTCTTGGCAATGCCACTTTACACCTGGTTAAAAGTATATACTGCACAAATCAGCTTCTAGTGACTGACATATAAAACCTACGTAGTTACCTATTTGGGGACATCTTGCCCTCATCTGCTTTCTGATCTGATCATCTGATGAAATAAAGAATCTGATACATTTCCATTTTCTACTCATCATTAAGGACACTTTACAACAATTTTGGTAAATTTTACTCTGTATTTTTGGTATATTCTTTCACATTAATGCGACATTTTATAGACATAAAAATAAAAATTAGAAAGCCTTGGCAGAGCTGTTCTTTGGAACTGGAACTACATGGTGTGCTTTCCCACAAGATTGAATAAGCCACAACAAATGGAAGTTGTTAATTTAAAACTTCAGACAGTGACTTTTTTTAATGGATGTTTTTGGAACTTCCTGTTGAAGTCTACTAATCAAATTTCAGATTCTTTATATTTGCCAGCAAGGATTAAAATTCATCTTGTCTTCTAGCTGAATAATTATTTCTTTACTCACTTTGTTGCCAACCAAAGAGATGCAAAGAATATTTTTTTTAATAATTGTCACACTGGATGTGGTTGACTTGAAAGATGGCTGTTGAATTAATAAGTGTTTCTAACATCTCATTTCTCTGTGTTGCGGTAGCTGCTGAATCCAGAAGATGACCTCCATCCTGGAAAGATCAGGGATAGCAATCGCTCCACCCTACTGGCCACTATCCAGGAACATGGCTACCCCACTATCAATCTTGGCATCGTGGGAGACAAGTACACTTATATATTTAGTCTCTACCAGACCTTCTTTCGACACTTTTGCACTCCCAGTATAGCGTTAATCATCTTATTATATTCTCTCATATTAAAACTAACTCTCAATTTTTCTTTTCCTGACATTGCTTCCTCTTCTGTGAGTTGGTGGTAAATATGTGTACATGTTTCTCTTTGCCCTGCAGCCCTGATGACCTTCTAAATGCTCTGAATGAAGGCATCAGCCGTGCTGATGTCATCATCACCTCAGGAGGAGTGTCCATGGGAGAGAAGGTAGAGAGGCAGATCATGCAAACATCCAGTAATGGCACTGGGTTTCACTGACACCTTGTGGCAGATGGAGGGAGGGTGACCGAACTTATATTAAGAGAAATGTCACAGATATTTTTATAGGTGGTTGGAGGTCTTGTATTTTTGAGACTATGACTTGATTTTTTTTAAATACTTGAACTTTTCATTGGTAATGGTAATATTCTTAAAGTACAACAAGAGTCAGTTACATTAAGATCTTATGTCAGGATTCTTTTTGGGTTTGTAATTTCTTTTTTTTATTTCTCGTCTTTTTTAGGACTACCTTAAGCAGGTGCTAGATATTGATCTTCATGCTCAGATCCATTTTGGTCGTGTTTTCATGAAACCAGGGTAAGAAAAGAAAATTGCGTCTTTCTTACATTAACAAATTTAGTCCTCTATGACTGGATGGATGGATGGATGGATGGATGGATGGATAGATAGATAGATAGATAGATAGATAGATAGATAGATAGATAGATAGATAGATAGATAGATAGATAGATAGATAGATAGATTGATTGATTGATTGATTGATTGATTGATTGATTTTATTTCTATGAATCTTTATTTGAAATGTTGAACTCAGCATGTGTTCTTTTTCTTTTTCAGTCTCCCAACAACATTTGCCACCTTGGACATAGATGGTGCTCGCAAATTAATCTTTGCCCTCCCAGGTAGTGTGTGAAGTTGAGAGAAAGAGTGATTCACACTGCTGTAAACGCAGAGATGTTACTCATGTATTTCTACTGTGCTTTGCTCTCCCCTGTCTGTCTGTCCGTCTGTCCTAGGAAACCCTGTGTCAGCTGTTGTCACCTGTAATCTTTTTGTCATCCCTGCCTTGAGGAAGATGCAGGGCATTTTGGACCCTAGGCCCACTATCATCAAAGCGAGGGTAGGATGCACAGGGCTCAACCAGGGTTCCTGACTTTCTGGTTAAGCCACACAAAATTATTCACCTTTTGAAGTACAAAAAGTGTTTGTTTTGTGGTTTTGATTAGGCTTAAAGTCTCCTCCGAAGTTAGATGATTCACAGTCATTGCTGTTGTGATAAACAGGTTTCTTCGTAGTCGTACTGGACTTAATCTTGGGAAGGGTGGATCTCTCTCTCTCTCTCTCTCTCTCTCTCTCTCTCTCTCTCTCTCTCTCTCTCTCTCTCTCTCTCTCTCTTTCTCATTTTGGAACTAGTCTTCCAAAATGTCAACATTGGAGTATAGATGAAACTGCAGCAGAGAGTAAATGCAAAACCTTGGAATACTTACGATTATATTCTTCATTTCCTGGGTGTATCATTGCAGTCTATTGCATCTTAATTCATGATTTAATACTATTTTCATCATCTGCTTGATACATATTTATGACCACAATGTTTTGCTCTGACTTGGCAGAGGAACCAATCATGGCCCACACTGACCTGAAGGCCTGCTCTCAGGTCATGAATATTCATAAGTGTAAAGTGAGAAAAATTATAATATCATCATACACACTGAGAAGATGCGGCTGTCCCCAACTAGCATCATCAAGCAAGAGATATGGTCCCCTGGCATTATGGGTGCTATCCAGGATCCAAGGTTACATCATTTGCTGGTATAAAGCAATTTTAAATCAACTTGCTGCTGCTTAATGTATTGCTGCCACTTGGAGTTATGACTGATGGCCTGAAAACACTGACGTAGCCAGACAAACTCTAAGCAGATAGCATTAGACCCAGGTCAAAAATTATTCTGGAAAAGCTTTACTTTTCACCAGCAAACTTTAAAAGATTTTGACTGACTTTATTTTGTTCTGTTGTGTATAACTTTAAAAATGTCTTAAGAAGAGTTTAAATGATAAGACCGCTTTTTACCCAATTATGCAAGTATATTAGTGGATTTTTTTCAATGCATTGAATCTCATACATAATATATTATGATTAGGGTTTAATATATTTCTGGTTTTTGAGAACTGGGAAGCGGGAAAAATTCTAGCCTATAACAGGGAACCGGGAATTTCTCAAATTTCATTACAGCATAGAATATGTTGGAAAATAGCATGAATTTTGGAGTCGGCTGCGCACGTGGCCTTCATGGAGTGGTAAAGAATAATAAGAGAAAGACCAACGAACAAGTACTCATAGAGATCTTTTTTTTTCAAACTTATCTTTATTTGGTATTTGTAGAACACAAGTTACACAACGGACAACAGTGGAAATGCAGGCACTTTAGGAAAAGTTAGAACTTCAGTAAAACATGTCTTTTGGTCTATTTTGTTACATTGTCACATCTACTATACTGCCTGTGAAGCACGATGGTGCAAAGATTTTACCTAGTTCTTCTTTGTCTTGTTGTACCTTACCTGGAAGTAGTTCTCGATGAATACAAGGTCGTTCAAAGCCTTATCCCCTTGTATTGACTGGATTTTGGTCACAAAATTCCCAGCAGAGGAGAAGCTTCACTCTGATTTAACTGAAATCAGTGGTGCAGTTAGCGGTGTCTGGTATAGGAATTCCAATTTGGGAGTGCGCTTCTTGTTGGCATCAAAAAGTTTGAACTCTGCATTGATGTTGGGTGTCATTATCAAAGCTTCTGCATCTGTCTTTCTTTGGGCACTTTTGTCTATATATCTCCAGAGTTCCTCTTCTGGTGTCTTTTCCATGCGTGGGTCTGACTCTTGTTCATAACTGGACTCCTCAGGCTTGTCTATCATCCTTTCCACTGGTTGCTCTTGTCAATTGCGCAGTCAAAGGAGTTCTGTTTTCGCAAGTCGAAGAATTGTAGCAGTGGATGACAGGTTGAATAATTCATCATCAGAATCATTCTGTACGTCTGGGTCATGCAAGTACAGCAAAAGAGAAATGAGGGTCTTTTCTCTGCGCTGCTTTTTCCACTCCTTAAGTCAATCATAGGCTTGTCGGCTGAAGTGGTTCTTTTGTTTTGCAAGCTGTGCAAACAGGAACTTCAGGATTCCTTCTTCTCTGTCGACATTGCATCTCGTCGACAGAGAGCTTTGTTTGCTAATCTCACTGGTTTCAGGGCAATGTAATTGTTTTCACCTCCTGGAACTCATGTTCTGACACCTTGAATTTCAATTTCAAATCAATGAATGCTTTCTTGATACAAGGTCGCAGTTTGATATACCTGGAAAACATTTCCTCAATGCTGTTCAGACTAATTTTATGTCTAACTTTAGCTTCAGTTCTTTCTTTAATTCTTCACAGTTTCACATATTCCTGCAGTTTTTCATCCAGCAGACCTCTCCTGAATGTCTTGAAGTCCTTTCGAGCTGTCCCCAACAGATGTGTATAGTTGGCATTTAGGTGAAGTTCACAGTCTTCTATCAGCACGTCAGGGCCATGATCCTCAACATCATCATCATCTGAATCACCAACACTTTCGTCATTTTCTGCATCTTCCATCATTGTTTGATCCATTTCATGAGTTTCAACTTTGAGTAATGTGATATCAGCTGTCGTTTTCTTGTATAAAATGTTACTCACTTTAAGATGAATACCATGACCGTAGCAGGTCACTGCTAATGTAGGCCTCACTCTACTAAATTTTAACATCGGACTGGCACCATCTGTCATTGCTATCACGCATTGACTTTGCAGCTCTGTGTTAAATTCCGACAAGCAGTTCTTGACTGCTGTTACCATTGTCACTGAGGTGAAATGTCCCATCACTCGGGATAGTCCCGAAGGCTTTACCCTTTCCATGAAGATCAACATTGAGGTAGCACCGGTTTCGTTGACTGGTCCACTCATCCAGGGTAAGAGAGAAACGTTCTCCACTCTGCATTGTTTTCTTGAATTCTTCTGTCATCTCTTCGTGTATTTTACTGGAGTCTTTTGAGATGAGGATCCTGGTATTTGAAGGATTCCATGTCAAATCTTGCCCATCTCGACTAAGAGACTTTCTGATGCAGTCACTTTTGCATATTGCATGCATTGAAAATCTGTCAAGCGATGCAAGCCCCGCCAAAATTTCAGCCAATAATTGTTTCTAACCTTGGACAAATGACTCCATCAACACCTTGTGCTTCATAATGGGTTGGGAATCTTGTGAAGCTAATGCTTTGGACTCCTTACTTGATTGCTTTATGTTGACATCATCAACTTCATATGCTTCTCGAGACCTCCTGTTGAGCCCCCTGCAGTCAGCAAGATCTTAGAATATTTTTTGCACTTCGGTTTATAAACACTTTGGCAAATGAAGTATTCACGCGTTCTGTTGAGAGGCCATTTCTGACAAGGCTGGCTAAATGTATATGGGATGTCATAGGGTGTCTATTTGCAAATAATCACAAATTAATTGTTTTATCAACTGAATATAGTGGTGGCACGTTGATGCTACTTCAAGTTCAGACACAGAATGTAACAATTTCTCAATCGGGAAGCAACTTACAGGACATTCCTGGGAAAGTGTTTGATCTTGCTTGTCTCCATTTTTGGTCCTTTTGTACACGTAGTACTTGCAAAATGAAACAAGCGCATTCCCGATTTTTTCCCTGTTTCCCATTAACGGATACCTGGATTCCAATTTAGATATGGAAACCGGGAATTCCCGGTTCCAGGATTAATTAATTGTGAATGTGAAACAGTAATACAGACACATGCCCATGGTGACAAAGATGGGGTGTTGATGTATGTAATTGAACATTCTGACATATTTTTCTCTAGCTGTCTTGCGATGTGAAGCTGGACCCTCGCCCTGAATACCACCGCTGCATTTTGACATGGCATCACCAGGAGCCTCTGCCATGGGCACAGAGCACAGGTACAAAATCAACACCCATAAAAATAGCACCCTGAAGAATGCTCTATGACAACCACACCTCAGTTAGACTCTAACTTTTTGCTGGTTCATGGCATATGTTGTTGAATTTCTGAAACACAGAAACATACAAAGTGTTTCCCTATTCAGCTGTTTAGAGGTCTGATTTCAAGTATTCCCCTTTTATTGCCCTCTGATGTGCTACAGGGAATCAGGTGAGCAGCAGGCTGATGAGTATGCGCAGCGCTAACGGGCTCCTGATGCTACCTCCAAAAACAGAGCAATACGTGGAGCTGCACAAGGGCGAGGTGGTTGATGTCATGGTTATCGGCCGGCTATGATGTCATCACAGAGGGACAGAGAGGTGGCAACATATAATGAGGGTTGGAATGGGTGGTTCACGGTGCATGTCCACATATCATTGACTATTCTGTAATATGCAACGGCACAGCTAGTTTTTATTGATTTGGATAACGTTGAGGTATAGTCAACATCTTGATCACAACCTAGATACATATGAAAAAATTAATTTAAAAAGATTATAGTATTTCAAACAAAGAAAATATAACTTTTAATGAAAAAAATCTAATTATAAAAAGAGATTTATTCTGTAATATATTATTATGATTATTCTTATTATTATTATTATCATTATTCTTCTTATTATCATTATTATATTAAGGCAACTTTGTTCCTTTCATTGCAATTGCTTTGTGTGTTCAACGCTAGACCTTATCTATAGAAGTAGCATTTTAATAGACAGCTGTAGGTGCCTGCCAGGACAAAAAAAAAAAAAGAAAATTATTATTTTCTCATCATTAGTGGAAAAAAATAATCTGTTTTTTGAAAATGAAGAAAACACTGAGGAAGGCTCCAGATTTCCCATGGTGCTCAGCCAAATGGAAGAGGGGGCACATCAAGGCCACTTCCTCTTTTGAGCGCCCATCAAGGTGACACTTATGTTTTTCTCTCATTAGTATGCATCATAATGGCTTCACAAAGAGCTTTGCTTGTTGTTTATCTTGTGAGTCTTGTTTATGTGCGCAGTGCCAAATGCCTGGGCAGAGAAGAAGTGGTGTTGGGAGGGGGAGGTAGGGGGCACACCCCAGTTGGCCCAGACCCTGAAGCTTCCTTATATTCATGGTGACCCCACCAGGGGTGAGCTGAACCTGGGAAAAATAATATTTTATTTGATCAACTATTTAAGAAAGAAAAAAACAAAGAAAAGAAACAGCTTCTTTAAGTGCTGACAGCCTTTTTAACCAACTTCACAAAAATGTACAGAAAAAATAAGAACCATATTGTACAGATATATGTGACCAGCACTCCTATGGAAACTAAACTTAAGCAATGAGGAGACATTGAACAACGCTGTACTATAACATTTTCTGTAATGATATGAAACTGATGAAAGAGACTAAGATAATAAAAATCCTTGATCATTATGTAAAAAAAAAAGTTCTTGTTGAGTTTCCTTTTTTAATAAAATATATCTAATGAAAAAACAGTGATGTTCTTCATTGGTGCTAAACATTTGATAGCATAGTAGCTCAAAGGTTTGAGAAGTGCATGAATTTTGAATGAATGGTGGTTTTACCTTATTGACCAGCCACGGTCAAGGTCCATAAGCCGAGCACCCCTGTGAATACAGCTGCCAAATGTGAATGTGATATAGATGACGGCTTCCAGGGGGGAAAAAAGTTATCTCAGGCAACATCCTTCCATAGCAGTGGAGAAAAGTAACTAAACCCACTGTATTGAGTGCAATTGTGAGATACTTTACTTCAGTGTTTGGATTTGCTTCTACTTTACAGCCCATTAATAACAAAATTTCAGAGGGAAATATTGTACTTTGTCCCACATTACACATTCTGACAGCTATATTTACCAGTTATTGCTTCAGATTAAGATTTTGCATAAACATTTGTCACATTTCAAATATGTTTGACTTTTTTAGCATGGTTTCATTTAACTAACTGTTTAGGACCCAAAGAGACACAGTTGTCCTACATTTCACAACGAAATCAAACAAAATGGAATACAGATTTGTCTTCTTTTCTTGTCCTTCCGCCATGTCATGAACTCTCAGCCATTAAAACTACCTTTTTACTTTTATATTTGTACTTGTGTGAGGGTTTTAACACAAGACTTCACATTGTAATTGAGCAGTTTATCATCTAGAATTGCTACTTTTCCTTATAGTGTCTGAATACATCTTCCAACCACTGCTTCTACAACACACAAGAAAATCAGCAGCATTTAAATGAATCGGTGCAAACCACCCGGGGTTTAAACTCTTTGGCTTTCCGAGAAGGTAGGTATTTAAGAATCAGGAACTGGCAGTAGAGAGCAAATGTGTAAAAATGGTTAAGCATAGAGGTGTCAGAAAAGATTAACCCCAAGTGAAAATACAATAGATAAAAGGCAGCTTCCATCTTTGGTGAAGATATTTCTTTGGCAGCATGAGATTAGACAGTTCCTGCTCTTCTCTGCAAAGTAAAATGACTGTAGATGTTGTTAATTGGTTATGATTAATAGTACTGCAACAAGAACTTAGTTAAATGCATCACTGTGAATGTGTATAAAATGTGATTAATGTGAAGGGATTGGTGTGAGGATGACTGTAGAAAACAACAGCAAATTCTTTATACTCTCAAGTGCAAAAAATATTTACTAGAAAATATTTTAAAAGGTAAATTGTATGAGTAGACGTCAGTTCAAGCCTACCTGAAGGTGTAACTTGTAAATTGTATGTATAAAACCAGATATTAAAGTAATGGGATGTTTCTCATGCCACCTCTTGTGATGTGTTTGTCTGTGTGGTTTACATCTAGCAGGTCCTACCTTTCTGCATCTGTAACCTATCTTGCAGCAACATCCTGCAGTGCAGCATGGGTACAAACCCTTCAGTGGAATTTGAGCATCTTAAAACACACAATAACAAACAGTTGTGATACCCCGAGCAGAAACATTTAGGAGGTGAACCAACAAAAATAAATTACAAGGATGGTGAGTCCCCAAGCTCAAGAGTAGGATTAACAAACAGGTCATTCCAGAATTGGAGGACATTTGGGCCTCAAAATTTTTGAAAAATAAACCTTCCCTTTTACAATTTTCTGCTACATATTCATGAATAATAGGTGATAAACTGTCAAAGGCTTGATTAGCTCAGCTTAAACACCAATGATGCAATTTTTCTTCTATATTATATTTGTTGTTTGCTAACACTGCTCTAGTCACAGTAACAGGGTTGCTAATCCATGCTAATGTTAGCTTTTTCTCAGGAATAGAAGCTAGATGTATAACAAGCTGTTCCTGCTGACCAAGAGGACAAACTCACTTGTGGACAAACAGCAACAAAAAAGTACATATATATATATATATATATATATATATATATATATATATATATATATATATATATATATATAAAATTTAAAATATTATGTTGATTTTTAAAAATCCCAAAACTGTTTTATTTGAGATTTAATTTTGTCATCAGGGGGTTAGGACAAGAGAAAAATTTCATTTTGGGGGTAACTCCAGAATTATTTGGTATTTTTAAAAATATTTCCAAACATTCTTTTCTCCTAGGGTTTTGTTGTTGTTGTTGTTGTTGTTTTAGATTTGGTCTCAGGGCAAGTAAATTTACACAACAACTCCATGTTTTAGTATTTTGTACATGGATTAATAAAATGTGATGGGTGGGTCATAAAATTTCCCTCCAATTCTGGAATGACCCAAATGACACATAAAACATAGGAAAAAATGGTACCATTGATGTGCAAGATGAGCCAATCAAGCCTTTGATAGTTTATTACCTGTGATTGATGAATATGTACGGTCGCAGAAAAGTGTAAAAGACTAGGTTTATTTTACAAAAGTTTTGAAGTCCAAATGTCCTCCAATTCTGGAATGACTCTTAAAGTACTGGCTGTAGTTTGTCCAATACTCTGTTGCTGCACTCGTAGGCGCACGTCTTCCTGTGGTGCTGCAGATACGCTGCTGCTGTGTGGAGGTTGTGGTCATTATGTGTCAGAGCGACAGGGGGCGCGCTGGGGCTGCCGTGTTGTCAAGGAGACGACTCAAAACAACAGGCGCAGTTTCACAGCAATGGCTACAAGTGTCCCGACTGTGCCTGGAGAAAACCCACAGCAGCGGATGAACGCTGTCCTGTGAAGAGCGGGAGAGAGCTTGAGCTTTTCCTGTCCGCCCATGTCTGACCGAAACTCACGTTTTCTGAGCGCTGGGTTGTAAAAGAAGAGACTCTTGTCAACGAAGCCCGCTGAGCGTGCTGTTTGAAGCGGTGAGTACCGTCAGTGTGCTACGGGACGGCTACCGTTAGGCTACGCAACACGTTAGCGGCTAAGCTAAGCTCTCTGCTATTGTTACTTTTGCGCTTAATAGCAATAATGAATCCAGTTTTACACGCTTGCTTTGAGAGTTGTGCTTACTCTTAGCATACGTATTACATCTGTTATTGCCGCTATTTATGAACATGGTACATTTTTTTAGAAAGTTGCACATAACAGATAATCACTTTAAGGCAATAGGAAAGCTGTTGTTTTTACGTCGAGTCTCTCTACAATTGACCTCAGGCAGGCAGCCACTCGTTGTTAAAGCTCTGATTTATTTCTGATGAATAACAAGATCGGAAACTTGCCTCACTAATCATTGAAGTGGCTATTATTACTTTCAAGAAAATTAATTGTAGTAGAGGTGGAGAGTATCTCAGTGTCTGGCTATGTAAAATAAACTAGTAAAGCTAGAAAGTAAGTAGTACTTTTTAAAAAACAATTTAAACCAAGTATACTGCCGTTCATAAGTTTGTAGTCACTCAGACAATATCATGTTCCATGAAAACTCACACTTTTATTCATGTGCTAACATAATGGCTCAAGGTTTTTCTAATCATCAATTAGCCTTTCAACACCATTAGCTAACACAATATAGCATTAGCGCACAGGACTGATGGTTGCTGGAAATGTTCCTCTATGTAAATATTCCATTAAAAATCATTCGTTCCCAACTAGAATGGTCATTTACCACATTAACAATGTCTACACTGTATTTCTGTTTCGTTTAAAGTGACCCCAAACTTTTGAATAGAAGTGTATTTGTCTGATTTCTTTTTTTTTTTTCTGTTTATTTACTTTTGTGAGCATTACAGAGTAGCTTACAGTTATGCTTTAATTACACATGCAGCATTTTCCACGTTTGGATGTTAACGGGATTGAGAGGAAATCCCTTGTGTCAGGTCATATGTGGGAAAATGCGTTAAGAAAACCTGAGAAGGACATCACAAAATTAGGAGTCGTGTCTGGATTACAAAAAGCAGGTTGGTGTAGGATGCTACCCTCATTTCACAGTGAACTGGATTGGATATTAGGAGGACGATGTCCAATGCTTATGCTGACAGCTACCACTGATGCATCTGTAATGACATATTTTCAAACTTTATTTATTTATTTGTATAGCACTTTCATGCAGAACAACACAAAGTTGTAGTACCCTGTTCAGTAAAGATAGTCATTCAATCAAATATGCTGGTTTGTTTGTCTTAGATGTGATGTTTAATTCAAACTCTTCTGATAGCCTTTTAATCTCTGTGTGATCCTGGAGTATCTCATGCCAGACTTGCTTGAGTTAGGATTACGCGTGTTTAGTCTTCCAGTGACACCTTATTCTGCTCAGGTAAGTTACATCTCATGAAACGTTTCGCTCCTATTTACTTTCACAAACATATACGCAGCTGGATGCAAACTTTTTGTCTTGCCTCGATTGTTTATATCTAGGTGGGTGTGTGCGCTTCCATTCATTCTCAGCGTCCTACCCAGGTATCTCTGTTGCCTCCGAGAGTGGAAAAGAGCATGAGATCCCAGGTTTACAGTAATTAAGCCCACAGGAACAGATGGTTCGCTGGCAAAGTCTGCAGTTCATCAGTATTACACCGCCACTCTAAACACAGCTAAATGCATCTGTAGGGGAGGGGTGTCAAAGTAGGGGGATAGATCCACCAGACATAATTAGCTGAGAGAAGCAGGTAGAAGAGGGGATGGCTGCCATGTGGTGATGGGTGACATGAGGTAATGGCTGACTCAATGACATGAGTATCAAAGGTAATTTTCAGCTACAAATCTGTGTTGATCTTTATTCTCTCTATCTATAAAATGGGTGCCTTTATCTGGTTAGTGTTAGCAATAAGGACAAATTAGAAAATTATTTTTCAAAACTGACAGCACCTATGTGTCAAACCTGCAATGTATTCATGCCACAGTACTAAGAGGTGGAAAAAAAGAGCCTTACCTTGTCATTACTACACAACAGACAGATATAGTGACAAATCAACACATTTTTGGCTTGCTACATGTGTATCCCCCTTTTTTGCCTACAGAAACACTTTCACTTGTCACTCACTGCCTCTTCTTGCATCATGATATTCTGTTGTAAAAGATATGCTACCGCTCAAAAGTTTGGAGCCACAGAAATGTTCTTATTTTTGAAAGAAAAGCAGTTTTTTTCATTGAAGATGACATTAGATTAATGTGGTAAATGACTATTCTAACTGGAAACAGGTGATTTTTAATGGAATATCTCCATAGGGGTACAGAGGAACATTTCCAGCAACCATCACTTCTGTGTTCTAATGCTACATTGTGTTAGCTAACAGTGTTGAAAGGCTAATTGGTGATTATAAAATCCTTGTGCGGTTATGTTAGCACATGAAAAAAAGTGTCAGTTTTCATGGCAAACATGAAATTATTGGGTGACCCCAAACTTTTGAACGGTAGTGTAGATCAAGTTGTTTTTGTTTGTTTTTTCTTTTACAAATAGAACTAACATAAGCTCCAAGTGAACAGCTCTTGCTTAAACTATCAAATCCAGATTAATGCATGTAGCCTCCTTAAAAATAGATTGTAATCCACCACAGCCACAACAAAGTCAACAACACTGGCAGATCAAGTAGCAGTAGTTGGGTGTTGTGCATTACAATGAAAGGCACTGTATTTATTTATTTATGTAGGCATTTTAGTCTACAGATGGATATTTTGATTAAGCTGCTCAGGTGGACAGTTGGGGGCAGGTGTAGAAGGCTGAACTGAAGGGATTTGCGGGGACTGAGGCCAGAAAGCTTTCTACGTTAGGATTTGGATTAGTGAGTATGTTAGATGAGAGGAGGTAAGAGCAAATGCCCTGATCAACAAACAACCCACTGAAATGGATACAAGAAAATGTTTATTTTTTCCATATGTTACAATGTTAAGACTTGGAGGAACATTACCATAAGATCTGTAAGCTGCTGGAAGAGCACAGATTAGAGATGAGGTTAACGTGAAATTGCCTTGGTGACCCCAAACTTTTGAATGGTAGTGTGGTATTTTTGAAGTGAGGGGAAAGCTTACTCATGTCCATACAAACACAAGATAAACAGAACAGAACATGAACAGAAGAATTCAAGTTCTGACAGAGATGCTATACATCAGGGCTGTAGCTAGGACGTTTTTATTTGATGAATTGATAGATTCATTTGTCAGAAACTGCTTATATATCATTCACAACAGGCCTATAAAACATGAGAACACATGTAAAAAATATTTGAAACAATCCTTAACTGAAGCAAGTTCCATTTCATTCAAGGAAATTTAGCACAATCTCATGTTTAAGAAGTTGGTACTAGCATCAGAAAATGCATTTTACAATTTAGTTTGAAAAATTCTGTAATTAATTGACCTTACTCCATTTTCAAAATCATTAAAGCAAAAATATTTACTAATCATTTTGGCTCCAATATAAACAGATTTACATTGTATTGGGCTGTACATGGAAATATTTGCATTAAAATGAAACAATGAGGAATTTTGACAGCGCTCGAAGTTGCCATGAAAATCGTACATAGTATCAAACAAGCATTCCTGACTACAACCTGCACAACAAGGCAGGGTTCAATGTTGAACATTTAATCCCACCCACAGCAATTTAATTGGTTTAAATGTCAAATACAGATGGGGTTAAAATCAGTTTCAATGGTTTGGACTGGGGATTGGGTAGGGTTAAACACCACAAAGTATCAAACAGACCAACCTACCAGTATAGGGTACTAGACTTGTAGCTACTTGTCTGCCATTGTGTTCCAGTCATTGTTACTGTTTTGTTTTCATCCAAACTAATTGCAGTGGTACAACTAAAGTCCTGTAAAAAAAAAAAAAACTTCACAAATTTCAGATTCTTGTTTATTACCTCCTGTCCAACGAAAACTACACTACCGTTTAAAAGTTTGGAGTCACTTAGAAATGTCCTTATTCTTGAAAGAGAAGCATATTTTTCAGTGAGGATAACATTAAATTAATCAGAAATATAGTCTAGACATTGTTCAAGAAAAGTGGGTACACCTTTCATTACTAAGATTCAAATCGTGAATTTCTTTACTACTTTGTATGTGGTCCTTTATTTTTGGTAACAGACTCAATTTTCCTCAGCAAGGGAGTGGGTCAGGCCATAGGAAAAGATAAGATTTTTTTTCTTCTGATACCTCCTGATTACTGTTACGACTATGTTTCCACTGGTTTGTAGGTGGTCACCAGTCTTTCTATGTCCTTTTTAAGCTTTGCAAAATCTCACAATCAAGTCTTGAAATTGCAACTTGTGTGTCGTGGATCACAGGGGGATTCACTTTTGTTGCACTGAGTTCCTGCTTTGTGGCCTGTATTTTCAATATACCACTTCTACAGTATTTGCTTTTGATGGTAAATAGGAGGAAATATTGCACTTGTCGATTTTTGTCAGTTTTAAAGCATTTGACACTGAAGTGGTATTGCACAAGGATCTTCTCACTTATGTTGTATAATCAAACTCAGTTCAGCCTTGAGTATCTACAGCAGTACATACACAATAATTGCAAAAGTAATATTAAAAACATCCTACATCATAGTGAAACAACGACGAGGAACATTGCTCTGCGTAAGGAGTACTTTTCCTTTTCACGCTTTAAGTATTGTTGCTGCCTTTCATACTTTTTCTCAACCAGTGTTTTAAATGCAAGACTTGTTTTGTGCCACTATGTTTTGTGCTCAACAGTGCTGTTGTTCTGGTGTTTTTGTTGTCTTTTAAACTGTCAGTCGCTTCATTTTGTTGTCCTCTGTGAAACATTAAGGTTACGTTTATAAGATTACTTGACTTTGTTTACCACTTAAACATAAAAAAAAGTCAACAAAAAGTGTTTTAAAATTATTCTTTCTAAGTGTCTGTTTGTATTCCAGGATGACAGCTCACAGAAGAAGCATACTGGACTACATTTTCCACTGATGTGCAATGGCTCCTGAGTTGAGCAGTCTCGTCTTCAGTTCCTCATAACGTTTCGGCAAGTCTCAGGAAACGCTGGGGTGGTTTGAGCTCTACACTGCTGCAGCAGGGATGATTACATCCCATATAAACGGTTATGTGCAAGAGGCCTCAGGCCAGTCCAAGAACCACAGGGAGAGGGCTGTGGATTGTCCAGGAGAGGAAAGTAGATTTGTCAAATCTCCACACTGCTCTGCCCAAATGGAGAGGATCCAGCATTACCAGGAGGAGCTGAGGAAAAGGAGAGAAGAGGACAGCAGGGGGAAGCATGACATCGACCCCAATGCTTCTCTGAGGCTTAAGAAGTTGTCACAGAACCCAAAAGTGGGCATTGACAATCCTACCTTCGAGGGGAAGGAAAAGTCCATCAAAGACGCATGCACTCTGGATCGTGTAGTTGGTAAGTTAAGAGGAGAACAGGAGTGAGAGTTAGAAGATCTTCATGGGGCTCAAACAGATTGACAGAGGAGGAAGAAGATAAATATATAGAGTTCTGTGTTTTCTGAAAATTCTGTGAAAACAAAAAGAATCACTTTTTTTTTCATTTCTTTATTTTACCTGGTAGGGTCAGTTGAGAACAATTTCTCATTTACAGTGATGACCTGAGATGACAACCCCGCAGGAAGAAAGACAACAAACAAACAGCTCATATACAAATGGACACATAACAGAAATTAAAAACAACCTATATTAATGCTAGGAAGTCATTGAGAACCATTCAGCATGTGCAGCGGTCAGCTAGGGTCTGCTGCAGCTTCTGCTTAAACATGTAAAGAGCTGACAGTTTGAGAGATTTTTGGAAGGAATCCCAATCGATTGCTGCAGCAAAGCGAAAGGAATCCCAGCCAAAGGTAGTGCGAACCTTGGGGATAGAGAGTGTCGTTAGATCACTGGACCTCAGGTGGTAGTTGCGTTAGGAGGGGTGTAGGAGGTTGGAGAGGCCTTGAAGTGTCTTCTCTGAAAGGGTTTTGTAGATGAGTAAAAGCCAGTGCTGGAGTCGCCTGGTGTGAATGGAGGGCCAACCCACCAGTTTGTAAAGGTGCCTGTTAAGGGCACACAATGGTTATTGAAGTGGCAGAACAGAGGATGGTTTGGGGGTTTTGGAGGAGGGTGAGCTTTACCTTTTGCCATGGCTCTTAAAAAATACTTTTTAACTTCTGGTGCATTCTGATTTAGGTGTGTACAGATATTTTTATTACACTGAGATTCAACAATGTGTTAGCAGCAGGGGCAGCACATTACCCTGGAAAGACCCTATGTCCAGTCCAGCCGCAATGTAAATGTTTTTCCATCAGCATTTATTTATTGAAAAAAGACAGAAAGCAGTCAAAACATCAGAGTTTGTGCCATGATAGTACTACACTTTAGACTTACATGTGATTTAGCAGGATGTTATCTTTTGACAGTAGTCTGTAATGAATGGACCAGCTGCAGGCAGAATGTGTTAATTTTTTGTAAAGACATATTACAGAAAAAAAACAATCATATTGGTGCATATCTGATATATCAGTGATAGGCCACTAACAACCATTATTAGCAGCTGACCAGTATAACGATCAGGCTCTACTTTGTTTGATGACTAAAATCAGAAATTTGTTGTCAGTTTAACTCAAACCAGTGACACTAAAAAAACGCATGCACAGCTTAAAGGGAAAAACAATCTGGCTCATGTTCATTTGTTGCTCTGCTCACATTGCCTTGGTAATACTGCTCCCCTAACCATCTATGCTCTTTTTTTCAGATTTGGGAGAGTTGTTGCAGGCTCTGAAGTGGGTGCAACTCTGCCTGGCTGATGCTCAGAGCCAGCAAGATGTGGAGCTGATTATGCAGCTTCTTACCAAGGAGGACTTCAAGAATGCCTACACAATCTACAGCATTGTGTCTCAGCAGATGAGCAGAGTCAGTCCCACCTCACCCCTCACGGCACAAGCACAGGACCTCTGCCAGGAAGTAAGCAAATGGTCATTTTAGAGCAACTTGTTGTTACACTTTAAAACATCTGCATTTCCTAATGTAGTTTATATCAGTGGATCTAAGAGTTTTCTGTCTTCAAAAGATACTCAGTCAAGGAAAATCAACAGTGTTGAATCAGTCTTTGCAACTTCTTTTTTTAACCATACAACACAATTCATTCTGTACCTTATGAGGCAAGAAGTAGTCTCTACTGAGGAGGTAGTCTGTGGATACAGGCATGAAGGCACTCCAATTGTACTCACCAATTTATGGTTTATACTACATTAGTTTTTTTTTTTTTTTAACTTTAAAAGCACCTTTGTCAGTAAACCAATACAACTCAATGAAACAATGGAAAATCTTTGCTGAGGTGACGATTAATTCAACTGAGCCAACCAAAAAGCAGTCACATCAGCCTGAATAATTATGAAGTGTAAATTGTCTTGGGTCAACAAGGTGAGTGAAAACAAAAATTTGGGATTTGCAGGATCCAGGCCATGCGTGTAAATTGAGTGAGCTGCCAAAAAAGATGCACAAGGTAGAAGAATGTAAATCAGAGAAGTCAGGTGAAGAAAGGGTAAGATGTTAGGGAAATACTCTATTTTTTGGAGAGGGATGAGCAAGAGAAAGAAGTGAAATTTGAACCCCAGTATGTGTTTTGGTATTCCAATGGTTCGTGCATACACTACCGTTCACAAGTTTGGGGTCACTTAGAAATGTTATTATTTTTGAAAGAAAAGCACATTTTCTTCAATGAAGGTAATGGTAAATGAATCAGAAATGCAGTCTCGGCATTGTTAATGTGGTAAATAACTATTTTAGCTGGAAATGGATGATTTTTATTGGAATATCTAGATAGGGGTACAGAGGAACATTTCCAGCAACCATCACTCCTGTGTTCTAATGCTACATTGTGTTAGCTAATGGTGTTGGAAGACTAACTGCTGATTAGAAAACCCTTGTGCAGTTATGTTAGCACATAAATAAAACTGTAAGTTTTCATGGAAAACGTGAAATTGTCTGAGTAACCCCAAACTTTTGAACGATAGTAAGTATAAAAACACGAGTTTATATTTAAATGACCTACAAACCAGTTGCTGTTTCCTATTTGACAGTTTGTAGGGGCTTCTGCTGAGCGCTTGTATAGACAATGACAGAGAGAAAAAAACATTTCAGTATTCAGGTTTTAGTCAATGAAAATATGCCACACCTGATGTCCTTGCTGACCAGACACCAGCCAGCTGGTCTCTGCTGAAAGGAAAGTAACAGATTTGTGGCTCTGTAAAAGTGAAACGCAATCTGTCACATATTACAGAAAGATTGAAATTGTGATATAGTTACTACAAATAAGAGAACCTCTGTACATCTATGACAGGCTACATTCACAGTAGACATATTGTCAACCTCAAATAAGTGTAACATTAAGGAATGTAATACAGACTTTTTAGCACAGTCAGCTGTTTATAGCAAGCAGCACTGCCACAAAACTGCTATTCCACTTCCAGGTGTCAATTGAAGATAGAGCAGTTAGATGTGATATTTCCTTTTTCTTCCCATGCACAGTAAATGAGTAAGTTCACTCATGTACCAGGCATGGCTCTTAGCAGTGGCTGCTTAACAGTGCATAAGAAGTGTTTGCAGCGTGTCTAAACTAAGTGGCTGTGCTGCGTGACGCTCACATTTGTCACTGGCTAAACTAATCTCCCAGCTGCTCTGGGTGCTGGCTGAGCAGTGCAGCACATTGCAGGTAGGAGGCCAGGATCTGGGCAGCCAGAAAAAGAAACTCCAGCAGCTTACAGCAGCGTGGGCCGAAGCACAGTGCTGCTGAGGGGGAGGGGAAAGTGCGTCACCTTGTTAGTGAGAGCTTTGATTAGTATAATGGATGAACTCAGCTCCAAAGAGGAGATGAAGAAGAAGAAGAAGCATAAGAACAAAGTAACACAATGCTAAAAGGCGTGCTATAATCATTCTGTGAAGAGCCCAGGCCACAAACAGGAAATGCATTGTTTCTCTAAATGACAGCACAAGCATCCAAATTATGAAAATAGAACCATGTGTCAGAGAAACAAATAAAAATGGAACAGAGTGAATAGTTTGTAAAGCTGTCTGTCTGTCTGTCTATCTATGCATTTCCTTCACAGCAGACTGCATATAGAGCATTCTGTCTCTCTCATTTTGTCTCTCTCTTTAAAACATACAAACCTCCTGTGAGTTACTTAACGGCAAACAAAATAACAATGTGTAAGTGCCCTCTGTATGGATGCACATTTACTCATAAGTTTCTGCACAGTTAAGTTTTTATTTTCTTGCAAATTTGAGAGAATTCAAACTATTTTCTTACATGCAAATATTTCGCTACTCAAATGATTCACTGACATGTCATGTACAATGTATGCACATTAGAGATCCAGTCAGACAACACTTATACACAAATAGTGTGACAGATATTTATGCATCTTAAATTTTTTTCTAGTGTTGTCAGTGAAATGCTGAACACAGTGTCATGAAAAAAAGAGTACCAAGAACAAACATGCAAAATAAGTTAAGTAAGATCAAACGATGGTCTGCACTGCGGGTCGAACAATATGGGTTTTTCTGGGCCAATACCGAAGCCGATTAATGGAAATCAAGAAAGGCCAATATTTATTTATTACGCTGCAGAGTTATGTGGCGATCGGCATTGGTTTGTCTGCTTGTTTGTCATTCCTCTAAAACGGACAAACAGATTTCAGTTAAATTTTCAGGGAAGGTCAGAAATGACACAAGGACCAAGTGATTAGATTTTAGCAGTGATGCAGCTTATAGTCTGGATCCATGGATTTGTTAGGGATTTCTGTATCATTGCGAGATAGCGGCACGGAATCACCGTAACTATGACAGCAAGTCAATACTATATCAGCTGTCTGTTGACGATCACACAATTGCGATTGCATGATTGCGATCCCACTACAAATTGACTGCCGTGGACCACGAATTGTTTAAAGATTTCATCTGTCGGAAATCATACAACAACTGAGCAGGCTTGGTGGACTACTGCGCGCTCTGATTGCTTTTCTTGTTTAATTTTTCACTGTTCTGTCACTGTTCTTGCACAATAAGGTCGATATTCTAAAGCATTACTTCTTATTATTTCCCAGACTCTGTTTCAGGGTAATCAGTGGCTACCTTATCACTCAGTCACTAGCCGTTAGCATAGCCTTAGCCTCAGTGAGAGAAGCTAATGTCCTGGTTTGTGGCAATCACTTGTGTTTCTTGCTCAGATTTTGCAGTCTCTGCTTGAGAGACATTTCTGAGACCACAGAGTGACCGCAGACAGAGAGAGGAGGCTGCATCACACCCAAAGTAGCGCATTTAATACATCAATAATCGGTCAATAAAAATAACAACACAGATAAACGGAAAAGTGGCAAATATCCTGAATGGATAATCAGCTAGGTTGATAATCGGTCTTCTCTAGTTTGTACCAGTTGTCAGGAATAATTACAATTACAAGGTACGTTTGTTTGTTTTTTGTTTTGTTTTTGTCAATGACTGCAATTTTTAGTTCTGTTAAGATGGTATAAAGATTTAAATAGGTAATTGATTATTCGATTTCACTTGACTTGCTTACTGTACCTCTTAGTAGCAGATATACAATTTTTCTCACCATGATGTGCCCATTTTTCTATTTAGGTACAGAAGATTCTTCAGTCCAGCCAGCAGAAGGAAGGTTTGGAGCTTAAAGCACTGCTCACCAATCCTCATCTTCAGGTCAGAGATCAAGTTTCCAGCTGTGACCTCCCCTTGATCCATATTATGTTAATAAAACAGCATCACTGAAACTCAGCAAGTTTGCAGAGCCTTAAACATTTACAAATTTATTTAGTTAATGTGCTGATAATCAGACTACTGGAAATATAATTGAGGTTATGCTTTCCTGTAAAACGACAGAAAAGAAAAGATAATTGTTTGTCTTACATCTTATACTGTAAGGTCACAGGTCAGGGTTAAGTATAGAATGTACCAGTAAACTATGCGACTTAACAGCTTACCAACTCAAAGACAGTTTCATATACCCATTACCATTGCGCTGTCATTGTACAGTATACCGTGTTGTGTGTCAACAAAGAGTGAAATATACAGGGATTAGTCTCTGTACCTACACTGTGATAAGGTCATATCTTATGTTTGTGCTCCTCGAACTGGCAAAAATGTATTGTTTTCTACCTTCTGGCACACAAATTGGAGCAGATTATGACTGGTTCTCTAAAGGGAGTAGAGGATCATATGAGTATAGTACAAGTAAACAGCTTTATATCCAAAACTAATAAAGACATGTGAGACAGGGAGGTCCACTTGTAACTTTTAATGGTATTCTATGACAGTTTCCTCAGGAACAAGGAAGCAAGAGGTGTTTGATGATTGGTGGCAGTGGACTCTGACTCTTCAATGCAGACGAAGATTAAGATGGATTGTGTGTACACCAACTCTTAACTGGGCCTCCGCTCTCTTAGTTCCGCTCTGCTGCAGGATACAGGAACTAATTTGGATTGATAGTTATTAATTGTGGGCTGCACAGTGGCTTGGTGGTTAGCACTTTTGGCTTGCGGTTAGAAGATCCCTAGTTTGCGTCCCCGTCTTTTTGGGATCTTTCTGCATGGATTTTGCTTGTTCTTCCTGTGAATGAATGGATTTTCTCCATTACTATGGCTTCCCCCCATAATCCAAAAACATGCTGAGGTCAACTGATAACTCTAAATTGTCTGTAGGTGTGAATGTGAGTTCTATATGTAGTCCTATGATAGACTGGTAACCTGTCCAGGGTGTAGACTCCAGCCCCCCACAACCCTAATGAGGATTAAGCGGTGTATAGATAATGGATGGATAGTTATTAATTAATCTATCATGTCATAATATATAAGGTGAAGGAGGAATCTCTGTATTATTACTGACTCAGAAGTTGGTCTACGAACTGGTCCTTTTTAAAGAGACGGGGCGTGACTAGGCTTCTGATAGCAGCTGTATGTCTATGGAAAGGAGTCTGGAAGTTTGCTTGCTATCACTTCTGATTCATTGTTTTATATAACAAGGGCAAACCATTAACAATTTTAAAACAACTGTACTAGGAATATTTGGGAAATACATATTTCCATGCTAACTGTAGCTGTTCTGAATGAGAGCAGCCAGCCTTCATTCTCTTTGTCTCATGCTGCCTTCTCCTGTATTCATGTCTGTCAGTGTTTCTGTCCATTATGCGTTTGTAAATTTCTGTATGTGTACACTGTTTGTCTACACCTATGTGTATGTCTTGTGTGTGTGTTCTCGTGGCAGGCTCTGATGCAGGCCCATGACAGTGTGGCAGTGCAGGAGATGGCAGAAGAAAGTGTGACTCAATACTTCGGAGAGACTGTTAAATTAGTGCGACTGGAGAAGACCAGAGACACTCCACTGGTGAGACCAAATCTAGCAGTCTTGTGTCGCACTGAATTCTGAATATTGTGTATCAGCAAGAGAATTCTGATGGAAACCCACAGAAAGATAATCAGAAAAAGGATTATGAGGATCGTTGCACTCATATTCAAAAACCTTAGTTGATACTTGTTAGAGCTGTCAGTATAATGAAAACTTAAGGAACAACATAACACAGGATTAGTGGGACATGGCAGACATTAGCTCTGATGCAGTAGTTCTAACTATGTAGCATGTGTCTTTGTGAGTCAGCTCTTTCTGCTTTTAGATTTGTGTATCTGCATGGTATCATTTTAAAAGATATTGTGTTTGACGTGTGTTGCTTGTTTAGTGAGATCACCTTTGTCATCTGTATGAACTCCATGCATGTGTGTGTTGTCACCAGGGTGCAACTGTACGTAATGACATGGACAGTGTGGTGGTGAGTCGTGTGGTGAAAGGAGGAGCAGCAGAGCGGAGTGGCCTCCTCAGTGAAGGAGATGAGATCCTGGAGATCAACGGGATTTCGATTCGTGGAAAACATATCAATGAAGTCCATGACTTGCTGGTGAGGAGTTGTGTCCAGTAACTTTAAGTGCTCTTTCAAATATTTACAATAAATTATGTGAAATTACTTCCATTTTGGCTTTATTTTGCATTATTAGGACCTGACTTTGTTACTTTTTATACCTTAAAATGTCTTGAAAAACTGAAATTATGTGTTTTTAACGTCATAAAGGGCATTAGAATTTATTGTTAAGCGGTAGGCCTTGCTTGGTCCACCTGTTCTTTCATATGTGTTGGCATTATTTTTCACTCACAATGCGTGTCCACTTCTGCAAAAATTCAAATTAGTTTGATAAACATGTTGCATTTCAGAACTGTCATTAAGTTAATGAAGTTATGCAGCATGCGTCTTTTACCTGAGAAGATAACTAGCAATATCCTCACGCATAAATATATACATTAATTTGAAGATAACATTACTACTACTACTACTACATTACTATCTAAACGAAGATAAACTTCATTGATCCCTCACCAGGGAAATTCACAATCTTAATGGAAAAAAATATTAGTAATGTGATCTCATTTATTCTTAACAAATTCAGTTGTAATATAAAGATCCCTTCCAGTGAAGCTTTTTTGTTGTTAATTTAAGGGAGAATAATTTAATAATAATAATAATTTAGGCAAACACCTCACACTTGGGTGGTGGTGGTCTAATAAACTGATTAAGCACTGTACATACCAATTGTGTCAATTTAAAGGGTGCTTCTTCATGTAGCAGTGTTTGGTCATGTGTGACCAAATTGCTCCCAATAGTAGAACAGAGCGCGTCCCTGCTGTTTATTGTATTCCCTTTTTTTCAACAGCAACAAATGCAGGGCACTCTGACCTTCCTTCTCATCCCAAGTTCTCAGATTAAACCAGCCCCGTACAGACAGACTGTGGTAAGTCTCTAATGAACGTGGACACTCTAATGAGTTTGTTTGCATGAGATCGCCTGTCTGCATGCATGCAACAACAGCTTTGACACTGTACACCCTGTCCTCAGATGCACGTCCGAGCTTACTTTGACTACGACCCCTCTGATGACCCGTTTGTGCCATGTCGAGAGCTAGGCCTGTCCTTCCAGAAGGGAGACATACTCCATGTCATCAGCCAGGATGACCCCAATTGGTGGCAGGCCTACAGGGACGGAGATGAGGACAACCAGCCCCTAGCTGGACTCATTCCAGGTAATAATCCAACTGGGCTAAACATGCAGTGTATTGATTCTCAAGGGCAGATCATACTGCTAAAAATATAAGAAAATCTAGAAACAATTACAGATGATTGTAAGATTTATTGTTGTTTGTAGTGACACTGGTGTAGTTAACTTGCATTAAATGCAGAAGAGATGATGGAGACACGTGTCCATCAGTGGAGGTCTTGATGCCATCAAGAAAAACACACAGTGTCCACACTAGAAATGAGAGTTTAACATGACAGGACAACTTAGGACAGCTTATCTTATCATACTGAGGAGCCAGTAGTTTTCTCCATCTCTTGTAGTAACTGGAAACCCAGTCACAGAATGGTACTTGAAAGTGACTAATAGCCTGGCAAGACAATCCTGGCAGGTATCGTCCCCATCTGGCCTGTCAAGCAGATTAAAGCAAACACCTACGAATTATTTGTGATTACTTTGTAGCCCATGCCTGCTATGGCTAGAAGAAAATTAGGTTAACCACGGGAAAGAAATGGAAAGTCAGGAAATAGAAAGTGGGCTATCTTTTTTGCCTGTTTGTAAATACATTGAATTTGTGTGATTTTCTGTGTTTTCTTTTTTGCAGGTAAAAGCTTCCAGCAGCAAAGAGAGACCTTAAAGAAAGCTTTAACAGACAGAAGTCGAGAGCAGCAAGGTAAGAAGACCACGTTTAAACTCACTTCTGCTAATGTACAAGATATGATTTGCAAATTGAAACACTTTACATCCACTAAAAAAATAGAATGTGCTCCATCTAGAGCATGGTATCCAAATAAAATGATAATCTGCCTTTACATTTGTACTTTTTTTCAACTACATGTTCAGGGAAGCATTGGTATGCAAAGAAGAGCAAGAAACAAAGGAAGAAGAGCACATCAAACTTGAACAAAAATACTGGTAAGACGATTCTTTTCTTTTGTCTTTTCAGTGATTTGACAAACGATCTGATTTAAAAGCTTCAGACTTCAGACTTCACCACTGTCACTTCGCATTTAGCACATGTGAAAGACTTCCATGCTGAGCCACTGCCAAGTGTCTGCACATGGTTAGTATTAGCCCCACACGTTAGCTAGAGTTGACACATCTTGTCTTTTTCTCAGCAGCTTGTCCAGACTTGGTGTGTCATAGATCAGATTAGTCCTGTCTTCACAGACAGGATCAGAGAAAGCACCAACAGGTGCCCAGCAGGTGCCTAAATGGCTGATCTGTGGTGTTACTGGTTCACACACTAGAAAACATACTAAGCCTGACACACAAACTGTTCCAGGAATACTTCTAAGTAGCCAGCATTTACAAACTGTGAACTGAGAGGTTCAGAAATGAAGAAAATCCTTTGTTCAGGACAAAACCTTCACATAAACACACAAATGACAATATTACTGCTTTATATTTTATTAATGTCTCAAGTGTCTTGCTTCTTTCACAGATTCACAGAGAGATCAGAGTTTAGTCATATTTAGTTCCAGAACAGCAGGCCAGGAGTTCAAAATAATTTGGTGTGCAGGTTGAGGATGTTTTATGAACTGCTCCCAAACTGTCTCTTTAGACAATGATGACATCCTGACCTATGAGGAGATGTCCCTTTACCACCAGCCTGCCAATCGCAAACGCCCCATAGCCCTGATTGGCCCCACAAACAGTGGTCACGATGAGCTGCGTCGGAGGCTTCTGTCCTTTGAACCAGAGAAGTTTGCTGTTGCTGTTCCACGTAAGTCCACATTTTGTCACAGTAACAAGTCCGGCAACATCAAATATGAATCACTGATTTCAGATGAGAAACAAACATGCATTTAGGATTCAGTAAGTAAATCCTTTCACATATCACGCAGCACATTTTCTCATTTCTAATGTCACACTAACAAGAAGTTAAACTGACCACTTATAAAGGACTAAGCACTAAGAGTATTTTTTACAGTAAGTCCAACTGATCTGTCCCTTTTCACGGTTCAGACACAACCAGAAACCCAAGGACAAATGAGTGGAATGGGCGTGAATATCATTTTGTAAGTCGTCCTGCCTTCGAAACCGACTTGGCGGCTGCGAAATTCATTGAATCTGGGGAGTATGAGAAGAACTTGTACGGCACCAGCACAGACTCTGTACGACACATCATCAACTCTGGACGCATCTGTTTGCTTTGCCTACACACAAGGGTATGAGACTGAATAGTTACATTTCTGTTGAGACAAATATCAAAATACTCAATATTATTTTAACATGTTATTTACAACACCCATTTTAGCCTTGATCTGCGGTTTATTTAAATATATCTTTAATTCTTTTTTGGTTCGATCAAAACTAAAATGACATATTTGTATAGAAAGTAAAGAATGTTGAATTCTTAGACTTATTTTGCTATGTTTTAATCCTGGCTATTCTGTGTCTTGGGTTTTCGTTTTTATTCATTTGGATGGAATTGGTTTTCCTTCTGACAGTCGCTGCAGGTGTTGAGGTCGTCCAACCTCAAGCCGTATGTCATCTTCATCGCTCCGGCTTCTCAGGAACAACTACGCACCCTGCTGGCCACAGATGGAAAATCACCAAAGGTAAAAGTTGAGGCGCTCTCAGACTGCGCAAGGAAGGAATTTATAGTCCAGTATTTAGTTGCAAACTGGTTTCCAACTCACAGGGAATTCATAAGAGTGGAAATAGTAAAACCAGACTGTTTGTGCCTGCTGCTCTAAATAGATAGAAATAGTCAGGAAATAAGAATATTGAATCAGTTGATGAAATCACCAACAGATTTCACAGTTATTAATGGTGTAAAAATATTGATAGTATTTCAAAAAATAAAGACTGTCAAGAGAATTTAAGAATTATGTTATCTTCATCAGTGTTTCTGTTTTCTGTGCACAGCCAGAGGAGCTGAAGGAGGTCATCGAAAAGGCTCGTGAAATGGAGCACAGTTTTGGTCACTTCTTTGATGCAACTATTGTGAACACGGATCCAGACCAGGCTTTTCAAGAGCTACGCAGGGTGATAGATAAACTGGACACAGAGCCACAGTGGGTGCCCACCTCCTGGCTCTGCTAGACGTCACCGAGTGGCGGCACAAGGGCTTTCAGAAACGGGTCAACTGAAGAACAAAACCGGATGTTCCAAGAAACAGACAGTGGTAAATCGTCACTGGATTTTCACTTGCACATTCTCCTCGTTTGTAGAGGAGTCGATTGTTACTCATGTTGTGGAAACGGACTCAAGTTTCTTTCTTTCTTTTTTTTTTTTTTTTGGTGTGTGTCTTTGTGGGTTATTTTTGTTGTTTCGATTCCTGAATGTCTTTATTTCAGCTTTATGCAAAATATTTGATCATACAAATAGAAATATTTCTACTCTGTTCTTAATAGTAATTTATAATTGTAAATATATATTTCCTAGATGAAAGGATGCAATAATTTATTGTTACATTTTGTGTGTGATACCTACAATGGCACACTCAACTCAGTGTTAATGTTACAGTTTTTAATGGCTTCCTGAGAAAAGGCTTCAAGCCAAAACCGCATGAGGTACCAAACGGAGGAGATGTGCCTAAATGGATGCAGCATTGTCTTCCATGCAGGAATACAGGAAAGAAATCTGTTGTAACCTGCAGTTTTCAGGTACTTCCTTCACACCAACATCAGAGTTATTATATGTTGTGTCTCATTTTATGCTATGAATACAAACCCGTTGCTAGCTGGTTGTCACTACTATCAGTATGTAATGCTGCAAAGTACTGCTGAGATTGTTTGAACAATGCATCATATCACTTATAGTGTAGTCCAACAAATACTGTATTGTTTCTTTGCAAAGTGTTTTCAAATCCAGGACAATTTTGTTAATAAAATCATGTGAACAAGTGATACATTTAGCAGTGGCTCGGTGGTTAGCACTTTCACCTTGCAGCTAGAAGATCCCCAGTTCATGTCCCCACAATGCCGCCATCTTTCTGCAAGAGACACTTCATCCCAGCAGTCTTGTACAGTGCTTTGTCTTTACATACGGAACCTAAAAGTTTCTGCTTTAGAGCAAAAGTGAAAGCTCTGATCTTTGCAAACAACGGCTCATAATAGTTTAATATTTAGCACATCTTTATTGAGATGAAGTTTTGGGCTTTGTTGACTTACACACCACATTTTACAGGAGGGTCACACTGAGGATTCTTGTGTCATGGTAAACATCCTCCAATGAGGTAACAGTAACCTCATGACATGTGGTCAGCAGCGGTGAAGACCTCTACAACAGATTCTTAAGTCTTTGAAATATACAACGACATTAATCTTTACAGCATGCAGTGACTCTAAATGTTGCACAAAATCCTTAATATCTACAAGGTGATCAGTCACACGGAATGATTTTTAAATTCACTTGCAAACCATGTGTAAACATAAGTATTTTCTTAATATTATTTGCTTAATTTCTTTACACTGTTTCCATTGTGGGTAACAGCAAAGTGTTTGCTTGTTGCCTGTACAGTGACAGAGGTGGAAACACTCATACCTTCCAGCACAAATCATCACAGACACAGACACAAAAACTTTCATCACTTACATCGGAGGACACAGACATGGCCAGAGAGGCACAGAATAAATAGGATGATGTGTGAAGTGAGTGACTGTCAGCTTGTAGAGCGCTTCACTCAAACAGCAGGTCTTCATCCGTCTCCTCTGTCAGCATGTTGGCGGGTTCTGCAATAGGACCCAGCCGAGCCAGGCGGGCAGCAATCTCAAGCTCCGTCTTTTCCCTGAGCTGCTTCTTCTTCTCTTGGATCTTCTTTAGTCTGGCAGAGCAGAAAACATTTTCAGTGTTAGAACAATAATCGCAGTTTGGTGGACTTCTCATGCTGATAAATTCTAAGAAATATATATCATGCAACTACTGCAAATGGTAAAGACAGCACTTGCATGACTAAAGCAAATGAAAGCAATGAAAATGTTACAACCTGTAGAACTCCTCGCGTTCTCTCTCATCCAGCTCTGTGATGATGTAGGTGAGTGTGCGATCAATCCGGGGAATAATCACTGCAAAGTGGCATAAAAATGATTTAATCGACAATAACATCCTTTCTTTAAGGAATTTGAGATGAAAACTATATGTTAAATGTGAGTTTACCGTGCTCAATAGCATTCACTCGGCGGTTGGTGATTTTTATCGCTTCATCCAGAGTGACAAAAGATGTCTGCAAAACAGAAGTTGCAATTTTAAAAATCTGTTTTCCATTCAATTCAGTTATATTCACACTGCCGTTAAAAAGTTCGGGTCGTCTATACAATTTCATGTTTTTCATGAAAACTCACTTTTATTCATGTGCTAACATAATTGCAAAACAAGCCCTAAGGTGACAGTGGGGGAAAAAACTCCCTTTTAACAGGGAGGAACCTTTGTGGAGGACAAGGAAACACATAACATACATTGGCATACATGCATAGTATGACAAACAGATGATACATACAAAGTGATGCATCACAAATACAGAGTGAAGTACAAAACACTGAAACTGATTCATAAATGTGCTGTTATGGTGTCAGGTTCTGACATTAAATATGCTATATATATAGCTAGTAGTGAGATGTAAACTGTGTGTAGATGAGCGCATCAAGTATTAGTAAGGGCAATGGGAACATTTTAAGGAACACTGGGTTTTATCTTGAAAAGAGCAAAAATTTGTCTTAAGTAATGTTTCCTCATCCGTAAGAGCACCCTCTACCTGTAAGGAGGCCAACTCCACAAGCAGCTCAACAGCTCTGGCGTAGTTCCTCTTCAGCCTGGAGAGCTGCTCTCCTCCTCTGGCCAGACCTGTCAGCTCATAACCTAGCAGATATCACACAGCAATAGTCTCTGTCATTCTCTATGCACAAAATCTAATTTAATCCAAACATAATGCAGATTTATGACAAACTGAGAAGTGAGATGTGACGTACTGTCCCCGCCTTCTTGGTAGTGTTCAAAAACTGGCAGAGTGACCCCTGAGAGAATAAAAACAGCATATAAAGAACTTGACCCATCATTCACAGTCATTATAACAGTATGTCATATTGGTGAAGCTGACCTGCCACGTTATCCTTCTTGGCTCGGACCTTCACCTGAGCTTTGTTTACGTTCTGGATTACAGTTGTGCTGTCGACAGAATTACAGTTGGACGCTGAAGAGGCATTTGTACTGAACATAGCAACTACACAACATTATTGTGATCTTCCTGTAATTCTTACCTGAAGTCTCCAGCTGTAAATTTGGCTTCAGCCAAAGAGAAAGCTGCCTCTCTCATCACCTCCCCCATCTTCGTCTTGGTCTGAAGGAACACATGTAAAAAGCCCTTACTTTAGGAAGCAATTCTGACTGATGAGAGAAATATATTCTCTGACCGGTGCACATACACAAAGCAAATACTATAGCAGTCTAATACAACAAGCCTGCATTAAATCCACCCTTCAGTGAGATCGTAACTGTACAGAGGTTTTGATTCAACTTAATGGCTATTTTGTAGATCAGAGCATATTAGAAACTCCTTTAAATAGTGCAGCAGCATCACAAGATACAGGATCCGCAAATGACCAGAAAACTGAATCAATGCCTCTAATTTTTTTTAAAGACAAAAATATTAAGTTAACAAAGGTAGGGTTTACTTAATTGCTATTATATTAGACTGCAGTAGTAACTGGTCTTTATAAACTGACTTCAATAATTTTGCGCAGGATCTGACGGAAGCGCATGGAGAGGGCATCAGATTTTTTCTTGAGCAGGTTGCGGCCAGTCTGTGCTCCTTTCAGTCGAGCCTTCATGATGGTCTGAGCCCTGCAAGCCAGAAAAAACACACACTTTTTAAAGTCTGTATGTGACTCTGCCAGCTGTATTATCGCAAGGGTAAAGATTAAGATTAGCCTGGTTACTTTTCTCCAACTATTTCATTCTGTTGTCGTTGATTTTACCTACATCAACACACTAAAAGACAGTCAGATGTTAGCTGAACTAATCTACACTAGCGTTCAAAGGTTTGGAGTCACCCAGGCAATTTCACGTTTTCCATGAAAACTTACACTTTTATTTATGTGCAAACATAACTGCACAAGAGTTTTATAATCATTAATTAGCCTTTCAGCACCATTAGCTAACACAATGTAGCTAGCATTAGAACACAGGAGTGATGGTTGCTGAAAATGTTCCTCTGTACCCCTATGTAGATATTCCATTAGAAATCAGCCATTTCCAGCTAAAATAGTAATTTGCCACATTAACAATGTCTAGATTGTTTTTTCTGATACATTTAATGTTATCTTCATTAAAAAATGAATTTCTTTCCAAATGAGGACATTTGTGAGTGTTCCAAAACGTAATGTAGATCTATTACAATGTTGTAATCTGGATTTTCCATAAATCTGGACACATCTATTGCATGCCAAGAAGATGGATTTTCTATCTTGCAGAAGCTTCCTCCATTTCCTTTGTTTGTTGATTTTTTGCGGGAATTTTTGTTTGTTTCATCTGAAGCAAGAGTGTAAGGACATGTGTCATATACTGCAATTAATATAAGGTTATAAACATCGACTGAGCTACTGCAGTCTTTCCATGTACTTCTGGTTCAACTTCACTGATCTAAAGTCATATCACTGCTCACTGATATTGTTAGCCAGGGAAAAGTCCATCAGTTTTTATCACAAAAACATATGTATATCCATGTACAAAGTTCATTCTCAAGTACTAAAACCTCTCTCTGCAAAAGAAACTTAAGTTTTAAGTTTTCTACAAACTGGCATAACTACTGGATCTACGCTTCAGAATAAGAATTCAGAACAATCAAGTGGACAAACAATGTAAAAGAGGACTAAAGAGGTCAGACACCATCTCAGAGTGACAGCTCACACTTGGATGAAACATCACATGATAAAGGAGGACTCTTCCTCTTTTAAACATCAACCTAGCATTCATATAAGCTAGACTTCTGTTTGACCCACAGCGCAAAACAAAATTACAATCGGTTCATGGGAAATACATGGAGACAATCACACATTTCGGAGACTGAAAAGCAACAGCTAAACAAAATAATGTTATACTGGTTAGTTACGGTGCTACAGCGGGTTAGCAAATAGCTAGCTATCAAGCTGCTTACATTCTGGAGGGGAATATGTCGATCCTGTCTTTTCCAGACATCTTTCCGTTGTTTGGTCGATGATTGCAGTCTTCGGTTTACTTCTGCTTCCTAAATCGACACTGAACCGTTAGCTTTAATTTATTAATCTATACACACATAGAAAAATGTCCGTCTTTATGCAGGATTAGACTTACAAACCGAACCAGTGGTCGTGATCTTGTTCGACTCACAGATCAGCTGGTCTCTGATCACGTGACTCAACCCCAACTTGTTCTGCGCTTGCGCGTGTCGTATACGTCTAACGATCTTTTCCGGGTCGAAAAATTAGCACATACATGAACGTGAGCTAGCAGGCCCGAATTCTTCATTAAAACCCTCAAAGAAAATTTCGTCGGACATCTAAACAGGCGCAGTACGGAACATTTTAGCGTGTCGTTAGGTAACCTTATGACACAGGTAAGTTTTTTTTCTCGATAAATGGGATGTTCAGTAGGGAGTGGTGGACGCACGGTGCTGCTAGCTCGCTGGCTAACAGCTAGCCTCGACAGTAGTGCATGTGCCGCATGTGAGTTTGAACCGGGTTACTGGCTAGGTAGCTAACTGATGTTAAGATAACTGTTTCTGGTTCTTCGATGGTCATTTTTCTCTTAGTATTAATTGTGACAGCGTAAGGTGTACAGTGGCTGTCAATTCATTGCAGTCATTTTTCTTCCTTTTTCTTCCTAACCTCAATAGTAAGGAGATGTATGTAAGGTCTTATGTGTTTCATCATCCCATCCACCAACAAGTCCTCAAATTCATACCACCGCATAGTGCCATTTTCCAAGCTAAACTCTGTTGTTTCGTGTGCTGCTATGGGAAAGCACCCATAAACAGATATAAATTAAAGGTATCATTCAAATTCTGTTAGTGTTATTAGTTATTGAGGTATTTCTAAATAACTGTCCACACCTTTCACATATGTGATGGTAGACGAGGCATCAGAAACACTTCTCAGTGTGACACATTTCAGTATGACATCTACACTAACGTCTAAGTGACACAATCCAGTAAAACTGAACGTAATAGCATCTTCTAGTTAGAGTTTTGTGTTAAACTGCGATAGCTTTAGCAGGGTGTGCCTCATAAACAGGCCCCTTAATGTATGGTGGTTTAAATCATTTGTCTGATCTTAATCTTAGTTGAAGGATTTTTTCCCCCACATTTCAGCAACAGTATTCATCTGAAAGCATCAATTTGTACGCCAAAGTCACCTTTTTTCATGCACTTTGACAGTTTAGAATTGTTATTCACCAAAAGTAAATGTCCATAAAAATCTAACTTCACTGCGATGCTGACAGACACGAAGAGTGTAAAAGATTGATGGTGATCGACAATAATGAGTATAATGAGTTTTTTTGATCCACAAGATGTTATGAGGAGTGTAAGTGTTGGAACTAGTAATAGCGGGGGGGGGGGGGGGCACCCAGTAATGAGTTTAAATACATGAAGATATCCCAGCTTTATTTTTCTGTGTGATTTTGCTTCTTATGGCTACTGGCATTTTTTTTATACCACAGTTATGCTCAAAATCGTTATTTTTCCAGAGAATGTTCAATATGCATCCTTATATGTCTGGCACACGAAAGGCTATGCGCATTCAGCCAGGACCTAATGTAAGGAGAGTTGCTCCATGGCCAAAAAATAAAAATCTCTGTGTCACTGTAGACCTGTCTTTGGTAGTGCCTAATAGAAAAAAACTTTTCGACCAGAGGAAAAGCATCTGAAATAATCGTGTCATAGACATTGCTTCTGCTTCTCAGGGCTTTGCTGGTGCTCTTGCTCTTCATTGTACTAATATTACCTAAAAATAAAGCAAAAATCAACTTGCAAGGTGTCCAAGAATGAATGAAATAAAGTACTTCAACTCACTTTTTTGAAAAAGAAAGTAATAAAGAATACAGATTTGAGGTTGAATACCCTAAGGTACGACTTATTTTTTTTGTCTGTCAGTCATCCTGCACAGCTAGTATGATGTTGTGTGATCTCCCTGGATACAAAAATATAGTAGATTGTTGACAAAATGCTGGTTAAACACAGCCACTTATGACTTACAACAGTGCAAGCAATATAATGCATGGAGAGTTATGGGTTTTGTGAGTGGTCACATGGTAACTTATTATTGTTTGTGGTCTATCAGGTGGCAACTTTTCCTTCAAATCCTACAGACATTCACCAGTCAAATGAGTAATTGATTGTGTTCATTCAGTTTGGCCACATAATAGTCGACATGATTCTGATGATTATCTTTCAGTGTGTCATTTAGACGCAAATGCAAAATCTGTGGTTTTCACATATATGCCAGGATACAAAATAACAATGAAAAATGGAGTTTGTATGGATATGTGGCCAATTTGAACTCATTACTGGTATCTTCTAGAATTCCAGCCCTCCACTACTAGTAGCTCTGAGTTGCTTTCATATCTGCAGCATCAGACAGTAGAAGGATCCATGTTATGTGTGTGTAGGGCTGCACATGGAACAACAGTGCTGATAACTCAAACTCTTTGATTTATAAATGGTTGCCAAGAGACCACGGACAGTGGATTAGTCTGGGCCAGGATCCAATGACAGGTCGCACCGTGTTTATGTCTTCATATCAGAAAAATGAGACGCACAGAACAGCAGTTTAGTTTCCAGCTGTTTAGGACTAGTTCTTTATAGTTTATTACAAATCTGCAGCATCAGACAGCGTTAGGGTCCGTGAGTGTCTCCACACAGAGAGAGCTGTGTGCATTTATGTACAGAGCAACAGCATTAACTTCATTAATTAGGTTTAACTACAAACGATCCCAACATGTAGAAAAGACAGATCCAAATACTGAACTTTGTGTTTACCTCAGCTAGGTAAACTGTCTTCTCGTCACGATGTATCAGTTGCAGGTAAATACTTTGTCACCTGGTGGCCATCATCAGGTTGACTCCTTTTCACTGTGTAAGAAGTCAGAAATAAACAGGGCTGTTAGTAGTTTTAATACTTTGATCACCTGTTGTGAGTTTAGTTGTAGTCTTTTACTGCATTATTTTACATTATAAATCACTTGGTGTACTGACTAGTCTTGTAAATGACATCTCATGCATACCGTGGCCATCTCTGGCACTGAGGTGGGTTTGTCTGAATGCAGTCGTTAGGAACATTAACATAAAGTGTCCTTTGTCTAAAACATTCAAAATTAAAGTATGTGCTTCGTCTCACTGCTCATGGTACTATTGTGGATATGAGATGCAAGTAGAAGAAGTATAATTATTCTATTTTGTTGGAATTGCGAAGCAGACCGAACAAAGTTAGAGCAGAAATGTAATCTTTTTTTTCAACTCAGGTATATCTGGGAACCCTTTTGTTTGTGATCCACTGCTCTAGATATTGTCATCATTATTATATTTAAAACTACTGACTTTTTCAGTTTTTTTTTTTCAGTATTTGGCATCAATAAAATTGGGGAATTTGTTTTTTGATGCAGCATTCAAAAACTGTGTTCAAACCTGAAGCAGTGCAGGGAATGAGATGTCATGTTCTGTTTCTATTTAAGTCCAAAAATGATTGGATATGCACTTCCTGAATTCCCATCTTGGAACTCCATATTATATTTTGTTAAATTTCCTGTGGAAGGTGCCTTTCAAATTCCACTCGCCATTTTTTAACCCTTAGATGCACGAGTGATTGGACGCTACACTTTTCCATAACTGGATCAAAATAAGAATCAGTGTGTTTTTAAACCATTTTTGTCATTTTGGTTAAGAATAATAATTTGTATTATTTGTTTGTGTTATATTTTTATCCACACAAGAATGATTCCATGTTTGAAATAGGTTTAGTTTTCACTTTATAACAGATTTTGAATGTTTTGATAATTGAAAAAGAAGAATATTACACAGAGCAGCAATAGAAGAATGTCAACATCCATTTTGTTGAAAATTTTCCTCTAAGTTAATGCACAGCATCACTTCATGTATGATACTGTCAGTGATAGAGAGCTTAGGGTAGTAATACAAAAATTATCATTTCTTTAAAAGTATAAAAGGTAACTTAAAAATTGAAATGGAATGGTATCAAAAACATGTTTTTGAGGAATAGCTGGAATATAAAATTATACAAACTTCTCATTATAAAGATATTACATGAGAACGACCTCACCAGGTCATTATTGACCCACGTATGCTTCTAAGGGTTGATGCTTTGTTGCTTTTTGTGTAACTATCAAATCTAAACAAAATAATCTTGCTATTACATTGTACACAGAGACCAGTGTGCTGATCTTATCCTTTGCTGGCTTTGTTGTACTTCTCACAAGATACAAACTTACCATGATGTGTGAAATTAAGTGTTTCATTTGTAGCAACATTTGTGCCAGATATTTACGCCTGCCTCTCTCTTCCTTTTCTTCCAGCAATGCCGGGGCTCAGCTGTCGATTTTACCAGCACCGGTTCCCAGAGGTGGAGGATGTCGTAATGGTGAACGTGAGATCCATTGCCGAGATGGGAGCCTATGTCAGCCTTTTGGAATACAACAACATTGAGGGCATGATCCTCCTGAGTGAGCTGTCACGTCGACGTATCCGCTCCATTAACAAGCTCATCCGCATAGGCCGCAACGAGTGCGTGGTTGTCATCCGAGTAGACAAAGAAAAGGGTGAGTGCAGGCAGATAGGTGCTGACCACATGTAGGAAGGGAAATCTACCTGTTTTTGACTGCTAGTGCCAACATATTAGTAGAAGAGGCATAATGAGCAACAACAGCAAAAAATATTCTAACTTTACATTGAGTATACATATGGTGGAGGAAGTAGAAATGTAATCTTTTTACTGCATTATTAGCACATTATCAGTAGTAGCAGTTAAATGACCATTTACTCAATTACTATCAGGAATGGCTGCGTATTTGATGTGTAATAATTTATTAAGAAAAGCAAGCAACTTGTGAAGCTTAGACCAGCAAGTATTTGTCCGTTAGTTACTCCACCAAAGAACACAGTGGAGTTATGTGACGATCGGCGTTGGTTTGTCTGTTCGCAGCATTACTCAGAATAATGGATTTGGATGAAATTTTCAGGGAAGGTCAGAAATGACACAAAGACCAACTGATTAGATTTTGGCAGTGATGCGGTTTATAGTCTGGATCCCTGGATTTGTTAAGGATTTCTGTATCATTGCGAGATAGCAGCACGGCGTCACTGTAACTGTGACTACAAATGAACACTACATCAGCTGCCTGCTGACGTTCACATGATTGCGATCCTACTACAAATGCATCGTTGGGGGCTTATCCATCGGAAATGATACAAGGAACAATTAATTAAATTGTGAGGGTGTTTCTGAATCCCACAATTCCCACGGGACGCTGCATATTTAGGTGATGTGATTTGGTATCTGTACATAATGTATGCATGCATAACACGTCTGTGCTCAGCGCAAGGTCATTTTGTTTGTGGGTACATCTAGGGCTGCACGATTATGGCCAAAATGATGATCACGATTATTTTGATCAATATTGTAATCACGATTATTAATCACGGTTGTTCATCGTGTTACAGAAAATATCTGTATTTTTATTGCACTACTTTTAAGCGAACAGTATATCAAGTGTTTTCAGTGCAAAATGAAACTTTAAATAAGAATAAATGATAAATAATAGTAAAATAAAATTTGCCCAAGAATTTAAAATTTACCAAGTGCTAACTGAAAAAAATGTGTTATTCAGAGTGCAATCACAAAGTGCAACTCAATGGAAACAATTACACTTTGGAGAAATAATTGCACGAGGGGGTCACATGTTTATTGTCCTGTGTTTTGACTATTTTTCTGAAGCCCTCGTTGCTCACTGTATTTATTGGACATGTCTTTGGCCAAATAAAACGATATTGCGTCCGTTATCTCTGTGTGTATTTGGGAGGTAGCTGATACGGTGTTGCCCGATGCAGGGTCGCTGTAATGGCTGTCTGGGTTGCCACTGGACACGGACACGGACGGGGATTTTGTGAATCAACGTTAGCTTTAGCCTTCATGCATTCCTCGTATTTGTGTTTGTGATGTTTTTTCAAATGGTTTAACAGATTACTTGTGTTACTGTGCGGGGCAGACACAACTCTGCTACACTCTTGTTCTTGTTTAATGTCACTTGCCCTGAATCCACAACAAGTCCAGACCATGGATGCTGATCCGTTTCGAGGCATTAGGTCCTCACCATGATGCTCCTCATCTCCAATTGCTGCTGTACTTTCTTCTCTCAACATGACTCTCTCTCATCAGTTCAGTCCACTGAGTGATTCGAGGCTGCCGCTGCAGGGTGCGCTCGCTTGTTATTTAGGCAGCTTAATGAAGCCTTAACCATGTGTTCGCCTCCTGGTGGTTGGCTGATGACTGGTTGACAAGACGCTTGATAAGATATGCACCAGAGCCCACATTTTAAATGTAAATTTCGCCAATGATCAGGTTAATTTAATTGTGCCAGCCAAAATCGTGATCGCGATCAAAATTCGATTAATTGTGCAGCCCTAGGTACATCTATATTAAATGGTCACATTCCATGTTGTTGTGATCTCTGATCATCAGTAGCTAACTAGGAAACACTAAAGAGAGCGCAGTACTCCACCAAGGCTGCTCAGTGGCATCATTTCTGATGGATAAGCCCCAATAAGTCCACAGCAGTGGTTTTGTACTATGATCATAATGATGTGATCATCAGCAGTCAGCTGACGTAGTGTTCACTTGTAGTCATAGTTACGGTGACGTCATGCCGCTTTTTCACAATGATAAGGAAATCCTTAACAAATCCATGGATCCAGACTGTAAGCTGCATCACTGCCGAAATTTAATCAGGTGGTCTTTGTGTCGTTTCTGACCTGCTCTGAAAATTTCATCCGAATCCGTTCGTCTGTTTTTGAGTAATGTTGCCAACAGACAAACCAACCAATGCCTATCGTCACATAACTCCACTGCATTCCTTGGCAGAGTAATAAAATGACAAAGGTCAGAGAAGAGACAGAAGCCCCAAGACAGCTGATGGTCCAGTCCAGAGGATCCTAAGTTAAACAGGACAAGGAGGAGAAAGTAGTAGTTATCGCAAAATTAATGTAATAGAATTAATTACCAGCTCCTTTACTCTGATTTCACACAACTGCTCTGATTATATGAAAACTGGTGTAGAAAACCGAACAAAACATAAAAGCGATAAATGGTTTAAGCATCCAGTTTCTGCCGGAAACTGGACCAAATCTACAGGTAAAAAAGGCAGAGCATCAACATCAGTGATTACAGGATAAATGTGTCTTATCCCTTTATGAGTAATGCTGCACACAGACAGACAAATGTATGCCGATCATCGCATAACTGTGCTGCGTTCCTTGGAGTAATAAACAAATGCTGCATGTATTTTTAAAAATGCTTCATTTGTGACATATGGGTGAATGAACAGCCTTGGCGGAGCACTGCGCTCTCTGATTGCTCTTCTTGTTCATGTCAGCACTGATCTTGCACAATTAATACGGCAGAATACTTAGTATCATTTTGATTTTCTGACAGTTCCAATGCCTTTGAACTAATTTTCATTCAGATTTTTGTCATGTCCAAATACTATGAAAACAGCTCTGTGAAAGTGTCACTGAATTTCTTCATTTCTTTCTTTCCAGGATACATCGATTTATCTAAAAGAAGAGTTTCACCAGAGGAGGCCATCAAGTGTGAAGATAAGTTCACCAAATCTAAAACTGTAAGTCACATTGTTACTGTAGACGGTGGCATGATGTGGTTTCGTCTTCCTCATAAACGCAGCCTGAGCTTTAAGTTATGGAAGTACCTGATCTCCTTCAGTCCTGCCAAACATCTTGTAAATTACGATAAATCTGGATTAAGAAAAAGTAGAGTCTCCTCCATTGGACTTTCATAGTCTTGTTTGTACTAAGCTGAGTGTTGTGTTTGCAGGTGTACAGCATTCTGCGACACGTTGCAGAGGTGCTGGATTACAGTAAAGACGAGCAGCTAGAGAGCCTGTACCAGCGCACTGCCTGGGTCTTTGATGAGAAATACAAGCGGCCAGGATACGGCGCTTATGATGTCTTCAAACAGGCTGTATCGTAAGTTCCTCATTCAAGTGGTGTGGTTTTCTTTAAGGCTAGTCATGGAATAAATCTACACTTTTATGTACATTTTTGGCTAACGTGTTTTGTTTTCCTGCAGAGATCCCGCCATTCTGGATGGGCTGGATTTAACAGAGGAAGAGAGGAGTGTGCTGATAGACAACATCAACAGGCGACTCACTCCGCAGGCTGTCAAAATCAGAGCAGGTTTGGCTGTTTTTCTGTCTGTGTCAGGGAGTTTCTTACTTTGATGGATCTGAAAATGAAATATGATGGAAGTATAAGCTTAATGGCTTTGTTTTCCTCCTCCTCCTGCAGACATTGAAGTGGCGTGCTATGGGTATGAGGGGATTGATGCAGTGAAGGAAGCTCTGAGGGCCGGACTGGGCTGCTCCACAGAGGCCATGCCCATCAAGGTAGTCTTACCGCTTCAGCCACCAGTACATTGATGTGGATTTTAGGGCTGAAATGATTCCTCAAGTAATTTGATTGCTTAAATTTCTTGAGGCAAAGTTCTCTGAATCCAAGCTTTGTTTAATCCACTACATGCTAGAGCTCATGTTACTATAAATGGTGGACCACATTCTGAGTCTGGACCCAGACTTCATCCTACACGGAGACCAAGATCTATAATCAGTAAATTTTAAGGGGATTTTAAATTGATGGAACACTTTTATTTTAATCAGCGTAGCTTCTCTGGTGTTTATGGCATTTATCAGATCAGAGGCTGAACGATGAACTATGAACTTTCTCAGTTGGACAAAAACTAAAACCTCAGTCAGAATTAAACAGGGATGAAGCTGGTTTTCAACTTTCTGTGTTAACTCAGACTTTCTGCTTCAAACTCGTCCACACAAACAGGAGCCTTTAACGCATCATTTGACTCGTTTTCTGCACTAAATGAGCCAATTGCTAGCAGATTGTTTTAATGGAGAACAATGAAGAAAATAAACATTTATGACGGTAAAAAAGCTGCAACTGGAAATGATGTAAGACTGAAATGCTGGTAGAAAACTGTTAAACATGCGTTCATGTATTTATTTTACCAATCAGTGCAGCTGATTATTGATAACAGAACGCTGCACAATAAAACTATCACACTTCATTTTTCAAACATGATCTTGTATTGAAGTACATGTAGGTCTGATACTGTCTCATTATGAAGGAAATCACTTTAATTTGTGGCCAAATCAAAGTGAAACTAATGTTACTGACTGAATATTCTCTGTAATAAACACTAATAAACGGACCAAACATAAAAACATATTGATGTGATTTCTGCATCACCAACTAAATACATGTAGGTTCCCATGGCTTTGAGTTTTAGTTGAATACCCCTGTACTACACTATAAACGTACAAGACTTCTGTACGATGCGATATACGTACATGACGCGCATGCCAAGTGTGGAATCCGATGACTCAGTTAATCAATAGCTGCAGCCCTGCATGGATTTATGAAACTTGTTCTCTCTTCATAATCTTAAACTTTCTTCCAGCAACTCGTTTACATTGCACTGTCATCAGTAGCCTGCTGCTTTAGTCGGATAACAACCGGACAACAGCCAGTATAAATGAAACCGTTATGATGATGTTGGCAGATCAACCTGATCGCTCCCCCTCGCTATGTGATGACAACCACCACCCTGGAGCGCACAGAGGGCCTATCTGTCCTAAACCAGGCAATGGCTGCTATCAAGGAGAAGATTGAGGAGAAAAGAGGCGTCTTTAACATCCAGATGGAGGTGAGTGATTTCTTTTTACACAACTATGGATTCATGACAGCCATTCCTTTTCTTTCCCCCTTTTTATTTTTAACTTCTTGACATTTTACGTTTTCAGAAATCTATATCAAGTTCTAGTTAGATACAGGTTTGCACTGGCACCTGTTTAAACAAGAAAAACCCCGCAGATGTCATCATTTTAGCTAATCCCCAACCTTGACATACAACTATTCACATGGTTCTCCCTGAATGTTTAAAATGGCTCCTTTAACTACAGAGTGTTAGCGTCTGTTTTTTGTTTGTTTCTGGAAAATGTCATTGTAAAAAATGATTCTCATTACTCTTTGTTCTGCTGATTAGGTAGTGGGGGAAAAAGATTAGAGAAAAATAACAAGATTGTTTTTATTCCACCTTTTTCCACTTGTAAAATTACAACTTTTTCGCACAATGTTGACAAATTTGTGCAAAATAGAGCTTTGTTTTTGCTTATTGTTCATATTACAACTTAATTCTCAGTCTTTTTTTTTTTAAATAGACCCTATTAGTTCTAGTTCTAGTTTGTGTCCTGGCCTGGAGTTTCCATGTTCTCCCTGTGTATGTGGGGGTTGTCTCCAGCTTCCTCCCTCAGTCATCAGCTGGGATGCGCTCCTGCCCCCCCCCCCCCCCCCCCCCCCCCACAACCCTACAGAGAACGCTTCATGGATAACGGATGGGTGGACTGTGATGTGATTTGATTCTGTTTTTTGTACACAGAAATAACTCACTTGTAAACTGTGCCCCACAGCCCAAGGTGGTGACAGACACGGATGAGACAGAACTCGCTCGGCAACTGGAGAGGTTAGAGCGGGAGAACGCCGAGGTGGACGGAGATGACGACGCCGAGGAAATGGAGGCCAAAGCAGAGGACTAGAATCAGCCCTGGGATGAATGCTAGTGGGGGAAAAACATCAAAGGAGAAAACATGGACAGACCTGGCCACAGTCACTCAGTCCAACAGCTGTTAACTTTCACATGGCAAACATTAACTGGTGTTACTAGTTTATTGGCAAACATCCTGGTTTGTTCATTTGCAAGGTTATCTCAGAAGAAGGTAACTTATAAAGCTGTCTTCTTAACCAGGCATGGACACAAGGATGATTAAATCACAATATAAACAACAGTATAGTTTCTATTTTTAATTACCCCAATTTCAGTAAGCAACAAAAGCTGTTCACAAGCAATGGCCTTCACTTACCATTGCTGAAGAGCCTAGTGTCTTCAGTATCCACGGCGCTTCATGTCTGGCTGGGCACTGGCTGTGATTGACTGAAGGGGAAATGCATTGGCTTGTCTGTCTACACCTGTCAGTGGTGACTTAATTTGCTGATTCTCTTCCAATTGAAGGGTTTTTACTGGTAAGACCTGGGCTCGTTACGTTACTTGGCGTCAATAAAGATCTGAAAGTTTTAAACTCAATACATCTTTGTCAGCTGAATGAAATGATACAAGATATTGGCTTAACTCTTCGCCATCAAAAACCTGCACTCTCTTTAGAAACACACACATGCTGATATTCCATTTTTGAAAATTTAATGAATAAACAATGATTTTTGTTATGCTAATTTTTAGCTCTGATTTCATGTCCATGCTGGCCCACCACTACCCACAGTTTACCTGCTCAAACATGTTTACAGGTGCATCTCATTAGTGCTGGGTGATATGACGATACATATCGTGGGAACAATAGAAAAGTGTCTATCGTGCCATTTCTCTCTCTCTCTCTCTCTCTCTCTCTAGAGAGAGAGAGAGAGAGGCAGAGAGAGAGAGAGACAGACAGCACGAGAGCCGAAGACGACAAACCAGTAAGCTCAACAAGAGTATCCTGAGGGCAATTAAGTGACAAATATTGTGCAAGATCAGCATACAACCCTGTCAATTTCCACTTCTTACAATATTTACTGACAATTATCACACCTAAAATAAGAAATAATATTCAGTACCTTTAGCAGTACTACCCAATACACAGTGAACAACAACAATCTGTACCCTTGATCTGTGGTAAAATCATCTGAAATGTTCTGTGCAGTAATGTCAATTTTAGAATCAAACTCGTATAGGTGTGAAAGCAGGAAGCCCTCCATAATGAGGATGTGAGTCTCTTCCTCCTCCTTGTGGTCGGACTTCGGGACGATCTCTGTGTCCAGGGTGTTATTAGCGCCATGAGACTTCTCAAACTTCACCGGGTTCTCCAGCCAAGTGCAGATCATACTCATCATGGCGTCCATGTCCAGAGAAGTGATGACGTCGTACTGCTTAAAGCCATCTTCACCAGCTTCAATCTGATCTTGGGGCTTGAAGAAGTCATCCTGATGGACCACGCAAAGCTGAAAAAGAGAAGGTTGCAGCAGGAAACGTCCACTACCCGAGTCCTCCATGGGACTTGAGTTCAGTGAGTAAGCTAAGAGCAGAAAGGGAGCTGCCACTCGGATGCGGTTCTTCCACCCAGAGAAGACCTCTTTCTGCTGTCGCTGCTACACATACTGCCCTAGTTGAGGTTTTAGGTGCAATATTCCTTTTAACCAGCTCCTCAGGTGTCTTCGAGGATTTTGGATGGAGTACTCAGTTAAACCAACATTTTAGGTGCATGTCCAGGGATTTTTGGTGGAATGTTCCTTTAAGGTGGATGTGTGAGGACCTTGTAGGTGGAATACTTTCTGAAACCAACCTTTTAGGTCAATATTCAAAGATTTAAGGTGGAATATTCCTTTAAACCAACCTAAATTTCATGTTTTGATCATTATCAAGTGAGAAACCTCAATCCAGACTCCTCATAAAGACGTTTGAGGTTTATGCTGCTGTTGTTTGTTTAGTTCAGACTAAATGACAGAAATCCACAACTGTAATTTTATTTCAGGACTCAGTTATTAAATGTCAAAACAATCCATGTGACTAAAAACTCAACAGCTTTACAAACTCTAAGATTAAACTCTCCACAAGGATCCAAAAGAAGTTGGACTTCTACATGAGAACTTTAATTATTCTTCATCTACTTCCTGAGAAATTTGGTCAATAAAAAAAGAACAAACTAACATTTCCAGCTGAACTAAAGACAGATTTTGTGATTTTTCTGCTCACATGTTGTGTTGTTGTAAACTTACTCTTTCAAATAAATAGCCTCCTAACCCCCTGGAAATCAGCGTTTGTCCTGTTTTGTGTCGCTTCTCGGTGACCCTAGACAGCTGGGTTGTAATGTTTTTTTTTGAGCAACACACCATACTGTGTGTTACTACTGTTAACTTTCTGCTTCAACTTTAAACTAAATTTACTTCACTAAGCCAGCCCTCTGGACTTCCAGTAAGCTGTGTTCCTATTGGCTGTCCGGGTGGCTGCTTGGTGTTATCAGGAACACCTGAGCAGCTCAGTGTCTTCCTGCTTTATGGCTGCAGTCAAACATTTCTCTGCTTCTCTTCACTGAACCGGGTTTGGCTCCATTGCTTTAGTTTGTTCTTCAGGCGTTGGCTTGCAGCTTCCAGCAGTAAAATCCTCTTTAATGTGTTTCTTGGTGAGTTTTAGGGCTTTGTACTGGATAGTTGTCTTGGTAAATGTGGTTCTTTAGCCACAGTTAGCACATGGTGCTAATGTGTGGAGTGATTAGTGGGTTTGGTGCAGCTGAGTTGTGTCTTTATCTTGGCTGTAGTGAGTCTTTAGAGGGTTTTGGTCAGACACATTCTGTATTCTTGTTTGTGGACCAACGTTGGTTGTCCAGAAGGTAAAAGTTCCTGTCCTGATTCTCTGTTTAAAGAGCTTCTCTGGTAGGCTGCAGGAGACTTCAGTGTTTGAGTCGTGCTAGTTTGGTTTTTGTACGGTTTCATTTGGACGACTATTTTGAGGCCCCTCCATGTGGTTTAGTGAGGTTTTCTGTCACAGTTCTACAAAGCGACCTGCAGCAGAAGACACTTTGAGAGTTTTTAGGAAGTTCTGGAGACCAGACTTTGGAGCAGCAGAAACATTTGTCAGCGGTTTGAGCAGGAGGTGAGCTTCTTGACCCATGTGGTGGGGTCCTGTACCAAGAGTTTGAGCAGGCTGTGAAGAGTCTGTAGTTCTTTGGTGTGAAAACGCCAGAAGAGTCGACTCATTAATTTTGAATTGCCCCTTGGGGACAAATAAAGTTTTTTGAATTGAATTGAATTAAAGGAGAAAACATGAGATATTGTTGGTTCTTCTGTCGCTCTGCAGTTTCCTTAGATTGAATATCAAGTTTCTAAGTTAAATTATTTACCGTGTGAGCCCAAGAAGACTTCAATAAACTCCCTCCATCCCCTGGACACAACTTATTTTATTACCATAAGCTTTTTTTAATGTTTTTGAGTTTTAATTATAGTTTTAGCATAATTTCTTCTCTTTGCTTGTTTAGTTTTGTCATCTCTGTGAAAGGTGCTAAACAAATAAAAATGAATTGATAAACAGAATAACTGATGATTGTGACAACAGAAGTATTTTCAAGTTAACTGTGCAGATTGTATGATATGAAATAAAATCTGGAGTCAGATTTTGTTGGGCCACTTAACAAAATCTGACTCCTATTTTGGGAATGCAAGAGGTGACAACCTCCAAACTTTCTCAGCTACAACATCTGTACCTCTGCTGCTGTTGTGGGAAGTATAAAGTATGTAGTCATCACAGGAGAGAAGTTGTCGGGGGAGTCAGATTTTGTTAAGCGGCCCAACAAAATCTGACTCCCCCTACAACTTCTCTCCTGTAATGACTGTATACTTGAAAACCCATCAAGTGTCCACAGAGTGAAATACAAGTCGCACGCGTTCACGCGAAGGGGGAGTCAGATTTTTCCGGGGAATGTGAAAATTCTACAACAGCGTCAACAGCATCAATGGAGTGACCGGAAGTTAGCCGACCTAGCGGAAGTGCTAATGAGGTCTGCTCTGGCAGGGATTATTACCGTCACACATGTAGCTTTGAAAATAAATCGTGTCCAAGACACAGAGCTGTAGCTCCGTTTTAGTGTGAGGTCTAATTCAATTCAATTCAATTTTATTTATATAGCGTCAATTACAGTCAAATCGTCTCAAGACGCTTTACAGAACCCATATGCCTGACCCCCAGAGCAAGCCCAAAGGCGACAGTGGCAAGGAAAACACCCTTTTAACAGGGAAGAAACCTCGAGCAGAACCCGGCTCTATATAGGGGGGACCCATCTGCCTGCTGGCCGAGCCTAATGTTTCTGTGTGACTGTGTCTGACTTCCTCTAATGAAATCCTCCTGTTCACTGAGCTGCAGCCATAGATATATATCTATCTACTGATTCATATCTATGCACACTTGTCTGGTCCGATGCAGTCTCGTCGATGATGACGTTTCACAAGTACCTGACAACGCAAGTAGGGACAGTTACGTACTGAGAAACGGCGACAGTCTTCTTACCGCAAAGGTACAAAGCTGCTGGTCGTCTCCTCCGGCATCAGGAAACATCTTCAAAGCTTCTTCAAATCCAAATGAAATACAATCAGAAGATCAAACTAACGTCATTGGTGCATTCAGGTGCAGTAGGACAACGAAGTTGCATTCAGGAACGTCGGAAATCAGAATATCAGCAATGTAAATTTCCAACAAAAGTTTTGGGGGAGCACACGGGGTGGCCAATCAGATCACTGGGGGCCCTGGAGAACTGACCTCCCTGTGCTCTCTGACCATGGTCGGGCAGCTGAGCAGTTTCTAACCTAATTTTATCAATTATTACAGCAAATATATCATTAAATAGCTGCAACGATTGTATTGGTGTTTTCTTGTCACTATAAATACTCTAGATTTATATAAGTGGAAATAAAGGAGAATAAAAAAGAGATTTTTGCAAAGAAACTCTGTCTTATGGTTTTGCGACATGGCGCTGCTTGACGTTCTTTGATTCTCACGTGGGTTTGTGACATGCTTTATGTTACTTAACACATGAGCGCTGAACGATGGACGCACAACAGGTTGAAGTTTTATGCCCAGAGTTGCAACAGACAGAGACAGCGACGCAGGCAGCCCAAGAAGAAGGACTTTTACCAAAAAGAGGGGGTACGTCTGTGATTTGGTTACATTTTGGGTTCAAGAGGTCCGACACGGAGCAGAAGACGGCCATATGCAAACTATGCTACAAGACTATTTCTGCGCCCAATGCCAACACAACAAACCTCTATCACCTAAAGAAGGTCCACGAAAAACTTGTGGTATTTTGATATATCGTGATATGAAATAATCCATATCGTGGTATATGATTTTTTCCATATCGCCCAGCCCTATCTCATATAATTAAAATACACATTGAGACAAACAGTCACATTCACACTTATAGACAATTTAGAATCACCAATTAATCCCAGCATGTTTTTGGACTGTGGGAGGAAGCCGGAGAACCCAGTGAAAACCTACGTGTGCACAGGGAGAACATGGAAACTCCATGCAGAAAGATCCCAAGCCCACTGTCCAGCCTACATTGCTTAAAGTTAAAATTGTGTATGTTTTACAGTCACTACACATAAATTGAAATATTTCAACTCTTTATCTGTTTTAACTTTGAGTGGGGAGATTCAGAAACAGTGAACGGAGGATGGAGCCATACAGAGCCACCACTAACAGGCATGTCCAGGAAATGAGCTACAAGTGTCAAATTACTGTAGTCAAGCCTCTCCTGAGCAACCAGTAACATCAAGGGTATCTTACTTCTGATAAAAGAGAAAGAACTGTACTGTTGCCAAGTGATCCAAAGTCCTCTTTACAGGTAAATTTTCTATTTCTTTTGGAACTCAAGGTCCCAGAGTCTTGAGGAAAAGTGGAGAGGCCCAGGATCAAAGCTGCTTGAAGTCCAGTGTGAAGTATCCACAGTCAGTGATGGTTTAAGTGCCAAGTTTGGAGCACTACATGCCTACATCTACTGAAGAGCTTTTTGGGGATGCAGATTTTGCCTTCCAGCTAGACCTGGCATCTCCCCACACTTCCAAAATCACTCAGAAGTAGCCAATGTGTGTGGAGCATTATAGCGCTTGTTTGGCCAGCCAACTCACCATATCTGAACTCCACAGAAAATCTGTGGCGTATTGTGAAGAAGAGAATAGGACGAACCAGAAGCAAAAAGAAAGAGCTGAAGGCTGCTGTCAAGGCCACCTGGACGTTCGTAACGCCTCAGCAGTGCCACAAGCTGATTGCTTCCATGCCACGCAGTACTGCTGCAGTAGTTCAAGAGCTGTAACGTCATGAGCTGTGGTCAGTATCATCAAGTTTAAACAAATAAAGGCTGAAATGTTTCAAGCCTTGATGTGTAATGAGTCTAGAAGACATTTTGAGCAATATCTGCTGAAAAATATAGAACTTTTCCCACCATATTCTAATTATATGAGATGCGCCTGTATTAAAAATTCAAATGTGTAAATAAATTATTTTACTTTTAAATTGGTAGCCATGATGCAAATTCTGATCATAATTTCATATTATCTTGTGAAAGAAATTTCTTTTAAATGACTGCTTCAGCAACCAGTAGTAGATTAGGTTAACAGTTTTTCAAGTTCAGTGCAGTCGTGTTCCCCTGTGACATCCACAAAGTTTCTTCAGTTTTTTACATGATGGATGAGAGGATAGAACATCAAGAACTAAGTATCAGATTTAGTTCTTTGGTAAAAGTTCCTTTTGAGGGCAACTTGTACGAAAGTTTAGAAAATTTGGGAAAGTTATCCGAGTATATCCTCTATATTACCTTCAAATAATCTTGTACTTCTGCATAGAATCAGGAGTGGATTTTGTCTTGTAGCTCATTGGGAAATTCTTTCAGTGGTCTGTCTAAACCTTTCTTGTAAGCTGTGGTTAATCTGTTTATTCATTATATGGTGCTAAAATCTCACTTCTTAATTCAGGGAAGTCAGATTTGAAGGCAGTAATTTGGTGTGGTTAGTAGTAAGAAAATCAGTAATAGGTTTATAATAAAAATCTATTTTATGAAATTTTCACCAATACAAAAACAAATGGAGAGCATCTTCACAACTTCAAATCATTTTTTCCCCTTAGCTCATTTTCCTATAGTGGTTATGATGCGTGTGCTTCTACAGCCTTAGGGATGGCACCACCCAAGATAGTTTGTGGGTCTTGTCAGTAGACGCGGTTCATTGACAAGGAGATGTTTTCTGAGATGGTCTGGCGATGAGAAACTACCAACACTTTATCAGGAATGTGATGAACAAAATAAAAGGTGAAGATGTGTCTACTGAACAGAAATAAACCGGAGTTGTGTCCAAAACCCATAATAAATACCCCTGTTAAAAAAACATTACATCCTTGTAGTGGTTATACATGTCTACGTCCACATTAAAAAAAAAAAAAAAACACATTCAACTAAGCCAGTTGCCAAACCTCCACAGCTTTGAAGTAAAGTTCATGATGCAGGAAACCGATTGCCTGCGGCTGGTTACTCGTCCCACAAAGTGTGTGTTGGCATCCAACCCAGTATAGAAAGTGTAGGACCCCATCTGCAACTTAACAATGGTCCCGTGTGCCTGTCAGTAGCTTCCTTTCATCACAGCCAAACAGTGAAGTACTGTATATACACAAAAGAACATTGTCATAGTCACTACCTGCAAATAGGGGGCAGATGTAGCCTGAGTATGTTGGGGGAAAGAAAAGAAAAAAAAAGATGTAACCTGAACAACTGGTGAAAATGAGTAGAATCTGCTGATACAGTCTATACTGATTTGGACAAGTCACTATGTTTGGTGTGACACAATTTCACTATACTATTAAACAGGTTGTACAGGTGGGAAAAAAATCATCTTCATTCAGTGGTTGTTTTGCTTATTTCACCAGTCCAATCTTCTTAGCTTCAGTTTCATAAATGAGCAACCGCCACATCTTCACAATGAATACCTCAGCTTCTTCATCAAGGACCTGAGTAGGAAGCAAAAAGCAAAGTGTAATAAGCTATACTTGAAGAGTTGCTGGTGACAGAAACATCGAACATCTCCTGGAATTCTCCGTCCACTGTACTGGACTTTGCTCAGAAGACAAGACAAGCTAAGTGATAATGATACCAGGCATCCTGTAGCTCATCATAAATTCAAACATCCCAGATTAAAAAGCTTCTCTCTTTGCCATTGCTACAAATTACAGACATGAAAAATAAGAGCAGATCTATAGATCAGTTCATTTTTGAAGAAAATGGCTTATTCTTTTCATATCTATGTATTATTTACAATGTCAGAAAACAGTGAAATGTGTTGATTATTTCTCATTATCAATTGTTAAAGATACTTGCAATGCTGCTAATGTTTGGTATTCTTGCTTGAAAAATTAAAGATTATATAAATAGTTTACAATAGTTGTAATTAATCATTTCAAGTTAAGTGATGTGCTGAAGTTTGATACTGAATGAATTACAGAATGTGCATAATTCTCATTATATGGTCTTGTCTGTTGTAATCTGAAAACTATGACAGGCAGAGGACCCACTAAAATAAATCTATGGAACTGGGTGAAGTCTTACATTTCAGGATTAAACCCTGTCTTTAATTACATGGCAACAGTGAGCACACATTGCATGTATCTTGGAAACTTTGTAACGTTGTACATTGTGTTAGCTAATGGTGTTGAAAGGCTGATTGATGATTAGAAAACACTTGTGCAATTATACTAGCACATGAATAAAAGTGTGCATTTTCATGGAACTCTGACCCCAAACTTTTGAACGGTAGTGTTTTTTGTAGCATTACTCACCATGGCAACATCATCCAAGATACTCTGTGGCATACTGTGAGCCATCACCTGAAAGCACAAAGTCAAAAGCATCTGGATCAATATATTTTGTTCCTTTCACTTTCTAAGTCAGAATAATGTTGATACACAGTGATTACAACACAGTGCATGATCAATACCTTGGAGCAGACAAAGTCCACTAACGTTGGCTCTTCCTCACCGATGTACTCGATAATCTTTTTATTAATCCATGGCCGAACACGCCGTTCCATTAGGGTCTAAGGAACAAGGAAATTTTGTTTTAGAAGTGAATACCATTTATGAACGACTACTATCATGTAAACTACGATGTTGTCCTGCTCAACTCCCACTGTGTTCTATTAAATCCAACAACTCCTCAAGGCCCACATTTTAAACTCCAGTGTTTGATGTTTATTTGCCTGCAGAGAGATTTAAAAAACAAAATACATCAGATTTTTCTCACCGTGTCCACCATAGACCAATCCAGTGGGTAGGAGAAGAGCTCAGGTTTTGCTGTGGGAATCTTTTCTATCAGGCTCTTGATGTGTTTGCGTTTCTCCTCAGCATTTGCTCCCTTAATGTTGGAGAGCCCAGCACCATCCACCCCGAGGCTCTTTTCATCATCATAATCCAGGGGCACTAGCTTCCTCTTGCGTGGTTGTTCATCAGCCTCCTCGTCATCAAACTTGTCAAAAACACTGTCCACGGGAAGCTTCTTCCTCTTACCTGCGTTGGGTTGGCCGGGGCTTCCTGTTGCTCCTGTTTATACAAGAATTAATTACGTCAGATTCACCTGCAGTGACTGAATCCTACCCAACTCTTCAAGTCCCTTTGATGTTTGACAGGTTTAGAACAGAGTCTAGAAAGATGCTCCCTTTCAGTGATCTGCACCAATTTTCACTTTAGCAGGACTAGTACGATCTTGAGCATCCAACAGTTATCTACAGAAATACGAAATTTGATATATTTAAAACAATCTTGTTACAGAGGAAAATCTGCTTATACTATGGTAGTTAACATTTTTCTCCAGCAGTGCAGCTGTGCCACTTTGTCACTGCAGTATGTCACTGTTTCAAAGAGCAAGGAGGGAAGCGTCAATGGAAGATAAAGACTAAACGATCATTCAATGAATTTTGAAATTTCAGCATGAGCTAATGGTTGTGGCTGACTATTTTCGTTGGCTCTCGTCAAACCCTTTTCCGGTACAAATGTGACCGTCGACACCCAGTGGTTCCAAATGTCGCATGCAGCATATTTAAGAAGATACCAGCACAAGTTTGGCATTTGCTTAAAAAAAAAACAATCATTTAAAAACGTGTGCCGTTTTAGTTCATCTGCTACCTGATCATTTGCTTCAACTATATCTGAGTGTTTCATGTCTGAAGTCTGAGCTCTTCTAGACTCACCAAGTTTCAGGCTGAGGCCAATCTTTGGCCTGTGTTCCTCCTGTGGCAGAGCCTCAGGGGGCGAGTTCTCATGAGGGATGATGATGCCGCAGGGTGATTCATCTCCAGGTGTGTTTGGGGACACATTGCCACTGGCAGACGACACTGAAGGTGCTGCTGTGATGGGCCGCATTGTGGGCTTTAAGCAAGGTTTGGCGTCAGAGTTATCCCCATCATTGTCATAATCCTCCTCCTCACCCTCCTCCACCTCATCGTCTGAGTGGTTGCGCCGTGAGCGTGATTCCGTTCTGTCCGGTTCCTGTCGACGCTCTCGGCGTTCTCGTGAACCCCTGTGTCGTTCCCGTTCTTCCTCAGGTTCCGGCTCTTGGATGATGGGAAGCTGTCTTAGACGCTCCTCCTCTTCCTCCTCCATCTGGACCAATTACAGGAAAGCATGCAGAAATGATGACCCAATCACAGCATTTTACAGAAAAGAAGGTTAAGATACAATGAAAGCTGGACAGCTCCGACATGCAGACGGACTCAGATGAGTGAAGTGACCTTCACAAAGACAACAGACAGCATGCACACCAACTACACACAGACGCCTGCAAACACACACATTATGTTTACAGACTAACATACCCTGCGTAGCTCTGCGTCTGGGTCTGGATGTCCCTCGTCTAGCAGCCTCTGTCTGATCTCCTCCAGCTCCTCCTTCTCTCTCTTCCTGTCACGCTCATCCGCCTCCATCTCCTTCTCTCGGTCTCTGAGACGTTTCTGCAGTGCACTGCCCCTAGGGGTCACACCGAAAATGACATCCTTTAGAACAATGGTCATAACTGCAGTATTGCACATACTGCTGTGATTTAGATCTTAGTCAAACAGCATCTGCTGCTACATTTTTATGATGTTTTTCCATGGTCAGCTCGCATCTGTCACACTGATCATCAAATGAATATCTAAAGGTATAGTCTCTGTAGCATCACACATCTAACACACATTTAAAGGCATCAGATGCAAATTTTATTGTCAGAGGCATGCGTGTCCATTTATTTTTGAGGGACAATCTGCTTATCTTATACAAAAACAAGACTGTGAATATTTTCTGTTGCTCACCTGTAATACTTGGGGTCATCTCTGTCATCATCATAGTCTTCTAGAAACTCTTTCAGTCGTTTGCCTTCTTTTACCTGAATAATAATGAAAATAAATTCAGGCAAATAACCATTTCTGCTAAAAAAAAAATGTTGTGGTAAATTAACATAAATCTGTGTTGGCTGCACAAAAACATGAGGACATAGCTATGCTTTTCAATGTTTCAAAATAGGAAGGCTGCTAACTCATAAAATGCATCCCACCTGGGCTGCTAGATCAAAGATGTCATTTAAAGTTCAAATACATACAGATTTCAGAAAATGTAAAAAAAAAAAAAAATGTTAGGTTAATATACTGTTTTTTTAAATGGCTGCTGTTTCCTCTTCAACTGTTCAAAGTAGTGTAGGATGCCCACGTTAACATCAGTGGTAACTTCATGTCCTCTCACCATTTCTCGCCGGCGCTCATCTTCTCTCTCTGCATCCTTGGCATAATCTCGCGCTTTTTTCCTTTCCCTGAGCTCCCAGTTTTTTAGACGCTACAACAAATGTCAAGAAAGCCACAATGTCATATCTGAAGATTAAAATGTCTCTTGTTTATAGTTTTACAGTTTTTAACTCCGTCTTTTCTACCTCCTGATAAGCTGCTTCCTTGTCTCGGAGTTTCCTCTCCAGCTTCCTGCGTTCATACGCCTCCTCTTCATCCTCTTGGTCTCGCTTCTTTTCTCTGTCTCGGCTTACCTCCCTGTAAAAAAACAAATTATGGATATGGACACATTATGCTTCAGTTTGTTTTGGGACGAAATAAAATGCCTGGCAACTTGAAGTGGAAAACTTCCAGCATCCCCTTTATTTTCACTTCACCTGGATCGGCTGCGGTCAGGGCTCCTTTCACGGCTTCTGTCTCTCTCTCGGTCTCGTTCTCTGGTCCTGCGGTCACGGTCTTTGTCTCGATCTCTCTCTCGTTCTCGCTCTCTTTCCCTCTCCCGTTCCCTCTCCCGTTCCTTCTCCCTCTCACGGTCCCGCCGCTCTCGTTCCCGCTCTCGCTCTTTTTCCCGCTCCCTCCTTTCACGCTCAAACTCCAACCGCTCCTTCTCCCGTTTGTCCTTCTCTTCCTCTAGTTTCTGCAGAGCAAAACACAGACAGGTTCAGCTGATGTCACACAAGATCCAGTGAGTCTTTGCAGTCAGTTTTCAACTGTGCACAGATCAAGTGGTTTCCAGAGTCATGTTCCTCCATGAGGTTTCATAGAGGAACATGAAATATGCTAATTAGTACAAAGTTTGTACGAGAAGCTGGAATTTTAAGTGGGAAAACCTGGAACAACAAAAAGGCTCTCCCTCACTGACAAGCAGTTTCATCACTCATCTAAAGCAATGCAATGTACTTTATTGCTTTAAACTTGCAGTGAAAACTACAGTTTAGCAATAATGGAACTGGAAACCACTTTAATGATCATGAGGATCTGTGGGACATGTTCGACTTAAGACCGTCATAACGAGGAAAACGCAGCAAGAGACAATGCTTTTTCTCTCCTTGAGAGTCCTCTTCTCAGAACAAGGAAAACAAAAACAGATAACAGGCATCAGTCTTTTGTTGAACTAGTTGTTTGTGACTTACAGGTGTTGAACTATGGACTCAGCCCTTCGCTGCCCCTACAAGCCTTTTAAGTTAGGCCTGGGAGGAAAGCAGGTCACACGGTAGGGAAAAATGTTATGGGATTCTGTCTTGCTTAAGCATCATCATTATCATCATCATCAACAATAGCCTTTACTACAATGGGTAATATGGCATTCGGTACAGTGCTAAATCAAGAAATGAACATTCTAAACATCAGTTACATTTCTGCACAGATAAATGAAATTGTAGAAGCGGTCTTACCCGTGTAGAAGTCTTCAGCAGCTCTTCATGACTCAATATTCACACTCACACCACAACTCTGCCTTTAAGGGCATTACACACAAGGCTTTGAATGTGATTTCACAACATTTTTAGAAAAGTAAAATTGGATGCAGAATGGCAGTCTTGAATGTAATTATCAAAAATAAACACTACACTTAATGTGTTGCATTTCTCTTACATTTGCGCTTTACACAATCAACCTCACTTTAATGTACATTTCATCTAATCATGTTCATCAGTCATAGGCTACCACTGACAGTCAGCCGGTGTCCAGTCAGGTATGCTGACTAAGTGAAAGCCGTGGGTGTAACGCAAGCCAAGAAAAGGAAACTTACGACGTAAAAAAGAAAATGGCAGATGTTAGCACTAATTTAAAACTTTTGGAGCTCCAGTTAAGTATTATTATTACTTTTAGAGCGCGACTATTATAAATCTGTTTTACTGATTTTATGTCAGATGTTTTTTTCAGCCATACTGAAGACGCCTTACTTACCTCTGCAGTAACTAAGGGATTGCTAAACAATCACTTGACCACCTGCATTGTGCAACGTTCTGACAATAACTGGTACTAGCATCAGACAATCCACAGTACCTGTTCCTAAACAGTGGCTATTTCGGCAAAAACCTTTTCAGAATTGTCCTTCCTTGTCTTTCTTAGCCAGAGCAATAAGTTGGAATCACGCAGCTCTGCTGTTTTTAAATAAGTCTTAGGGTGTTGGAGTTGGTTTTGACAAAAAACTAGATAGAGCTTTTCTGAAGACAAAGAAATAAACAAGGCCTGTGCACTTCAGTTTAATCTGTGTCGTGTTTAAATAGATGGATGAGCTCACTGATTTATATTGTGCAAAAGAAAAACTAGAGCAGACTTTAATACACTAATGAAGAGAAAGACACAAAATAAATAAAGCCCACACCAAAGCATACAGAGAGCACACACCTTGTCAGTCTTCAGATCGTCATACTGCTGTGGAGAGGGCGCCCCCACTCCACATTAGCATAATAAAGAATACAGCCAAAGTCACTGCAGTGGTTATTGAGTTCTTGTGCTTCAACATGAACACCATTAAAACAGACCATAATTTACAGAGGACTCGCACAGGTTCACTGCCCATGCAACTTTCAAGGGAACTGCCAATGCTCTCATTTATTCAAATCCTCAAATATGGAAGCACTTTTGTATTGTCAAATAGTCGGCTCAACAGAGGCTACTTGGGCCAGGCCGACATGCACAAAAGAGCAGCACAGTTGCCCCGATGCAAGTCCTCAAGAGGGGGACGCCCAGTATATGTATATAATAAATGAAGGCTTATACTTACATCCTATCCTGGCAACTTTTTCCAAAGCTCTGAGATTCATCTTGCTTTAGTCACCATATGATCACTATCATAATGGTGGGGTTTAATGAATAGATTAGCTTTTGAGTAACTTTACATCGTCTCCATGCATTTTTGTGTGATGAATGAGGAAATGGATCTAGAATGGTCACACCTAGATAGTTTTATTACGGTGGTCACAGGTTTCAAATCAGGCCTGAGAAAGGTGACAAGAATACTAGCTGTCTGCCTACTTATGGTGTTTAAACAATGAACATGAAACATTATAAATGGTAAAGGGCGCATTAATATGTTTGGTGGTGTAAATTTTAAGGACTGCCAATTTGTGGCATAGTATGCATGTTACTGAGAACAAGTAAAGTGGTAAATCTGTCAACTAAATGTGCAAGCTCTAGGAGTGAACTATGTGATCAGCTGCTGTCCAAAACCTGTAATGCCAACTACAAGATTGAAGAAGCCACTTTACCTTGTGAGTGTCACGAAATTTACTAATCTCTCTGGAAATCAGGTCCCTCTTGTCCTCCTCCATGTCAATAGTGTTAATGTCATCCTATGGAAAATAGCAGGGAAAGTACGTCAGTTTTCAAGTTTAAATAACAATGCTCAAGTTCACATTTCTGTTCCCAGGAGATGGATGATGCAAGTTCTTTGACAATGGTTGGTGTACCTCTTCTTTTTTCTCCTTTTTTCTTTTTCTTCGCTGGGACTCGTCATCCTGGGAAGGTGCATTAAGTTCTGCAGCATATTCCCGCATCAATCCATCGATGGCACCTTTGATTATCTGATCTTTCTTCTTTGTCTCCTCATCTAGAACCTCTTCTTCATCGTCTCCACCATCTTGAGAATTCTTATTCTGTCAATGGATAAAGAATACATAGTTCAGTGATGAGCTTACGGTTCAGTTTAGCAAGCCCACAGTTACTTGAATTGATTAACAAATCTGAGATGTGTGCAGCAGTTCAGAAGTCTGAAGTGAGACTAGTAAATAATTGATTTTTCATGCAACAAATAAAGACACACCGATCAACCTTACAACTAGCAAAAGTAGTTCCCAAATCAAATTCATACCCCATTTGCAGCCTTCTTTTTGGCCTTCCACTCATCCAGCTGAGCTTTGGTTTTGGCATCCACTTTTACCAGCAGGTTTTTGTCTCCGATCTGCAGGTCATGGAGTAGCCGCAAGGCTCGCAATGTGGACTCTGGCTCCTTGTATTCACAGAAACCAAATGCTGCAACAGATATTTATATGGAAACAGACATGAAAACAGCTTCAAACACAAGAATTTACAGTTTGATTGAATAAAAAAATAACTGTGGTGAGAATTTAAGCTTCAAATGATTTGCTAAAAACATTAAGCATTCAGACAAAGGAACTGATCGCACATTTATTTCATGAGACAGTAGTGGGACAAGCATACCCAAAAGTTTCAGGCTCCAGCACACTCATGTTCTAAAATCACACTAATTCAATTGGACAAAATCCAGCCTGATTAAGGTCTACCACTGAAACATCACAAACAAATGGATTCTTGCAAGTTAAATAATATGTGGGAGTCTTCTGAAATTCTTGGATATGCTTGTTTCTCTCCTATGTACCTTTCACATGGAGTGCAGTCAGGTGCGTAAATATTTGGAAATTGACACAATTTTCACTCTTCGGCTCTGTACGCCACCACAATCAATTTAAAATTAAACAATGAAGATGTGCTTTAAGTGTTGACTTTCAGCTTTAATTTGAAGGTATAGACATCCAAATCAATCACCTGACCTGAATCCAACTGAGCATGCATTTCACTCACTAAAGACAAAACTGAAAATAGCCCAAGAACAAGCAGGAAGTGAAAACAGCAGCAGTAGAAGCCTGGCAGAGCATCACCAGGAACTAAACCCAGCATCTGGTGATATGAGTTACAGACTTCAGGCTGTTATTGACTGTAAAGGATTTGCAACCAAACGGTAAAAGTGATAATTTGATTTATGCTCATGTTAGTTTGTCAAATAACTTTTGGTTCCTTAAAAAGATGGAGGGCACATATAATATGTGTTGTAGTTCCTACAACATTCACCTGATTTGGATGCAAAAACCCTCAAATTAAAGCTGAAAGTCAGCACTTAAAACACATCTTGATTATTTCATTTCATATCCATTGTGTTGGTGTACAGAACTGAAATACTGAAAATTGTGACAATGTCCAAATATTTACGGACCTGACTGCAGATTGCACATACGATTACGAGTTTCCTTATCTGACAGGTCAGTTTTAGGTAAAATATTCTTGTTAATTTAATCAGCCATTGATTAGTGTTTCCTGACCTAATGGTGCTATCTCAGGGTGTAATAAGTTACCTTGAAGCTTGCCAGAGGCTCCTTGAACCCTCTTCCAGCTCAGAACGATTCCACATTTCTATGAAATGAGTACAAAGGTATAAATAGTTCATGCCTCAAGTAGAAGCAGATTTCTAAAGTCAACATTTCAACAGGTTAGCTATATAAGTAATATAATAAAACTCCATGACTATTAACAGAGGTAAGAAGAAACTTGTTAGTTATGCTAACAAGATCAGCAATTTATTATTTTTGTAATATATCTACACCTATAAAAATTATTACCAGGAACGTGGTACACTGGATGGCTTGAAATGCGGCAGCTAAATCACATCTGTCATCTTGGAAGAAACTTCCAGGACGAAAAAAATGACTGAAAACATAACATGCTTAAATGCTATTCTACCCCTTACCGCCAGCAGCTGTCTGATGAGCATGTCTGAAGCCTTCTCCGATATATTCCCCACAAACACTGTAGTGGTGGGCCCACTGTTCTCATCATTCTCTTTGGCCCGTACAGCAGCAATGTCTCTCTTGGGGAGTGCAGGTTTACTGACCACTGGCACAGAGGGCACCATGACAGTAGGGCCAGGGGTCATGATACCCATGTGAACTGGAATCATCGGAGTTCCTGCAAGAGTCAAAGGAAATGTATACATGTCTGTCAACTGGAGACAAAGCCATGATGTTATAAACTATTCAGCTTCAACTACATGATCAGCACATTAATATAACTGCACCTTCCCACACTGCAGGTTCCTGTCCAGCAACAAGCACAGTAACAACTAACCTGCTAGTGTGTCCCCCTAAAACGGGCAAGATTGTGTAAAACACTTAAGTACGTCAAGTAAATGTCAGTCATACAAACTGAGTGTTTACCTGAGGGGAAGCCAGCATACTGAGGGGGCATCCCAGGAGGTGGTAAAAGCGGCCGATTTAAATGAGGAGGGAACGACATTGTGGGTGCGAATCGGACCGACCTGATGAAGGAACAGTGACACCAATGGAAACTCTTCAGCGAGGTCTTACACACAATGTAAACTCAGCATTTGAAATACAGATCAACTATATGCAAACAAGCATCATCTTACAGCATTAAGCACGCTTAGAATAATATGTTGTGTCGCTATATAAGCATACAAATAGTAAATAAATTTGATACTTTGGCTACCCAACTATGACAATACTTAAAGTTTACTTAGCTACTTGAGGTGTCGGTCGTTAACCCAATGTCATCCTCACAAAATGTATCGTTACTTCGTGTTGCGGCTATATAACTCGACCTTAATATGAGCGACTAAGAAACTATCGATTTCGCTCGCTAAAGCTAACACCAAGCACGCTAAGCTAAGCTAACACTACCTAGAACTGGTGTTACTCAACAAGCAAGGGTACTTTAGAGAATTAAATGAGTTTAGAGTGACCGTGAAAAAGTCCATATATATACATACCCCGAAACAGGTGGCGTATACAGGAATGAATTTTGCTAGCGGACGGTTTTTAATTATGAAAATCTCTCTTATGTTACGAACGTTGAATTAGCACACGAGCTAGTCACGGGCCTTCAAAAATATTGGCGCATGCGCTTTACGCATCACGCGACATGCGCGCTTGTTTCGTACATCCGGACGGAGCCGCTGGACGGAGCCAGAAAATGTAGAGTAGGGGTGTCGAACACATTTAAATTCAGGGGCCACATTCAGCCCAATTTGATCACAAGTGGGCAGGACCAGTAAAATCACAGCATAATAATCGGTAAACTTCAATTATTTCCTTTGTTTTCGTGCAAAAAGTATGTTCTGAAAATGTTCACATTTAAAGAATTATCTTTTTATAAAACATTATGAACAAACTGATTTTTTTTTAACAAAAATAAATTCAAATTCAGCAGCATTATGCCTCAGCATATCATTTACACATGACAACTTACACATCACAGTTTATCTAGAAAGGAAAACAACATTTACTCACAGGTGTTTGGAGCTGAATGATATAGTGTTTTTCTTTATAATAAAATGACAAGTCAGACAAAAAAGACAAAAAATAATGAAAACAAGACAAAATATTACAAAAAGAGATACAAAACGACAAAAGCGAGAAACAAAATGACAAAAAAGTAGACAAATGACGCACAAAAAATTAGACAAAAAACTTACAAGGCAACAAAATGTGGACAAAAATGAGACAAAAATACAAAAGCAAGAAACAAAATGACCAAAAATAGATTAACAACACAAGCGAGACAAAAAAACACAAAATGACAAAAACAAGAAACAAAACTACAAAAACGAGGAACAAAACGACAAAAACATGAGACAAACGACAAAATTCAGACAAAAAAAGACAACATGCTACAAAAAACAAGACACAAAAGGACAAAGGAACAACGAGCAATCTAGTATTTTAGTTTATGATCAAAACAACATGTCATGGTCTAGAAATTATTTTAAATTTATAGTTTTACAAATTTACAATTTGCAGTTAATGTCTTCTCTGTAATTTCTACACTTTACATAGTCGTCCTGCAGGCCGGATTGGACCCTCTGGAGGGCCAGTTTTGGCCTGTGTTATCGTACTCTACTGCATGTTTGACACCCCTGCAGTAAAGTAACAGTAGTATAAGCTAAGCACTGCTCTAACCTTACCACTATTAAGAGTATCAGCAGTATATTGCTGCTTCTAACAACATCAATAACAATAGCATTTTTTTAGTATTAGTAGTAGTAGTAGTAGTACTCGTAGTAGTAGTAGCAGTAATCATTGTTGTAAAATTAGTAGTAGTAGAGGTAGAAGTAGCAATATTATTGATAAACATAATAATAAATACTAAACTGTTCATATAGCCAGTTGATTAATCAGTTGAATAATTGATTATTATATCATTAAATGATGAAATTTAACAATCAGTTCAGTGCATTTAGTTTTTTAGGCGTAACTTTTTCCTTTTGTACCTCAAAAATCAAAGGATCTCCTATATTATATGGTTCTATCTTTTGATTTGTGGAGATTTTTCTTTTAAAACAGTTTTGGCATGACTTTGTAGTTATCTAATGCCAACTGAGTCCCAAGACACTGCTAATAATGTGTGAGGCCCAGCTCTCTCAGGAACTTTCTGTACCCAAAAAAAATGTGATTTTTTTTCAGACGTTTTATTACCTCTGTTATTTGTATACATTTAAGATATTTTGTTTACTTTAATGTACGCATCCCACTATCAATCAGTGTAGAGCTGTTCTCTATAATCCTTTGACTTACTCCAGTGCTGCAGTTTTGTTGGTTGCCATGGTGTTTTTGTTGTAGATCTCAGCAGCTGTGTCGCGAGGGCTGCATCTGACAAGTCAGTGACGTCGCTTTTAGGCGGGTTTTTCATGGAAAGTGCTAGAAGAAACGAAGTACACCCTCCGGATTTTGAATATTCCTCCAACGGATAAAAAGATCCGCAGTCTTGGATAATTTCCGTAAAGATAAACTACTTACACGTAATTATTATTGAAGACATTTCTTAGGTTGATGCTAATAATTCTACCTCGACAGTATATGGGGACGGTTTTGGAACTTATTCCGTCATCAAAATGTGGTGTCCGAATGAAGCTCCTTTCGTTATTACCTGTCACAAGAGGGCAGCAATGTACGCACGATTTTGGGGTTGGCCTTGTTGGTTATATTCATAAACTCTATTTTGCTGTGTTGTCCGATAAATAGTCGTGTCTTTTATGGTTTCACGTTACTCAGAGCCTTCACAAATTATCTTCGCCCTGCAAATGAACGATATATTATATCATACATAACGATAAATGATATGACAGTGAAGAGCTGCAATTTACTGAACACACCAAAAGCCTGTTTATTCACAGCTTCAGTTGCTCCGCGGATGGATACGTTCTCACGCTCAAACGCGTGTGTATAAAGATTCCGGTCTATTAAAAGGAAGTCCCTTTCTATTTCCCTGCGTCAGAGAGCAGAAGGGACGATACATTGGTAGCATTTTATTCAAGAAAAGTCAACGAAATAACAAGGTATGTAGAATAGTAGTCTACGGCCGTATTGCACACATTCCACCCCGTCATTTGTGTTTTCTTCTGAGCTGTTACTGAAGTATTTAGTGAATGTGTACTCGCAGAATGCTCACGAGTCACAATTTAGTATCATAACGTTAACCATGCTGTGGGCCACATGTGGAATATTGGCTTTGTCTTTTCAGTATTCAGGCGTAATGTTTGGCCTACGGGGAGATTTTTGTGTAGTCACCGATGGTTTGTAATGCTGAGCAATGCCATTGCGGCACGGTGCCGCACTGCAAGGCCAGGCTTGTGTTACAGCAGGGCAGGTGTGGTGAGGATGACAGCGCTGCTCCGTATATTTGACGGATCCACGGCCGTGATAGGAATTGCCCGTGCATACGACAGGGCCAGGTTATTGAACAGAGCACGTCTCTTAAACTGAAAATACTAAAGTGAAGCCGATGATAAGAATGTTCAAATGGTCGTTGATTCCAGTTGTTGGTAACGTGAATGTGAATCAGTGTAAAATCGTTCATACGTGTTACGTAACTAATAAACACACGATCTGTTCACTAACATGCGTGCAGACTTTGGTAAATGCAGGACGACCTCTGTAATTGTCGAGTAATTGTTTCGGCTTTCCTGCGACTCGTACGATAACGCTGCTTTATAATGACTTGGGGTTACACGTCGCAAGAGGCTTTTAACGATACAGTAATAACAGTTTTGATCATAAATGACCTGTTGATGCCGCATTTCATAACTCTTTAGTCATTTTGTGGTCTACAGTTGCTCCTCGGCACGTGTTTGTAGGCTCCATTGTCTGTCGGTGGACGCCATATTGGTTTACGGCCACTTCCGTCGATATGCAATGCCATGATGGCAGCTGTCCTAAGTTTATGAAGTCAGCTTTCGATTGAGATCAAGTGATGTGTAACGAAACTGAAACAGTTTGTTCTTTAAAGCAGAATGCTGTGTGACACAGTAAATGTCCCCGTTAGCCTTTGAATATATATGGTATGGTGTTCTGCTGACAGTGCTTTATCATACCCTAAAATGACTGGATTTGTTTTTCTTTTGTAATATTCAGCCCAAGGCAGTTTGCTAACACAGACTACATTTGCTTATATTCAGATGCCTGAAGAAATGCACCAAGAGGAGGAGGCTGAGACCTTTGCCTTCCAGGCAGAGATCGCTCAGCTGATGTCCCTGATCATCAACACCTTTTATTCCAACAAAGAGATCTTCCTCAGGGAGTTGATCTCCAATGCCTCTGATGTAAGTCTACAGGAGCTTGACAATCATTTATTTTCTTGCCCTTTTTCTGATTGTGGTCATGTTATCTGTTGCAATCGGTCATTTTTGTGTATTTCCAATAGCCTTCTTGTATTTGTCAATGTCTTTATAGGCTCTGGACAAAATCCGCTATGAAAGCTTGACTGACCCATCCAAGCTGGACAGTGGCAAGGATCTGAAAATTGACATCATCCCCAACAAAGCTGATCGCACCCTGACCCTCATTGACACTGGAATTGGAATGACCAAAGCAGACTTGATTAACAACCTGGGTACAATTGCCAAGTCTGGTACAAAAGCCTTCATGGAGGCCCTGCAGGTACTACAGGAGAACACAATTTAGACTGCAAAATATGGTGGGGGGGGGGGGAGTTTTACTTGTGGAATAAAAAAAAAATTTTGATATTAAGAATGTCATCCTTTAATGACAAATAATTTTGTGTTCCACTAGGCTGGTGCTGACATTTCCATGATTGGTCAGTTTGGAGTGGGTTTCTACTCTGCCTACCTTGTTGCTGAGAAGGTAGTTGTCATCACCAAGCACAATGATGATGAGCAGTATGCCTGGGAGTCATCTGCTGGAGGATCATTCACAGTCAAGGTCGACAATGGTATGTGTCCTGTAACTGTTACGATATCAGACTGTTTGCATCTGATAGAGCTGCTCCTTGTTCAGACTATTTACACCATTTAAAGCAATTTGAAAGTTTCAGATGGTGTGGTATGTTCCACCCATTTCCTCTACAAGTAAAACTAGTTCATGGAAGCTATTTTGGTTGTCGAGTTATTGTGTAAATATCCATTTATTCCTTGGTTTTATGTTGTAGTTTTGATCAGGGAAAGGTGTGCTAATGCAGGGACTGTTTTGTTCATAGGTGAGCCCATGGGCCGTGGCACAAAGATCATCCTGTACCTGAAGGAGGACCAGACGGAGTACATTGAGGAGAAGAGGGTCAAGGAGATTGTCAAGAAGCACTCTCAGTTCATTGGCTATCCTATTACCTTGTTTGTAAGTGTTGAATCTGACTCTATGCTGTAACACCATTGTTGTTTTAGATTGGTCAAAACTGTTTTTCAGTGGCATTAAAATGAGGTGACATGGATTTGCAGGTTGAGAAGGAGCGTGACAAGGAAATCAGTGACGATGAGGCAGAAGAAGAAAAGGCAGAGAAGGAGGAGAAAGAGGAAGGTGAGGACAAGCCAAAGATTGAGGATGTTGGCTCTGATGATGAGGAGGACTCCAAAGACAAGGACAAGAAGAAGAAAAAGAAGATCAAAGAGAAGTACATTGATCAGGAGGAGCTCAACAAGACCAAGCCCATCTGGACCAGGAACCCTGACGACATCACAAATGAGGAATATGGGGAATTCTACAAGAGTCTGACTAACGACTGGGAGGATCACCTGGCTGTCAAGGTAAATGGGGAAATACACAAGTGTTTATTGCATGTATCAGTTGGTCTACCTTGACTAAACTGAGCAAAAATAGTAGGACTAAAGCAAAGGAAAATGCTTCCTCCCTACAGCACTTCTCTGTGGAAGGCCAGCTGGAGTTCCGGGCTCTGCTTTTTATTCCACGCCGTGCACCTTTTGACCTCTTTGAGAACAAGAAGAAGAAGAATAACATCAAGCTGTACGTCAGGAGAGTCTTTATCATGGACAACTGTGAAGAGCTTATCCCAGAGTACCTGAGTAAGTTGGCTGTCTTTTCCACAAGCAGACAGACAGAGCTTTCCTCTGTCTGTCTGAAGAAGACTTAACATACTCCAAACATGAGCACTAGTGCCCTTGCAGCATAGTGGCCAGACACTACTTATCGGGCTGCACATGGATGTATCTGGTGACTCTTGTGGGCAGATCATGGAATTTACGCTGTCTTGCATGCTCTCAGCTGTGGGAAGCAAAACACTAATTTAATGCTGAAATATTCACAGCTAAACATGTTTTATGTTCATTCCAGACTTTGTGCGTGGTGTTGTGGACTCTGAGGACCTCCCCCTCAACATCTCCAGGGAAATGCTGCAGCAGAGCAAGATCCTGAAGGTCATTCGTAAGAACATCGTCAAGAAATGTCTTGAGCTCTTTGCCGAACTGGCTGAGGACAAGGACAACTACAAGAAGTTCTATGAAGCTTTCTCCAAGAACATTAAGGTACCTAAAATGTTTCCATTGTACTGGTTGCATTTTCTTGGATTCATAAGGATTGTCTTCTTCTAGTGGTGGTTGTACCTTCTGGCTTTCCATGGCAGCATATCTTGTAGTTTTTGCTCAGATTTTCAAAACCCACTGCATAGCTGCCTTTGTGTACTCTCATCCACTTCCATTTGCATCTCATGCAGCTGTGCATTGCAAAGTGTGCATGACTTGTCTGTAGTAGACTTGGTGCAGTGCTTATATGCTGTAAATTGAATGGAGTATCTCCACATGTTATGAACTAAAAATGTGTTTGAGTAACTTTTTCTGTTGTAACTGCTGTCTTGTGCACACTGACTGCAGTATACTGCATAGTTAGATGCAGAATGAACAAAAATTTTGAGGAGCTCAGTCATTTTTGTGATTTGTATTATGAAGTAGGTTTAATTGTACCTCAGTCCTGGACAGGAAGACCTTTAACTCATGAGTTAACTCCAAAGTTTCAGATAATCTTGTGTTGAGATGCAGGCTACTGTTGTACGGGATTGTTTTTAGTGGGTAAATAATCATTCTTTATTCTCCATCTGTAGCTGGGCATCCATGAGGACTCTCAAAATCGTAAGAAGCTGTCTGAGCTGCTGCGCTACCACAGCTCTCAATCTGGAGATGAGACAACCTCCCTTACAGAGTACCTGACTCGCATGAAGGAAAACCAGAAGTCTATCTACTACATCACTGGTAAAGTTGTCCCTCAGAAAAATTGATTTATTTTGTCTGATACTTTTTTTTTTTTGCTCTTCAAACTGCTCTGTGTGCATGAACCCATGTAAAATTTTAGGTCTACTTAAACTAAACTGTATTAATTCTGTCAACATCACCTTGTTTACTTGTCCTGTTTTAGGTGAGAGCAAGGATCAGGTGGCCAACTCTGCCTTTGTTGAACGTGTCCGCAAGCGTGGTTTCGAGGTCCTGTACATGACGGAGCCCATTGATGAGTACTGTGTTCAGCAGCTGAAGGAGTTTGATGGAAAGAGTCTGGTCTCTGTCACCAAAGAGGGCCTGGAGCTGCCAGAGGATGAGGAGGAGAAGAAAAAGATGGAGGAGGACAAGGCCAAGTTTGAGAGCCTCTGCAAGCTCATGAAAGAGATCCTTGACAAGAAAGTAGAGAAGGTCAGTGATCCTTAAGAGTTGCAAATTAATATTGGCTGAAATTAAATGCCATACTGTGGGATTTGGATCCTTAAGGTTTTTCACAGTTGACAGTATTTTGTTTGGAAACAGGTTTCCTAATTGGTCCCAACTGATTGTGGTGAGTCCATGCAGCTTTGAGGTGGCCCCTTAGATCTCCAGCGCCATCAAGTGTGAACTGAATGAACTGACTTGTAGCTGATAACTAGCTATTACTGTCCAAACCATATCTGCAGTGATGAGGAGAGGCAGAGAGATGGAGTCATAGCATTGCATGTTCATACAAGCCTTTTTTTTTTTTTTTTGGCAGCAAACGGGTTGCACAACTTACAGCTCACACACATCTTCAGCCACTAGTTCCCACAAAACTGCCTCAGTTACACCAACTAGCGGTTGACTCAGCCACTTGCCAATACACTCGTCCAGTTGCCCAACACTAAAATGCTTGTGATGGTGTTCTAACAGATGCCTGGATTTTGGTCTGTATCAAGATTTACAAAATGTGAAGATGCAATTTGTCATGTAGTGGAGTTTAACATATTTTTTCTTTGCCTAAATGTATGGTAATTTGGTGAACTTGCCTTCTGTGTGCTGGTGTTATTTCTAACGTGATTGTCTGCATGCTTTGTTAATTTGGTTTGCCGAAAGATGTTGACGAAGATGTAGGATTGGCCTGCTGTTTTTGCTCTTAATCTTAAGTCCAGTCTTATGTCCTCTGTGCTGTCTAGGTGACTGTGTCAAACAGGCTGGTGTCATCACCCTGCTGCATTGTGACGAGCACTTACGGCTGGACGGCAAACATGGAGAGAATCATGAAGGCCCAGGCACTCAGGGACAACTCCACCATGGGCTACATGATGGCCAAGAAACACCTGGAGATCAACCCTGATCACCCAATCGTGGAGACACTCCGGCAGAAGGCTGAGGCTGACAAGAACGACAAGGCTGTGAAGGATCTCGTCATTCTGCTGTTCGAAACTGCACTGCTCTCCTCTGGCTTCTCTTTGGACGACCCACAGACCCACTCTAACCGCATCTACAGAATGATCAAACTTGGACTGGGTAAGAGCATGCTGCAGATCAGTATGGTCTCCAATTTACATGAACAGTTGAATTGCTCTCAATATAACACAATGTTTCAATCTCTAGGCATTGATGACGACGATGTTGCCCCAGAGGAGACCACCACTGCAGCCATCCCAGATGAGATCCCTCCCCTAGAAGGTGACGGTGATGATGATGCTTCCCGTATGGAAGAAGTTGATTAAACTGACCACCCCTGCCAGACTTCTAACAACACTTTAGCTTCACTTTCCCCATTGTTCATCCTTAAAACTGCAACAAATTAGTCATTCATGTTGTGTGGTGGACCAGTGTTGCTCTTGTGTTTAGAGCATCACACTGTAAGACCCTTTTAAGAAAAACAGTTTTGTTTTTTGCTATAAGTTCTTGGTGACAGCACATTTGCTTTAAAGTATCCTCTTGCACTGAGTTTTAAATGTTGGAGTGGTAAATGTGCAAACATCAGAATGGTACATTCCATTATCAGATCAGGTTTGAGAAGGTTCTGTTCAAGTGCAACATTGCACGCTGCATGGAGAGAGGACTGTATGATTCCTTTGCCTGAGTCCAGGCTTGTCTGTATTTGAAGTCTTGTTTTGCAGAAAAATTAAAGCTGTAATACCTGACTTGTTGTTGTGTTGCATCCATCTAAATGGGGAACTAGAGTTGGATTGAATGTCTGCACATACTGAAATTCAACAAGGGCACTAAACTGCAAGCACTACTTGTGAAGGTTTTTAAAGGTTTAATCACTCTGGATACTTGCTTCAGCTGATCACCAGATGGGGATGGAACAGTTAAGTTTTGCCAAGTTGAACTTAGTTTGCATCTAAAGTGTCCACTGTGTTTTGTCATTTACATTTATTGCTGCCATATTAAAAATGTAAACCTCTTCCAGTGACATGTACATTGCAAACCTTTTTGCTGCAGCGTATAATTGTTACAAAAAGTCACATTCCCAATTCTAACTCAAGCTTATGTCATTCACAAATGAAAATCTGTTTTTGGTAAATATTTACACATCAAAATTGATAACCTGCCAGTTTGTCTAATTCAACTGCATGCTTGATAAAATTTCAGTTGAAATGCTAGTGTAGATGACAAGAACACTGCAAAAACAATTTTATGAACTAAACTGAAAGAAAAGGCTTGAAATATTGTAAATTGCAATAAATCCAGAATACATCAAAGTTTACCTTTGAATACTTTAACTGTTATATTTTTGAGAATCATTGGTAGCATTTAAAAACCGAAGTGAGGGAGTCTGTCCTTCAGACATATTTACTCCAGTCAGTGTGATGGTGGGAATATACCTGAGCTGTGCCATTCAGAAACTAGTTTCACTGCCCCACCTATTAAACATGCTGAAAGCTTTTGCTGTGTAGAAGTAAAGACTACATTAGATTTATAAATGTAAAAATCATGCACCTAGGGACAATGTTTGATACATTGTAAAGCCAACACATCTGTCATGAAGTCAAGATATTTAATTTCTAATGATAGAATATGCAGCATACATAGTATCTAGTATATGGAGATCAAACATGACAGTCATAATTTAGGAATATCTCATTTCAAAACAATTGGCATGGCTGCACAGTGGCCTTGCAGCTAGAAGATCCCTGGTTCAAGTCCTGGCATCTTTCTGTATGGAGTTTACATTTTCTCCCTGTGCATGCGTGGGTTTCCTCTGGGTACTGTGGCTTCCTCACACAATCCAAAAACACGCTGAGGTTAACTGGTGATTCTAAATTGTAGGTGTGAAAGTGAGTACGATTGCTTGACTGGTGACCTGTCCGGGCGTCCCCTGCCTTCACCCTAAATCAGCTGAAAAAGACTCCAGCCCCCCTACGACCCTACAGAGGATAGTGTGGTGCATAGGTAATGGATGGATGATGAATTGGAAATGTAGAGACAAGCGACCTTAATGGGGCGTCCCAGTTTGTAGTAGTTTCATCTGTCTGGTTTCCTGGTGAAGTCAATTAAGACAAAGTACAGGCTTCAATCTAAAAAACATTTGATTCCCTTGTAAAAATTTGTTCTCAACACACAAATGCTGAGTTCATTAATTTGACAGGCGGCTGGTGTTTCAGTGCATAGCATTTGCTTGCAATGTAACCCCTGTAAAGCCCTTATGTGACCTTGCATGCATGCAGCCATCTATGGTTTTCTTATTTGTACGTCTTGTTCAAGCCTGGATGTCAGTGAAGAAATGCAACAAAACTGGTTTATAATGAGCAGTGGCAGATGGCAGGCCCTACTTTAGACTTCAACCGGTTCTTTGATTTGTTCCCAAAGATTCTGGACCAACCTGACTAAAACCTTTTCATACATTTGTCTTTGTTTGACTTAGTAGAATTCATGGTGACCTCTCTGAATACACACGTGGACAAAATTGTTGGTACCCCTCAGTTAAAGAAGGAAAAACCCACAATTCTCACTGAAATCACTTGAAACTCACAAAAGTAACAATAAATAAAAATGTATTGAAAATTAAATAATCAAAATCAGCCATCACTTTTGAATTGTTGATTAACATAATTATTTAAAAAAACAAACTAATGAAATAGGGCTGGACAAAAATGATGGTACCCATAACTTAATATTTTGTTGCACAACCTTTTGAGGCAATCACTGCAATTAAACGATTTCTGTATTTGTCAATGAGCGTTCTGCAGCTGTCAACAGGTATTTTGGCCCACTCCTCATGAGCAAACAGCTCCAGTTGTCTCAGGTTTGATGGGTGTCTTCTCCAAATGGCATGTTTCAGCTCCTTCCACATATGTTCAATGGGATTCAGATCTGGGCTCATAGAAGGCCACTTTAGAATAGTCCAACGCTTTTCTCTCAGCCATTCTTGGGTGTTTTTGGCTGTGTGTTTTGGATCGTTGTCCTGTTGGAAGACCCATGACCTGCGACTGAGACCAAGCTTTCTGACACGAGGCAGCACATTTCTCTCCAGAATGCCTTGATAGTCTTCAGATTTCATCGTACCTTGCACACTTTCAAGACACCCTGTGCCAGATGCAGCAAAGCAGCCCCAAAACATTACTGAGCCTCCTCCATGTTTCACCGTAGGGACAGTGTTCTTTTCTTCGTATGCTTGGTTTTTGAGTCTATGAACATAGAGTTGATGTGCCTTACCAAAAAGCTCCAGTTTGGTCTCATCTGTCCAAAGGACATTCTCCCAGAAGCTTTGTGGCTTGTCAACATGCATTTTTGCAAATTCCAGTCTCGCTTTTTTATGAGTTTTTTTCAGCAGTGGTGTCCTCCTTGGTCGTCTCCCATGAAGTCCACTTTGGCTCAAACAACGACGAATGGTGCGATCTGACACTGATGTACCTTGGCCTTGGAGTTCACCTTTAATTTCTTTGGAGGTTGCTCTGGGCTCTTTGGATACAATTCCAACGATCTGTCTCTTCAATTTGTCATCAATTTTCCTCTTGCGGCCACGTCCAGGGAGGTTGGCTACTGTCCCGTGGGTCTTGAACTTCTGAATAATATGAGCCACTGTTGTCACAGGAACTTCAAGCTGTTTAGAGATGGTCTTATAGCCTTTACCTTTAAGATGTTTGTCTATCATTTTTTTTCGGATGTCCTGGGACAATTCTCTCCTTCGCTTTCTGTTGTCCATGTTCAGTGTGGTACACACCTTTTCACCAAACAGCAGGGTGACTACTTGTCTCCCTTTAAATAGGCAGACTGACTGACTATGAGTTTGGAAACACCTGTGATGTCAATTAAATGACACACCTGAGTTAATCATGTCACTCTGGTCAAATAGTTTTCAATCTTTTATAGAGGTACCATCATTTTTGTCCAGGCCTGTTTCATTAGTTTGTTTTTTTAAATAATTATGTTAATCAACAATTCAAAAGTAATGGCTGTTTTTGATTATTTAATTTTCAATAAATTTTTATTTATTGTTACTTTTGTGAGTTTCAAGTGATTTCAGTGAGAATTGTGGGTTTTTCCTTCTTTAACTGAGGGGTACCAACAATTTTGTCCACGTGTGTAGATCAGTGTGTTAGTGTTGCAGTGACGATAGGCCACCATAGAGAGGTGTAGTTTTTCTGTCACTGAGCAACACAATCTTACGACCATATGGAGCTTTAAATTACAGTCTATGCTGCAACTACAACATTCTGCTGGCTTGTGTGCAAAGCATGATTGGCATAATTTATTTTCCATGACATATAGAACTCCAAATGCCACAGACAGCATAATGGCTACTCTGAAAGAATTTAGTGACACATAGGCATGGTGTAATTCTCATATTTGACAGCACTTGCTAAATACTAGACAGGAACAGAGTTAACACCTACACAGAGTAGGAAGGAAGCAAGATCTACAGATTGAAGGCCTAAAGGAGAAGAATAAACCCTACAAACATTTTGAAAGAAACAAAAAGGTGGTGGTTTGTAGTACTAGTAAGTTAAATAAATATCTTTGACATATGGAAGTGAGAAATCCAGTCTGTAATGAAAAAGCATGACGGTCCGCTGCAGTCACTGAAGATTATTGGCTTCTCTCAAAAATGTGAACAAGATCTAGATCAAACCCTATATCAATCTGAAAAAGATTTTAGAATTTGCCCTTTATCTGTTAAGCATGGACTTACAGGATGTGGTCTCTATCGTTGCATTTGCAGTAAGAACCTCAAAAATTTTAATATAAAATGTTGAAACTATTAGCAGTCAGAGCTCAAACTCCAAAGTCTGGTATCTCTGAATGCATTTAAGGATATGATCAATCTAATCATATCCCGGCTTCTGGAGTGCAAATGTTTTAATTAAGAGCAAATGTTTTATTTTAACTGATTTTGTAAAATTCACTATTTGTATTTTTTTATGTCTGTTTAAATGTGATTGTTTGTTAAAACTGTTGTTTTTTTAACTCTATGTACTGCCATTCTTGGTCAGGTCTCTCTTGTAAAAGAGATCTTGGATGTCAGTGGGCCAAACATGGTTAAAAAAAGGTAATAATAATAAATAAAAACAACTTTCACCAACTCACATTCCTATATTTAGAGTAGGAAAATTCCTACCTCTGTTTCACACTTCCAACACATACTGTCCTTCATTAGGAAGGAACACAGCGGAGTTACGTGAGAATCGGCACTGGTTTGTCTGTCCACAACATTACTCAAAAACAGACTAACGGATTTGGATGAAATTTTTAGAAAAGGTCAGAAATGACACAAGGACCAACTGATTAGATTTTAGCAGTGATGCAGCTTATAGTCAGGATCTACGGCTTTGTTAAAGATTTCTCTATCATTGCGGCACAGCGTCACTGTAACTATGACAACAAGTGAACACTCCATCAGCTGCCTGCTGACGATCACGATTGCGATCCTACTACATATCCACCACTCCTCAGAACTCATCCGGAAATCATACCATGACTGAGGAGCCTTGGTGGAGTACTGCGCTCTCTGATTGCTTTTCTTGTTGGTAATGTGTTAGTCTGTGTATTAATTCACGTATTTTCCACAATGTGTCAAAATATACTTTCAGCACCTCTAAAGCTCACTAATTGACAAATAGCTCTGAAACTCTAACTCTTAACCTAATGAGCTCTAGAAGGGGGTTTTGTGACATTTGGACAGGTCAGACCAGCTTTTTCCCCATATGTCTAGACTGAACTATTCTTAGCTAGCTGCAAGTACAGTACCTACAGTACAGTTAGCTACAGATGTAGTAACATCAACGTGATGCCATAACTCAGAAACAAAGCCTCAAGTTAAATTCAGCTGCTCTGCAAAGTAAGAGAAAAGGCAAAAAATGTTCTGGGAAGTCCCGAACTTATACAAAACAGTGAAATGTTCTTGCTGACTCCTAAAAGAATCAAAGCATTTGGTGAGTGTCGACCCTGTAGTCAGAGCGAGAGCTCAGAGTGATCGCTCCACTGGGGGCCGAAACCAAAGGGGCTAAATGTCTGTAGCTTCTTTTGCAACCCACTTCTCCTCATTTGTTCGTGTTTTGGGGTGGGTATTTCTGTAGAAATTAAAAGATGCATTCGAACGTCATGACACACGACTACAAACATGATGGGGTGTAGGACTACGTGAAATGAGGTGCAGGGAAATTCCCTCATCAAGCCACTATGAGCTCGATAAGCGAGGGGAAACGTTTTCAAGAACTTCACAGTCAGACCCAGTATTCACTTTGATGCTCAGTGAATCATTATAGAGGACTGGGTAATGAATCAGTGAAGAGTGCAGCATCGCAGACTTTCTAAAATAACATTTGCTGTCTCGCTTGATGGGACCGGAGAGTGTGGGATGTGAACAGAGACGGCACTGCAGAAAGAGAATTAACCCTTAGATCCAGAAGTGGGTCAAAAATGATCCGGTGAAGTCTTTTTCTTGAAATGTCTTTGTAATGAAACATTTTTATCATTTCACATTCCAGTTACTGCTCAAAAAACATGTTTTTGATATCATTCCATTTCAATATTTAAGCTTTTGTACTTTTTGAAAGATTTTTTCAGCTTTCTTGATAGGACAGCAGTGAGAGAGAAACGGGAAAGTGGGGAGAAGAATGAGGGAAGGACCTGCAGCAAAGGGCCATGGGCTGGATTAGAACCCATGGCTGCTGCATCAGGGACTATAGCCCCTTTTTATGGGTCACTCGCTCAACTTGTTAAGCTACCGGGGCGCCTACCTTTTATACTTTTAAAGAAATTGTAATATTTGTGTTACTACCCCAAGCTCTTTATCACTGATAATATCATACAAGAGGTGATGAAAGTGCACAAACTTGAAGGAAAAGAGTGGAAATATGTCAACAGAATGGATGGCGATAGTCTTCTATTGCTGTTCTGTATAATATTTGTTCTGTATAACACTGATCTGAAACTAGAAACATTCATATCCATTAATGAGTTGAAGAATGTCAAAGAATACAGTGAAGAAGGAATGTCAGCGTTTTTCTTGAGAGGTCACTGTCCTTGAATAGCTGTCAATCTGATTTATTGTTTATTTGTGTATCATGTACGCATCTGCTTTATACAATCTTTTTAAATTTTGTATGGCTGCTACCATGACCAGGTCTCCCTTGAAAAAGAGGTATCTAATCTCAACGCGACTTCCTGGTTAAATAAAGGTAAATAAATATTCTTCTTTTTCAATTATCAAAATGTGTTATAAAGTGAAAAATCGATATATTTCAAACATGAAATCATTCGTGTGTGGACAAAAATATAATACAAACAAATAACACAAATGATCATTCTTAACCAAAATGACAAAATATGGCAAAAAACATATTCTTATGTGGGTCTTTTTTAACCACTTATGGAAGAGCGTAGGGGCCAATCACTCAGGCATCTAAGGGTTAAACAACTGACTTGATATAATTTGAACCAAAACACCTGCAGTAGTGGAATATACTCGTGTGCCTTGAACCACAAGCCACAGGTCGATGTCCTTGTTACACACTGGGTGCTAAAATGGGCGTCATCAATGCATTATAGGAGATGAGGTTGAAATTTCAAAACCACGCCAAAAAACACACACTTCTGCATAATTTCATTTTCTACATTGTGAACCAATACTGAAGACATCAAAACCATGAAAGAAAACATATGGAATCATGTTCTAAACTGTGGTGTTAATCAAGCCAGATTATGTTTTACATTGTAGATTCTTCAAAATAGCCAGCCTTTGATTTGATTACAGCTTTGCACACTCTTGACATTCTCTCCATGAGCTTCATGAGGTAGTCACCTGAAATGGTTTTGAATTCACCGGTGTGCCTTGTCGAGACTCAGTTTGTTAAATTACTTGCCTTAATGCGTTTGAGACCATCAGCTGTGTTGTGCAGAGGTAGGGTCAGTACACAGTTGACAGCCCGATTTGTATTCCACATTATGGTGAGAATGACTCAACGCAGTAAAGAAAGACGACAGTTCATCATTACTTTAAGAGCTGAAGGTCAGTCAGTCCAGAAAATTTTAAGAACTTTGAACATATCCTCAAGTGCTCTCACAAAAACCATCAAACACTATGATGATGAAACTGGCTCTCACGAGGTTCTGCATGTGTTCTTCCTACCGTGAAGCATGGAGGAGGAGGTGTGATGGTGTGGGGGTGCTTTGCTGGCGACACTGTTGAAGATTCATTCAAAACTGAAGGCACACCGAACCAGCCTGGCTACAACAGCATCCTGCAGAGACATGCCATCCCATCCAGTTTGCATTTAGTTGGACCATCATTTATGTTTCAACAGGACAATGAGCCCAAACACACCTCCAGGCTGTGTAATGACTATTTGACCAAGAAGGAGAGTGATGGAGTGCTGCATCAGATGACCTGGCCTCCGCAGTCACCTGACCTACACCCAATCCAGATGGTTTGGGATGAGATGGACCACAGAGTGAAGGCAAAAGGACCAACAAGTGCTCAGCAACTCTGGAAACTCCTTCAAGACTGTTGGAAAACCATTTCAGGTGACTACCTCAAGAAGCTCGTCGAAAGAATGCCAAGAGTGTGCAAAGCAGTAATGAAAGCAAAGGGGGCTACTTTAAAAAAAATTGTAAAATATAAAACATATTCTGGTTTGTTTGACTTTTTTTTTTAAACATAATTCAATATGTGTTCTTTCATAGTTTGGATGTCTTCTGTATTCATCTGCAGAGTAGAAAGTAATTAAAATAAAAACCACTGAACGAGAAAGGGTGTCCAAACTTTTGACTGGTACTATAAATTAGAAAAAGTTAAATTATCCCCACCTAAAAAAAATAAAAAATCATACATGAAAAAGACAAAAAAAAATGACAGTTTGTCCAATAATGAATGAACAGGTTGGGTGGTCTTTATACTGCAGCCTCATTGTACCATGAGCTACACTTATAGCTTTTGGTCATGTGAAACAGTAAAATCAAACTCCTTCATTTGATAGTGTTAAGTTAATTTAATAGGTTTTATTATTAATCCAGTTACCAGAGGAAGAGAATGATATAAACAAGGTACCAGTAGCATTGCATGTCCCTTGTAGGCATTCTGTTCTGAAAACAGCAACTTCACATCGACATCATCCAATAAGGTTTTTTTTTGTTTTTTTTCCAAACATGGATCACATGAAGCAGTCCTTTTACAAAAGTATACAACAAAAGACATGTTGCTTGGAAATAAACAGTGACGTAAAGGTGGAGCCTGCAATTCTGGAGAAAGATATTAATACTGAGATAGTGCCATATTATTTGGAAAACTGCTGTGTTGATTAGTCTGAGCCACTTTGTTCGTTTTTCCTTCACATACTGAGGGCTGTATACGAACACCGGATGTTTTCTAGTGTACACAGAACGATGGTGGCGATATCTGTGGAATTTCACAAAAGTGTGTTGGTTTACAACTGCATACTCCACCTTTAAGAGACATATTTATGCGCTGTTTAAGCCAACATTTTAAAACGGTAACTAAAATCTGAGAAAAAGAATCCTGAAATATTACGGTGAAAAAGAACTCACCACAGCAACTCGTTCAGTGATGTTAGGGGAAAATTATACAGTTTGTAAATAGTGTGAATTTTATTATGCAAAATATAGTTTACCCCCACTATAGTGATGGCAGCTGCTGAAACATGTTAATATATCTTCAATTTAACAAAAATGTATGCATTACATGTTCAGTCTATGCTAACAGTTTAAGACATAAAGGCCCCGGCTCTCCAACACTGAGGATAGTGAGATAAATGCCTGGCTACTGTGACTGAAAGTTATATCAACAGACAGGCAGTGTCATTACGGAAGGTGACGGCCTAGTTTAAACAGCTTGGATAAAGTAGAATAGGGGACAGTGTCACTAACGCTTAAAAAATAATGCTGAGCCATACATCTCACATCCATTTGTCAGGGTCACAATGATTTTAAACTGGCTGCACATGCCGCATACGGTGGTTTAAGAAAAAATATTCTACTGTTAAACCGTGAAAGAGTTTAAGAGGCAGTTTGCTTTTGTTTGTTTTTTGTGTATCGGACAATCTTAGAGGCACTCAAAACTTCTGTAACCCGACATACCACATAAACCCCTTGAGGACATCTTGGTGTAAGAGTCAAAACTGAAGAATCCCTTTCTGTACCATTGCTAAAAAAAAAAAAAGAAAACCATCGGAAAAGAACAGTAACAAAAATAGATACCCACAAATAGACAAATAGCACCACAAAAACGTGGTCTCAGTTCTCAGTTTAGTGCGACTTTGGAGCACTACACCTTCTGTGTGAGCGGCTGCGCTGCCCGCCGGCCGGACTTCATGCGACTGCGTGCATAAACTCGTAGGAAAAGTGCCAGGAAAACTACAGCGACGCCAAAGCCACCTACTAACGTGACGGCATGACCATAAAGGAAACAAGAAAGCAGAATGGCGATGGCCTGCCGCAGGGTCATTATGATGGTGAAGACGGCAGCACCGAACTGGTTGATGGTGTAGAAAATGAAGAGCTGACCGCATGCCGAACACACAGACAGCAACACGGCATGAAAGGCAAACTCAGAGTGGCGTGTCATGAAGGCCAGCGAGTCGAAGAATGCGCCCTGCTCGAGCAGCGAACCCACAGTGAAGAGGCAGGAAAACAGGTTGACGCCAAACATCATCTGCACCGATGACATCTTGTACTTGAACAGGTTGTCCTGCCAGTTGGAGGTGAAGCTGTCGAAAACGATGTAGCCGACCAGGATGACGATCCCGCTGAAGGTGGTGACGGTGGATGGGTGCTTGGTGGTCGTACTGGAGAGCAGAAACATGCTGACGCCAACCGAGATCAGCACAGCAGTGAAATACTCCCAGTATTCGTAGCTTTTACGGGAGATGATCTTGCCCATGAGCATGACAGGAATAACCTTCGAGGCCTTGGCCAGGACTTGGGTGGGGAAGCTGATGTACTTGAGGGCCTCGTACTGGCACCAGCTGCTCAGGATGTTGGACAGCGAGGCGAAAGAGTACTTGTACATGGGAGCTCCATGGCGTGGTTGCTTGAACAGGATGCACCAGAGGCCCGACACAGTCAGAGCCAAGATACGGTTCATGAAGACCAAGAACTGCGAGTCCTTGAATCTCTCACCTTCAGTCTCTGTGGTCGTGGCTCCATAGGAACGAGTCATCACCCTCTCCTGCAGGACTCCCCACGTCAGGTATGATGCCTATGAATAAGAAAACCAGCTTCACTTTGCAGGTCTAAGTCTTCAGGTCAATGTCAAATTAATTCACATATTTGAGCTCAGATTATTTTGTTATACAATGCCACTAAAAAGTTAACGCCGGGCTTTCTTTGGGGATTTTCTGCATTAATGTCAGTTCTACTTCACTCAAGTCCATCGTAATACAATACTTGTAACATTTGTGCTTTTAATGACACTGTACAGAATTCAATACATTTTAACTCTGAATTATTTCACCAACCAGTGCTGAAAATATTAATAAATTACTCAGTACAGGTCAAATAAGTAACTATATTACTTAAGCACTTACAAATCAGCAAAGACATTTTATATTATTAATTGCTTAACTTTCATATCCTACTCCAGCTAATCAGGTTTCTTGAAACAAGAAAAACCTGCTAGACTCACAGACCACTTTGTATGTAACACATGCTGAAATGGAAAACTAGACATTGTGGTGTAACAAGCAGGCAGTTTGAATTGATTTACTGACCAGCAGCACCTTCCTTAACCTCTGTAACTGCACACAAATGTCTTCAAGTCCCAACCTTAGCTGTACAGTTTGTACACCTTTTAAGTCTAAATAAATACAGACGATTCCTAAATGTACGTAAACATCTAGCATTAGCAAGCCACCTCACAGCACTTTTTCAAAACTATTTTCTTACTCTACTTTAATCCCATAGGTGACTTTGTTGCATGCTGCCTTACTACAGGTGCTGTGTATTTGGCATACGTAGGCTGCATACACATATTAACTTCAGCTGAACTTGAGAATACATTTTTGCACAAAACAACAACAGTGAACTTTGTCCCAAATTTCTTATAATGTAATCACTCTAGGAAGTGTATATTCAGTACTGACAGAAGAATTATTACAGATATTAGTAATTATTTCAGCATACAAACCTTTAAAAAGTTTGGGGACGCTTAGAAATGTCCTTATTTTTGAAAGAAAAGACTTTTTGCAATGAAGATAACATAAAATTAATCAGAAATACAGTCTAGACATTGTTGATGTGGTAAATGACTATTCTAGCTGGAAACGGCTGATTTTTAATGGAATATCTCCATAGGGGTACAGAGGAACATTTCCAGCAACCATCACTCCTGTGTTCTAATGCTACATTGTGTTAGCTAATGGTGTTGAAAGGCTAATTGATGATTAGAAAACCCTTGTGCAATTCTGTTAGCACATGAATAAAAGTGTTACTGTTCATGGAAAACATGGCATTGTTTGGGTGACCCCAAACTTTTGAGCAGCAGTGTACATATATCATTATTAGATTTTTCATTGACTTGAGAGTACTAGACAGAGCTGTAAAAACAATACTAACAAACAGTTGCCTGTTTAAGTATTATTATTTGTGGAAGTATTATGTAATCAATGATGGTAAGCTTTGAAAGGGTCCCACACCTGAAGTCCAGCGGCACAAAAGATTAACTTGACAGCCTGTCTGGCTGATGAGCCCGAATCCCCTTCATTTCGGCTTGTAACGGACACATCATCCAACAGACCAGTCTTGGTCTCGCCCCCAAACACACAGGTCTTTATGAGAGGATAACAAATCCCACTTCCTGAAAGAAAGTTAAACAAAAAAAAAAGATATATGAACGTGGGGTGAGAGGGGCAACAGAAACAAGGTTCTGTTCATTACCAATCATGCATGTCAAAACTTGATGGTAGTATCTCACAAGTCCACACCTGTTTCTATGTAATTGGTACGTTTGAAGTAGCTAATGAGGAGGTAGCCAGGGATGATGATGGTGGAGTATCCCAGCATATTGATAAGGAAACGGAAGAGCCAGACATCGTGCCAGCCGTCCAGCAGTGAAGACTCTTCTGCAGTCACAGTGGAAGGGAAGAGAAGCAACACAAGTTGCCAAACCCTACACAGTAAAACAATACAGTCTGTTGTCAGAAAAAAATAAAACTCTAAATACAATAATGTACATCAATCAGCCACAGCATTAAAACCTCTGACAGGTGCAGTGAATAAAACTGCAACTGCCAGTGTGTGGGACATATTAGGCAGCAAGTGAACAGTCAGTTCTTGAAGTTAATGCACTGGAAGCAGGAAAAATTGCAGATGTAAGGATCTAAGCACCTGCAACAAGGACCAATGTCTAGATCAGTGGGTCAAAGCATCTTCAAAACAACAGATTTTGTGGAGTGTTTCCAGCATGCAGTTGCTAGGACCTGAAAAATGGTCCAAACAGGGACAACTGGTGAACCATCGACAGCATCACTGGCACACAAGGCTTGGTGTGTGTGGAAACTGAAGGCTGGCCTGTGTGCTCTAACCCCACAGAAGAGCTACTGGAGCACAAATTGTTGAATCCTATCTACAACCAGAAGTGCCTCAGGTGGGCACATGACTAGACTGGACTGACACTGACCTTTGAACAATGGACTAAGCTGGTCTGATTTTTCATGTTTTCGTCTAGATCATGAGAACAGCTGGGTGGATGTGCGTTCTTAACTTAGGGACGAGATGGCAGCATGATGTACTATGTGAAGAAGGTGAGCCGGCGGAGGCAGTGTGCTACTCTCCACAATGTTCTGCTGGGAAACCTTTGGTCGGATGTGGATGTTACTTTGACACCTGCTTAAACATTACTGCTGTCCACGTATGCCCTTTTATGGCAGCAATACTCAACGATGGCAGTGGCCTGTCTTCGCAATGAAGTGACAAAGAGCTGTTGATCAAGGTATTGATTTGGCATCCAAATTTACCAGATCTCAGTCTGTTCACGCATCTGTAGGATGTGCTGGAGAAACTAGCCGGATTCATGGGGGTACCACCAAGCGGGGTGAATGTCTTTAAGGATCTGCTAGTAATGCCATCGGACTCAGAAGTTTGTGGAGTCCGATAATAAACATCACCTGGGTGACAGTATGAAAGTAAAACTATGTTTATGTCTGATGATGTTTGAACTGATAAAAGAAGCAAAACTTAAGTAGTGATAATATTGCTAATCTATTTACACTTGTCATCCATTTCTGTAATATTTTCGCATCATACTGAATGTATAGAGTTATACTAGTTTGATTTATTATACATGTTCTGTAATTTACTTTCAGGCTCCTTTGATAGCAAAATAGTGTGTGTCATGCCTTTCCTAACTGACCTGGGAAATGAAAGGTGTTTGCTTGGGCAGAAACTTTGCTGTGAGATGAAAAGCGATTGCAAAAAATAAAGGAGAAGTCCTGAAATACAGTACAGCTTTTCTGAGGTTGGGGTACTAGCAACAGACAGGTTATAAAAAGAAAATAAATGTATAGGAAACTACTCAAAGTCAAACAGAGATACTACACTTGCCATAATGAAGCTGGATAACATCTTTCATTAGACCCTTTCTTTCCTGACAAACGTCTATGTGTTTGTAACTGTACCTACCTTGCAGTGCAGGCTTACTTTCACAAATTCTGTGCACCCATTGTAACCATGATTATATGACCGGCTGTTAACTCCCAGTTTCACTGCATGCACTGTCACACAGTGACAATAAAAGTTTTTCATTTATATAACACTGAGGATATGCTACTGAATCAGGTAGACCAGCCATAACCTCTCACACAAGCCATGAGAAAGTTAGACGAGCTTCATCGCCGTTTACCAGAACCAGCTTAAGTAACTGATGACTCAAGTCCAACTGTGGTGAAACCGAAGCCTCTGATGAAAAGGTGTGCTCCTTGCTGTCGTGGCACTAAGTGTGTATCGTATTCAGAGTGAGGCTGGGTCTCCTCCCAGGGGGCCTGTGAGCCTGACTAACACAGAGCCTCTTTGTGTGGGACTCTGCTGTGCCCTGGTCAGCCAGTAGCTCGCTGCAGCAAGACCAGGGCTTTAAACAAGAAGCTTATTGCTTGGAGGCATGCACTGCCCTGGCTGGGCAGCCAACCCATAGGCTGATACACCACACAGGAGCAAGTACCTCCAAAACTCACTTGAGAACAAAATGAATGCTTGCTATCAGGGTCCTGCATAGATTTAGAACAGCCTATATTATGTACGGAAATGAGGGTATCAGCCTTTCATAACAAAGGTATTATTCACTAATTGCTGGAGGGAGTGGTTTAAACGAATTAACAGAGTGACAGTAAACACAACAGTGCAAAGAGAAAAACACTTTTCCACCAAATTTTGTGACCCATCAACGTAGATGACCTGCTGAGGAGTTTCAGTATTTCTGAACAAATTATTTCATTGACATCTTGTGTTTTGTCCCAAAGATTTTGACGGGCATGCATTTGTGGCCCAGAAGATTTTGTGACACGAGAGAAAATTTATTATATGATAAAAAAAAGTGTGGATTGAATTTTGTCGCACTATTTACATGCAGAAAAACCTGTTCACCTGTACTACTAAATAAATGACCCTCTTTGTGCTCAGTATCTTAATAACAGTGTTTCCTCTTCATTTATTCAGGACTGGCAGCCTACCATTCCTAAGTTAATGAAGAAGAAACACTGGTTGAGGTACATTTTTTTCAGCTGGCAGCTGTCACGATATGACAACCAAGACAGACTTTGTGCAGACATGTCTGGCTGAATTATGTGGAACTTAACGCCGGTTCCTCACTCATGAATCACAACTTTACTTTAATCAGCAGGTTGTTTTCACATTTCACAAATACAAAAATTCTCAGTAACTTTGAAAAAGGGGAAATTACGGCACAGTGAAGTCAGTCAACAGTCTGCTGAACTCGTCCACACCTAAAAGTCATCTTTAGCATCTCATATTTCCAGTTAGCTCCTCTTGGTCTAAAACATTACCTCCGTGAGAAAGAAAGCATTTTCCCCCTCTGTGGCCGACACCTGGCGCAGCTCACCCGCCGACACTCTCAGACGTCTCCGCTGTAACACAGCATGAAGCCGCACGGACCCGCCAGGTAAAGATGTTGAAACAAGCAGCGACGGCGTTCTTCCTGACAGGCCGTCTTTATCCCTGATGTCTTCGCCTTATCCTCAACAGCCGATGTATTCACTTGAGCAGGAGAGGCCCCCTCCACTCCTTCAGCCAACACCACAGGATGCCGGATACAGAAACCGCGTCCTCCTGGCGGCCCTGCCCCCTGCAGGTGTGGAGGAGGAACTGCAGAAGAAAGCATCTTCATTTGGAGAGCCTGTTTCATGCACAGTGGGCTAATTGAGGGTCGTTCCAGAATTGGAGGACATTTTACGCACCACCCACTGAATTTCAAACAATTGATGTACAAACTACTGAAACATGCAGGTGTCGTGTAAATGCACTTGTCCTAAGACTAAATCTAAAAAACTAGGAGAAAAGAATGTTTAACAATATTTTTTAAAATACCAAATAAGTCTGGAGTTCCCCTAAAATGCCATTTTTTCTTCTCACCCCCGCCCCCCGCCCCCCATGACCAAACTGAATCTCAAATGAAACAGTTTAAATGAAACCAAAACCTCCTTGTGAGAACATTTTTTAATCAACATAATATTTTAAGGCTGGGACCCGAACCAAGGATCGTCTATCCATAAGGAAAAAGTGCCACATCACTCTGCAGCCCTTGAACAACATAATATTTGAAGTAATAGTTATTATGCATGGAACGTGTGTCCCACAACAACCCTGTTAGCATAACCTTTTTAGCTGGTAGAACAAGAAAGCAGTGATCACATGATATGCTGGAATTAACATCATCAGTTTTCCAAAAGAATTAGTAGAGAAAAGCTATGTACTTTCTTCTATTTTTCTGATTTGATTTGATTGAACATTGTCAGCCTTGACTGAATGTGTCACTCGACCTCATGCAACCCTGTTATGCATATTATCAGGATAAGACTAATTCTTTTTACTTTTTTCTTTATTTTTTTCCATCAGTAAGTTTATCCTCTTGGTCAGCAGTAACAGCTAGCTAAACATCTAGCTTCTACTCCTGAGAAAAAGCTAACATTAGCATGGATTAGCAATCCTGTTACTGTGATTAGAGTAGGGTTAGTAAACAACAAATAAAACATGGAATAAAAATGGTACCATTGATGTGTAAACTGAGCCAATCAAGCCTATGATAGTTTATTATCTCCTATTGATGAATATGTAGCAGAATATTGTAAAAAAAAAATAAATATAAATAAAAATTTAAAAAAGAACATTTATTTTTCAAAAATTTTGAGGCCAAAATGTCCTGCAATTCTGGAATGACCCTTGAAGTGCTGCGCATTATGCTTAAATATTAAAAAGTAACAGAGACATTGACCTCTGGTAAAGCACATTAACAAAATCCTGGGTACAGATACACAATTTGTGATACCTGGTTGAGTATTTATGTAATGCTTTTGTGTTTACTTTTCATGTATAGTTATGCACATTTGAGAAACATGTTGATCTGTTAATTCCATTACGGATCATTAACAAATTTATCAATTTTACATCCAAAAATCTCCTGGGGAAATCACATTTTTGAATGAAAAGAAATAAATAAACAGCCGCAGCAAACAAATGAGCTTTCTTCTTCGCCACATGGTAATATACAGTTACTTTGGATTTCTTTAAGTTAAAAAAACTGCAAAAGTGTGAAAACTGTTAACTAAAAAAAACGTGGCATACATAGATATTGTGGACACCACAACTGATTTCAAACAAGGCAGTCAAGATATGATTCAAATGTAGACTTTCAACTTTAAAGATAAGATAAAATAAGATTTATTGATCCTACAGTGGAGAAAGTTCACCGTTACAGCAGCCATTAAAAAACGTCTCATTTCTTTGTCACGTCATGGGCTGATTTTGCAGCGTGTTTTGGGTCATCATCCATCTACACTGTGAAGTGCTGTCCTATAAGTTTTACATTATTTGACTGAACCTGAGCAGAAAGCTGAGTTATATACACTTTAGAATTCCTACAGTTTATCTCTCAGTTGTCAAATTATCAATAAGCACCAGTGACCCAGTTCTGCTGGCAATTCTACATGCCAGTGAAAGTCATAACACTACTTCCATCATATTTGACAAATTGTGGGTGAGAACTCTCATTTCTCTTCACTACTTGTCCCTTGACACTTTCATGTTACACATTACTCAATACACAACATCTTTCTGTGTATTTTGCTTGAATGTAACCATGTTAATCTAATGCTGCAGTACATATTATCCCAGGTTTGCTTGTGTTAATATTACGTTACACTTTACATCCGCTATATGGAGGATTAAAGGACAACACACAGCCATAATTAGTATCAGTTACTCTTTATTAACTTACAGGTCAAATGCGGTTAAATTGTTTGTTCCTTTGTTCATACTTACCTTTCTTTGTTCCTTTGCTCTGGTTCATCAGAGTGTTTGGGAGGAGTCCGGCCATCACATCCTGAATTTATGGTGTAGATGATATCAGAGAGACATCACTGGACCAGACCAAGTGGAGGGTGTTTTCCTTTTGATGAATCCATCCATCCATCCATTCTCTATACACCGCTTTATCCTCACTAGGGTCGTGGGGGGTGCTAAAAGGCATCAGTCAGTATTGCTTCTACATGTTTAGCATTCAGGTAGACATTTAAAAATGCCTACAAGTTTGTAGTGTGTACAGTTATACTGTTTACAGAGTTGTTTGTGTCGAGCTTATAGAATAGATCACCATGTTGTATGATGGCAGAGCTGAAGTGAGTAGATGTGAATTGACCGCCCTATAAAACAAATAGAGAGAGGTGACACTGTGTTGCCATAAAGTGACATTTTTTCTCTTTTGTGCGGCTACGAGTTAGTTTTGAAATGATTTTTCTTTGTAAATGATTTTGTATTGTTTGGTAACTTAAGTTTCACATCAATGGAGAAGCACTGTAAAATAAAATCTGCACCTTTTTAGCACTCAAGAAGTTTGTCTGAATGCCATACCTATGGTCCTTGATCATTTTGGCCAGGCTACTCTACACAAATTATGTGTGTAATCTGGATACCAATCATACCATACTTTCTCCACATTCTCAAAATTTAAGTTTCAAAATAGGGCTGGCTTTTTTAATTTACAATGCTTTCCAGCAAAGTCTAATCTGGCTTTTCTGTGTTTGAGTGTTAAAAGTGACAAGGAAATGTTACTAGGTCCGATCCAGCAATATTACCAGCACACTGTATAGAGACATGACCAGGGTGCGCACCGACATACAACCGACACGTGAAATTGTCGTCACATTGATGGAATACGGTACATGTCTGAAAGGGGGGTATGATTCTCATCACTCATTGCAGCACTAACTGAGTGTTATCAGTACCCAATACCATCAGGCTCAGAATGAGTACAAAGGGAAACTGCACAAAGATACAGAACAGAGTGGAAAAGAACCACCAACAGAACTACACTGTTGTTCCTTATGTTACAGGAGTATCTGAAAAACTCAGGAGGAGCTTCCACAAACACTGCATTCCAGCAACAAGTTCAGTAATTTGCTGAGGCAGACGCTTGATCACTCCAGGGACAAAACACACAGACAGAGCTATTTTTTAGTCACAGTCCAGTGCAGTGAGAAATGCACAGACCTGTATATTCAGGGAACTAAATAACTGCTTCACAAGAACACAGCACAATACAGGAGGGCAAACTGTTCAGGTCAGGACTTAGCAGAACACCTACATCTGAGGGACAATGAACACTCAGTCAAGCACAACAATGTGCACATTTGGCCAGAGAAGGCTGACAAGAGGAGGTAAAAAGACATCTATAGGCGATTGTTCTGCTGCCTGAGCAGGCAAACTTTACATGGGTTACCTGATGCAGCGCATGGTTTCAATTCCAGCTCACAGCCCTTTGCCTCTGGTCTTCCCCCTCGTCTTCTCCCTACTTCCCTGTCTGTCTCTCTACTAACCTGTCTATTAAACCCAACAAAAGGCCAAAAAAAAAAGCCATTTATGTCAAACCTAAACAACCATCACTAAACGGAGGAAGTGATGTATGATGCCACTTTACCTTCCACTTACATCCAGACAGCTAACCACCTATTTACACCTCCACTGCTCACATGATGGCCTAACATGTGATCTTAATGACTCTACAAGTACAAAAGGCCCAACAAGAGTTTAAATTCCTGAGACTCCCCATCAGAGATGAATTATCTTCAAGAAACTAAAGTCCACTTACCCATATTTTAGCATTTGGATATATAATAACGTGGAGTATTCAGAATCCTTTCTGACATTTTTAAAACATGGAAAATACTAGCATTTGATAATAATTTAGGATCACATTACATCCCTAATGGTAAATTATTAAACAATACTTGTGTCTTTATGAGAAGGAACCTGTGGGTAGAATACTCGAAACTTTTTTACATGTTTTGCCTGGCAGCACCAGCATCAACTACACTGTACAAAACACAAAAATGCTTCGGAGATTCCCCTTTGAATGAGGAAGTAATAGTTTCACAACTCTGTTCTGACTGCTGACCACAGAGGTTTGTCTCTTTAGTTGCTTAGTTTGTGCACATGAATCTTCTAACCCTAACCCAAATTCTTACAACACTGTTTACCTGATAAAAAGAAAATGATTTTGCAATTACCAGGAAGTTATTCTAATATTTCTTCACAATCATGGAGTGAACCTGTTTTGCTGAATGCATGCATTTATGTAAGAGTTTCAGCTGAGTGGAATTTCCAGCTGCAACACAAGTATTGTTTTGTAGGAGCCATCAGGAAGAAGCTACTTGCAGTAAAACAAAAGCTATAAAAGGCAAAAGCAGGACAATGTAATTTGAATAACACTGCTGTAAGTCCTGGTAAGCAACAAAAAACACGGTGGTTTACTGTATATACAGCTGAAATAATCATCTCTCCTTTAACTCAAATGGCATAAAACATGATTTTTTGCATACTTTGTGTGCATGTCTGAATACATTTCATGTACCTTTACAAAACCTAGGGTTTCCAGTACAGAACATCTTTCCATTATCTATATAGCACATAATCCTCATTGGGATTGTCAGGGGTGCTGGAGTTTATCTCAACTGACTTATGGCTCTACTCCACTAGCACCTACTTGACGACTCTACTCAGTTTGTGAGGTTTTCCATGAAGATGTAGTACCTGGTACCAGGTACTATTTTAGTACCTACTCGACCAGGGTTCCAAGCAAGCTGGGTCCAGCTGATAATGTGACATCTACAGAGTGCAGGCCACTGATTGGACAGGGAGGGATGACACAAGAGCAACTCCTTCATAAAAACCGGTGAGTGTTTTCGTGAGGGAAAATTACTTATCCCATTGGTGGCAAGCTCACTTTAAGCAAACAAGTATATTTTGAAAGAAACATCGTTTTCTCCTATGGGAGACGCCAGCGTGTCGTCATTTGCTATGGTCACGTGGTACAAGACTGCTACTGGTTGGCAAGAACCGGCAGTAACATAACGGCTTGCTACGAGAACGGTATCGGGTTTGAAACAAATACGTAAAGTTATCGCTTTTCATGAATGAAATTGCTCATGTATTTACCACAGTGGTAATAGCGTGTGTAGTTGTTGGGTGTACGAAGCGTTTTGAGAAGGGATCAGGCTTGAAATTTCACCCAATACCGATGTCAGGAGAGAGAAGATGGCGGTGGCTTCAGCCATCAACAGGAAAAATTGTACCCCAGTAAGCAGCAGAGATCGTGTTTGTGGCTCCCACTTTTCTTCAGGTAAACTATTCAACAGTTTAGCATGTTTAGTATGTCTAACTTTGAGCGTATTTACCAAAAGATATTGATTTAGTGTCGCATCCTTCGCCTGAAGCGATCTCTACACTTTCGGTTTGGTTCAGTGTTGTCATGTGTTACCGATCGCTTTTTAGGCGATGAAAGTATACTAAAGTCGAATGAAGCATATTCAATAACATCTCCTTAAGCCAGCAGCCTCCTATTTGTAACCATATTTGTTTCTGTATGCGTCTCGCGATCGTATTTTAGAATTGTCCTATTTTCGATCACCAATGCTGTGCGTCTGTTACTGTTACATAGAAGCCATACTGGAGACAAAAAATACAGCAACTTCTTGACGTTTCTTTGACATCTTGTTGAAGATTAACAGAAGATATATTATTTTTAATTCATAATTATATATTTTTGGGTGGGTGAACTGCCCAGCGGTGTCAATCAATTAAAAATAAATGTCGGTGAAGGAAATGTCCGGCCACAATGAAGGATCGTCAACCCGCCCAGTCTTCAAATTGTAGGGATCTGGCAAGGTTTTACTGTTTCCCTGATATCTCAGCTTACTCACGTATATTTGTCGGGCCTCAGGTGATAAGGATTGAGCATAATCGGACAATTTCACGAAAGGATAGTTCGCATTGCTATCATCAGCCATTGTTCCTCTGGTTCCTCTTGCCAACCAGGGCCGTAATCACGTGACTTCGTGACGTCACTATTTGTAAACACTGGCGTCTCCCATATGTAGACAATAAGCTAGCTAGTTAGCCATCAACGCTAACTCCGTGGCCCGGCTGCCGTGCTACGATGACTCCATCCACAATGAGGTGGCACTCAATTGTAATGGAAAACGACTTAAACAGAGTCGAGTCGAGTAGGTGCTAGAGGAAAAGCGCCTTTTGGGTGAAGACAGGGGACACTCTGGACAGGACACCAGTCTATCACAGGGCTACATATACAGACAAACAATCACATTCACACCTATGGACTATTTAGAATCACTAGTTAACCTCAGCATGTTTTTGGTCTGTGGGAGGAAACCAGAGAACACCGGGAAAACACCTGCATGCACAGGGAGAACATGCAAACTCCATTCAGAAAGACCCCGGGAAGGCCGGGACACGAACTGGGGATCTTCTAGCTGCAAGCTAAAAGTGCTAACTACCCAGCCACTGTGTAGCCACTAGTACGGAACAGAAAGTAGATATTGTCTGTAGAGTTTAGGTGGGTACAGATACCACATGTGTCCGTAAATGCAGGTTAAAATATTCCTCACTTTCTCTTTACCAAGAGGAAAACACAACATGTAGTGATTTTATCATTTTTATTACAAAATAAAAGAACTGCTTATGTTGACTAGAAAGGCCAATGTAATTACACACAAAAGAACAGTAACAGTTTTCTGCAGATGAAAGATAAGATTGAGCAAATTGTTTCACAACATGAAGCAGCAAACCTAAAAATCAAAAAGATGAAGCTGCATTATGTGGTATATATTACATTTTTAATGGGCTACCAGTTATTCCTAACAAAAGCTGGGTTATGATTAGTTTGTCTTTGTAGATTTACATTTTCATTTAGTAAATGGAAAATTCATTTTTCTCAGTGTGTGTTCGCATTCCTCAGTCTTGCTACACCCTACATGAAAAGGCCAAATTTAAAAAATTGTACTTTCATTACGACACAAAGGCAATCATAGCAGTGATACAGTTTGAGAAGCTGTGAAACAATGCAGTTTCCATGTTCCATCTGTAGCCGTAGCCAACCAAACAAGGCAAATATGTTAAGGAGGTAGTTTTTTTTTTTCTCTGGACAAGTGATAGAAACTTTGCCGCTCACAGTTAGGTGGGTTTTGTAGTTGAGTACATTCCCTCCTGAGGCACACGAAAAGAAGCAAAATAACTGAAAAAGTGACTGAGAAACATATTTTCTTCAACAGTGTTCAATTAAGCAGGATCACTCAGTTTCCTAGAAGGAAGTAGAATTTAAACGGTGCATATAATTGCCTGGATCAAGATTATATTACAAGTAGAGGCACTATTTCATTAATATTCAGCTCAAATACAGCTTTTTAAATTCAAAATTCTAGCTGCAGCAAGGCTCCAGAAAATGTAAAGGGCGTTGTTTCATCTATGATTCAGCTCAAAACTTCATGCCAACCACCGACCTTCCAGAGATCTGGATGTCATCAAAAGGAAACAGAGCCAGAATCTGAAAGACAAGGATACAAAGTCAGATATTATAGATGACATCTTTAATTATCCTTACGAACAACACAAAGAGAAAAATATCTGACAATCAGCATGCTGAAGATAGTTTTTTATGACTCTTGCTACATGCTTGGGGTTGTTCAGATGACTCTGTCGTAAGAATCTAGTCATATAAACCTCTGAAAACCTATGTGCAGTATGTATACACAAGAAATCACAACATTAAAACCACAGACAGGCAGCACTCCTTGATGGCAGCAGGCCTCTCCAGCAGGACAAAATGAAATGCAGGAAATGATTTACACTTGCATTCTTCTAAAGGCCAGCAGGGGGAACCTCTCTAGTGCAAAACAGGCCAGACTACACAGAAATCGATGAGAAAGTAACTCTGCTTCTCACTTAATTTGTTACCTAAGTAAACATTTTCTTAATGTTTCAATGTTCTCAGTGGCTAATTTCGAGACTTTAATACAGCATAATGTGTATTTATTAAATTATGGTTCCATTTAGGCATGATAGCCCATGTTAGCACTTCACTGTTAATAATACTATAATTGCTTACGTCATCATTGCCATCAGCCAAATCAAGCGCCGTCTCGTCCTCCATGTTTCGCAGCATTGTGTCAGCGCCAGACTGGCAGAGGAGGTTAGCAATGGCAGCGTCCTGTCTGCCCACAGCGAGGTGCAGGGGTGTGCAGCCATTAAACATGGCAGCATCAACATTGGCCCCCCTGCCGAGCAGCAGCTTCACTGATGTCATGTCATGTAGCTCAACGGCAAGGTGAAGAGCTGTTTTGCCACTGGTTCCTTCCTGTAAAGGTAGGTGGAATAGTGATGACAAATCCCCAAAATACATAAATGGGACAATAATTTACAATAGAATTAGACTAGATTTATTCAATATCATGCAAGCACAGGAGAAAAGGACACAGTAACTCATAATAAATAATAACCATTTTACACCCTGGATGTGAGGCAGAGTGATATCATTAGCCAGTGATTTAAACTAACAGGAATGTCTGAGGTACTTTTGGGACTGACTGCCATGCTCCCTTCCATCAATAGAAAGTTAAGAGTAGCTGGACAGCCCAGCCTAATCATATCTCAAATCTAATTACGTCTCTCTGAATTTTGCAGTAAGTTCTGAGCTCAGTTCACATCACTATCAGCATTGCACAAGAGCAGCAGATTTATAGACCGTAACAAAAGTGATTATAAATGCTGCCACGTTGCTATATAATGAATAAACTTCATATTTTTACAGGCAAATGCTGTTCACTCTCATCTTCAATCTTTTTCTTCGTCAGGGTCAACTGGCTGCAAGTAAAGGTGTACCGTTTGAAATCAGTGTCAGTCACTTCAGGAGTAATTTCAGCCTAAATTACATTGGCACTAAAACATTTGTTTCTATTCTACAAGTTGAACGATTGAGTATAAACTCAACCTTTAAGTAAAGCATAGCTCTAAAAATGTAATGCATAACGTGCTTCGAAGCAAAGAGTCACCGACTAACCTGGATGTTCAGGTTTGCTCCCTTTTTCATCAGAAGCTTCATAATTTGATGTTGCTTGTTCAGTGCAGCCAAGTGAAGACAGGTAAGACCTGCAAGTACATATGTTATGTGAAATATGGAACATGGGTCTCATTTTAAGTCAAAATGTGTTGTTTATCCAAATGATAAACTTGAATAACCTCCACATTTGAGTTACACTTGTTATTGTTGGGGCCATTTCTTCCACTATTGCTGTTCCTCCTTTTCTTAACCCTTGTGTTTTCCTAACATCCTGTATACTCCCTTCGCCCTAAGAGTCAAAAAAACACCCACCTCCACTGAGCCTCTAAAATAAAGCAGTTTAATTGAATTTTCAACCCCAAATCTATTTTATATGAAGAAACAACCTGTCGTGCATCACACACTTTGTGAATATCTGTTTTTTTTGCTCTTCAGAAGACAGAAAGACTGTATTTAGTCAGTGGACACCACTTGTTTTTATTTCATCTTAAATGTTATAACTGTTTTTTTCTTTACTAAAGTATAGGTCTATTATTACTATTGCTGCTAAAGGTATTGCGTGGGTGTAAACAAGAGAGTTTAGAAAGAGATAGTACTTGTACATCCTCGGAAATTACCAGAAATGTGCAGAAAGTAGCTTGAAATGCATTTTTTGAGGGAAACAACAGTGCACATGAAAGTTTTTCTGAGATCAATCAGCAGCACACATAATCTCAATTTCTTAGTGTCTGCATGTCTTTATGGTTTTAGAAGTGTGTGTCATATGGGCATGTTTAGTCCACTGTAACTGATTTTAACCCTCCTGTTGTCCTCATTTATGGGCACCAAAAAATATTGTTTCCTTGTCTAAAAAAAAAATCCAAAAATTCTGCAAAAAAATTCCCCAAATTTCTGAAAACTTGCAAAACCTTCAGCAAGAAAATTTAAATAATTCCTAAAAAGTTTTATTTTAAAAAAATCCCCCAAATTTGGCAAGAAAATCCCTGTAAATATTTTCAAAACATTTGTAAAAACCTTCCAAAAAATCTGAAAAACATCTAGTGATTACATATATATCAGTAAAACTTCTCATATTTCCTTGAAACTTTAAACCGGATCAATTTTAACTCACAGAACGACACAAGGGTTAACTGCAGAGTCAAAACTGACCCTAACACAATCTTTGTACCCTGGTGATGCACAGCTTTGATGAAAATATTAACAAAGACAGTGTTTCACTTTTTCTAATGTTGGGGTCACTTTACGAAATGTCATTGAATTTCAAGTTGAAAAAAAGGTCATTTAAGTTTTTTTTCTCTGCTATTAAACATACTGGCTGGGTCATTTTAGATCCTAAGACAACACAAGGGTTAAAGGTTGACATCTGGCAAAATTAAAGAGACCAAAAAAAACCTAATTGATGACTTCAACCATCTTTTTCCTCACCTCTCCAATTCTGGGTCTCGAAGACCGGCACTAGCCTGCTAGAAGAAATGTCTCTGGTCATCTCTGTGGCGCACTCTGTCTGACCATGGTGGCAAGCCACATGGAGCGCTGTGTTCCCATCCTGGTCCTGCAGCTCCAGGTTGGCACCTTTCTCCACCAGGCCTTTAACCATATCTGTCAAGTTCAGGTAGGTGGCCAAGTGCAAAGGGCTCTGAGGATCACCAGCGACAAAAAGATGGACAACACAAACGGCATGTCTCTGGTTAAATTATCGTCACAAACAGTGCAGGCCAAACTGATTTGATATCATACTGAAGTGGAGAGCGAGCTGAAAACATCAATTAATTGATCAATGGGCACAAATTTGATAATTGATAGATTTTTTTATGCCGTTGTCAAGCAAAAACATAAAAACATTTATCAATAGTAGACACTTATATGTAAGAATTTCTTCTCATTTGAAACCATGAAATTTAACCATCTTTGGATTTCAGCTGGGATAAACATTAGTCAGCATTTTCTGACATTTTCAGGCATTTAAACAAAAAAAATGTCAAGCCATTATTACATTCTGACAATAACAGATAGACTCTGTACATATTTACTAATGTTCAAAAAAATTGGGGTCACTTAGAAATGTCCTTATTTTTGTAAGAAAAGCAGTTTTTTTCAATGAAATTAACATTCATGTGAATCAGAAATACAGTCTAGAAAAATAAATCAGAGGAAATAAGGCAGCGACTGTGTCACTGCTTGAACTGATGAATCCTCACGTTTGCTTTCTATTACTATTCTGCAAGTTTTCTCTGTCTCACTTCGAGTTAAGTCTCACTGACTTCTGACTTCTTGCAGGACTGGAACAACTCCTCCACCCACATCCACACAAGGATACACTCCACAGCTCCCTGTAGTTGTGTTTCTACATGAGGTAGAGGAGGGGAGTTTCCATTCAAAGTCCCGTATGAGCTAACACTAGAACCACCCACTGTAACGTCCCTGGCAGAAGCCGGACTGCAAATAAAGGGGAACAGCAGTTCTCTGGAAGTACAGAGATATAAATACCGCTACTGCTTCCACAAACAACTTACTGATAATGAGGAAGTCACTTTGGATTTTAAAAAAGTTTTACTAGAAGCTCAGGCATGCTTATATTGTGAAACAAATCACGGTATACTCACCTGGTATAAATTGTTTTGGATGTCCAGAACTTCTTTTGGAAATAGCTGTATTAACTCTTGAGCAACGAATTTATCTTCATGGATAATTGCCAAGTGCAGGATTCTGCAGGAGTAACAAAGAACAATAAACATCTTTTTTTTCCCCACAGTGTTTGCAAAAACTTGCAGGCCTACTTTAAGATAATTTGAGGCCAAAACAGCATTAGGTAGAAAAGAAAAAGACAGCATTTCATCAAAATGTTGTATCACTATTTTCTACCTTAAAATGCAACATTTAATGGACCGAATGGCAAGTTTGAGTGTTTGGGGCATTGAGGAATACTAAAAATTCTGGAAAACATAACTGTTAGATTAGTGAGATGTGGTAGAATCATCTTTAAGTAGATAAAAAACTCGGAGGCTGTAGTTCAAACACTTAAGACAAAGGACGAAACAAAGTACACCAAGCTTAAACCTGAGTGGGACGTTAAACCAAACAAATGTAAAATGAAGCAGAAAATAGACCTGTGCATAAGGTGCTTCATTTGATTAACTGAGAACAGCACAAAATGGGCCTCATCTAGAGAGGGATGTCAACAGATTCAAATCAAAGTTTGGTTTTAAAAATCATTGCTGTGTACAAATTCTACATAAACAGACCCTACATGAAATGCTGAAACTGATTTGTAGCCACCAAACAGCCTGCATGAGGAGGTTATCTCACTGATAGGTGTAAGACATGGCATGGACACAGGACCTCTGTGGTGTCTGACGCTGGAACAGGTCCTGTGGGTTGTGAGATGGGGCCTCTATGGTTAAGGCTTGTCTCACCACATCCCATGGATGCTTCATCAAACTGGTCACATTGGACTCTTTGTTGTGCTCTCTGGGCCTTTTTCGAGCATTTTGCACATTGTCCTGCTGAGGGAGGTCGCTGCCACGGGGGAGCATTGTTACTGTGAAAGTCATGCTTGGTGTGGACGAATGATCAGGTAGGTGGGGTGTGTCGAGCCACATCCACAGGATTGCTCAGAAGAATATTGCATTGTAACAAGATGATCAGCATTACACCCTTTAACTGTGAGTGGTTTTAATGTTGAGGCTGACATTTGCTATGGTAGTTCCACCAAGGAACACAGTGGAGTCATGTGACAATCGCCGTTGGTTTGTCTGTCTGTTTACCAAAAAAATGATGAACGGATTTGGATGAAATTTTCAGGGAAGGTCACAAATGACATAATGAACAAGTGATCAGGCTTTTCAGTGATGCAGTTTGTAGTCTGGATCCATGGATTTATTAAAGATTTCTGTGTCACTGAGAGTGACACGGTGTCACTGTAACTATGACAACAAGAAAACACTACACCAGCTAATTGCTGATGATCACATCATGGCGATCCTACTTCGAATCTACCGCTGTGGACTTATCGGGAATTATCCGACAGAAATGGTACAAAGAACAATTGATTAAATTGTGGGGGTGTTTCCGAGTCCCATCAATTCCCCCTGCCTGCTACAAGTTTCGGTCACACGATTTGGTATCCGTACATCACGTACACATGCCTGTGCTCAGTGCAAGGTCATTTTGGTTGTGAGTACATCCATATAAAAAGGATGATTTCTGATGATCAATAGCTTAAAAAAAATAAAAAATGCTGCATTTCTAAATAAAAAAACGCTGCATTTCTGACAATGTAATATGGGGGAATGAACAGCCTTGACGAAGCGCTGCGTTCTCAGAGCACTTTTCTAGTTCTTACTGTGCTTTCAAAGTATAGAAGCAAGTGGCTCTTCAGAATAATTTAACTAAATTTAACCAAAATGCAAACATCTCATCCCATCTGTCTGTGAACAGACGACATGGGATTTTGTTACTACAAAATCTCACAGCACAGATTTCAGTTTGTTAATGTTACATATCATACAAACTGATTTGTTAAATGTAAGAGGGCATAAACTTTAATGCTGCACATCACAAGTAACAAAATATTGCATGACTAAAGTTATAGTTTCTAACTGATGAAACACCTCCCTGCAACTACAAGGGAAAAAAAGTGACATATTACTGGTACTTTTAGAACTGTCCATTATGGACTCTACGAGACTTTTATATGCAACGGATATTTTCTTTGTAGCAAATCACACAGAGAACCATTAATTGTTCTTTTGTTTGCTTTTGTTTTAACAAATTTAGGAATAATAACACAGATTTCACATATATCTGTGTTTTTAAAAGGGAAATTAATTGTTAAGCATTAGTAACTGCGTACTGCTGATACAGACCCTGATGAAACCTATGTTTAAATATACTATTGTTCAGACATTTGGGGTCACCCAAACAATTTTCCATATAAACACACACTTTTATTCATATGCTAACATAATTGCACAAGAGTTTTATAACCATCAATTAGCCTTTCAACACCATTAGCTAACACAATGTAGCATTAGAACACAGGGGTCGGGTGATGGTTGCTGGAAATGTTCCTCTGTACCCCTATGTAGATATTCCATTAAAAATCAGCTGTTTCAAGCTAGAATAGTCATTTACCACATTAACAAAGTCTAGACAGTATTTTGGATTAATTTAATGTTATCTTCATGAAAAAAAATGCTTTTCTTCAAAAGAAAGGCGTTTCTAAGTGACCCCAAACATTTGAACCGTAGAGATATGCTGCCATGTGAAATAACAGCATTTTAATTTTGTACACTCCCAACAGTGTGCCTTGCATCATTTTTCTAGCAGAATTGTATTTAAATTTTTGGAGCTGAAACAATTTTTTTCACCAGTGCAATTGACCCTCCACAAGACAGAATAAAAACAAAGTTCTATTTGTGTTTAATCAACAAGGTAAGACACAATCATGACACACCGCCATCTAGTTACTGCAAAAACTGCCTGTATGAGCTGGTCTACTGCACATATATTCAATACCAAAGGATTGTTTAAGTTGTTTTTCAGCCAAATTATCAACCCTTGATTGGTTCCAGCAGAGGAGTGTCTGCATCATCTTTAGTTAAATTACAAAAACTGGACGTCTTTGGGTTATGGACTGCTTTTCATGCCAAATAAGCAATTTGGAAACCTGTGTTGGCCATTTCTCACTATATTCTAATGTTTTTAATAAAAAGAAATACATAAAGAAAAACAAAGCAAAGTGAAAGTAGCAGCTCTTAATTAAACAGTGAGTTCCTAAATAAAGTTGCTATAAACTGTAAAACAAGAAGAAAAGAAAAAAAAAACAGAATAAACAGAAATGTGAGGAGCTCCTAACTGAAATATGTGTAAACAGAGATTAATCCAAGAATGAATTATCCTAATAAGGCTAGAAATGGACAGATAATGCATCACAAAATGAAGTCCGTTGATGCATTGCCAATTTTTTTGTCAGTGCAGTATCACCTCCGCCTGATTTAAATGCCTGCAGACCAAAGTATTTGCTCTACCAGATAGTCAACCCTGTGAGCAACATGTGTGAGAAAGGAACTTCCTGGTTTGAGTAAGAATTGAATGAATAAGAACTTTAAAAAAAAATCCCACAGGGGAAAATTAGTGTTTGCATGACTCTCTGTCGATCGAAGCAGTACAGTGTGCTGTGTTTCAGGCGTTTTTTCCCTCCCAGGTATCTAAAGTTAGGGTGTGAGAATGACACCATGTGGCCTGAACATATGTCAAACGGAAATGAAAAGAGGTCATAGACGCAACAACAGTACTGCAATGATATGACTAGATCAATCACTGGATTACTCTGGTTGGTGGCTGCAAGACTCCCTGGCAAGTCTGCTTTATCATCAAAACAGACTGATGACACTAGATGGTTGGGTCAGACATGACAGCCTGCATGGACCGGTGAAGCTGTGCGTGGATGTTGAGCTGTTTGGACTGTACGAAAAGTTGCAGTTTCACCGAGTCAAAGCGAGAAATCAGCAGCAGCAAAAAGCTGCTCGGTCACAACTGACATTTTTAGATGTTTGTTCCAAAAACAAAGAAAGAAAGAAGCTTCTCAATGGTTGGAATAGAAATCATGCATACAGTGTCCTATCCTGATCAACAAGTTTCTTGGATCAAAAGCGAGCCATACTGCTTCCTCACAGCATGTGCTTTGTCTGTACTGCACGGGGAAGTCCAGGCCTATCTGTTTCACTTCTGTTTTCTGCCTGAGACGCCTGACAGGAGACCGTCCACATTCATGAAATGGACAAAAATCGTTAAAAAGAAACACTGGTATGAAATCCCTTTCAAAACCAGCATCATATTAAAAAAACATGTCTAAGATTCAATGTGATTTACACATCATAAACTGCAATTTATCTGAAGTTTCCTATTTTTAGTAGAATAAAAGAGACTTTTTTTGAACAACTAGTTGATCACTTGATTATTCAGCAAAATGTAAATGAATCAGCGCCTATTTCAAAACTCTTTAAAGCCACTTTCCAAGCAAAATTGCAAAGGGTTTAAGCTCTGGAAATACGTAGATTTGTTGTTTCACTGTTTACAGTGCAAACATTATTGCAAACTGCTTAACTTCAAAACAAAGCAATTCATAATGTCAGGTGTCACAGAACGGAAGAGGGTGGAAAACTGGAAATTGCTTTATGAGGTCATAAAAAGCACATTTTATTCTACAACACTATGTTGTAAACATTATGGATGATAGAGATGGTGTGTATTTTAGCTCTCTGTTTGAAATCCCCCCACCAGTGTGCAGCAGTGTCAGAGAACACTCGCTGAGAAAATTGTGATTTTTTTTTTAAATATAAGAAATTGAGATAATAAACAAAAACCTACGTGTCTCCTTCCTCTGTAATAGTTGTGAGCAAGTTCTCCTCGTGTTCAGAGAGTTCACAGATCTGTGCTGGCTCCTCATTTAAGGCGGAAAGCGTGCAGTGCTCCACTATCTCCGACAGACTCTCCACCGTGATGGACGAGGAGCCATAGGCAGAGTCCAGGCGCTCCTCCCCGGCAGAGAACTTGTCTCTCGGCCCGCTGAAGTCGGAGCTCGGCTCACGGGGCTCCTCTGACTTCAATATGGAGCGGTACGAGTCGATGCCCGAGTCCGTGCGGTTATCCTCCAGCACATCATCTTTACCGCAGTCGTCGCTCGCCATGGTAATGCTACTGGCCTCGCTGGGTTTCCCCTCCCGCCTTCACCGAGGATTTAAAGGCTTCTAACCGGGTGTTGTCGCAGCTCGGGGCACGGCGATGTGACCGGACTCCGAGGACAGCCTGCTGACACCTGAGGAAACCGGCGCTCCTTTGTGAAACCAGAGGAAAAAGCCGCTTCGTTTCATGCCATTTAAAGATAATGCCCGTAACCCCGCAGCAACAGGCGTTCACTTTGGATCGATTATGGAGCTGACGAAAGTCTCAAAACGAGGCAAGTCATTCTAGAGTCGGTGAAACGGGTTCAAATCGAGCCGAATGAGGGGAAACGTCGACCAAATATCCGGTAAGAGCAGGAGCTACAGGCGGAGAGCAGAGGAGCGTTGAAAGGCGAGAAGGGAAGAGCTGACATGTGAAAGCCAGAGCTGTTTTTGTCACGCTGGGGAATCCCCAGACACACACACACAGACGCGCGCGCGCACACACACGTCAACTACAAGAACGTAGTAAGAGAAATTTTTTCAAAATAAAAGTAGGAAATCAACACAACCTGAGAGGATGTTTAATCTCATGCCGTCTCGTACAATATTACACATTGTCAATCTTACTTTTACACTGTGCAATATTACCATTCTGTACATTCTGCTGCTTTTAATATACTTACTGTTTTTTATTTTTATTTTAATGTATGGGTCATTCCAGAATTGGGGACATTTGGGCTTAAAACAAATCCTGTCTTTTTTCAGTTTTCTGCTACATATTCATCAATAATAGGTAAACTATTAAAGGCTTGATTGACTCACACTTACACACACATCAATGGTACCATTTTCATTCCATATTTTATTTGATGTTTTCTACCCCTACTCTAGTCACAGTAACACGGTTGCTAATCCATGCTAATGTTAGGTTTTTCTCAGGAGTAGAAGCTAGATATTTAGCTAGCTGTTACTGCTGACCAATAGGACAAACTTACTGATGGGAAAAAGTAAAGAAAAAAACGAAAAAGAATTTGTCTTGTCCTGATAGCATAAGATAGAGTGAGACATTCAATCAAGAATAATAATGTTATGAAAATATGAAAAATAGAAGAGAGGAAATCACTTTGCTCTAACCATTCTTTTGGAAAGCTGTTTGATGATGTTAATTCCAGGGTTTAATGTGATTCAGTGTTTTCTTCTTCTACCAGCTAAAAAGGTTTTTGCTGACAGGGTTGTTGTGGGACACGTTCCTTGCATAATAATTATTTAAAATATTAAGTTGTTAAAAATGTTTTCCCACACCTTACAGAGACATTAATGAAAAAATAATACAAGAAAAAGGAGATTTTGGTTTCATTTTTACTGTTTTATTTGAGATTCAGTTTGGTCTTCAGGGGGTGGGGCAAGAGAAAATGGTATTTTGGGGGTAATCCAGGCTTATTCGGTATTTTAAAGATATTTTCAAACATTCTTTTCTCCTAATGTCTTTTAGATTTTGCCTTAAGACGAGTACATTTACACAACAACTGCATGTTTTAGCATTTAGTACATAGATTATTAGAAATTTGATAGGTAAGATGTAGAATCTTATTGCTGTACCTGCCAAACATCCAATCCGGCCCACTTTTCAAAGTGTGAAAATTACAGAGAAGACATTAACTGCAAATTGTTAATTTGTAAAACTAAATTTAAAATAAATTCTAGACCTCAACAAGTTGTGTTGATCTTAAGTAAAATACTATATTGTCCATTGTTCTTTTGTCATTTTGTGTCTACATTGTGGCTCATTTTTGAATTATTTTGTCTTGTTTTTTATTTTTTGTCTTGCTTTTGTCTATTTTGTCATTTTGCTTCTCATTTTTGTCATTTTTTTGATTTTTTGTCTCGCTTTTGTCATTTGTCCATTTTTTTATCATTTGTTTCTCGCTTTTGTGATTTTTTTTGTCTCATTTTTAAAATATTTTGTCATATTTTTGTTGTTTTTCATTTTTTTTGTTTGACCTTTGTCATTTATGTCATAAAGTAAAATACTATATTGTTCAGTTCCAGATACCTGTGACTAAGTTCCATGCCTTTGTATATACACTGTGATCTGTTGTAATGTGTAAATGATAAACTAAGGCATAATGTTGTTAGAATTTAACTTACTTTCTTAAGATATTTCAGGTTGTTCATCATGTTTTGTAAAAACATAGTTCATCAACTGTAAAAAAAATATTTAGAATGTACCTTTTTTGTACTTGAACAAAGTGGAAATATTTGGATTTGTGGTCATTTATAGGTTATTAAGCTGTGATTTTACTGGTCCAGCCCACTTGAGATAAATTTGCCATCTCCGACACTTTTATGGACACTACTGCTTCTACTACATCCACTGCAACCATTCATACTGTTACTGGCAGCAGGCCTTTCACCCACCCACCTTTTTTGTGTTTTTTCTTTCTATTACTCGTTTTTAATGTGCCCCTCTTTGCTCATCTAATTGCCCTTCAGGGATAAATAAAGTTACACCATTTAGTGTTAAAATGCTTTAGTTTATAAAGTAACTTTCCTGTTAAACTCAACACATTTGAAGACCTCATATTGTGGCTTTCCAGCAAAATATTGCAAGTCCCCCATGTCCTTAGAATTTGTCTTCAATTGTTCAGCTCAAAATAGGACATAGGTTATTCATTTCAGTATGACTGTACAATCCCTGGTCTTAAATCAAAATCAAAATGTACTTTATTAATCCCAAATCAAACTGAGGTATCCAGCAGCACATTACACTGCAAATATACAGTACGGCACAGTAGGGTATAAAAACTGTATAAAATATAGTAGAACAGTCTGCTAAACATAGACCAAGCCCAAGCTCTTCAACTCTCCCCGGTTGAGGGGGACGAGTTGAAGAGCTTGGACTTTGCATGGCTCTGGGGACAAAGGACTTTCCGAGTCAGTCTGTGGAGCATTTTAGCGACTGTAGCCTGAACGTGCTCCTTTGTCCATCCAAAGTGCTGTATAGGGGATGGTTGGGGTTTATGTATGATGCACAACAGCTGGTCGAGAGAACATCGTTCAGCTACCATGACCACAGTGTCCAGCTCCCTCCCCACAACTTTTCTAGCCTTGTTGATCAGCTTGTCGAGTCTGTTCCTGTCCCTGGCTTTTACACCCCCCGCCCCACACACACACAGTACAGCATAGCAGATTATACTTGAGACAGACTGGTAAAACAAGTTAAATTGTTCACTGCAGACGTTGAAGGACCTCAGCCTGCATAGCAGGTACAGCACATTCGTATTTGCAGACCAGTCTGGTTTGTCATCCAGGTGTAAACCAAGGTACCTGTAGGTAGGAACCTTCTCTGCGTCACAGGTACCATTGTGGACCAATTGATCCATGTTATAAATGGGCACTTTCAGTTTCACTGTCTGCGGCTTAGAATACAGTTATGGTAAATGAGCCTCACTTAGATAACCTTGGCTCAGTTCTGTAAAGTGTTTTACAGTGTTTCTCATTGACCCGATCACACTCGCAGAGGAGCAGCCATTCAAGGTGCTCACCTACCATTGGGAGTAACTTGGGATTTAGTGTCTAGCCTAAAGACTCTGCAGCACATGAATGGGGTTGGGATTGAACCAGCAACCTCACATTTAGTGTCTGCATCTCTAGTGTGTGTATCAGAATATGACTGAAATAAAGAGGAAGTGCTCAACTACCTAACAGACAACCCACTCTGAGTCATGGCCAAGTTATGCAGTCGTACAACAGAAAACATTGGGCTGAGTGTGTGACTCCAGGACTTTCTGTTGCTTCCGTGTCGATCATTTGACATGGAAAAAAAATCACAGAATTCATAGCACCACTTGGTAAATAGTTGTGAAGTGACTGCAAGTTCACATGTCCCAGTAGACAGCAATTCATTCATTATTTCATACTTGTTTTGTTTGACAGAAACAGACAGAACAACCTCTTTGAATTTATTTGAGCTATACAATTTCACCTACTCGGCCTGACCTGTGACAATATGATCAAAGCTAGTAGTAAGAATAAACCACATTACTCAGAGAATGGGCTAACACTTCCTGTTGTTGTGTGGACACTGGTATTAAAAAAAAGAACAGAGATACAAACTGACTGTTGCTTGTTCACAGTCCAGCACTAAGTTGTGAATGAGGTCTATTTTATGGCCCAGGGAGTAGGTGATTGAACCACTTCCACCTGCTTGCTCCAGTACAGCTGATTGCTGATGTCAGACACCTGCCGCCTCCTGCTCAGCTGCACCTGCTGATTAGACTTAGGGAGAGGAGGGGGAGAGCACTGCAGCTATCAGGAGCCCGAGGCTGCGGGTGTGACAAAGAGTAGCAATGGCCTGAAGCATAATGCAAAACATGACCAAGTTAGGGACAAGTAAACTTCCTTCATCCCTCAAGGTCAGACTACTGAGATCAACAGCCTTTGCAGTGGCATCATATGACTCCAAATCCTGGACTTTTGAAGTTAATAGATAAAAAGAGATTGGATTCTTTTGAAATGTGGTGCTAATGCAGGATCCTGAGGACACCATGGACAGACAAGAGAACAAATGCATCTGTACTCAAGGAGCTTGGAGTCGAAAAAACACTGTTGGCTAACATCATCGCAAGGCTACTTTGTTCATGCTACTAGACATCACTGCCTTGAGAAACAATCATTCAAGGAATGGCTAACAGAAAGAGAAAGAGAGGTGGACCGCAGCAAGTTAGCTTGACAACATCAGAGATCACAGGAACTGGAATTGCAGAGGCTACGAGAGCTGCTGCTGACTGTAGACGCTCTCTCATTCGAACCACACCGGCATTTACTTATGCCACTTGACTTTAGAGAGAGAGAGACATTTAAATCGAGAATAATATAATTATAGAAATTCATGAATTAACCACCAAAAATTAATTAAATTATATCCTCAAGACCACTTTAGTGTGGGGAAAACTACGTGATTAATCTTATCTGCTAATAAAAATGTAAAGTTATAACTGATTACAAACCATCAAACAATCGCTGCAACCCAAAATTATTATAATTTCAAAATATGACAAGATGAAAAGCAATGTAGCCGCAAGGGGACACAAGCCAGTGTCTTATTGTGCTGGGCCAAAGCCCGGATAAATACAGAAGGTTGTGTCAAGAAGGGCATCCGACGTAAAACTTTGGCCAAATCAAACATGCGAATCAAATGTATGACTTCCATACCGGATCGGTCGAGGCCCGGGTTAACAACGACCGCCATCGGTGCTGTCGACCTACAGGGTGCCGGTGGAAAATGGACGACTGTTGGTCGAAGAAGGAGGGGAGGAAGGTGTGTTTGTAGGAAGAGAGAGAAGAGGAACACCAAGAGTCTAGGACTGAGAGTAGGGACTTTGAATGTTGGAACTATGACAGGAAAAGATAGAGAGCTGGTTGACATGATGCAGAGGAGGAAGGTGGACATACTGTGTGTCCAGGAGACCAGGTGGAAAGGTAGTAAAGCTAGAAGTTTAGGAGCAGGATTCAAGTTGTTCTATCATGGTGTAGATAGGAAGAGAAATGGAGTAGGAGTTATCTTGAAGGAGGAGTTTGTTTGGAATGTCCTGGAGGTAAAAAGAGTTTCAGATCGAGCGATGAGCCTGAAGCTAGAAATCGAAGGTGTGATGTTCAATGTTGTTAGTGGGTATGCTCCACAGGTAGGATGTGAGCGGGAGGAGAAGGAGAAATTCGGGTTGGACCTTGATGAAGTGATGCAGAGCATCCCTAGAAGTGAGAGAGTTGTCATTGGTGCAGACTTCAATGGACATGTTGGTGCAGGAAACAGAGATGATGTAGCTTCTTTGTACTTTTCCCCTGAAGGGAAACCCCAAAAGGAAAAGAAGAAGACAAGATGAAAGGCAAAGAAATGTAAAATCAATTGCTTGTCTTTTGTTTTGCATTTCTTATTTTTGATTTTTGAATCTCAGTTTTTCTGAGATTTTTAAATTGATGTATGTTCCATGGTTGTGGAAGCAGTTAGATCTTTTAGGAAATAAAAATGATCGACCACATAATTGAATGTCCAACTGAATAAATAAAAGAATTAAAATTTTGTCTTGTTTAAGTTGACAGTGATGCAGAGTGATCTTTAGTGATGTGATGTGCAGTATAGGCTTGTCTCTAGAAGCTGCCCCTGTGTCATTCTGCATTTTATTTTGCATACTTATGTTGTGCTTTATATTGATACATCCAAAAAATAACTTGATTTATCTCTCAATAAGTTGCAAAATATTCTCAACTATTCACATTTTCCAGTCTTGAGTCACAGCATGTAAACAGAAAGCTATAATCCATATAAGCAGAGTTTAAAATAGTAACTTCTGATCTCCTAACAGACTGGGAATTACCCAGCTATCATGTCTTGCTTCCCCTTTTTAAAAATTCCTGTTGGGGTTTGGCCTTTAGAGGGCTCACTTATACAGCTGCTGTGCTTTCAGAGGGCCAGAAATGTATGAAACTGCAACTAAAGGCCACTTAGACTAAAGTTGTCTGTAACAAATGCAGATATCTCTCTTTCTGCTGAATTTGCCAAATCTAGTTTCTGTTTATAAGAATAAATTCCAAAATACACAGTGGCCTTCAATGACAGTTGTGACAACAAAATGACAATGACAATTAAAAACAATGTATGAAATTCACGGTACAATGTAATGTGGGTATTTTAGGATGAATTAAGTAGGATTTTTTATTATTGGGTTGTTAGATCCCAAACTTTTGAGCAAAATTTTTTGTTTACTACATAATTCCATATGTGTTCATTCATAGTTTTGATGCCTTCAGTGAGAATGTCCAATGTAAATAATCATGAAAATAAAGAAAAACCTTTAAATGAGAAGTTGTGTCCAAACTTTTGACTGGTAGTGTATGTGTCCAGACTTTAGAAACACCCTATTGTAAAACCGCGCAGTTGTTGAAGTGGGCTATTTAAGTTTAGATGGGGTCACGAATAATGTCATGAAGCTATTGTAACGCAGCTCTGAAGTAACATGGTTTACACTACTGTTCAAAAGTTTGGGATCACCCAGGCAATTACATGTTTTCCATGAAAACTCACACTTTTATTCATGTGCTTCAAGAAGTCAGAACCAAAACTTAACTTGACATGAGACAGAGAAAATTTACAGAACAGTCGAAAGCAGATGTGAAGATTCATCACTTTAAACAGTGACACAGTTAATCCTGTGCTGACTTCTTATTGGCTGCCTTAATTCCTCTCTTTTGTTATTCTAAGCCCTCACATTTGGAGACCTTACTAAGAAGAATTCTCGTTTTGTCTTTTAGTTGTAAAAAGAAAATTTTCCCTAAAATATTTGCCAACTTATTTTTTAGAAAATCAGTGGATGACGCATTTTTAGGTCACTTTAGTGTGTGTTGCACGGTTACAGTTGAGCCTTTCTGGAGAACTGTGATAGCAAATAATATGCAAAAATTTAATCCATTATAAAAAGGAGACAGAGGAGTCATATCTTAGACCTACATTAGTTTCAATAGACAAGGATAGAGTGTAAGCACAGTACTTGTTTGTTTCAAGTTTGTTTCTTTCTCAGCTGCAATTGTTCTGTTTTTCTGTCTATACAATGCTGTTTAAGAGTTTGGGGTCAGCCAGACAATTTCATGTTTTCCATGAAAACTCCCATTTTTATTCATGTGCCAACATAATTAGGCTACACAAGGGTTTTCCAATCATCAATTAGTCTTTCAACACCAGTAGCTAACACAATGTAGCATTAGAACACAGGAGTGATGGTTGCTGGAAATGTTCCTCTGTACCTCTATGTAGATATTCCATTAAAATGATTTTCTTTCAACAATAAGGACATTTCTAAGTGACCCAAAACTTTTGAACAGTAGTGTCTACAGTATGTACATTTAACAAACAGTGGAACCCAACAGATACTGTCCTTCTTCAAAAACATTCAAGAAATGAATGGGACATCGTGACTGAGGCAGAAATGGTTAAAGCCTTAGCCTTATTTGGACTGCAACTTACTATTATTGTCAGCATGGAATAATGAATATTCATTTATTTTTTGTTTAAATGCTTGACAGTGTCAGAAAATGCTGACTATTGTTTCTACCAACTGAAATCCATATAGATGTTCATATTGCATGATTACAAATCAGAAGAAATTCCCTATGTAGATAGTCCATAAAAAGTTAGCCGTTTCCAGCTAGAAAAGTCATGTACCACATTAACAATATCTAGACTATATTTCTGATTCATTTAATGTCATCTTCACGTCATCTTTCAAAAATAAGGGCATTTCTAAATGAATCCAAACTTTGGACCGCTAGTGTAGTGTCGGTGTCTCTTTGTCCTGCTCCACAGCGTCTCTGGCTGCCATGGCCACTGTCCACAGGGAGAGCAGCACTACCGCCTCTGTCATTTCCGAACATTGCATCTTCAGCAGCGCTCTTCATTATCATCTAGTTATTGCATTGCGGGAGGAGTCTCAGCCTGTATTGCGAGGCACAACGACCGAATTCCCCTCGACTAAACCCAGCCAAGTCTGCCCTCCTGCTCGGCGCAGTTAGGCTGGGATCATGCATCGTTGCGTTTGGGCTCCTGGCGGACGGGTTTGTTTTGGATGATGAGCAGAAGGGCTCTCGGCGTGTTCATGTCTCATCCCAACAGGAGATCCATGCACCGCTTTTTGTATCGCTTTCATCATGTCCCCAGCATCGGCTACAACGGAGAACAACACCTCCACCGTGCCCGAAGAGGAGTCCGACAGCTCCCGGGAGGAGGTAAGGACCAGTTGTTGGCAACGTGTTTTCTAACCCAGCATTTGCCTTTAATTAGTCAGGTATGCTTAATTAACGGGATTGCGGACCCCACAGTCTCACTTTAATATCAGGCTTTGGGTGGTTGGTTTTCCGCTGGTACACCATTGTGTACACCAAAACACTGATGTGCTTTGTGCTTCTTTATTGGCCTATTACGGTCTGGCTATTATTGTTATTATAATGAGCTGTGCGTCCTAAACGCACGTCAGGGAGTCTGAATGTGCTACTCAAGTGTTTCCAAAATCGGGTTCACGGGTCCATTCTGGGTGCTGGGGAGGGTCTAGTCGGGTCAACGAAAGTGTAAGGAGAGAAACAAAACAATGAACTGTTGTTTTGGCAGGCAAGAAGCCGAAACCTAATGCCATAAAGACAATAACCATAAGGGGTTTAAAAAATTTAAAGATTGTATTCACCATTACAAAAGTAAATTAGTGCAAAAACATTCAATGTAAAAATGCGTCTTTAAAGAGTATTTCCTATTTCGGTGACAGAAATATTGCACATATATTGACCAAAATGTCAAAAATGAACAGTTTTTTTTGTGATTTCATTGGCAATCCAGATTCTTCCTTGTCTGACCCATAGAAAACAGGAATTAGTCTGATTCTTAGACCCTGTGAGCATTTACAAGCCCTTCTTTATTCCAAATCTATACAGCACCTCGCCTTTGCTCTAAACCTGCACTGTTTAAAGCAGGAGTATCAAACAGCCTATATACTAACAATCCTATAAATAACAACTCCAAATAGTTACCTTTGTTTTAGTGTAAAAAAAAAAAAGTACATTCTGAAAATGTTCACATTTAATGAACCATCTTGTTGCAAAACATTATGAACAAGCTTAAATTTCTTAAGAGAAATAAGTGAAATATTCACAATATTATGCCTCAGTTTATCATTTACACGTTACAACTTACAGATCACAGTGCATGGACAAAAGGCACAAAACCTAAGCTCTCTGGAACTGAACAATATAGTATTTTCCTTTATGATCAAAACAACTTGTTAAGGTCTAGAAATACTTTTCAGTCATTTCACATCTGTGTAGTAATCCTGCGCACCATACAAACTAAAGTGGGAATTATAAGGAAAGAAGATTAAGTTGTCCCCCTGCCTTTTAAATGTATTAAATTTATACATAAAAAATACAGAAAAGTTGTGGCAGTACAGTGGACAGCTTTATAATAGCAGTTACCTTTTTGTTGAAAAACTGCAGTTAATGTTGTCGCTGTAATTTTTACACTTTGCAAAGTCATCCTGCAGGCCGGATTGGACCCTCTGGCGGGCCGGTTTTGACCCGTGGACCACATGTTTGACACTCCTGGTTTAAAGCCTGTGGATTCACTTATAATGCACAATGCAAGAACACAAAAATACAGAAAAACATCTTTAATAGCATTCCATTTAAAATCTTATGTTATTGTTTAAAGCATTCATGTGGGTTTGTTACTCTAAGAACAAAAGAAAAATCTTCATGCAGACAGTGACTTTGACTTAAAACAAAAAAACAAAAAAAATGACCGAGGTGTGTTGTTTTCCACATCCCTAGATTGTAAGAACAAAACAGATTCATTTAAAAACACACCATTGCTCGCACAGATAGTGTAATTTTTCCTTTTCATGAGGAGTGATTTTCCCTTTTCTTCAGTGACATTGTGTAGACTTCAGTGTGTGGACTTCAGCTACAAACACACGTGTTGGTTTAAGTGACATATCTATTACACAAGAGGCTTTTTATATAACCCAGTTGGACTTATTATGTCAAGAAAAAGTGTCTGTGAGTGTGAGGCACTGAGGTACCTCAGTGGTTCAATGAATCGTGGAGACTGACTGTTGTATAGATTTGAACCTTCCTGAAATAGATTTTAAAATGTTAGATATTTACATCAGATAAGATTAAATAAGATAGCTTTATTATTGATGCCTCACTAGGGAAATTCATGGCACGCTAACAAGTGTATATGCAGCACAATTTTTAGGTTTCAGTACAGTATTCTCTGCTTTTTGCACTGTACACTGTAGCAATTTTCATTTTGCACTACTGTGTTTATATATTCTTTTCATACGTGTAAATGTGTATATACTTTTTTATTTCTATTACTACTATTATTTTTTGTATTCATTTTTATTTTTCTCTTCTTCTTTCTACAGTTATTTTATTATTCTCTTTCCTTATTCCTCGTGTGACACCGACATCTGAATCCAAATTCCTTGTATGTTGTGTACATACTTGGCCATTAAAGTTGATTCTGATTTACTGATATCATTGCATATTTCCTGTATTTTTACTTCTATGTAGCTTGAACACAACTTGTTTACAGTACAATAAACACAACAAAACTGCAAACAAGTATCAAAAATAATATCTGAGCCTTCAGCTGAAATACAAATCTATTTCTGTCCATTTAAGAGGCAGATTTTAAATCCAGCAGTGCACCTTAAGTGACACTGCAAGAAAACTTATTTTTGCACCATTAGTACATTCATAGAGCAATGTAATGCATAAAATACAAATGAGATATTTGCCTTTTCTATATACTTAATTAGAATCTTGTCTCACTATTCAGGCAGCAGGAGAGATTTCTTTGTGTAATGTAGTAAAAACATTAACACCCTTGAATTTATTGTGGTGAGTCATCTTTCCTTTGTATTTTACTATCCACACACCTAATAGACAATGCCATTTGGATCTCAAGCAAAGGCTTTCAGTTCATTCGCTGTGAAAAAAATCTGCCGTTTATGACTCTTTAGATCAGTGATCATCAACTGGCGGCCGACTGGATTCCAAAATTGTGAGGATCAAAGAGAAAATATCATGTGGTCCACACTATTAAAGCAGTCAGTCCAGTCACTATTAAAGGATCTGTTTTCCACATCAACTTTTCGTTTCGTGGCCTTAGAGAGTGCCATTTTACCCGTGTTAAGAGGCCTTTTCCTGTCACTTCTGCGGTGTTTCTTTTTCAAGTGCTCTGTGAATAAAGTTGACTTGAGATGAGGCAAAATATCTCTATCACTCCGAGTGGTTGACTGTGGTACAGGTGATAGGAGCACTGACTCATAAAGGCTAAAAATGCCTTCGGTTTTGTAATGAAATGGAAAAAATATAAAAAAAATAAACATCAAATAATAATGTTATGCCAAAATTCGATTTTTATTTAATTTTTGTTTGAAGGTCCGGCCCCCAAAGTGACTGTCCGGTAAAATTCTGGCCCTCTGGCAAATACAGTTGGTGACCCCTGCTTTAGATCTTGATTGTTACTCCCTGTCTGTGAATATTGCTTCAGGATATCTGTTTCTTTTCTTTTATACGTCTGTAATCAAATGCTGCCACATAGACATAAACTAGATCACAGATTATTTGTGTTCTATATGCTAAGTCATGTTTTCTGCTGTACAACTGTTCATCATCACCCCTGCTGCTGAAACGGAGCCTGTAAAATGTAACATGAGCCGCAAAGTATGTCACGCTGTATTGATTGTAGTTGCTGAGCATGCACAGGATGCTAGTGAGCAAACAGTGGTCTTGCATGAGGTTTATCTCAGCGGGGAGTTTCATTGTTAATCTCCTTCGCCCAGTGGGGTGTAGTCTTGAATTGGCAAAGGACTTTGGGACCATGTTACCAAGGTAGAGAAGATAATTATGGAGAAAGAACATCTATTATTTATACTTGTCTGCCACTTAAAGAGCACAGAGCTGACATGCTGAGTTCAACACATCAATGCAGTGATCCTGTTAGCTGGATGTATAGACTGTCCGATGTATTAGATGGCAAATGTAGCATTTATAGTACAATACGAAGAGTTTCATATCTACTAAACAACAGATTGTGTTATGTAAATGCTGTTGAATGAATTGTGTTACTTTTGATCCTGCCTGGGGCTTGTGAATCTGTGCCAGGTTTGTGCAGCTGTATTCTTTTAGGGTGTGACTAGCTCTTGTGCTCTCAATGCAGCCACTGGGGCTTGTTGTGCCCCGAGCTAATGAAGAATGACACCAGCTTCATGCTGCCAGAGTCAAACAACTGCTTTTTCTGCCTTGCTTGGTATTAAATGTGGGATCTACCCCTTGGAGTAGGGTCCCTTTACCCTTGTTATATTCTGTCAGCATAGCATAGCATAGCATAGCATAGCATAGCATAGCATAGCATAGCATAGCACAGCATATCTATAACTACAATACCGTTCAACGGTTTGGGGTCACCCAGGCAATTTCATGTTTTCCATGAAAATTCACATTTTTGTTCATGTGCTAACATTATTGCATGAGGGTTTTCTAATCATCAATGAGCCTTTCAACAACATTAGCTAACACAATGTAGCATTAGAACACAGGAGTGATGGTTGCTTGAAATGTTCCTCTGTACCTCTATGTAGATATTCCATTAAAAATCAGCCATTTCCAGCTAGAATAGTCATTTACCACATTAACAATGTCTAGACTGGATTTCTGATTATTTTAATGTCATCTTCATTGAAAAAAAAACTTGTCTTTTAAAAATGATGACATTTCTAAGTGACCCAAAACTTTTGAACGGTGGTGTAAATATATATACAGGGTGTCCCAAAAAATGTATACACCTTTTAGCCGCTGATAACTAACTAACCTCGCACCACTAGACTTCTTTTTATGGGGATACCTAAAAGACAAAGTCTACGCAATGAGACCTGCAACAGTTACTGAATTGAGAGCAACCACTGAACATGAATGCGTGTAAGTACCAAAGGGAATTGTTTCATGATGTTTGCTATTCCATCGCTTCCTGTTGTCGGCAGTGTCTGGACCAGAACAGACATCAGTTTGAGAACAGGCGGTGACAATCAATAGAATGATGTTTGTAAATTCTTTTACATGTTGAAAATTAAATGAATTATAATAAACACCTAGTTTACAATTATTTAATGTGTGTATACATTTTTTTGGGACACCTTGTATAAAGATATCACAGCCTCAATCATCTCAACTCAGCATGTTACAACTGAAAACAAGCAGGACAATATCACGGAGTATAAAACGTAAGAGGATAAAATATTGTACTACCTTATGTATTTTTATAAACCATCACTATGAGCACACAAACCCACAAATCAAACAGAAGGTCAGATAGCTCCATACTGACAAAAAGCTGTTTTATACTTTTGCATTCATCTGACTTTTTCTTTTCAGTTTTCATGATAACAGTGGGTTGTGATTATAACAAGGTTAGAGCAAGACATGATAAGTTGGCTCACAACTGATGCATTTACTATGCAAAAGCACTTACAGAATATTTCCTTAAATATTTTATATACACTGCTTTTTAACTTTATGCCTACCATGTATTTAGGTCATGTTCTTCAATACACTTTCTGTTTTATACTAACTAGTTGTTATGGTTGCTTGTTGGGTAGAGTTTTCTCTTTCTTACAGTTGTCTTGTTTTCAGATAAATTATGTCTGCACACACTCAGATTTACTAAATTATTATTGCTGATCTATTGCTTTTTTTCATCTTCTTTGTAGCAGCTTCCTCAGAAACAGTCTCTGGCTAAATCCTTGTGTCAGGAAACCCACTGGAAATGCCTGCTACTGTCCCTGCTGATGTACGGCTGTGTCGGGGTGACGGCCTGGTGTCAGGTGACCAAGGTCACACACCTCTCCTTCAACAGTGCTTACAAAGGGAAGTCTATGATGTACCACGACAGTCCCTGCTCCAACGGCTTCATCTACATTCCTCTGGCCTTCCTGGTAATGCTCTACGTGGTATATCTGGTGGAGTGCTGGCACTGCTACACCAGGAACGAGATGCAGTACAAGGTGGATGTGGACAACGTGGCAGAGTGCCTACAGCGTATGCAGCAGGCTACGCCCTGCATCTGGTGGAAGGCCATCAGCTATCATTATGTCAGGAGGACACGGCAGGTGACCCGTTACCGCAATGGAGATGCCTACACTACGACACAGGTTTACCATGAGAGAGTGAATACCCATGTAGCTGAGGCGGAGTTTGACTATGGGAACTGTGGGGTTAAGGACATCTCAAAGCACCTGCTGGGCCTGGAGAGCTTCCCCATCACTAGGCTGAGGTTCACCAAGTGCTTTAGCTTTGCCAATGTGGAGTCAGAAAACTCCTACCTGACCCAGCGAGCCAGGTTCTTTACTGAAAATGAGGGCCTGGATGATTACATGGAGGCCCGAGAGGGGATGCACCTAAAGAATGTAGACTTTAAGGAGCATATGATTGCCTTTCCTGACCCCCACCGACTCCCTTGGTATGCTTCCAACTCCACTTTTTGGGTAGCAGCTGCTTTCACCCTCTCCTGGCCTCTGCGGGTGCTGACAGAGTACCACACTGCCTGTGTGCACTACCATGTGGAGAAGCTGTTTGGCTTTGACTATGTGCCAGTAACGCCATCTGAAGAGCGGTCATATTGCAGACGCATCCCAAGAGTCAATACAGTTGACAGCACGGAGCTAGAGTGGCACATCCGCTCCAACCAGCAGCTGGTGCCCAGCTACTCGGAAGCAGTTCTCATGGACCTGAACCAGCTCACAGGGAGGTGTAACAGCTACTCCGTATGTGGAAGCTATGGTAGCTACAGGCAGAACTGTGAACGCTGCCACCGTGCCATCAGCAGCTCCTCCATTTTCTCTCGCAGCGCCCTGAACATCTGCAACACGGGGAGCCCTCGCATTCCCTTCAGCGCCAGTCGCTTTTCATTGGGTCGGCTGTATGGCTCCAGGCGAAGCTGCCTGTGGAGGAGTAACAGGAGCCTGAATGAGCAGTCCTACCAGACAGAAAGTACACTCTGTCTATCAGGCCAGCAGACCAGTGAGGACAACCCCCCAGCATATCAGGATGCTCTGTACTTCCCAGTCCTTATTGTACATCGCAATGAAGGCTGCCTCAACCATGACCACCGCTCTTTGCACAGAAATGGCTCCTGTATAGAAACATCACTATGATTCACAGCTGCCACACTTATCTAAGTATGGAATACGATGACACAAGAGAAGGCAGAGAAACCTCATGGACCCTGGGCTGGGATAACATGGAGTCTCGATTCTCTGTTTCACAAGAGGTATAACCAAGGATTCATTCTGATTTTTAAAGAAACTGTAGCCTCAAATAACAACAAGGACAAAACACAATATGCCTGGCAATTTGTCATGGTATATTCAATATGTCAGGGAAAAAGAGACTCGATGAGACTGTTGTTCAAAATACGATGTGGCTTTAAAAGATCATGCTCCCAAAGTGTCACATGCAGCCCTGAAGCGTCTGAAGAGATGAATATCCATGGAATAGCAAAGGAAGTCATGTCCCACTGTAGATGCTGTATTTCAAGAACTTAGTCACAGACAATTTGCAAAGATATGAGTAACATTTTCTAGAATTTTAAGCTCAAAAGTCTGGAGACATACACATCATTTGATCATGTGAGTTTAGTGAATCACTAGGGGCAATGCAAAGATAAAAAAATAGAACACATGCCTTATGGCACTTACAAAATGAAGCTGCCATAGACCAGAATATAAGATCTAAACATCTACATGTAATAAATTTACATACTGGCCAAATTAAATATGTTTACTTAAAGTCAGAACTCAAAGAAATTCATTCAAAATTTAATTTCCATAAAGTAAAAGTAAATGTCTTGGTGCAGATCAACTATCCAGTCAGCGGAAATTGCCTTGTTTGCAATGACATTATACTCCCTGGCTTGCCAAATATAGCACAGGAGGAGCATGAATAATTTAGTGCAGCAGAACTAAAGGACACGAGAACTTAAAACCAAATCATTAACACTTCTTCAGACTGTTTCAACTGTACATTTCCAATAGTGGCCAACTCCTTAGTAATAAATCTCACTGTAATATTAATAGAGCAGTGTCATCTAGTTTAAAATCTTTAAGATCCATTTAATTTGACATTTGGCAATATTTTTTATTCAACCTACCTCTTTATTTAAGTGCCTAACATCAACTGTAACTGAGAACCATATCCTATCACAGCCTCAATCTTCCCAACTCAACATCTTACAATTAAAAACAAGCAGAACGGCAACACAGAGTATATAATGTATGAAGAAAAAATATTTGTAGTACCTGATCTCATAATTGTTTAAAAACCCAAGTTTTAAAAATTCCTGTCCAAATGTTTTTTTAGATGATTTTACTCATAATGTGACATCAGTCTTTTACAGCCAGCTCTGTGCTGCTGCTGCTGCTGATGCTGCTGCTGCTGATGCAAATCAAAGAGACAGCCAGAGAGCCAGCCATGAAAAACACTAGAAATAGGCCTGGATTCAGATTTGTCAAATTTAATAATATGACATGATTACATTAAAGAAACTCAAAAATACTTCCTACTTGAGTGCATGCGGTCTGTTTTGGTAGATTTAGTTTTACAGTCAGGGCATACACAATAATTGGTGCAATGTTTAATGCAAACACTGCTGAAAAGCAGGCAGAGACATAAAATATATTCAGAAGCATGAAATTAGTTATTTTGGAGTGCAAGGAAAAATGAACAAGGATGGTTGACAGACCATTTTCTGCCAATACGACCATTAGAATCATTGAACACAATGAATCCTACCTGTGCTCAGACATTTTGTGTCATGATGCCAGGTGTGGTCTTAAGCAGTGGACTATCTTAGTAGCAATACTGAATAGGCTGCAAATAGTTAAAGGAAGTAAAACGTGTCAAAAAGCAAACAATGTCATTAAAAAAAAACACAGATTTTATGAAAGCATACATTTTATTAGGTTTAGAATAAGATCAGTTATCACCGTTTTTCACAACTCAAAGTCGTCTATGCAAGCCCCCAAATGCAGAATAGTTTTCACTTACCTGAGGGTTGTACTATAAAGTGACATTAGTGGGTTAGCGAGGTATATTTAGTCTGAAGTCAGAGTTTTCAGTGTCACGAAGGTAGCCATCTCTTAAGCTGGTTAGATCTCCATGGTAACTGATGCTGTGGAGCTAACCTGGTCTGAAGCAGGTTGTCTTCAGGGTTTAAATCAGCTGTAAGAAGCCTTTACCAAAACGTTTCCTGATGATTCTTCATGAGCGATACAGTTTATCAGCTGAGACAATATGTTCTCTGTTAAGCTGTACCTTATAAAAACCACTGAATGAAGCCGTGTAGTTACGCTGTATACATCGTGCAGCTGGTGATGCAGAAATCACATAAACATGTTTTTAGTTTTGGTCCTGATTTGCTGCCAAGTTCACGTACTACAGCTAATGGAACACAAATTAGAAAATGAATTGGTCCATTAGCATTTATTACAAACAATCTTCAATCATTAACATTAATTTCACATTGATTTGGCCAAAAGTTAAAGTAATATTCTGTACTATGGGACTGTGTCAGATTGAAATGCACTTGAATAAAATGTGCATAAATACAGGAAGTCGCTGCTACTGCTCTCTATTAAAACAACCTGTTGACTGAAGCGGCTGCACATGATCATTTCAGTTTGTGCAGGAGAAGAGTCACATGACCCGTTAAACATCCCCTTTTATGTGAATGTGCAAAGAGTCTTAAGCAGTAAGCCTAAACCCTAACCCTATCTGTAAATCTAAGTTTTTGTGACGTCTTTGCTTCATGTCTGTATTTATGAAAATACATACAGTTGACTAACTCCTTTCTCTTTAAAATGTCAGTGATGTAGTCTTTAAAATATGCATTTTTGTCACAAAGAACTACCGTGCATTTTGGTTTCTTCAGGTTTTCTGGAAATATACATACCGCGATGCTAATATCTGGTTAAATGCCCCTTGGCCATTTTCACCTTATATTTGTGCTTTTGGTTGTTGTCCACAACCTTCTGGCTAGCTTCTTGTTGGTATTTTTGACTACACTTCTTGACAGAATTAGTATAGCTTAACTAAATTTGCTGGCTTTTTGACACTGACTTGTTTCTTCATCACAGTCCACAGGTTCTCGATGGGGTTTTAATCAATAATTGAAGAGGGACAGGTTCATTCTAGCCTGGTGTAGCCATTTCTCACCAGTATTTTTGATGTATATTTTGGGTCCTGGTCTTGTTGGCAGACCCAACTGAGTCCAAGACCCAGAATTCTGGCCAACAATTTTTAGGTTTTTCTTGAAGAACGTGGAGGTAATCTTTAGCTTAATCCTCTTTGTCACCAGTGGGACACACGACATGGAACATCTGCCTCAATCTGGTTCTGTCTTTGCCTTCATATTGTGCCTTGCCCCATGTCAGGCCCATCTCCTTTAGCTCTGTTTTAACAGTTTGTCACCAGGTTTGTTTGTTTGTTTTTTTGATACAGCCTGCTTTGTGTTTACCAGGTGCTGTCCATCTCAAAGCTGTCATGGGTATACAGTTCTGGTCCATTCAATAGACATGTCCAACCATCACAAACATCAACACCACTGACTGGCTCTTTGCCTTTCTGTACAGATCCTGATTTTAAATGCTTTCAGACCAGAATATGTGACAGATCTTTAAGGGACCTATTGTAGAAGGCATCAGTCTTGGTTATATTGTCGTTTATCACACGCCACCACTATGAGCCATACAAAAGGACAGACCTGACATTGTTGTTACACTGTATAGTCTGACCTTCATTCTCAGGCTATACTGCTTTGACTTCCAGAAGGGCTAAAACCTTGCAAATGCATTGCATACTTTCCTGAGCTTTGCTCTGATATTTCTTTGTGCTGAATTGTCCTTGCTGACAAAACTCCCAGCTTTAAAGAGAGAGCAGCTGGGTCATCAGTAAAATCTAACTCTCCAAGTTGGGAAAGTCCGGCTGCCTCTAGGTCTGTCAGCTTCTGCATGACCCAGTTAGTGGCAAGCTGGAAGAGAATGGGAAAGGCGATACAACCCAGGTGTACACTGGACTCTACACTGATGAATCATACTTCTTCTTTAGTCCATTTACTAAACATCCCCAGTCCTAATACTACCACCACAATGCTTGACAGTAGGTTTGGTGTTCTTGCTGTTAAAGGTTTGACCTTCTCTATTCCAAACATAATTCTTATGATTTTGGTAAATAGCTAAATTTTTGTTTGGTCTGACCACAGCAGTTTCCTCCTGAAGGCCTTTTCTTTGTCAATGTAATGAAGAACAAACTTTAGTGGAGCCTTAAGGTGACACTTATGGGGTAAAGATTCTTGCATAGCAGCCTCTCAGTCCATGGAGATGTAAAACATGCTTGACTCTGTTTGCACAGATGATTTGGGATCTGCAGCAGCTTTGAAATGATTTGCTTTTTCAGATCTATGCTGAGCTTGCTGGACTTTCCTTTTGTAGCGTTTGTGGCTGAGTTTGCTGAGTGTATCACACTGGCCCTATATAAACTGGATCAGAGGAGCAACAGCTGTAGTCAGTCACAATCACTCACAACAAGTTGAGAGGCTGTGACACAAAGAAAAATAGATTAACACAGCTTTCTACACACGTGGACAAAATTGTTGGTACCTCTCAGTTAAAGAAGGAAAAACCCACAATTCTCACTGAAATCACTTGAAACTCACAAAAGTAACAATAAATAAAAATTTATTGAAAATTAAATAATCAAAAACAGCCATTACTTTTGAATTGTTGATTAACATAATTATTTAAAAAAACAAACTAATGAAACAGGCCTGGACAAAAATGATGGTACCTCTATAAAAGATTGAAAACTATTTGACCAGAGTGACATGATTAACTCAGGTGTGTCATTTAATTGACATCACAGGTGTTTCCAAACTCATAATCAGTCAGTCTGCCTATTTAAAGGGAGACAAGTCGTCACCCTGCTGTTTGGTGAAAAGGTGTGTACCACACTGAACATGGACAACAGAAAGCGAAGGAGAGAATTGTCCCAGAACATCCGAAAAAAAATGATAGACAAACATCTTAAAGGTAAAGGCTATAAGACCATCTCTAAACAGCTTGAAGTTCCTGTGACAACAGTGGCTCATATTATTCAGAAGTTCAAGACCCACGGGACAGTAGCCAACCTCCCTGGACGTGGCCGCAAGAGGAAAATTGATGACAAATTGAAGAGACGGATCGTTCGAATTGTATCCAAAGAGCCCAGAGCAACCTCCAAAGAAATTAAAGGTGAACTCCAAGGCCAAGGTACATCAGTGTCAGATCGCACCATTCGTCGTTGTTTGAGCCAAAGTGGACTTCATGGGAGACGACCAAGGAGGACACCACTGCTGAAAAAAACTCATAAAAAGCCAGACTGGAATTTGCAAAAATGCATGTTGACAAGCCACAAAGCTTCTGGGAGAATGTCCTTTGGACAGATGAGACCAAACTGGAGCTTTTTGGTAAGGCACATCAACTCTATGTTCATAGACTCAAAAACCAAGCATACGAAGAAAAGAACACTGTCCCTACGGTGAAACATGGAGGAGGCTCAGTAATGTTTTGGGGCTGCTTTGCTGCATCTGGCACAGGGTGTCTTGAAAGTGTGCAAGGTACGATGAAATCTGAAGACTATCAAGGCATTCTGGAGAGAAATGTGCTGCCTAGTGTCAGAAAGCTTGGTCTCAGTCGCAGGTCATGGGTCTTCCAACAGGACAACGATCCAAAACACACAGCCAAAAACACCCAAGAATGGCTGAGAGAAAAGCGTTGGACTATTCTAAAGTGGCCTTCTATGAGCCCAGATCTGAATCCCATTGAACATATGTGGAAGGAGCTGAAACATGCCATTTGGAGAAGACACCCATCAAACCTGAGACAACTGGAGCTGTTTGCTCATGAGGAGTGGGCCAAAATACCTGTTGACAGCTGCAGAACGCTCATTGACAAATACAGAAATCGTTTAATTGCAGTGATTGCCTCAAAAGGTTGTGCAACAAAATATTAAGTTATGGGTACCATCATTTTTGTCCAGCCCTATTTCATTAGTTTGTTTTTTTTAATAATTATGTTAATCAACAATTCAAAAGTGATGGCTGATTTTGATTATTTAATTTTCAATAAATTTTTATTTATTGTTACTTTTGTGAGTTTCAAGTGATTTCAGTGAGAATTGTGGGTTTTTCCTTCTTTAACTGAGGGGTACCAACAATTTTGTCCACGTGTGTACATCTGCAGTATGTTTATTTTTGACCCAGGACATTCTGTCATATTTCCGGAGGATCTATAATAAATTTCTGAAAGAACCAAAATCCTTGAGTGCTTCTGGTGACAAGATGCATGGGTTTCATTGATTATATCATAGAAATTTAAGAGTTATAGGAGTCACTGGAAACTCAAGACTGCAATGATGTACGTATACAGGGTCTTTACAAGTGTATGTATACTTTGGGTCACAACTGTTTCTTTTCCAATGTTAGACTGAGATGGCTCGGACATGTCCAGAGGAGAGAGAGTGAATATATTGGTAGAAGGATGCTGAGTTTCCCACTGCCAGGCAGGAGGCCTAGAGGAAGACCAAAGAGGAGGTTTATGGATGTGGTTAAAGAGGACATGAAGGGAGTTGGTGTGAGAGAAGAGGATGCAGAAGACAGGGTTAGATGGAGGCAATTGATTCGCTGTGGCGACCCCTGAAGGGAAAAGCCAAAAGGAAAAGAAGAAGAAGAAGGGGAATTTTTGCATAACTGGCATTACTTGGACAGACGCTATTTACCTAAGATTTGTAATTGTGCAAATAAAAGAACAATACATTTTTTTTAAAAGAAAGTTTACATCATTGTAATAAAAAACAGCATTTGAGTCAAGTAGTATGTAAGAAAGGTCAGCTACATGTCACATTACCTCTTCAATGACTAATCTATATGGTGCAAATTAAATCAGTGATGTGCAAATCTTCTACAAATACAAGCATGCAAACAGTACAAAGGATTAAAATGTACTGAAATTTTTTTTTTTAAACATTATTTAACTTGTAGGAGGACACACTGGATGAGCACATTAGATGAGATTTACTGTGCCACTCTGAAATCTTCACTTTTTTCTAATTTATGATGAGCCAAAAAGCCTCTCTGGTGGCTTCACTGTGATATTCATACATAGTAATGTGTAAGAATAGAACAATGTGTTTACCAGTGACAAAAACTATGTAGGGTATTGGAAATTATTATAAATCTGACTAAAAGGGTTATAATATTTGCTCCATAGACGACTGTTAGAATAGAGGCTTTTGTCATGCAAAGCCCTAAACCCTTTATCATGTCTGTTAGGTAGATTGGGTTGTGAGGGTATGTACTCTTTCACTCAGGAGTTCTTTTTCGGGTCATCTTTTTATATTTAAATATCTTTGTGATTTTTCAAGACTATAGGGTAGAAACACTTTGCATTGTAAATATAACAGAGATGAGAGTGTAGAGTGACTGTCAATGTGAATCTTGCACTCAGATGAATGTGCATCACACACTCACTTAGAGGTTAATAGAGCAGGGACATTTAGATGTGCAGATGTTCAGTCGTGAGTTTGTTCTGCTGCAGTGCAATCTCTAGTAATATGCTAAAAGCAACACAGCCCACAGCTTCTTTTATGCTGTTTTCAATTTGATATTGTGAATGGGTTTTGTTTCCTTTTAAAAACATCTTAAAAATATTTTTAGCACACCCTTTGTAACTGCAAATGCTGTCAGAATAATCTGACTGATTAGGATACTGTACAGCCAAACATCTACAGTTTTGAGTGACAGCTGAGTCATTGCTGATAACTGACCTAAATAACATCAGTGCTCTGTTGCAGATTTTTGTATTTTTAGCAGAACCTACCTAAAGGATAGCCTAATCTTCATGTTGTTCTAGGGAATGACTAGGGACTTTGCAAAATTAAAAAGTGGATAAACATGACATTAATTACATTGAAGATGTTTTTTGTTGCTGATAATCAAATGAGTTACACTATTAACCAGTAGATATAGGTAAATGTGAAACAAAACAAGTCTGTATGTATTCCATCACCACAAAGCTGCCTTGATGTTACATAAGGTCTAAATACCAAATAAGTGTATCAAAGTGGGAAATAAGATCAATAAATTGAAATATTCAGGAAAGTGTCTGGTCCATGTTTATATATATGTAGCAGACGTATGAGTAAGGCTGTACTTGCTATTTTAATGCAAATTTTGATACAAGCCCCATCCTACAAGCTGACCGGATTGGTTTCTTTGGTTTGTTACTCCGCCAAGGAACGCGACAGAGTTATGTGATGATCGGCGTATGTTTGCCTGTTTTACTCAAAAATAGACTAACGGATTTGAATGAAATTTACAGGGAATGTCAGAAATGACACAAGGACCACCTGATTAGATTTTGACAGTGATGTGGCTTATAGTCTGGATCCACGGATTTGTTAAAGCCTTATGAATCATTACAAGATAGCGACACAGCGTCACTGTAACTATGACTACAAGTGAACACTACATCCTCTGCCTGCTGATGATCTTACTAAAATCAACCACTGCGGACCACGAATTTTTGAAAGATCTAATTCATCGGAAATGAGACAACTGAGCAGCCTTGGCAGAGTACTGCGCTGTCTGAGTGTTTTTCTTGTTAAATGTTATATATGTAACACTCGAAATCTCTGTTTTTCAGACTATCAACAGTATGTTGTTGAGTCTAACTGGAAATGCCCAGCCATCACATTAACTTCTTATTTCTATCATGATGTGTCTTCTATCACATGAACAAAAAAAACATGGACATGTACAGATTAAAAAAAGAAAAAAAGCCTTCAAGTCTTTCAGGGTTTTCCCAAACAAACATGACAGAACCAACAATGCATTAGTCTATTTCTTAAAGCTGTACCTCTACTCTGTGGTTCTCACTTCCAAGCTCTGATTCCTAGTAAAGACTTAAAACAAATCACAAATAGACATATTCCTTTTCTAAAAACTGTAAACTGGTTGCATTTTAAGGTTTGGATGATTCTGTGACTCACTGATGTGAATTTTGATCTTTTCCTAGATTTGACAAAGAAACAAAAAACTAAATATCACCAACAGACTTCCTTTCAGCAGCAACTTGATACCAGACACTAGATTCAAGATAGTACAAAGATCGTAATGTGGTATCATATTACCTGGACGTAGAAGCAGTACAGGACACAACTCTACCTTTTCTGCTTTAGATGAAATTTGAATTTTGCTATTTGTTAGCGATGCAGTGCTAGTATACAATAGAAGGGTTTTAGATGAACACATGAGACAAAGGCCGTGAATGGTCAAGGTGGGTATACATCCATGCTTTCTTTTATTTAGCTTGTTTCTTTTGTTGTAAACTCTGGTTGGTCCAAACCACCTGGTTGACGGAGGAAACACTCTGCTCATTAACTTCTGTCAGGCGGATATCACATTCTGTTACACTGGTGTTGCAAGACATTGCCTTCTCCAAAGCTTTTCCTCCATCCTGCAGACACACACACACACACACACACACACAAAGATAGGAAATTTCTTATTTTTGACAAGGAGTCAAAACACACAAAATACAAAGTTTACAAACTAGCAAATATTCACACTTTTGAAGCTGGAAGAGAAAGTTGGCAATGTTGCTTTTAAAAAAATACCTGAGCTATAAAAAAAAGTCAGTGTTGCTGAGTCATTTTCTGTAGAATGATTAATCAATTCATTGAGTAATATTTTCAGCCATACCTGAGCTCTCTTAATGTTGCTGAATTTAATGATTGCAGACTTTTTCAGAAATTTGGGAATCCCTTGTCAAATTTATCAAAGACTCAGGGTGCTTACTAATCCAGTTTTGGTCAGGTGCAGCTTTACTTCAAAGGGCCCATACTGTGTGTCTTTCAATATTTCACCTCAAGGGGCTTGAGGAATTGCAGAAGTTAATATAGTCATTTCTTAACAGCTTTTATTTGATTTTATAACCACAAAACACAATAAAAATGGATTTTCACCATATGGGACCTTCAAAATGGGCAGCACAGTGGGCTTGGTAGTCAGCACTGTCACCTCACAGCTCGAAGTACACCGGTTCATGTCCCGAGTACTTCGGACTACATATAGAGACAAACAAGCACACTCACATTCACACCTATGGACAATTTAGAGTTAATTAACCTCAGCATGTTTTTGGACTGTGGGAAGGAGCCAGACTACCCAGAGAAAACACATGCATGCACAGGGAGAACATGCAAACTCCATGCAGAAAAATCCCAGGAACGCCGGGATGCAAATTGGGGATCTTCTAGCTGCAAGATGAAAATGCTAATCACCAAGCCACTGTGCAGCCCTTATCTCAGTCACAGCAGAGGTCAAATAAATTACAACAAAGGACAACTGCATCAAATAGAACCTAAAAAGCTGAGACGACATCAAAATTTCCATTGAACAAAGCTTCAAATCTTCAGACAAACTTGCCCCAGTAATAGTAGGGACCTTGGAATGGCAGTTTCCTCTTTCCATTTTTCTTTTTTTTTTTTTTTTTTTGGGCAAACTTGTTTTCTGCTGTCACAGAGACAAATTACTTGGCTATGTTATTAAATGTCTGACTTACCTCACCCAACTTGTTGCAGGAAAGATTGATGCTTTTCAGGGAGTTGTTCTGTACGAGCACCTCAGACAGGGCGAAAGCAGTAAGCCAAGTCATCTTGTTGCCTCCAAGGTGCAGGTGAAGAAGAGTGTTGTTTTTCAGCATAGCCTTGGCAATAGCCTCACCCCCCTCATCCGTCAGGTGGTTGAGACGCAGGTTGAGCGACAAAAGACTGGAGGGCTTGGACAAAGCGTGAGCTATAGCTTTGGCTCCCACGCCGCTGATGTTGTTGTCACACATGTTAAGTACCTCCAGCTTACTCTTGGTGAGCAGTTTGCCAATTGCTCTGGCTCCACTGTCTCCAATCAGATTGTGGGAAAAGTCAAGCACTCGCAGAGAGGGATGATCTAGAAGGTATTTCACAAGCAGCCGGCACTTTTTATCTTCAATGTGACTTTGATGGAGCCTGAAAAGCTATATGAAGATAGTACATCACAAGTGTTAGCGAGAATCTAAAGTTTTACCAACAGCACAAAAAAGCAACAATTTGCAGCATGAACCTACTCGTGCTGCTTGCATGCCAGCACCACAGAGCATTAAGGCATTAAAGTAAATAAATTAGTTGATGAACACAAAAATAATCACCAACATCTGAATAGGCAACTACTTGTCTGACTCAACGAGTGGGCAAAAATCCCAAACCTCTCAAATATGAAAATTAAATATCTTGTGTTCTGAAAAAAAAGACACTATAAACAGATCATTCATTAGTTTCAGGCCTAAAATTAACTCTAATATTCTCATTTAGTTTCATATCCTGCACAGGAAACAGTACTCCATATATGCCATGTTTTAGGGCAGGAGTACGTTCATGTGGCAAACAGGAACAGTGACAATTGTTCCGTTTCATGACATCAGGGAAATAAATCTTGTAGAAGTTGCTAACACTAAACATGCTTCAGACAGTCAGTCTTCAGCTCATTCAAGGATGCAGTGCCAAAAAAGGCAGTACGCCATAAACCAGGAGAAGTAATCAATATTCACCTTCAAGGTCCTACAGGACTTCAGGGCCTTGGCGAGGGACTCGCAGTCTCGGTCAGTCATTTCAAACATCTTCCATTCGAAATTCATACCACAATGTTTAAATCCGTACGTCAAATGCAGCTCTTCCAAGTTTGTCAGCTTCTTAAGCAGTATGCCAAAGTCAAAGTGTTCTATTCCAGGTCCATCATACTCAGTGTCCGTTGCCATGTCTGATCCATCCTCCTCTTCCTCCCTCTGGGGCTCCTTGATCGGCGGCAGTAGCTGGGAGATGTCCAGCCTCTTGACATAGTGTTTACACAGCGGGACCATCTGTAGGACTACTTTTGGGTCTGTTTCATTGGGGATAAAAAGTTCAATAATGTTCTCCAAGTGCCTTTCAAAGAACATTCGTTTCCAGCTGTGATCATAATGAGAGACGTCACAAACGTCCCACTTCTGCTTGCAGCACCGCTTCCAGTAAACACCGTCAGTGATCAAGTTGGCTGTCAGGTGCAGGGGCAGAGAAAGGGACAGTCTCTCTTGAATGAAGTCTTTCTGGCTAGCTGTAAGTTCTTCAAATATAGGCTTTTCTGCAACACACATACATTTTGCAGTCAAGATCCAATGACATTAAAAGTGTGAGTGTAAATGTGTGTACAGTCAAGGTACAGAAAAACAGCAGCATACCTTCAAAATTGTTCACAATACATTGCAGACAAAGGTTTGACAAATATGGCACTGTAGTCAGGGTCCAATATGGATCTTCAGCAATGATCCTCCTCATCTTCCTGTAGTCTTCAGCTGAGTAGAGATATGCCCCTGGAGGACAAGGACATTTGTTGTCTCTTTGATTTCTATTAGACATTGTCATGTTTAGTTTAAAGTTATTCAGGCATGAAAAGGGAAAGTTTAGCAGATGTTGTTTAACAGCTTTCACTGATACAAATGGCTATGTCAGAAGCATGAGCTAATATTAGATACAATCAAAAGGTTTAAGATGTATTTACACTACCACAGTCCATCATTACTTTAAGACATGAAGGTCAATCAGCGTGGAAAAATGCAAAAACTTTGAAAGTATCACCCAGTTGAAATTGCAAAAACAATCATGTGCAATGATGAAACTGGCTCACATGAACCGCCTTAGGAAAGGGTTAGTTCTTCTGAGTCATCAGCTTCAGAAATCACAAGTTAACAGCACCTCAGATTAGAGCCCAGATAAATGCCACACAGAGTTCTAGTAGCAGACACATCTCTACATTAGCTGTTCAGAGGAGACTGCATGAATCAGGCCTTTTTGGTCAAATAGCTGCTAAGAAACCACTACTAAGGAAAAGCAACAAGGAGAAGAGATTTGTTTGGACTAAGAAACACAAGGAATGGACATTAAACCAGTGTTTAAAACTGAAGGCACACTGAACCAGCATGGCTACCACAGCATCCTGCAGAGACATACCATCCCATCCGGTTTGCATTTAGTTGGACCATCATTTATGTTTCAACAGAACAATGACCCCAAACACACCGCCAGGCTGTGTAAGAGCTGTTTGACCACAAAGGAGAGTGATGGAGTGCTGTATCAGATGACCGGGCATCCATAGTCACTTGAACTAAACGTAGTCCTGATGGTTTGAGATGAGATGGATTAAAAAGTGAAGGCAAAAGGGCCAACAAGTGCTCAGCAACTCTGGGAACTCCTTCAAGACTGCTGGAAAACCATTTCAGGTGACTACCTCATGAAGCTCACTGAGAGAATGCCAAGAGCGTGCAAAGCAGTAATTACAGCAAACGGTGGCTATTTTGAAGAATTTAAAATATAAAATGTGTTTGGCTTATTCCACATTTTTTGTTTACTACATAATTCTATATGTGTTCATTCATAGTTTTGATGCCTTCAGTGAGAATCTACAATGTAAACAGTCATGAAAACAACGAAAAAACATTAACTGGCAGTGCATGTGAACAGTTTGTTAAATGTCTTTTTGAACAAAATAAATTGTTAATGAAAAAATAAACTATCTTGAGGAATTGCTAGCTTGTAGCCCAAACAATTTTTTGAACCAAAGTTTTATTTAAATTTCATATTATTATCCATATTGTTATGCAGCTCAAAAATGGACGAACAAGAACACAAGATAAACACAAACAAATACAAATATATGATTCAGCAACACAACAAAATATCAGCTTCAGTTGCTCACACATTTATTATTACTTTCATGCTGTTTAGATAACTAGCTTATACGTATTTAATATTTACCTTTCGGACGTTCACGGACACCGTACCTCGTTTGTTGTTATTCCGTCTCCACGGTAACAGAACGCTCTGAGTTTAGTTCAGGGTTTCAGGGAAATTTCATTAATGGCTTCTGCCTTTCGGAAACAGCCTAACACTTTAAACAGGATCAGTCCCACATCTAAATGACTTACCTGTCATTAGTGCACAAGTGGACACCTAAAAGTTATCGTCACGTTTATATACGTCAACAGCCGCTTTTGTCACGATCAACGTGTCAATTACACAACAAAATGTACTGATTGTAGGCAATGCTGTAGTACTTTCAGTTTCCGATGTTTGTGTGTTCAGTGAGTCTCTTCGATTAGACTACCTATAAGAGTAATTCGCATGATTTACAGATAGGTTATATATACGTTAATAGTGAGAGAGCAATGAAAAATAGTGTGTTGTGATGGGCAAAATATACTGGAACACCGCAGTCACCTTAATGATGCCCTGAACGCAACATTCGTACTGACGTTTGACGTGAAATTTCTAGAACCAGCTAAAGTATCATTATTATTTGAATATTTTGCTAGTACGAATTGCTGAATGCGGGAATAAAAGAAATCCACCAAGGGAAGAGCAAATAATTAACATTGTCCAGTAATTTTTAATTTATAGGTTCACTGAACATAAAGTGTGAAGAATGAAATGAATGTCTGTGCTTATAGCTTTGTGTTGCATGATTTAGGGGGAGCATGGATCATGCTGTGGAAGACATTCAGATCCTACAGACCTGTCAGATGTACATTAGAAATAGACCATGGGTATTTTGGAAAAGAACAAACTGGAATTAATTCAGCTATCTCAAAAACAGCAACATGAAGCAGGTGCATGGCAAGAAGGATGGTCAATAAATACCTCCATGGCCCCCAAAGACACAAGCTTTGGTTGGGCTTGCATTTTAGATTTCTTTAACCATAATATAATTATCAGATAATATCTAACATCTGATTATATTATTATTCTTGTTATTGCTATAATTATAAATGTATTTTTATAAGCACTTTTAAGAACAGCATTCACAAGGTGCTTTGACAGTCAAAACATGTAACACAGACAAGCAAGCGAGATATAAGAGACAAATCCGAGCAGTCAATTAAAATAAAGAGACAATTAATTCAATGAATAATTAGGTAGACTAGCACTCATATCAAATAAGGGAACTAGGCAGCTTAAAAATTAAAGAATAAGAATGAGGGTTAAACTTACACTCTGCATGGAGTTCACATGTTCTCGCTGTGCATGCGTGGCCTTCCTCCCACAGTCCAAAAATTTACTAGGCTAAATGACTATTCTAACTGTCCGTAGGTGTGAATATGAGTGTGATTGTTTGTCTCTATGTGTAGCTCTGTGATAGACTTGTTCAGGGTGTCCCCTGACGTCACCCTAAGTCAGCTGGGATAGGCTGCAGCCTCCTGTGACCCTAATGAGGATAAAGCAGAGTATAGGTAATGGATGGATGGACATTTTCCTATGTTCACACATGGATGAAGGCAGGTACATGATGCAGTAGGTCTTACCCTGTTCTGCATTTGCTCTGGCAGAGAAAGTGTGTCAGAAAGAGCGCTTTCTGTTACTAGCATCATGAGTCTGCTCTAAGAGTAGGATGGAGGGTTGGATAGAGGAATGAGAGGGTCTAACTGTAGCCCAGAGGCTGTCCATCACTGTCATCCTCATCTAATATGGCCTGACAGACACACGCTGCCCTTGTACTCTGGCTTTAATGGACTGGCATGACATCAGACGTCCACAGCATACAAGAAAAACTCACTCTGTGCTCTGCTGTCCCACTCTGGGTAAAGCCACTATGGGGTGAATCACCACGTTGGGAATGCATGCATATTGAGCTGAAAAAATTGTGGATCTGCTTAAAACAAATCCCTCTAGAAGGCTGAAATCTCCTAATTCTGGTGTTCTGAATAGAGGCTCCAGCCATGATTACACGGAGAACAAAAACAGTGTTTGATTCATATATTTCCAATTTAATAATTTCAATTAGTTGTCGATTTACACTGCATGTCCAAAAAAAGCATACAGCGTAACAACTTCTTCATTTATATAAATTGTTGTTTCTTACATGCGAAACTTTTTAGAACAAATCAGACGTAAAATATCATCAAAGAAAGCACAGCATGTTTGTAACTGCTAAAAGACCGAAGGATTTGACAAAATGAAGAGTTTCTAAGATGAAAATGTATTTTTAAAGGTACACTTACTTCAACATTAAAGATATACATATGTAATACTGTGACACGTGAGGATCTTGTACTTTTATTTTTCAAATGTCATGATGTTTTACAGATGTGTAAATGTACCAGTGACAAACAAAAGTTTAAAATCTGTTATTCACATGGTTATTCCATGAAGAAATTCTGCAAACACAGTCATTACTTTTACATGTAAAATAAAACTGGGAAAGAACCCACACAACAGCACAAACTGGCCTTGTAGCAACCAATAACGTAATAACGGCCGATAATGTCACAAATTTGGCCTTCCTTTGTTAATTGGCCTTTTATTGTAGTGGATAGTGGAGAGAGAGACAGGAATGTGGGGAGAAGAATACAGGAAACACATGCAGTAAATAGCCTTGGATCGCAGTCGAACCCATGGCCGGTGCATTGGGAGTATAGCCCATGTTTACTGGTCATCCCCTCAAACTATTGAGCTACAGGGTCACCAAAATTTGGCCATTTTAAATGAAATAACTTGCTAATCATGTAATCAGTTATTATGTTATTGGTTGGTTATTATGTTACTGGCCTAGCATTAAAGAATCTTTTTAAAAACTCCTTTGAAAATGTAATAACTGCAGCCGGAAAGGTGAAAATACATAAATAGGACTGCATTTCTTACTAGTGAAAGATTTTTTGCTGTTTATATGCAGTTTGCTCATCAAAAATAGATCTAGTGGATGGCATAGTTGTCATATTCATTCATCAAGGATACGTCCCATGTAGCTCTCACTCTCCTTAATTTTGGTAGCGAGAGCCAATTTGAGAATTATTTGTTGTGTTGTAATTGTTTGTGTGCTTAGATGTGGGAATTCATGATTCCGTGTCAGTGTAACATCTTTTAAAAACTTTTTTCAAACAATTGTCAAGGAAAAAATGATTCAGTCCTCACATAAAACTGTATCAAAATAACTGGACTGGCACTATAATGGAACTTGACTCCAAAAAACTGAAGAGTATTAAGTATATGTTGAACTAAAGGGAAAACATCAACATAAAATTGACCTTATGTCTTCCAGTAAATGTCCTTAACTTTGTTTGTTGCTGAGAAGAATCCAGGTTTTCATCCATCGTCTGTCCTCGTCAAATAACTGTTTTATGTGTAAACTTAGACACTGCTGGTCCAACAGCCTCGTAGAACTTCATAATTCTAATGGAACAGTCATCTTTTGTCTACTCTTCTCTTCTATATAAGAGAAGAAATGCAGTCCTATTTATGCATTATTACATTTTTGGCTGCAGATATTACATTTTCAAAGGACTTTTTTAATGCTAGGCCATCAACATAATAACCAACTAATAATGTATGAACTTATTACATTTAAAATAGCCAGAATTATTACGTTATTGGCAAGTATTGCATTATTGGTCCTTATTACATTATTAGTTGCTACAGGTCACTTCAGTCTGTAATCTACAGGATGCTACTTTGGTAGATGCAGGATCATTGCAAACCCTTGAGAAGTTGATAAATGCACGCTATGACCACTAGATGGCTTACACGGATGGCAAAACGTAGTTAAAGCCTAATATAGAACTAGAAAGTATACTTTATTGAATTATTTAACACTACAGCACCAGGTCACATTCATCAGGTCACATAAGTTGACAAAATTGTAGCCTTCATACTCTCTGGGTCACAAATATGTGGAAGACATTGAGATTGACCAATAAAAAAAAAAGACAAAAAATGTCCATATGTAGACCACAGCTTATCCAGGACTGATTGACAGATTGGATGTCATTCCTTTTTTGTAGTTGCAGAGATGCATGTGGCTCGATGCATTATTTTTTTTTACAGCTTAATACTGAATACTTTCTATTATTATTACAGTTGCTTGTCTACTTTTTTTGCATTCTTGAAAGCCATCTAGTGGTCTTACTGCACATCAACTGACAATTCAATGGCTTCCTCTTCAGGGCTTTGTAATCATCCTGTATCTACTGAAGTCGAATGCTGTGGATTTCAGCCTGAAGAGGTTTGTTTGTGCCATTGTGTGGGTTGTATCCTGGCTCTATTCTAACATGTATGAAGCGTGCTATTATTTAACACCCAAATATTGACCCCTTTTTGAATAAAAAAGGACTAAAAGGTTGAACGCATTCGTCTGTTGGGCAGTCAGAGTGAGAAAAAGGCAGCACATAGTGATTCAGTTCAGATGATGCTATTGCTTCGGTATTGGTCTCTTAAATCAGTTTATACCGCTTGTACTGTAGTTCATGAAATCTGATTCAGAATCAGCTAATGCCATTCACTCTCAAATATCCTGACATTGCAGCTCAAATACAGCTGCTGAGTATCGAGGGGTAAAATGGGATCAGCACTAAACGAAAAGTACACAGGAATCATCGTTAGTTTTGCAAGGGTTAGATCATAAAAGAAAACACTGGACAAATTACTTTGGCACTTCTAAAGATGGTGCCAGAAGAAAAGTTAAAGGAGATCAAAGTTATTAGGCTTTAGCTTCTGGGGAACACTAGAGTCTATACAAAATTTATAGGATGCATGAAAGTGTACCCCCTGGTGACACTATAGAAAAAGACAAACAACTTGGGGATCACCTAAGTTACATAGATTCATCCTTTAGGGGTGTAACTGTATGTAGAAAATTCCATGTTAATTGATCCAAGTCGGTCGACCAGACAGACACTGCCTTTTACAGAGCCACATTAGCAGCATGGCTACAAAGAACTGCATTAGTATAAAGAAATGTTCTATGTCTCCCTCAAAAAAGGTCCAGTTTTCACACATTAACTTTTGAAAATCGGTAGTAGATCACATTCAAGATTCAAGATTTCTTCAGATGTGCATCACAACACAGAGGCAGGAATTACTGTGAAAATGCATAGGAAGAAACTTTATTTCCCTTTGTAGAAATTAACAAAATAACTAATCATTTACAAAAAGAAACACAAACCACAGCAAAATCTTGTTACTGGACTCATGATGAGACCATACTTTGTGTACAATATCAGAAGTATTCCAGAAATATTCCATTGAAATGCTAAACTCAACACCACGAAGTCCACTGTAGTAAAGGGCTCATCTTCAAACTCTGGAAAGGTTTTAAGCAAAGTAAACACTAGTAGTAGAACTAGAGTCCAAACGGATACTAGTCTGTGTCCACAGAGATCACAGAGCTGTGGCTGCGATCTATGGACACCGTGCTGTCATCGATGTCACTTTTGTCATCGTCGATCACAATCACCTCTGCAGTGTCAGCTGCTGGAAAATACAGACAAAGCATGTTAGTTTCTCTTAGCCGACATTTAAAAAGAGTACAGCATCCCTCTGAGTCACTTTCAAGTCCTGTAAATGACTGGTATTCTATATCTTACTTTAAACAAACCTAATGAAAAGAGGTGAGGGCTGCAGTCGGAAGCGAGATTAGTGAGTTCGGCTACCTCATGGATTCTGACTCCGATTCTTCAGATTCCAACCGTGGAGCAAACACACCTGCGGACCTGGAAGCTCAAAACAACCCAGATGCTACTACAATCTGCAGTAGCATCTGGCATACCTCCTTGACATCAGGAGCATCTTTATTGTTTTCTTGAAGAAACTCTTGAATTTGTTCCCTCGAGTCAGACTGTGCAGGCTGACTTCTACTGGAACATCCTGAGGCGTTGGAGGAAAATCATTCGCTGCAAATGGCCTGAACCGTTGCACAATGATATTTGGGTGCTCCAATTACACTGTGGGCACAGTCACAGCGAGTTGGTATGTATGGGGTTTTTGGTCAAAACAACACAATCGCAGAGTGCCCAGATAGTTCAACTGGTCTAGCAGCGACCCGTATAAACACAGCTGTCCAGCCCATGACCTTTTGCTGCAGGTCCTTCCCCCACTTTTCAGGCAAACCCCCCCCCCCAAAAAAAAATAAATAAATAAAAATTAAAAAAAAAAAAATTAAAAAAAAAACAACAACAACAAAACCCAAGAGCCCTGCTTGCAAGATTTGGTTTCCTGTAACTTCTTCCTCCTTCCCAAAATGAAATTTAAGTGGCATATGTACAGAGCAAGACTTCCAGGTGTGTCAGGAGCTCTGGGACGAGAGCATGGCTGACTACTTTGCAGAAGATGGCAGCCACAGCTAAAACAGACGCCATTTAGCTTCATATAAACACAGTGACAGAACTTTTTGATCACATCTCATACAACAAGACTATTTAAAATTCTCCAGTGACCTAATCTGGTGATTTGCTGTTCCAGGCTTGCTTATCTGAAACAAGGAAAACTCACTTTAAGAGGACAGTGATTGTACTACACAATGCAGCATTAGAACACAGGAGTGATGGTTGCTGGAAATGTTCCCCTGTACCCCTATGGAGATAAAATCATCCGTTTCCAGCTAGAATAGTCATTTACCACATTAAGAATGTCGAGACTGTATTTCTGATTCATTTAATGCCATCTTCATTGAAAGAATTATTTTCTTTTAGACAAAAGGACATTTCTAAGTGACCCCTAACTTATGAACAGTAGTGTCCATGTGGAACCAGAGGTCTCACTGACTACATACAGTGCCTTGTGAAAGTATTTGGCCCCCTTGAACTTTTCAACCTTTCGACACATTTCAGGCTTCAAACAAAGATATAAAATTGTAATTTTTGTCAAGAATCAACAACAATTGGGACACAATCGTAAAGTGGAATGAAATTTATTGGATATTTTAAACTTTTTTAACAAATAAAAAACTGAAAAGTGGGGTGTGCAATATTATTCGGCCCTTTTACTTTCAGTGCAGCAAACTCACTCCAGAAGTTCAGTGAGGATCTCTGAACGATCCAATGTTGTCCTAAATGACTGATGATGATAAATAGAATCCACCTGTGTGTAATCAAGTCTCCGTATAAATGCACCTGCTCTGTGATAGTCTCAGGGTTCTGTTTAAAGTGCAGAGAGCATCATGAAGACCAAGGAACACACCAGGCAGGTCCCAGATACTGTTGTGGAGAAGTTTAAAGCCGGATTTGGATACAAAAAGATTTCCCAAGCTTTAAACATCTCAAGGAGCACTGTGCAAGCAATCATATTGAAATGGAAGGAGTATCAGACCACTGCAAATCTACCAAGACCCGGCCGTCCCTCTAAACTTTCACCTCCAACAAGGAGAAGACTGATCAGAGATGCAGCCAAGAGGCCCATGATCACTCTGGATGAACTGCAGAGATCTACAGCTGAGGTGGGAGAGTCTGTCCATAGGACAACAATCAGTCGTACACTGCATAAATCTGGCCTTTATGGAAGAGTGGCAAGAAGAAAGCCATTTCTCAAAGATATCCATAAAAAGTCTTGTTTAAAGTTTGCCACAAGCCACTTGGGAGACACACCAAACATGTGGAAGAAGGTGCTCTGGTCAGATGAAACCAAAATCCAACTTTTTGGCCACAATGCAAAACGATATGTTTGGCGTAAAAGCAACACAGCTCATCACCCTGAACACACCATCCCCACTGTCAAACATGGTGGTGGCAGCCTCATGGTTTGGGCCTGCTTTTCTTCAGCAGGGACAGGGAAGATGGTTAAAATTGATGGGAAGATGAATGGAGTCAAATACAGGAGCATTCTGGAAGAAAACCTGTTGGAGTCTGCAAAAGACCTGAGACTGGGACGGAGATTTATCTTCCAACAGGACAATGATCCAAAACATAAAGCCAAATCTACAATGGAATGGTTCACAAATAAACGTATCCAGGTGTTAGAATGGCCAAGTCAAAGTCCAGACCTGAATCCAATCGAGAATCTGTGGGCAGAGCTGAAGACTGCTGTTCACAAACGCTCTCCATCCAACCTCACTGAGCTCGAGCTGTTTTGCAAGGAAGAATGGGCAAGAATTTCAGTCTCTCGATGTGCAAAACTGACAGAGACCTACCCCAAGCGACTTGCAGCTGTAATTGCAGCGAAAGGTGGCGCTACAAAGTATTAATGCAAGGGGGCCGAATAATATTGCACGCCCCACTTTTCAGGTTTTTATTTGTTAAAAAAAGTTTAAAATATCCAATAAATTTCGTTCCACTTCACGATTGTGTCCCAATTGTTGTTGATTCTTGACAAAAAATTAAAATTTTATATCTTTATATTTGAAGCCTGAAATGTGGCGAAAAGTTGAAAAGTTCAAGGGGGCCGAATACTTTCACAAGGCACTGTACATCTCTGACTGTATTTATTGTAAGGGAAAAATAAAGACGCACCTCTCACCTTTCCTTTCGCTGATGAGGGCCTGTCTTCTCGCCTTCATGTCCAGGCTCAGGTTTTCCACCATGCTGTCAATGCAGTTGTCCAGTGCCAGACAGCGGGTCTGAGACTGAATGACCTGTCGGCAGATTGGGCACTCGTCTTTCTTTTTACGCCACAGCTTGATACAGTAACAGCAGAAACTGTGAGCACAGTTCAGGATGACTGTCTAGAATAGAATAGAATAGATCTTTATTGTCACTGTAACAGAAAACAATGAAAATCAGTTTAGTACTGTCCATACAGCAGCATTAAAAACTACATAAGGCAATATTAACACACCCTATAAAATATATACAACTGAAATACAAAAGCAAACTGAGCCTGCAGGGGATATCAATACAGATGCCAAAAGTAGACTGGTTTCAGAGATTTTCACTCTTTGTGTCTACCTCACAAAGCAGTTCAAAGACCATGGTGTAGTTGGGTCATTCCATCTAAAATCTGATTTGTAGAAGAATTTCTACTCGACCATCTCTAATTTCCTTAAAAAATGTATAGCACAGAATATTGATATTTATAAAGATATTTTGATATTTTTAGTTTGATATATGAAACACTCAAACGCCTGTTGAACCATATTTAGCACATTTTTTGCACGCTGAAATTTTAAGTGCTTTTTTTCCCAGAATCTGCAATATTGGGCATTCCAGGCAAATTGAAATATGAAAAAAGCACAGATTAACCAAAAAAAATAATAATGCAGGAGTCAGCCGCGGACATTTTCTGAACCATAAGTACTTGCATGCTACATCAATACAAAACAAAACATTTAGATCTTTTTTTAAATATGAAATACCTCGTCATGAGAAGGGGAAGAAAGTATGTTTCATTGATCTTTCATGACGGATTAAATACACTACTGTTCAAAAGTTTGGAATCACTTCGAAATGCCCTTATTTTTGAAAGAAAAGCATTTTTTTTCAATGAAAGTAACATTAAATTAATCAGAAATACAGTCTACGTATCTATGAAAAATAACTTTCTGAGAGTGGTTCTATGGGCTGCTTTTAAAAATCTAAATATCTCAGGAAGTACTTGATATGTCAATCTAAAATTTCACAGATACCACCTTAAATATCCAATAATTAGGTTTTGCACAATTCAGCTTTGTAGTTTCACAATAGTGGAATTTTTTTAAATGGCTGTGCCCTTAAATAAGTACTTCTAATTAGGGAATAAAATATAGAAGGAAGGATGATATGATTTCCATGCTAGTCAGACTTTCAACCTCACCTCAATAAAAAGCTCTGAGCAAATGATGCACTGAAGCTCGTTCTCCAGGACTTCAGTCACTTGTGTAACAACCTCCTCTTTTTGGGCCCTTGCCTTTTCTTTCTCCTCCTGCAAAAAAAAAATAAAAATAAAGGAAAGCATAAACAATCAAAATCGATCAGCTAAGTATCAGCTAAAATTCACAAACAAGGCAATAATTTTAAGTCCACCTTTGTCGCTTCGAGCTCCTTGTTTTTGTCCGAGAGGATCTGCTCAAAGGCTTTTCGAGAGAGGGCAAGTTCATCGATCACTTTCTTTTGCTGAGGATGTTGAAAAAAAAGAATCACATGAGAACCAAATCAAAGTTTTTCTGAATTCTGGACAAACATTTGCGTTCTACTCACGTCTCTATAATACTAAAGTTTAACTGTTACAGAAAGACAATTTATTTTTGCTTCCCTATCGTACGTCACAATGTTCTTACCTCTTGTAAAGCCCCTTCCAGTTGTTTCTTCAAAACCTCCTCTTGTTGCTGTGTTTTCTGTTCCTAAATACAGAAAAAGCTACATCATGATTACGAAGAGTGTTTTAGCCTAGCAGGTGTTTATCCAAAGATAGTTTTCTGACAGATTACATTTGCATCTACTTCCTACCACTCAAACAACATTTGTGGACCAACTGCTGGCCCATTCCACAAACAGCACAGAAAGTGGAAGTCTGTGTGGTATTGAGAAAAAAGGACTGTGACTGTTGAGGCATGCAGCCTTCTTTGCAAATGCAACAGAGATTTTCTGTTAGAGAAGTCGTACATCTAGAAAGAGCTACAACTTCTGGGCCTTTATGACAAAGCAAAAGCAAACTGAACCTGTGAGAGCAAAATGAATTAAAAGAAAAAGTAATTTGCACTTCAGAACTTTTAAGGCCAATTTTTACTTTCCATGTCTACTTGTTTGTAAACGTGACAAAATTTACATCATCTACTGAAGTCTGCAGGAGTCAGTGAGGAGCCCAAAATTTGAGAATGTGCGAACTGTTAGCACTGCAAGCACATCATCCATCCATCCATCGAGTATCTATACACCGCTTAACGCTCATTAGGATCATGGGGAGCTGGAGTCTATCCCAGCTGACTTAGGGTGAAGGGAGGGGAGATCCTGGACAGGTCACCAGTCTGTCAAAGGACTACATATAGAGACACACTCACATTCACACCTACAGAAAATTTAGAGTCACCAATTAACCTCAGCATGCTTTGGACTGTGGGAGGAAGTCAGAGCACCCGGAGAAACCCCATGCATGCACAGAGAGAACATGTGAACTCCATGCAGAAAGATCCCCGGAAGGCGGGGATGTGAACCAGGGATCTTCTAACTGCAAGGTGGCAGTGCTAACCACCGAGCCACTGCTGACTGCGTAAGTAAAAGGAAAATAAAAGGTGCTCAAAGGATATGTCTGTTTAGAAGAGAGACTTCATGAAGAGATTCTCAGCCATCCATACTTTAATAATTCATCGTTAAAAGTGCTGGAATTGAAATAGTTGCTGCCGCACTTTGGAGATGCTTTAATTTATACATGCTTTCCACCGACGGAGCCCAAAAACAGTGGGGACACAACAAGGACTGAGCAAAAGAAATGCACTACGTTTTCAGCTGTTGTTAAATAGGGATCTAAGATGAAACAAGAAATACCCTCTCACCTCCAGCTGCCTCCTAGTTTCACTGAAGGACTTCTCTAATGCCGCCATCCTGTCCATTTTGGCTCTGAGCATCTGTAGCTGGCCATGCAGCTCCCTGACCTGCTCCTCTTTGAACGGGTCAGCTTGTTGGGGTTCTCCCTCTAGAGAAGCTACTTGCCTCTGAGTGGCGTCCACCTGCTCCCTCAACAGCAGAATGTTCTGGCTGTACCTGCAGGCAGCAAATAAAAATCAATATTTACACTCATAACAGAAGGGAGCATCTTTAAGTCAATGGTTGGAACAAAAAGAAGATGACAGCGTGACTTCCTGACAGTTTCTGCCTCTTCCATAGTTTCATTTTACTGGAGCCACACTAAAATCAGCTTGTACACACCAGAACAACTTGTTTTATGATCTAGTCACTGGTATTTTACATACTTAGAGCACAAATAAAAATACATGTATAGGAATGTGATGAGTCACAAGCTGCTTTTGTCTTCAGTAGGATTCAGATATTGAGTCACAGAATGGGTTAAAATGTATTTTCATTGTCAGTTAGTAGAGGAGGTTTTTTTGGTCCAAAATGGACAGAATTCAGTTCGATCCAACTTTATTCACACTGCACCAATTCACAACATACGTCATCTCATAGTACTGAACATAATAAGGTGAACACTTTAGGAATTTTAAACAGAGAAGAGAGAAACCAATAATCCAGTTTCCTTTAGATTCCCTATGAGCAAGCTTTCCCTTTAAGGTGGTGGTGGTGGTGGGTGCACGACGACGACAAACAAACCGGTTGGTGGGGTAAAGGGGGTGAGAGGGAGTGGGGGACAGCAGAGGAGTCTCTAAGATTTCTGGCAATATCTTTACAGCCAAAACAAGTTTTACTATAAGGGTGCATTCAGGGTTCAAGATCTAAATCATTCTAATTTCTACATTGAAATTATTGTTCAAGTCAGTTTTTAAAACTGACAAAACGTGCTGGTTTCGGGCTCTCAAATGCAAATATTTTCTTTTTTTGGCCATTTATGCCATCTAGTTGAATGTGTTTGTTGACAAAACAAGATTTTTAAAGCTTAAAGAAATCATATTGGACTTCTATGCAATTAAATAATCACTTGACAAAGTATTTCGTTAACTAAACTACAAGAAACATTCATACTGAGACAGCTGTATTTTGAGGTTTGACTGCAAAGAGTAAGCCTAGCTGCGCCAGACCCAGCTCTGAAGACACAAGGGTCTAGGCATGCTCGACAGGGAGGGAGGCGGGCTAAAAGGTTGTCTATCAAATCACTCTGCAGCAATTGGGTAGGTATACAACCAACCAGCGCAAAGAATAGGCTCCTAGAGCGCCGGAAATCAGAGGATGTGGTAGTTCGGTGAAGCCTTATTTATGCAGTCAATGGGTGAAGCTCAAGTATATTACAGACATGTTAACAGAAAGACTATTCAGAGTCGGTGCTAATGGAGCTCAACGACTGTTGTCGTTTTTGTTGTCGACCCTGGCAGAGAATTAAATTCGTTGCCGTGGGTTGTCTAGCGTGGCTAGGCTAGTTGTTTCCGGTTGTTTCTGTCAGAATCGTCGCGCCTCTGTCGTCACTTAGTTACGCCCGCCTTCTGACTCTACACTTCATGGTGATTCGTCCGGCCAGTTTAAGGAGCATCCAACCTCGAGCCTTATGGAGGGTAACTAGACCCACCCTGGCAGAGAATTAAATTCGTTGCCGTGGGTTGTCTAGCGCGGTTAGGCTAGCAAAGAGTTGATCTTTCAGAGAAATTGGGACTTACATCTGCAAGTCGTCCAGGTCAGAAGGAAGGCTGGTGTCATCAGAGGGCCACTCTGCCTCTTGAACTCCTCTGCTGGGTCCAGTTTCCTCTGTCCTTGTGTGACTGAGCCCCTGCTGGTGTTCTGCTGGAGACAGAGGGCAGGGCTTTGCAAAAGACTTGTCTGCAGAAGAGCAGCGGTAGAGCTTGGGGTTTGAGGTAGAGGGCTCAATTTCTTCCACAGTCAATTTCCTCTTGGGCTTCTTGGATATGTGGACTCTTTTAGCACCCTCTCTCTGCACCTTTGCCAGATAGAGTTTAATGTCTTTAAGTGGCCGCTGGACAAGGATGTAGTCAAACTCCATGTTGTATCCTTTTAAAGGAACTCCAAGCTGAATGGAGTCTCCAAGCTTGAGCTGATGGGCTTCATCAGCAGTTATACGGTTTCCATTCACCCACACTCCATTGAGACTCTGAGGAAGAAAGCAGCCTGTTGATAATACTCATATACTACTAATACAGCAGTGTCAGACAAATACAACAAAATGAATTCATCGGTTTAAGACACTTTGTTAAAAACAGAATGGACAAAATTGCACCATACGAGGGGCGTTCAATAAGTAATGCCCCTGACCCACTTCCAGTTGTCTGATCCAGCTGAAATTTTGCATGTGCAATGATTTATATCTCTACGGGTTATGTAGCAAATTACAGCAGTACACTAATTGTGGTTTCTGATTTATACATCTTTGAACTGAGTCAGGTGTGAAATTGAGCCTGTCGAGTGTCACACAGTTATCCGGTTTTTGTATTTGAAAGGACGTACACCATAGAAGACTTTTGATGAAATTAAAGAAACTTATGGTGATGATGCCCCATCATATGACCTTGTAAAACACTGGCATTGTGAATTCAAACATGGTTGGATTTCTGTGGAAACAGCTCCCAGACCTGGTCGCCCTCCTTCTGTGGGCGACCAGGGGGGCGACCAGGTCTGGGAGCTGTTTCTACAGAGTTCCAGCCATGCTTGGATTCACGATGCCAGCATTTTACAAGGTCATATGATGGGGCAAGTTTCTTTCATTTCATCAAAAGTCTTCTGTGGTGTACATCCTTTCAAATACAAAAACCGGATAACTGCACGAAACTTGATAGGCTCAATTTCACACCTGACTCAGTTCAAAGATGTATAAATCAGAAATCACAATTAGTTCACAGCTGTAATTTGCCACACCACCCATAGAGATATAAATCATTGCACATGCAAAATTTCAGCTAGATCAGACAACTGGAAGTGGGTCAGGGGCATTACTTATTGAACGCCCCTCGTAAAACTATATTTTAAATATTGCAGAAAAAGAGGTGTGCTTTTCTTGCCAAGATCCTGTATATATCTGTATGTATGTATCCTGTAAATAATATTATACAGATGAAGCTTCTGCTTCAGTTCTGTTTGCACTTGTCCATATTTGACAAGTGCAAACAACACAAACTGTGATGTTTGCACTTGTCAAATATGGGAGTCTTTACTAAGATGATTCATCTGGCATACACTACTGTTCAAAAGTTTGGGGTCACTTAAAAATGTTTTTATTTTTAAAAGAGAAGCAGTTTTTTGCAATGAAGATAACATTAAAAGAATCAGAAATACAGTCTAGACATTGGTAAGTGGTAAATGACTATTCAAGCTGGAAATTACTGTTTTTTAGACTGTGATAAGAGACGATTTGAAAAGATGCAACTGAACAGGTCAATAAAAAGGTAAAAGTAATTTGAAATTCTGAGAGCACACAAGCAGTGAGTCCAAAAAACTTCATGAAGGCTAAAGTGGCCATAAAATGTGATGAATAAAGCATACTGCACTAAAAATGTTTTAAAATCTGTCAAAACAAGATCAGCTATAATTGGTTTTGTTAAATAATCGTTTTCTTTATCTTTTTTAAAGAGCATTTTTTCAGTATTCTCAGTGTGACTTTGTATTTAGTTTTATATTAGCATTTCTTTCACTTGGAGTTTGTGTGCAGTCCATCTACTACCGTGCAAAAGTTTGGGGTCATGTAGAAATGTCATTGTTAATGTGTTAAATTACTATTCTAGCTGGAAGCAGCTGATTTTTAATGGAATATCTACATAGGGGTACAGAGGAACATTTCCAGCAACCATCACTCCTGTGTTCTAATGCTACATTGCGTTAATTGATGGTGTCAAAAGGTTAACTGATGATTAGAAAACCCTTGTTGCAATTATGTTAGCACATGAATAAAGCGTGAGTTTTCATGGAAAACATGAAATTTCCTGGGTGACACCAAACTTTTGAACAGTAGTGTAAATCTAGTGCTTGTTATATTTTGATGGTAAACAGTAGGAAGTCCTCTATGTAACTCAAATAAAATGCAAAATGAGAAGGGCATTTCTTTAAGAGAACAGTACAAACACAACACTGATCCTGTCCTGTAATTTTATAGTCTATATATTGTTTTGATATTTTAACAATTTTATACAGCAAAGTCAATACAACTTGGTTAGAAATAGTCATCATTCAGCTCATCAGAGGCCTGCTCACCTTCTTGTCTGTCACTGTCCACTGTCCATCTTCCCTTTGCTTGAAAGTACAGTGCAGTCTAGAGATCATCAGAGGACAACTTGGAGACAGCAGCTGGTAAGTTACATCCACACCTCGACCAACGGCGATCTGGGGGGTCAAAAACAAACACGCCTTTTAACTTCCACTCAGCATCTCTGTAACCCAATAAAACTTATGGACACTCTTCTACGACGACATGCTCAAGTACAAGTACAAGAGTGCTTAAGTAATCGTGGTAGTTAGTTTACATTTAGCTAGTTAGCTAACATTAGCAAAAAAATGTACCTCTGTGTTCTCGAACAGTCGAAGCCAGTCAGAGTTTCTCCCGACTCGCATCAAACAGAACACCTCTACATCAGAACCTGCTTCCTCTTCAGCCGCACAACTATCCGCCTTGGCATCATCCATCTTATCTCATTCTGTCAGCTGCAAGTTAGACACGTATTGAGTAGAGTATGTCTGCACTACGCACCCAGAGCTGGAGGCTGCACAGGGAGGACTGCACTTCCAGCTTCTTCTGGGGCCGCACGTCTGGAGCATGTTTTACAGACAGCGCCCCCTACTGGAATGGATGATCACTAAAGTGCACAACTTGCGGTTTTAAAAGATGATTTCACTCTAAAATACACTAGCAGTCAAACATTTTCACACACGTTCTCATTTAATGGTTTTTCTTTGTTTTCATGACTATTTACATTGTAATTTCTCACTGAAAGCATCAAACTATGAATGAACACATATGGAATTATGTAGCAAACAAAATTCAGCAGCAGAGGTGACTTTTGGTCTTTCTTTCCTTGGTCCTCATGTGAGTCTGTTCCATCGTAGCGCTTGATGGTTTTTGCGACTGCACTTGGAGATATCTTCAACGTTTTTGCAATTTTCCGGACCGACTGACCTTCAGTTCTTAAAGTAATGATATACTGTTGTTTCTCTTTACTGAGCTCATTGGTTCTTGCCAAAATATGGATTCTAACAGTTGTCAAATAGGGCTGTCAACTGTCAACTGGGCTGTCTACCTGACTTCTGCACAACACAACTGAAGGCAACAAATCTAGGAATGAACACAGATGGAATTATGTAGTAAACAAAAAAGTGTGAAATGAGTCTTTGTATGTTTTATATTGTAGGCTCTTCAAAATAGCTACCCTTTGCTTTCATTACTGCTTTGCACACTCTTGGCATTCTCTCGATGAGCTTCATGAGGTAGTCACCTGAAATGGTTTCCCAACAGATGTGTCTTGTCAAGGATCATTTGTGGAGTTTCTTGCCTTCTTAATCGGGTTTGGGACCATCATGTTTTATTTTGGCAATTCTTGTTGAAATAACTTCAAAGTTTCACAGAATGTATAGAAACAGATCAAGATTTTATATTTCATGCTTTATTTTTGCTCTGTTTTCAGGTTTAACCATGCCGTCACTACCAAAGAGAAATAATTTTGCATCTTGGAATACGCTGATGTTGAGGATGGTCTGGGGATCCTTCAGCCCTGCATAAGCAACCTTCCTTTTTAAACTTTTGGTACCAAGTCCAAATTTCTTTGTCAGTTGGTGACGTTTTTCCAAATTTTGCGTTGAAGTCATGCTACACAGTCTTGGGTGACTGTGTTCAAGCATATTCCAAGACGCAAAATGACTTCTCTTTGGGAATGACCATCATGGCTCAACCTGAAAACCGAACAAAAATAAAACATTAAATATAAAATCTTGATCTGTTTCTATACATCCTGTGAAAATTTGAGGTCATTTCAACAAGAATTGCAAAAACTATTGGCCTGCGAAAAGATGTCAATTTTTTTTGGGACACCATGTATTTTAAATAAAAATTATTATGCGCAGAACGTGTGTCCCACAACAACCCTGTTAGCATAACCTTTATAGCTGGTAGAAGAAGAAAACAGTGAATCACATGAAATGCTGGAATTAACATCATCAAACAATTTTCCAAGAGAATGGGTAGAGCAAAGCGATGTCCTCTCTTCTATTTTCATATTTTCATAACATTATCAGTTTTGTTTGAATGTCTCACTCTACCTCATATTGTCAGGATAGGACAAATTATTTTTTACTTTTCTTTACTGTTTTTTTCCATCAGTAAGTTTGTCCTCTTGGTCAGCAGTAACAGCTAGCTAAATATCTAGCAGGAAACTTCTGAGAAAAAGCTAGCATTAGCATGGATTAGCAACCCTGTTGCTGTGACTAGAGTAGGGTTAGCAAACAACAAATAAAACATGAAATAAAAATGGTACAACTGATGCGTAAGATCAGCCAATCAAGTCTTTGATAGTTTATTACTTATTATTTATTCATATGTAGCAGAAAATTGTTAAAAAAAAAAAGAAGGCTAATTTTTCCAAAATATTGAAAATGTCCTCCAATTCTGTAATGACCCTGAACATTGTGGTACTGTGGCAAAACAAGCAAAATGCAGCTATTTTAGACTAATAGAAATGAGTGGGTTTTCTAAATGAAATATCAGCCCACTGTGTTTTCCACAGTCTGCATACAGACTGTATTTATATACAGTCTATGGTTTTCCCGCTACACACTTACCCGGGCGAACCCGTGTCCAGAAACGCGCGCACCCCAAGCTCCAGGCGGGACTTCCTCTCTTCAGCGGATACGACACTGGGATAAGCTGGCAGAAAGGGCTCGGTCGGGGTGTCACCGGTACATCCGTGCCCCTCCATACAACAGACAACCTGGTTGACGACGCCGCTGTCGCCGAAGCCCGCTTGATGCGCCTCCTCCTCGGCTATGCTGCCCTGAGAGTCACCGCCTCGCCGAAATGTCTGATGTCAACAAGACTGTCCAGAAATGGCACGCCAGTTTTAAGAAAGGCACAGACTTTGACTCGTGGGGACAATTAGTGGAGGCTATAGATGAGTACCAAATGTAAGTTGCATTCAACATGTGTGTCCTATCTCTCCACACGGCTCGGTTGTGATGACTGCAGCGGGGGCGGCCAACTTGTTTTCCTTCCGTTTAGTCTGCTGGTCCCTAAACGTGCAGGGAGATAGCATCATGTAGGGGACGGTGCCTCCCAAGAAGTTAGCCTCTTAGCTGTCGGTCTGTAAATAAAGCCTACCCACCCCATGACGTGATGTGGGACAGTAGTTGCGGAGTGTGCATCTAGCTTCAGCCCCAGCAGCAGCTTCAGGCTAAGCTGAGGAAGAGTCCATCTGTGAGGAAGGTCCTCCAGGATCTTCATGATGTCAGGCTGTGCAGAATGAACCCTCAGAGGATTGGCAAATAGACAGCCACACCCTCTCATTGTTGTGGGTGGGTTTTTAATCAGTTTAGCAAAGAAAACTTTGGGTTTTTTTTCCAGATGAGATCATTCTCTTTGCATGTTGTTTTTTTGCAGTGTGTGGCTTGCTTTGTTGGGTATCTTTTAGTTTTACTTAAAACTGCACTAATAAATCCAATGTCTCGATCCTGATAACACATTTTCTTGACCGCAAGGGGGCGCAAGGACGCAAACAGCAGGGAGTCCCGAAAGTCTGGACACAGGAAATCTAATTAACTGTAATTTTTTGCCTCCACAGATTTAATGTCTTTATTGAAAGAAGAAAGAGTTGAACTGGTATTTCACAGTGGATATGAAGGATGGACAAAGCCATATTTAATCTGTGGAGGCAAAAATATTATAGTTAATGAGATTTCCTACGTGTCCAGACTTTAGGGACAGCCTGTATATTGGATTTAATATATATTTGATAGGAGAAAAAAAAGGATTTTTCATTGAGCTTTCATGACCGACTAAGTACACTAGTGTTCAAAAGTTTGGGGTCACTTAGAAATGTCCTTATTTTTGAAAGAAAAGCATTTTTTTTAATGAAGAGAACATTAAATTAATCAGAAATACAGTCTAGACATTTTTAATGCGGTAAATGACTATTGTAGCTGGAAACGGCTGTTTTTAATGGAATATCTCCATAGTGGTACAGAGGAACATTCCCAGCAACCATCACTCCTGTGTTCTAATGCTACATTGTGTTAGCTAATGATATTGGAAGGCTAATTGATGATTAGAAAACCCTTGTTGCAATTATGCATGAATTTGAAATTGCCTGGGTGACCCCAAACTTTTGAACAGTAGTGTGTGTTAAATATGACAGCCATATTTAAACTGTGGAGGCAAAAAATATATAGTTAAGGAGATGTCCTATAGGGCTGCACAGTGGATTGGTGATTAGCACCATTGCCTTGCAGCGAGAAGATCTTGGTTCGTGTCCCCACCCTCCCAGGATCTTTCTGCATGTTCTCCCTGTGCATGCATGGGTTTTCTCCAGTTACTCCAGCTTCCTCCCACAGTCCAACAACTTGCTCAGGTTAACTGGTGATTCTAAATTGTCCTTAGGTGTGAATGTGATTGTTTGTCTCTATATGTAACCCTGTGATAGATCTGTCCAGGGTGTCCCCTGCCTTCACCCTAAGTCAGTTGGGACAGACTCCAGCCCTGCTGCCACCCTAATGAGGATTAAGTGGTGTATAGATAATGGATGGAAGGAGATTTCCTATGTGTCCAGACTTTAGTTACACCATGTACAATGAGCCTTCAGTAGTCGTCCAGTCAGTCATTAATGCATCTCACTGTGTTCCTGTGGGTTCATTCAGTCTAGCGAGACAACTGCAAAAAGAGGTCCAGTCAACAAATTCATCAGACTTCACGGAGGAGCAAAAGGTAATGATTCCATTTCTCTGCAGCTTCTGCACTGAAAACGCTGGTGTCCTGCTTAATCTGACAAGTGTTTCTTTATTTTCAAGAAAACCTTAGGCAAGATCGCAACATGTCTGGAGATGAGGAGTGCCAGTTTGCAGGTTTGTGTTATTGTTTTCAGTCTGAATGAACATAAGAATATTACATATCCACGGTCATATTAACGATTTTAGAAATACTGAGGTCACTTGGTCAGTGTTTATTTTCTTAAAACAATATGTGACTAAAGACAAATCATATGCATCCTCCCATAAACATAATGTTCACTTCTAAAGTTTATCAGTGAGCAGCGACAAAAAAAAGGAAGGTACAGTACCGTTGAAAAGTTTGGGGTCACCCAGACAATTTCATGTTTTCCATGGAAACTCACACTTTTATTCATGTGCTAACATAATTGCAACAAGGGTTTTTTTTTAATCATCAATGAGCCTTTCAACACCATTAGCTAACACAATGTAGCATTAGAACACAGGAGTGATGGTTGCTGGAAATGTTCCTCTGTACCCCTATGTAGATATTAGATTAAAAATCTGCCATTTCCAGCGAGAATAATCACTTAGCACATTAACAATGACATTTCTAAGTGACCCCAAACTTATGAATGGTAGTGTATGTAGTACACACAAACTCCAAGTGAAAGAAATGCTAATATAAAACTAAATACAAAGTCACACTAAGAATACTGAGAGAATGCTCTGTGAAAATGATTATCAAACAAAACCAATTATAATTGTTCTTGTTTTGACAGATTTTAAAACCTTTTCAGTGCAGTATGCTTCATTCATCACATTTTATGGCCACTTTTGCCTTCATTATGTTTTTTAGACTTGCTGCTTGTGTGCTGTCAGAATTTCAAATTACTTTTATCTTTTCATTTCTCTGTTCAGTTACATCTTTTCAAATTCTCCCTTTTATCACAAAAGTCTAAATTCTGATTCAAATGCTAATTCTGGCAGAGAAAAACTAATTCCATTCATTCTGTTGAAATTGCATGCATTGTTCTTATTTTCATTGGCTGGAAGAAGCCAAACTTTAGACACGTGGAATCCAAAGAATTTCAGAAGCAGCTTTAAAACCCCAAAATGTGCAGTTTGTGTTTAGACAGAGAGGTGTTGTAAACGTACTGCAGGAACTAGTCATTAAAGTGCTAGTATATATAGGACAGAGATAGTAGCAATAAAGAAGCGGCTTTTTGTCAGATTACGGCTTACTGTGAACTTTCAGAAATTTTTCATGTACTTTCATTATCAAAACTTGATTTCCCAAAGATGATGTAGGGTATTAAACTTGTCCTTTGACTGTGCTTCCTCAGTGCACTCAGTCAAAGGAGGAGTTCAAATTAGAAGACCTCAAAAAACTGGAAACCAGTAAGTGCATGATTAATAACTCTAATAAATGACAGGGTATTTTGATGTAATGTACTGTAATCAACTTCTTTCTTTCCCTCTAACAGTAATTAAGAATATACTTTCCTACAACAAAGAATTTCCCTTTGATGTGCAGCCGGTGCCCTTAAGGTAAAATCTATCGCTGAATTTGTTATTTCTATTTTGAGCTCATATTTTACTGCATCATTTGAACATTCATGTGAAGTGATTACCCGAGGATCACTGTGTGTTGAAAATAATCTTGATATGAAACTTCAGCTTACTGTCTGTTGTAATTATGAGAACAGAGTCGTAGTTATCAATCACTTAGAGGACTGAATTGATGGAGCTACCTGACCGAATACAAGGGATATGAGCTTCAGTATCTACAGAAGTGTGTGTGTGTGTGTGTGTGTGTGTGTGTGTGGGGGGGGGGGGGGGGGGGGGGGGGGGGGGGGGGGGGGGGGGGGGGGGGGGGGGGGGGGGGGGGGGGGGGGGTTCCAGCCACCATGTATTTCGGAAAGTGTGTTACCAGTGTTCACTTTTGCAGCTAGATGTAAACTTTTAAAAGAAATGAGAAGTACAGTGTTGATGTGGATACAGTTGTGAAACGATATTTGCATACACTTGTCAAAAAAAAGTATATCATGGTAAATCATTGACTTGAACATGTCAGGAAACCCACTTGCATTTCTTACAGATCCAAAATCAAGTGTACAAACAATTGTAAGGATAAAATGTAGGGTACAGTTTGTGTCACTGCTACAGTCAGAAAGAAAACACAAACTGTCACTTGCTCCTGAGGGATAGCTGATCAGGTTGGTCAAGAATTTTTATAAAGCAGATCTGCAATAAATTAGAAGCTGCTGGATCATAAGTGTCAATGTCCACAGTCACGTTTGCCGTTGGCTGAGAGGCTGCCGTGCAAAAACGAACCCATTCCTGTAGAACCTGAACTTTAAGACTCAACTGAAGTTTGCTGCTGATCACATGGACAAAAAATGCCTTCTGGAGGATAGTTTTTGTGATCAGATGAAACAAAAGTTGAGCATTTTTGGCTACAGTGAGCAGAAATACACTACTGTTCAAAAAGTTTAGGGTCACCCAGAAATTTCATGTTTTCCTTAAATGCACACTTTCATCCATGTGCTATCATAATTGCACAAGGATTTTCTAATCATCAATTAGCCTTTCACACCATTGGCTAACACAATGTAGCATTAGAACACAGGAGTGATGGTTTCTGGAAATGTTCCTCTGTACCCCTATGGAGATATTCCATTAAAAAATCAGCTGTTTCCAGCTGGAATAGTCATTTACCACATAACCATGTCCACACTGACTTCTGATTTCTGATTCATTTATTGGTATTGTCAATTCCTTTCTTTCAAAAATAAGGGCATTTCTGAGTGACCCCAAACTTTTCAGCAATAGTGTGTTTAGAAGAGAGAAGTTGAGGCCTTTAACCCCAACAACACCAAACCTCATGGTGGTAATATTATATTCTGAGGCCGTTTTGCTGCCAATGGAATTGGTCCTACACAGCGTAAATGGCATAATGAAGGAGGATTACCTTCACATTCCTGAGGAAAACCTGAAATCATCAGCCAGAAGGTTTGGCCTTGGACACAGTTTGTCCTCACCGCAACAAAATGGGCCTTTTTAAATTAGCGTAGGAGTCACCAGCTGTAGTCAATCATAATCAACAGTTAAGAAGTTAAGGGGCCGTGTCATGAAAGAAGTTTGATTAGCAAAACTGTCTACATCACTATAACTGTATGTATAACTTTTGACCCAGCAGATTCTGTCATATTTCTAGAAAACTTATGATTGAATAACCAAAATGCATGATCGTTTTTTGTCACAAAGACGCAGTTTTATTGATTCCATTACAGAAATTTAATAGTTACAGGAGTCATTGGAAAGTCAAATCTGCTATGTTATACATGGTCTTTGCAAGTTCATGTAAAAGGAAAACCTTTTTTTTTCTTCTCTGTTAGGAAAATCCTTGCTCCAGGTGAAGAGGAGAACCTTGAGGTAGAAAGAGGAGGAGGAAGATGCTGCAGCAGGAGCAGGTTCAGCAGAAACTTTCCACCACGAGCTCCTGGTATTTCACACCATTTAATCAAAGACGTGCTGTTGAGGCTGCGTAAAGTCCTGTCTCATTTTGTCACATTGTCCTGTTTTGGAGGGCCCATTGACTGTGTTCTTTTGCCCTTTTTGTCGGTGCTGTGCATGGCTTCATCGCTCATTCCTGCCTGCCTGCTTCATTTGCAGCTTTGCAAGGTATGACAGCATCAAAATTCATCATCTGCTGCCTGATAGACTTGTTTTCTTGGCCTTGCACCACAGCTTGATATTGGATTTGCAAATTAGGATTAAAAGTGTGTCATTCTGAGTTAAATTTAAATTTAGATCATTCTTCTTAGCTTGTCGGGGAAAGTTAAAGGTTTGCTCTTTTACTGACTGAGAGCCTAAGTCCTTCCACTTACCAAGTTTCCCTGGCTTTGGTCGAACAGGCTGCTTTTTAGTGAGAGGACTTCTTTTTATTGATGTTTCTGACGTACAAAATATTCTAAACAAGAAAAGCCCTCAGAGAGCACAGCACTCTGCCAAGGATGTTCATTCCCTCATATGGCATTGTCAGAAATGCAGCATATTTTGTAAAGAAATGCAGCATTTGTTTATTAGTTATTGATGATTAGAATCACGGCAACATAGAATGTGGCCATTTAATATAGATATACCCACAACAAAGTGACCTTGCGCTGAGCACAAGCGTGTGTTATGCATGTGTGTATTATATACATATACCGAAGTGCTTGACCTAAATATGTAGCGGGCCGTGGGAACTGACCGGACTCGGAAACACCCCCCTCAATTTAATCAGTTGTTCCTTAAATAATTTTAGATGGAGAAGTCCACAGCGGTGGATTTGTAGCAGGATTGCAATCATGTGATCGTCAGCAGGCAGCTGACGTAGTGTTCACTTGTTGTCACAGTTACAGTGACGCCGTGCCGCTATCTCACACAAATCCGACAAATCCGTGGATCCAGACTATAAGCTGCATCGCTGCCAAAATCTAATCAGTTGGTCCGTGTGTCATTTCTGACCTTCCCTGAAAATTTCATCCAAATCCGTCAGTCCATTTTTGAGTAATGTGAACAAACGGACAGACAGACAAACGTACACTGACCGTCACATTGCTTAAAATAACTTAAAAGCTCAATGTTTTCCCAATTCAGTCAATAATAGCTCTGGAACTTGAAGACAAAACTGAACATCCTTGGTGTCTATGGATAAGAGACTTTTGAAACACAATAAGTGTCTCCATCACCAGGCTGAAGTGAGATTTCAAAAACCTGGGTAAAAAATGGACAATTTTACAAAAACATGTTTCAAAAATCAAATGTCTCTGCAGTTTCCTTCAGATCTGTGCAGGGTTTTAGAATCTTTCAGCTTATCTTTTTGCTTATCTTTTTGCTTTACAACTTTAATTTTCAGGTTCATTTTCACTGTTTTAAATAGACTTCATTTGCAGATACAGCAGTCAGCTGGTTTTAGCTTGGCACTAAAATGCAGGAAGACAAAGTTAGCAACTATAGTGCTGTGAAAAAGTATTTGCCCCCTTCTCAAATACTTACTTTTTTAGAATATTTCCTCCACGTAAATGTTTGAGACCATCAAACATATGTAAATATTAGACAAATATTACCAAAGTAAATACAAAATGCAGTTTTTAAATGACGATTTCATGTTTTAAGGGAAAGCAGCTGTCCAAACTTACCTGGCCCTATGTGGAAAAGTAATTACCCCCCTTGTTAAATCATGAATTAACTGTGGCTAATCACATATTTTGGAAAGTGAGTGCAGTTTCACTGACCACACACAAGACTGGTTACATCCAGACCTGTTCATCCAAGAAATTGCTTAAATACAAGCTGTCTGACAAAATGAAGTCATCAAAAAGATCTCAGAAAGCGTCAGCAAAATGCTGTGATCCAAAGAAATTCAAGAACAGATGAGAAATAAAGTAACCGACATCGATCAGTCTGGAAAGGATTTCAAAGCCATTTCTAAAGCCCACTGTAGCTGGTGAATGTGGTGGAGTATTTAGCAGCTAATGAGCTGAATATTTCCGTCTGGAGTTGCTAAACAAAGCTAAAAGAAGAGTGAATATTGGACTTGAGTCCCTCAACTAGCCAGAAACAGAACTTCAAGTGATAAAAGTGCAGTTTATGTGGTAAAACTGGCAACTGTTTAGTGAGGAGCTCAACTTAACAACGTAGTCGGTTAGTTTAAGGTCAGCATCGTGTTTCACTTTCAAGAAGACCACTAAAAGAAGTTCCCTGTGAAAACTTGATGGAACAACTTAAAGCTGTAGAACAGAAGCTAACTAGGAAGTGGAGTAACACTTAACTTCTGAAAATAAATGTGTCACGTATCACTTTCAAATTGTAACTAAGTAAGGCATGACATCAAACGGTAAAAAGCATCCTGCTGAAACACTATCTACTGGTTGTTGGTTACACTTCAGTGCTCACGTCTTCCACCTTTGTCCTCTTACAGGTACCTTGTTGCCACGGTTACCTTCAGAGCCTGGGATGACGCTACTCACAATAAAGATAGCAAAAATTGGGTTGAAGGATGCCGGGCAGTGCATTGATCCATACATGACCATTAGTGTTAAAGGTACAAATCCACTGAGCCTGCGGTGTGTGATGGATGAATGTGCGTTGAGTTTGGTGAGGCAGTGAAGAGCTTCATAGCTGCAACTTTCAGATTGTGGTCACACCCTTTCCTTACCACAGTCCCACACGGTTCTGTAGAGGAAAGCTGCTCAAATGCTTCTCCTCACATTCCCAAATCCGAAACTGAGTTTGTCATTGTCTGTTTCCCTGCCTGCAGATTTAAATGGTGTCGATTTGAACCCAGTACAGGACACCCCTGTGGCCACCAGAAAGGAAGACACCTACGTTCACTTCAGTGTTGATGTAGAGATCCAAAGACATGTGGAGAAATTGCCAAAAGGTAATGCCTGACACTAACCAGGTGAAGCTACATTTGCCAGATATCATTATACAAGGTTTCTGCAGGGCATTAAAACGCATTAATAGTCATTAAATTGATTTTGCAAAAATTAAGGCCTTAAATGGCATAAAATCACTAAATTTGATTCTCAGTGGCATTAGAAATTCTTTCTGCCATTTCAAGAAAAATATTTGATAACAATTTTATATACTTATAGACTGAGATTCATTAGATATTTGCATCTGCATAAACATGCTGAAGCATTGCGATAATTGCTACGCCCAGTTGGATACAAGTGCCAAAAATTGCATGTTTGGAAAGTGTAGGAGAACTGGGAGATGGGGAAATGCAAATTCCAGCAAAAATGGCAAGAAAACGTGGATTTCAGAGATTGACTGCAGCCCGTGGGTGGTCAGGGGTGGTTTCCGGATTCAGGAAATGAGGGGACAATTTTCATATAAAAATAATCTTTACAAAAAAATAAAACGGTGTAATTTGTTGAGTTCACGGTCATGACATTAACATTTTTACAGTATAGCATTAAAATGCATTCAATTTAACGAGCTGATTTCTGGAGAAACTCTGTTATAACTTGTAGCATATTAACATTGCATTGCAAACAACTTTGTTTGTACTCACACTTTACTGAAAAATGTTGCCATACTTTGTCATAAAGTGAGCAATAAAACACTCCGATTACACTGATTACACAATTACAGATTACAATGAAACAAGAAAAGCACTCAGAGAGCACAGTACTCCGCCAAGGCTGTTCATTCCCCGTATGGCATTGTCAGAAATGCAGCTTTTTTTTTTTTTTTCCCAAATCTATTAGTCTGTTTTTGAGTATTGTTGCTAACAGACAGACAGACAAGCCAATGCCGATCGTCACATAACTCTGCTGTGTTCCTTGGCAGAGTAAAAAGCCTTTTCTCTGCATAGAAAACAGTAATTCAGTTATGGTGTGCCATCTCACCAGGACAGCTGGGCATCTATACATACATGACTGTTCAAACGTTTGGGGTTGGACAATTTTCCATGAAAACATACACTTTTATTCATGTGCTAGCATAATTGCACAAGGGTTTTCTAATCATCAATTAGCCTTTCAGCACCATTAGCTAACACAACCTCTGTACCCCTATGTAGATATTCCATTAAAAATCAGCTAGAATAGTCATTTACCACATTAACAATGTCTAGACTGTGTTTCTGATTCATTTAATGTTATCTTCATTGGAAAAAAAACTGCTTTTCTTTCAAAAATAAGGACATTTCTAAGTGACCCCGAACTTTTGAACAGGGTGTATATTTGTATTTGAGCACTGTCAATAGTGCTAATAATGATGCTAATAGTAATTATCAGTAAAATTGTGCTTGGAGATTTGTGTCAAAATCTAACTGGAAGTTTGTCCCTTCTTTCCTTCTTCTCATGTGATGCTGAATTAATCACATCAAATAATTTAACATAACATCAACAACCTGGGGCCAAATATTAAACTAAATTCCTTACCTGTGATAATGCCACTGAGATAGTCTTACATGTCATGTGATCATCTTGTCATTGTGAAGTATGTGATGTTCAAATACTCTCTATGTCAGCTCTCACATATTCATATTCTGTTTGACATTTTTCCAGGCGCAGCTATCTTTTTTGAATTCAAGCACTACAAACCCAAAAAGAGGTTCACCAGCACAAAATGTTTTGCCTTCATGGAAATGGACGAGATCAAACCCGGACCGATTGTAATTGAACTGTGAGTCGACTAATGAGCATTTTTAGCGATGAGATTCTTTCATTATCAGGGGGGGATCGTGGCATAAATGCTATTTCTTTCTTGAATTTCAGGTACAAGAAGCCCACAGACTATAAAAGGAAGAAACTGCAGCTTCTCACAAAGAAACCACTTTATCTCCATCTTCATCAGACATTACATAAGGACAGCTAAGTCACCACCTCTAAATCTCTCTAATCCGCATCCAGCAAAATGTGGTGTACCCTCTCATCACATTCAGCAATACTAAATTAAGGCTGTGGTATTTTATTTTCCCCATACCTTAGTCGCTTTAGTTCACACTTAGATTTTTATATTCTTGATTTCATTCAAAAGTGCATTTCAAAACACCCAAAAGATTTTTTTAAAACTATTTGGATGTAATGCAGCAATAGCATGTTGAAACAGTTAAACCTCCTCATCTGTAGTCTTCCTTTGCTCACTGATTTGGGGAAACGAGGACACAAGTCACCGTAGCTGCTTAACTGGAGCTGAGGTCTTTACAGTTTGGCTCGTCATGTCTGTGCCGTAGGACTTTGGACTGTCAGGCAAAAGTCAGCAGCACGTTAACCCTTCAGCATTCAGCCCCTGCTTTCACTGCAAGAGACTGGAAGCGTTCTGTGTAGGGGACTCGGTGAAAGCAACGTGGAGCACACAGTGATGATGAAGTATGTGCCTCTACAAACGCAAAATGCTACGTGCACATGCCTATCACAAAGTACTACTTCTGTGGTATTGGTATCTTAAAAATAGTTTACGCTGTTTGAGGTTTTGTGCTTTTTAACATTGTTTGATTATTGCCGGTGCCGTTTACAATGCAGTGGCAGGTCATCTCCCCTCTTATTTTACCAGGAAAAGCAAGAATCTCTTTTCCAAGAACGTCCTGTTCAAAACAGACAGCAGCACAAAATGTGTGCCTGTGAGTGTGACCACTTTTCATGGACTTGTTAAGGAAGTAATGGGAAATTCACCAAGGCTATTCCCTACATGAACTGAATGCAAATCAGCCTCTGTTTTTTGGGGCTACAAGGAGAATTATTTGGGGGTCATTCCAGAATTGGAGGACATTTGGGCTTCAAAATTTTTGAAAAATCAACCTTCTCTTTTACAATTTTCTGCTACATATTCATCAATAGGAGGTAACAAACTATCTAAGTTTTGATTGGTTCAGCTTACACATCAATGATACCATTTTTATTCCATGTTTTATTTGTTTGCTAGCCCTACTCTAATCACAGTAGCAGGGTTGCTAATCCATGCTAATGTTAGCTTTTTCTCAGGAGTAGATTCTAGATATTTCGCTAGCTGTTACTGCTGACCAAGAGGACAAATTTACTGATGGGGAAAAAAGTAAAGTAATTAATGTTATCCTGACAATATGAGGTAGAGTGAGACATTGAATCAAGACTGACAAAGTTGTGAAATCATGAAAAAGAGGAGAAAAGACATGGCTTTGTTCTACCCATTCTTTTGGAAAACTTTCAGATGTTAATTTCAGCATTTCGCACGATTCACTGTTTTCTTCTTCTAGCAGCTAAAAGGTTTTGCTGACAGGGTTGTTGTGGGACATACGTTTCATACATAATAATTATTATTTAAAACATGTTTAATAAAACAAAGTTCCCACAATTAGAAGAGACATCAATGACAAATATAATACCAGAAAAAGGAGATGCAATTTTTATTTTAACTGTTTTATTTTAGGTTCAGTTTGGTCATCATGGGGGTGGGACGGGAGAAAAATGGCATTTTAGGGGAAACTCCAGACTTATTTGGCATTTTAAAGAACATTTTCAAACATTCTTCTCTCTTTTTTTTTTTTTTTTTTTTAAGAATTGGTCTCAAGACAAGTAACTTTAAACAACAAGTGCACGTTTTAGCATTTTGTACATGGATTATTTGAAAGTTGATGGGTAGGATGTAAAATGTCCTCCAATTCCAGAATGACCCATGGATAGTTCAGGATGGTCTACAGAGTCTCATAAACAAACTGGAAGGGCATCCTCCATCAAGGCGAATATGTTGTTTGCAGGTTTAATGAATGTGATCTGGCTCTGTGCTAGAATGAGCCACTCCACCACCAAATTTCATCAAATTCAACTTGGCAATTTTTGGAAATTCTTGCAGACACAAATCAATGGCAATGATCACACAGCCCTGCCTTGACCGAGGAATGAAGATGATCCATATAACATTTAACATTGTGAATTATAAAACTATCAAGTTCATATTGTTTGGCAGTTAATTTTTTTCTTTATTTTTGTAAAAAGGGTCTAGGAATGTAAGTTTTTCTATTCTTCTTATTACGTGCCTGTCATGTATTCCATCTCACCATTTTACATTATAGTTTGTTTTGTAACAACTTTAAAGGCAAGTCTCTTATTTAAAGGAATAGTTTTTGTACTTTCTGACTGACAGTTACAGAAGTGGATCAATGCCAAGCTCACAGTTGTGTAGTAAATGTGAAACTACCACATGAAATCTGCCCAACAGCACCTGTACAGCTCAGTTATTAACACGATGCACAGTACCGGTCAAAAGTTTGGACGCGCCTTTTGAGGGTTTTTATTTATTTTGATTATTTTCTGCATTGTAGATTAATGCTGAATACATCACAACGATGAAAGAACACATATGGAATTATGTTGAAAAATGGTTAAATGAACCAGAATAGCTTTTATGTTACAGATTCTTCAAAGGAATAACCTTTTGCTTTGATTACTGCTTGATTAGTGCTGCTTTGAAGAATCTAAAATATAAAGCATATTCTGGTTTGTTTAACACTTCTATTTTCAGCATAATTCCAGATGTCTTCAGTATTAATCTGCAATTTAGAAAATAATTACAACAAATGAAAACCATTGAATGAGAAGGTGTATCTTTTGCCTGAAAAATGAAACTGTATCCCTTTAGAAGAGCATTAGTATTGTGATGTCAAAACTAAAGAATTATGTTCAGATGCCTTTTAACGGGATCAAAAAAAAAGATTATAATACAAGTCCGGTCCTTGCAGTGGTACACTACAGACTCTAAAGTGGATTATTAATTTTAAAGATGCAGTTAACTGTTCAATCTACATTTACGTTTTAACAGAGAGTTATAATACATGTAAAGTGATAATAAAAGATAACATTTATGACGATGAAGACAGATTTAAATACATTTATTTGTGTTAACCCAGAATTAATATGACTATGAACCAAGAGGAAGTTAACCATTCAGTTGCTACACATCACTGTCACTACTGCAGTGTGGATATAACCCGAGGTGTTTAAATACTGAAGGTTTTATAAATGTATAAAGAGTAAAATGGTTGAATGCTGCGGATGTGTATTCTGTGTGAGCCTGTCTTTTCATTTGTTTTTTTTAAAGCATAAAATGCAGTGTTGAATGACACAGATTACCAGTATTTATCACCTGCCAGGAATAGGTTTTGAATCCACTGTTACTTTGCAAATCAAATGATTTATGTATTCGGTTAACTGAATGAAATGTTTGCATGGGACCGTGATGAAGAGATAAATCTTTATTGCTCTTGCAGTGACTTTGTAAGACTTTAAACTGAAAGCCCACTGCTTTTATTTTGAAATGACTGGACAAATTGATTCTTCACTATATTATCTACATTGTCATATCTGTTTTTTGATTTTCGTTTTAAAACGCGACAAAAAAAATCTGGACTTTTTAACTATAACACACTAACTGATAAATGTAACGTATGAAGCTCTGTGCCTCGACAGGACTGAGAACTGTTAAGTGTTTTAGATTTGCTGATAGACGGGGGAGATTGGATCAAAGATATACATTATTTTTTATTCTAATAAGCTACAATGAGGCATTTTATGGTATTCCACCCAGAGCATGATATGGTAAACAGACTACTGCTTCAGGGTGCATAAGTTTTGCAAATATTACACCCATGAAATACACTGCCAGGCCAAAAAAAGAAGTGTCACACACTAAGATGTCATTGGACCGCCTTTAGCTTTCATTATGGCACACATTCTCTGTGGCATCGTTTCAATAAGCTTCTGCAAAGTCACAACATTTATTTCTGTCCAGAGTTGCATTAATTTTCTACCAAGATCTTATATTGATGATGGCAGAGTTGGACCGCTTCTCCAGAACATCCCAAAGATTCTGAGTGGGGCTGAGGTCCGGACTCTGAGGAAGCCAATCCATGAGCCTCATGAATCCTGGTATCGTCATCTTGGAATATGCCATGAGGGAAGAAAAACTCCATTGACGGAAAGACCGTCATTCAGTATATTCAGGTAGTCAGCTGATCTCATTCTTTAGTAACATAACGTTGCTGAATCTGACCAACCCAGATCATAACCCTAACCCCCACAGGCTGGTAGGCACTAGGTATGATGAATGCATCGCTTTATCGGCCTTTCTTCTTACTCTGATGTTCCCATCACTTTGGAACACAATCAGTCTGGAGTCATCAGACTACATGACCTTCTTTTATTGCTCCAGAGTTCAATCTTTATGCTCCATAGCAAATTGAAGCTTTTTTTTCTGATTAGCCTCACTGATCAGTGATTTTCTTAGAGTTGCACAGCTGTTTAGTCCAAATCCTTTGAGTTTCCTTTGCATTGTGAGTGTGGAGCTGGTCTTACTTTCACTATTAAACATTGCTCTTAGTTGTACTGTTGTACAGTTACTGACCCAATTTTAGTAGTTTCAGCAATGTCGTTAGTTGTTTTCGTTGTTTGAAGCAGGCCAATAATGTGATCATCCTTTCCATGACCACAGGATATGTCTTCTGACATTCCGGTTGTTTAAGAAATGAGAAGCTCCTCACTGCATCATCCATTCTGTCTATACACCACTTTATCCTCACTAGGGTCACGGGGGGTGCTGCAGCCTATCCCAGCTGACTCGGGTGAAGGCAGGGGACACCCTGGACAGGTCTCCAGTCTGTCACAGGGCTACATATACAGACACACAATCACACTCACATTCACACCTACGGGCAATTTAGAGTAACCAATTAACCTCAGCATATTTTTGGACTGTGGGAGGAAGCCGGAGTACCTGGAGAAAACCCACGCATGCACAGGGGAGAACATGCAAACTCCATGCAGAAAGATCCTAGGCCCACCCCGGGATTCAAACGGGATCTTCTCACTGCAAGGCAAAAGTGCTAACCACTACTCCGCTGTGCAGCTCCTCACTGCATCAGCTATGGTTAAAAATGTTGTTGCGGCTGAAACATATTCATCACTGCAGTAATTATCCAATGGAAGGCTCTTACTTATTTGCTTAGTTAAATTCAGGTGGTGACATTTTTATTTTTTGGACTGGCAGTGTAAATTCTCTTATTGCTCATATCTACCTAAACCTTTCCCAATTAGACACATTCCTTTCTCAAAAAACAACAGCAGGACAGTTGAAGGTAATTTAGTTCCAGTTTCAAAGCACATCTTTTCACTGACCTCCACTTCTAATCGGTCACTTATTTTTTCCTGTTTTCCAATCAGCTTCATTTGATCGGCATACTTTTGATCAATAAATTGAATCTTGGGTTTATGAGATCCATTTTATGTCAAGGTATGTAGATGTTACTGTTTAATGCCTAAAATTACATTTTTTAAAACTCAGCACTGATGAAATTCTATTTACCATTACTGCGGTTTGATGGAGACAGAAAACCTAAAGTTCTTTTAACAAATATACAAAAACAAAACTATCTGAATGGCCAATTATGAATGCAGCAGGTAAGCCAGATGTGTTATTTTTCTTAGGGTGAAATGACACTTACAGCTTTGCATGTATGTATTAATTTGGATTTTGGGTAAATTCAAAAGCCAGTGTGTCTTAATAAACTACTAGTGTGAAAATGTTGAGTGGTCTTGCCACCTGACAATGGCAAGAAGCAGAAAAGGAGAGGTGACTTATGCTAACCTTAGAAAAGCCTGGAATGGTCACCAAAACACATCACTCCTCTTTTCTGTTCCTGCCCACACCGACAGTACAGCAAGCACAAGGTATAAATATGGAATATATCAACTTTATGGCTTTTTTTCCTTTAATAAAGGCCTCATCACACATTTCAGTGTGTATAAAGCAAATCCCATGCTGATAACATAACACCAACAGCTTTTACATTCTTTATTATTAAAACTTCTACCAACATAGTAAAATAAGTTATACATTTGGCCATCAAATTACACATTTGCTTTACAGGTCATACTAAAGCAACAGCTTTGGGAAATTATGGTAATCCTGAAATGCTAGAAACTAAAACCGACTTCCTATTCCTCCTTTTTTAAAATAATTTCCACAGGAAATGACATTTAAAAAATTGCCCTTTAAAAATCATTCTATTTATTTGCTTTAAAAGATCAACACAAACAAAAATCCTCTTAAGTATAATCGTTATTGCACAGTAAGCTGTTTAGAAAAGTGGCAACCCTCTCAACTCATGGATTTCAGACACATACTTATTGATGATTCTTTACTCTAAGCGTCTTGGTTTTAATGAACAAAGCACTTTTTTTAATAACAGAAATATGAAAACAATTATAATCAATGTTTCACTTGATCTAATTTGTTATTGTAATAGATTTGAATATGGGGGTGTTCAAGTCCTCTGATGTAGCTGGTGGCTTTTTTTAAGGCTTGACCACTGCTGGCCTTGCTGAGTCCTGAAGGGCCTCCTGCTTCACATGCACATCCTGTCCGGGGACATTGTGAGTTCCTGCTGAGTTCTGGAGGGCATTTGGTGCAGCCTGACCGTACGCATCACCTGGATGTACAGGATGCGGTTGGACACCTGGAGGCAGGTTCACCGGTGGACTGGTGTGGTCACGCGACCCTGAGAAGCGCATGTCAGGAGGGAAGGGCGGACGCAGTCCGACAGGGCCACGGATACCTGAACAGACCAATGCAAAAGGAAAATATGTATGAACTACAGTGAGACAATGTCAAAAAGACATCCCAAGAACTTAGCGGTTGGACATGCAAAAGTTTGGGGTCATGTAGAAATGCCCCTATTTTACAAAGAAAAGCATTTTTTCCCCAATCAAGATAACATTTAATGAATCAGAAATCCAGTCTAGACATTGTTAATGTGGTAAAAAACTATTGAGCGAGACGAGTGGAGCGATTTTGTGTTGGATTACCGAAGTTTTTACGTCGAAGTGCATCAACTGGAGTTTCAGGGTCCATTTGTAAAACGTTTAGCCACAACTTTAGCGTTTCCTTCTCTGAGTACGGTAGTCTGTGAAAGCTGCGCGAAATGTAGCGCACTATTCTGTTGCCACAACTCGGAAATGCACTGACGACCTATTAGTTTTACCAGGTTTAGAAAAAACTAACTGTTCTGTAATCCGACACAAAATCGCTCCACTCATCTCTCTTCACCTGAGGCAAACAGCTGTTTCCCCCACCGGTGTTTTGGAGCGAGCTATTGCGCGATTTCGGAACGAGATTTGCTTTCTAGGGTCCCGAGATTTGGATACAGACCACAACAAATAGCAATCGCCAAGTAATGTGGAGGTTTTCGTTCACTTCTCATCTCTAGTACGTTGTGGGACACTCGTTGAGACTATCCGAGCAGGTCAGTGTGGGAAAAAAAGCACGTTAGGGCGGACTTTGACGCGGGGGGGCCAGTTGCCCCATACTTTTTGCTAACTGAGCTGCTAAGCTGCCTGCCTGGCTAAATACTGGAGCAATGTCGAAAACTCATTTCTCCATCACTCACATGTACAAAAAGACATATGAAACCAGACCCTAAGTTGAAAAAAACTGAAGTTCCCCTTTAAAACGTTCCTCAATACCAGCAAATCTTCTGGTCAGTACTTGACTGAAAAGGTGATACATTTAGAGGCTTGGACCAGGTTTATATGGAGGCACGAAAACATGATGTGCTGACAAGAAAACAAAAGGCTGAACCTACCGTGTGGCGGAGGCATCGGTCCAAAGTGATGAGGTGGAGGGGGACGGAAGTGTGGTGGTAGCGGACCACGAGGATCGTGTACAGGGCCTGGTCGGGGGTGGAATGTATGTTCATTGGCCGGTCGAGGTCCAAACTCTCCTCCTACCGGCCCAGCCAACGGCATACCTGGGTGTCCATTGGCTGTCAATGGAGGCCCATGCAAAGGAGGAGGTACATTTGGAAGAGGAGGGCCAGGCGGGAGGTGGTAAAGTCCTGGTCGCGGCATTCTGTAAGGTCCAGGTGGAGCTCCTTGGACAACAGGGCCAGATGAGTCCCTGATTGGTGATGCTATAAAGGATCCGGGTACCTGAAAGCAACAACATCAGACAACCAGAAAATATAATACAGTGATTGCAATCACAATATTCCTGTGAGTATAACATGGATTGAAAGTAGAGTCATGCAGTGAAGAGATCCACAAACCACACAGTTTAGTCCCCCCCAAAAAAATGCACTTAGTCAGGGCTCAATCACATAACCAGCAACCACACACCACGATCATTTGGATGAACGATCAAACCACCTTCACAGTTTGACACACATACTTTGCAGCTGCTGCAAACCCAAATATTTCCAACACACATTTTAGTTGTAGCTGACTTGAAAAGAGCTGCTTCTGTCAGTGCTGTGAGAACAGGTCACTCATTCACTTGAAGAATTGTTAGGTAAGGCCCAGGGAAGCAAAAATGCCTTCAATGGCTTCCATTCTCCAAGTCCAGCATTAGGGAAGACGGCCTGAAGCACCTGCATCCACTGCATCCACCTTCACACAAAACACCTGGACTATACTCACTGGCTCGGGACTCTCTGTGGAGCCCTCAGCCTGACTCTTTGCTTCTATCTGTGGATCTGCTACTTCTGTCTGCTTTAGAGCAAGGACATAAGACAGCGGAAAAATGTCGGTGGGAGCTCTTGGCCTACAGATGGAAGGAACGATGGTGTAAAAATGCATCTGATCAGATAAGAAAATGACTTACAGGTGCATCCAAGTTGGCTGGAGATGAGCTACGAGGCCCCATCATGTCTGAAAGAGCAGAGAGAACACAGTATTACAAGCAAGTTAAAAGCAAACTTGAGCCTTTTTTAAATGTGAAGACTAAAAAAAAGAAAGACAGACATACCCATCCCAGAAATGTGTTTGTTTTCAGGGTAACGAGCATGTGGCTCTGATGGAGATCGAGCTCCTGAAGGCAGAGGAAAATAAGACCATGAATAGCGAAAATTCAGGGAAAACAAGGCTGCGCTCCATGAAAACTCAAAGGTGCATCACATTTTGGAGTACTGTAAATCCTCTGAAAAGTTGGTTTCAAATTCAATTCTCTTTAATTAATGTCTAGCGGAAAAAAAACAAGCTAAAAATTTGGGGTGGAGCACAAACATTCTGCTAATCTGCTTTAGGTGCAGGACTCCATCACCTACAGTGAGAAACTGATTGAGAAAATGACACAAAGAATGAAGCACATTTCAACAGCAACACAAGAAAAATCATCCACATCAGAAAGGACAGTTCTAAATGATTGAACTAAAAGGAGCAGAACAAGGGCGGGTACCAGGGAGGGGCAGGATGCAGTACACAGTAGAAAGAAATAAAGGAAAAGGCTGAGGTGACAGCTGAAAAGAAAAACAAAGTCAGACGTGAAGGAGGAGAGAGGTTTGAGGACATGAGGCTGCAGCGGAGGGATGATGAACTTCGGCCTAAATGAAGGTAGGTGAAGCAATCCTCTTTGACTCACCATACGGGTCAATTCTTCGCCCAATTGGGGCAGAAGGAGGGCGCCTGGGACCCTCTATCATTAATGGTGGGGACGGTGCACCCCCGCTTACAGGCGAGGGCCCATATGAATCACCTGTCATGATCAGACTATTAAGTTATCGAAGGAAAGGAAACAGCTGACGATACAAAGTCTGTGAATTCTGAGCTTCTCATGGCAGGTTCTCAGAGACGGTCAAATACACTGAAATTAGGGCTGCAGCTAACGAAGCCTCGAGTAATCATCTGAGCACGATACGTCCTCAAAAGCGGAAGTGAGCGCGCAATGCAACAGAGATCAGCATCCGACCGGAGCGCGGAACACGGACGGACATCGGCGCTGCACTGTCCATGTATTATGTACGCACAATACAGCACGGACATCCACAATCTATGTCAGCGTTTACTATACAGCTGTATCGCTCTAAACACGGACATCGGCGCTGCATCGTGCATACATAATATATGCACCGACGTCCGTTGGTGTTCCGCGCTCCAGTCGGATGCTGATCTCTGTTGCATTGCGCGCTCACTTCCACTTTTGAGGACGTATCGTGCTCTGACGATTACTCGAGGCTTCGTTAGCTGCAGTCCTAACTGAAATGACACATAAAGACTTTTTTTTTTTTTGCCTCCACAGATTAAATATGGCTTTGTCAAAAGATTAAATCCATCTGCTATCTTTCGATATATCCATCCTTCACATCCATTGAGAAGTACCAGTTCATATTTAATCTGTGGAGGCACAAAATATAATTAATGAGACTTTCTGTGTCCAGACTTTAGGGACACCCTGTTGTGCAACCAAAATATGATAAAACTGTGTGTGTTTTTTTTGTTTGGCAGAAACAGAACATAAGAAAAAATGCAACAGGATTCGAAAAGCGCATTATCCTCCTGCTCAAAAGCAAAGAGAAGGCAGGTTGGAAGTGCTTACCTTGGCAAGGGCCTGCAGGCTGACCAGAGTTGGGCCTGAACAGAGGAGCACGGCGCTCATTGAGCTGGGAGGTAAGTACAGCCAGTCTGTTCACAGAGGAAAAATAGGTAGCACATGTCAAGCTGTAGCTACGGACTATTTGAATCCACAGAGTTTACAGTCATATGTAAAACTGAAAAATAGCACATGCTCTCCTCTGAAGAGAAAAACTATTTTTGAATGTTCTGCTCATACTCACTTTTCCCGGAGCTTTGATGACTCGAGCTTCTCTTGATTCAGAGCTCGCTCTGCATTACGAGCATTCACCTGGAGATAACATCACAATCATTATGCAACTCCAATTTTGACTCGCCTTGTTATTAAATCTTAACAAGTTTAAACATCTGTTTCAAAATATTGCCATAATCCATGCAGCTTACCCAGTTTGAGTGAGTTTTGTTTTCCTGTTCTTTTATCTAAAAAGAACCAAACAATATTTACTCCGTGTTCAAGTTTTGGTCATTTTTGTCTTTGTTTATTAAAAAATATGAATCTCAGTGAGTCTACCTGTTCTTTATAGACTTCCTCCGTCTTTTTCATCTGTTCCTCCATTTCATTAATGCGCTGTCTTAAGACTTTAACCTGCTCCTCGGCTTCAACAGCTTTTCCTCCCACCTCAGAGAGTAGATTCTCTTTGCTGCGTCGCTCCAACTCCTCTTTTGTTAGTTTCCTGTGAAGACATAAAAGCATATTCCTTCAAACAACAGCAACAAAGTCCTGGCACTTCATTTCTATTTCAAAAGACACATTCATGAGATGCTGTTTTGCTAAAACAGTACGGCTTTTTTAGAATCATCAAAGTAAGTCAATTCTACAACAATAAAAATGAAACAATTAGCATCTATGTATGTCTAAATCAGTGTTTCTCAAACTGCAGCAGAGGCATGACAGAGGTGTCCGTCTACGTGGAAATAATTAGCTGGGGCGGCATGGCTCAGTGGGTAGAGTGGCTGTCTTGTAACTGGAAGGTTGCTGGTTCAATCCTCGGCCTGTCGTGCTCATGTTGAGGTGTCCCTGAGCAAGACACCGAACCCCTAATTGCTCCTGATGGGTTGTGGTTAGCGCCTTGCATGGCAGCTTCCGCCATCAGTGTGTGAATGGGTAAATGTGACATATCATGTAAAGCGCTTTGGATAAAAGCTTATAAATTTTACCATTTTTTAATGTTGGCCTGTTTTTTGCGGCGCACAACAATACTCAAAGTGCGCTGTCACAGTAACATTCCCAATTCATTCTGCACCGCCCACAGTGGTTAGCTGTCAGTAGTTGCAAAGAATGGAGAAATATTTGACCAGGACAAAAAGGAAAATAGAGCAGGAGACAAACAAGATACAATCTCCTGAAGAAACGTCAAGAAAATATGACGAGGCTTATTACTCAGCCGAGGAATGGACTCAAAAACGGACTAATGGATTTGGATGAAATTTTCAAGGAAGGTCAGAAACAACACAAGAACCACCTCATTAGATTGTGGCAGTGATGCGGCTTATTGTCTGGATCCACGGATTTTTTAAAGATTTCTGTATCATCGCGAGATATTGGCACGACGTCACTGTAACTATGACTACAAGTGAACACTACATCAGCTGCCTGCTGATGATCACATGACTGTGATCCTACTAGAAATCAACGGCTACGTACTTATCAGGACTTATCTGTTGGAAATGATACAAGGAACTATTGATTAATTCGTGGGGGTGTTTCCGAGTTCCATCAATTCCTGTCGCCCGCTACATATTTAGGTCACACGATTCGATATCTGTACATAATGTACACGTGCATAACACACACCTGTGCTCAGCACTGGGTCATTTTGTTTGTGGGTACATCTATATTAAATGGCCACATTCTATGTTGTTGTGATTTCTGCTACAAATTTTTTCAAGATCTCAGTTGTTGGAAATGATACGACTGAGCAGCCTTGGCGGAGTACTTTTCTTGCTCTTGGCTTCGCAGCGAATGTAGCAGGAGTTGAAGAGACTCCTGTGTGTTTTATGTCAGAAAACTCTCGAAGCGGACAGTCTGAGACAAACAAATTAAGAAGAGACATAGAGACATTGCATCCCAGTCACGTCAAGAAGCCACCTGACTTCTTTCAGAGAAAACTAGATAAATACCGTGAACAGGAACATGGCACGGTAAAAGCTACATCGGTGAACAGCAAAGCAAAAACAGCGCCATACAATGTCGCATACAGAATCACCAAGTGGAAGAAACCACAAACAATTGCTCAGGATCTCATACTTCTCGCTGCTCTTCATATGGTGTCAATAATGATTGATTAGACAACTGCCGCAAAATTGTTCTTTGGCCAAATATCTGTGCACGCACAAACGTGAAGATGCTTTGAGCACATATTAGTGATACCCACCTCAGGCCCACTGGATTGCTGATGTTTTCTGCGTGACACATTTGTTAACACAAGATTATAAAAAGAAAATTCCTTTGTTGAAACTGATGTTTTTGAAGGAGAATGTTCCTAAACCTGCTCGTATTTTGTCCTTAAGCTTGAAGCAGTGAATGACGTGAGGCGGCTGAAGTCGTTAGGCATCTCGTTTCACATATAATAAAGTATGTCCCAAAGTATGTTTTGCATTTTGTAGTGACCACACAAATCATGGGAAAATGCCAATTTGTCATGTGTGGTTTTCTCTGTTTGTGAACAAAACCATTTATACATTTGTATCACAAAACTTTCCTACAATGAATATCATGAAAAAAAACGTTTTGAAACATTTTAAGACTCCCAGACATGCAGGAAAAATGTGGTGACACTTCACAAAGTGTGTAAGAACAGCGCTTCACTTACTGCTGCAGAGCGTTTTCCTTCTGCTGGTACATTTCAACCATGATTTCATTTTTCTGCTGGAGGATCTTGAACTGGTTTTCCACATGGCTTTTTTCACTTTTTAAGGTGGCAATTGCATGCTCCAGCTCTTGGTGTTGTTCTGTTCAAAATAAAATGGCATGTTTTGTTGGAATCCAGGTAAACAGATTGAACAGCTTCACTTCGGCGTGATTACACTCTCAGTATTGGAACTCAATTATGCATTTTTTTCCCCACAAAACTGATTTCTTCACGATCAACATACCTTCCAAAGCCTTCCTAGACTTTTCCTCATTCAGCAGTTTTGCCATGAAGCGATCGCGCTCATCTTCAACTACAGTGAGAGTGGTCTGAACCTGACAGGAAATAGACTTTTTAATCATTTGCATGCTTAACATTTGGTCCAATTTTACTGAGTTTTAAAGGACTTGTTGGCATCTTACCCTAGAAACATCCATCATCTGTTTAATTCTACTCTTTATGGCTGTCTTCTTATCTGTAAATGCCACAGCAAGACCATTAGACACACTGTCCTCTAAAATAGCGGTTAGCCAAACAGCTCAACACAATTTAACTCCCCACTGTGGAGTTTTTGGCAGCCCTTAAGAAACAAATACTGTGCTTTATTTATTCTTTCTAAATTATTAACAAAGTGGAACTTACCAGATACGACTTCACCATTGGCTAAAACTTTGGTGTCACCCTTTTGCAAATCGCAAGCATCTAGGTCTGCCAGAAGTTCAGACAACACCTGCCAGGAGACATTTTTATGCTGTTTAAGTAAATAATTTCATACAAGTCAACAAACCAACAAAAGGTGCAACGGTAGTTCTAGAAAAGACTGACCTCCACATTGTGATCTTTGAGCACCACAGAGTCCTCCAGCTCTTTCTGGGACTTCTGATAGACTTTAATCTTCTCATTTAGGTCCTTATGTTTGTCCTCCCAGCCTTTAATAGTGGCCTTAAGCTGCAACAATTTAACAATTTTAACATTATCCACTTTCAATGACCTCCAGCGAAAAAGTTTATTTATAGACCATAAATCTAAATATCGTCTTACTGTTTTGTTTTCATCCTTTAATGCAGCAAACTCTTTCTCAAGAGATTTGTGTTGAACGTTTCTGGCGGTTTCACAAATCTTTGCTTCATCCAGGAGAACAGTAGTCTGTGAGCAAAACCACACAGTTTATTAGATGCGCTGAAAGCCAGAGGTTACGAAATACTGTGCACGAATTTGTACCTTAGTGAGGGCTTCCTGAATCTTTTTCCTGCTCAGCTGCAGCTTTTCATTGGACTTCTCTAGTTTTTCAATCTGTTAAAAAACATTTCGCATCATACATCTGAGAAGATAGTCAAAAATAATAACAAGAAGGGGGGGAAAAAAAGCAATTACCCTAGTCTCATTTTGGAGAGAGTTTGCCCGTGCTTCTTCAAGTAGTTTTGCATATTTGTTCTTTTCCTCGCCCATGTGTTCATTCAGTGTCTCTGCCTCTAAAACCTTACTCTGCAAAACACAAGAGAAACTTCATAAGCATACATAAGCCATTTAGAGGCACAGCAAGAGTACCAACAATTGTGAAAGACAAAGCCAACAGCAAACAAAAAGATCCTTTTATACATATATGGAAAACAATCAAAAGAAACCATTTCCTAGTTCTTACCTCAAGCTCTTGCATCCTTTTCATTGTACAACTAACTGTTTCCTTTGACTGTTTTTGATTTTCTTTCAGTTGTTCAGCCTTTAAAAAAAAAAAGAGGGAAAAATTTGTTGAAATTTGTTGTTTCAAAGTTGCTTCTGATATTGGATCACATTTGTCTTTTCGCCTACCTGTTTCTGTAGTTCAGACATTTTGGCGAGAGCCTCATTCTTCTCTTTTTTAAGTGCATGTATTTGCTCTGCAAGCCCTTTTTCATCCACTTTGTCCAAAACACAAAGCACACAATTAGTGGCACTGTAGATGTCTGCATTTTGTAAAGTAATGTGCAAAACAAAGTTTAAACTTACCAAGGTATTCACTCTTCTTTACCTAGAAAAATCATTCAAAACGTCAGCATTCATTTGGTGTCCTTTCAAGACAGTTTGAAATAATTGTCACAGCATGATCACCATGTCTAATGAAGCTTTATCATCAGAGGCAGCGTATTAATATTCTCCAAAGATGATCCAAATGAGGAGAATCTTGCATTCAAACTCAGTTCAAAGATAGATGAAGCCAGGTGGACGTTTAAGTGTCAACACAAGCAATTCAATTCAGACTGCCTCTTTAAATTCAAAACTTTATAACATGTAGGCAAGTACTACCGGCATTTTTTTCTATGTTGCTGTCAAATAATAGCACACAGTTTGAGGAAAGATAAGAGCAGTAATATCTCAATACTCACTGCCAACACAGTCCTCCAGAAGAAGAGGATGAAGGTCACAACTCCAGCTAAAGCAGTGATGACAACAGCTTGCCAAGGACAGCCGTACAAAGTTTCTCCTGGTTTCCACTCTTCTGGCAATAATGAAATCATCTGAAAAAACACAACAACGGTGTTCACACTGAAAAATAAATGGTGCTGGAAAAAAAAGATGGTTAAAAGTCCTTTACAGGAGGTGACTAAACCCCTAAAAGTTCATCACTTAAAGGTTTTTCTACAAAAACAATCCCTTCCTGCCTTCATATGGCTTGGATAAAACTCTACACTTGCTTCATTTGGAGCACGCGTCAAACTCAAGGCCTGTGGGCTGTATACGGCATGTCATTTACTGTGGTTTGCGTTCGGAGGTAACCAGTTACTAGATGGTTCGATTAGTCTTTCGCCCATATACCAAGGTCGGACGACCGATTTGCCCGTCAGCTGCATTTCTTAATCTGACAAATGAACGGGATTTATGTTATTAGGAGTTGAAATTGAACGTGGTTGCATTGTGCGACTCAATGATGATTGTTAGCTGATCTGGTGGACCTTCCATCACCACAGGTTGCTTCTGCGCAAGTTATCGTGGTTGGAAGTAGTACTTCTTCTTCCATATTGACTCAGTCTATCTCTGTCTGATGTGTAAAACAGTCAATTTCACATAATCTACATCTGATTATGTTCAACAACCCAGTGAGGAGAGAGGAGGAGGTTGGAGGAGAGGGAGAGGTTTCACACACCTGCTGATGAAAGGTACAGAGAGATCTCGACTGAGTTCATTAGGAAGAAAAAGCAGCTCCCACTTTTAATCAGGATGGTTCAAATTTGAACAGCATTCACAGTTTTGACTATGTAAACATGACTGACTCGGTTTCACATACCATGAGCTTGAATAATGCTGAAATTGCTTTATGAAGCACAAATAACCTCACCAACTGAAACTAGCCTGGTTTTCATGATAAATTCACTAAATGGAACAGGCCGCTGCTCACTCAGAACTTGATTTAACAGTCAAACTACTCTATGCTACATAATGGCAAGTTGTAATATTGGAGTATTTTAGACATATATGCTTGTTGTCAGAACCAATTCTGAAGAAGAATACTATGAAACGTTAACACATAGGAACAGAGGGCAAGTCAATAGAAACAACAATGCTGCAGTTCAAAATTAGGTTGAGCCTCAAATCACCTTCCAATGTTTTCATGTGCCTCAAGACAAAAACACTGTGTACTCACAGACAGAAATTCTGATCAACAACAAAGACATTTCAGTGATGAGTGATTCTGGCAAAAAAAAAAGGGTTGTCATATGACCAAAAGCATTATCATAAAATAATAAAACCAAGTGCTACTCTATTAGGCACTGCACTTAGGCTGTAGTTGTGGAAACTGTTAATTGTTTACACACAACACGAGAGTACACCAAGATGTATAACAAGGCATTAACTTGTAAAATTAATGAAGTCTTTACAAGTTTCCTTCTGCTCTCACTGTCAACATTGACCTTCAGTGCAGTCTAACTTCCTATTTCAGACCCTTATGTTAAAATGATCGTGGACTTTATTAATGTCCAAGTACAGCAAGCATAGTTGCACATTGTGGTCCAACCACAAAGGAACCTTTGAACTAAGCATGTGGCTGTAAAAACACACTCCATGGCTCTGGTGAAACTGAGATATTATGGTTTACTCATTCCCTACAAGAATGAAAACATTCTCTTAAGCCTGTTCAGAGCTGCAATTAAAAGTCTAACAGTCAAGGTAGTCTTGAATGCAGTCTACAGACTAATCCTGGTCAGAAAACAAATCATGAAAGAGGAACATGACAGTGGAATCCCTTCTGTCAACATCTAAAAGTTTGTCGAGTAAATTTAAGTCGAGTGGTCAGCGGGTTCAAAAACGGTACACGGCAGGAGTTGACCCAAGGTGCAAACCAGCTGAGGTGCATGGATTAACGTTATGGACATACATGAACAAAAGCAATAACAAGTACTGAATTAGACGTAACAAACACCTTAGTCAGGGTCCATCAGTCATATGCTCATCAACACGTCAGTAGGCCATGATAGCATAACTAATGATTGACATGTGGGTCTGTCGTTTTTCACTTACATGTTGCAGTTCCGTCTGAAAAAACAAGTAATCGTGATCCGGTTCCTGAACAGGTCGGGATAATGTCTCGCTCTCCATGGCCGCGTTAAAAACAGAAACGGAACTTGCTAGCACGTTAGCGATTCTAAACTATAGAGTTAAGCTAACGTTTGCTAGCCGCTAACGCCAGAGTCCACGTCGTACTAAAAATAAATAACACGTCGTTACAAACACTGGCAACGTGAAACAGTCGAGGCAGGTGGAAAGCAGAAGTTAGCAGTAACAGCCAGCTAACAGTAATCATGGATGAGGCGTCAAATCCCACTCACCACCGACGTTAGCTGCACTAGGGGTTCAAATACTAAATTCAGAACAGAAACTGCTTAAAACGTTAAACTATTTTGACAACCTAGAGTCTATTGCAAGAGCGTGTCTTAATAATTATCTGCCCCTACTTGCGAAAATAAGGCCCACCGGTTGAACTAGGGGCTAACCCAGCACCGGCCGTGTTTAACTACAGCCGTAAACCGCAACAGTCAACAGACAGGGGGAGGGAGGGCCGTGCAACGTTCAGGGGAAATCGGAAAGGTGTTCTGACAGTGACTGCCCACGTCATTCGAGGTAAAACTGCGCCCCGCCTGGAAAGGGGAGGCCAGCAGCAGACAGCGTCATCAGATGAGACACTGACAGCAGAGAATGAGAGATGGGATTTAGGGCTTTTTGAAGGGAGCCGTTCTTTTCAAAGAGCCGTTCAAACGACTGGCTCGTTGTTACATTTATTTATTTTTTAGAAGTCAACCAGGATTAATTCGTTTTCATCAAGGAAACAATCACTGGTAGCAGATATAAGATACAGATATGGATAAGAATAATTCAAACTTATATATAATTCAAACACTAATATATACTCGATTTAGTTTTATTGATTTTTTTATACATTTTATTCTTATTTATTATATTGATATATTTTTTTTCTCCGCGAAGGAACGCAACATATTTATGTGACGATTGGCATACGTTTGGCCTCCTGTTTGTCTGTCTGTCTTTCTGTGTGCATCTTTCCTAATATGGGAAAACATTGACTCAGCTGACAAAGGATTTAAGCTTTTAAGCTATTTTAATCAATGTGACGATCAGCGTATCTTTGTCTGTCTGTCTGTTCGCAATATTACTCAAAAATGAACGGATTTGAATGAAATTTTCAGGGAAGGTCAGAAATGACACAAGGACGAACTGTTTCTATTTTGGCAGGAATGTAGTTTACAGTCTGGATCCACGGATTTGTTAAAGATTTCTGTATCATTGTGAGAAAGTGGCACAGCGTTATTGTACCTATGACTACAAGTGAACACTACATCAGCTGGCTGCTGACGATCACATGATTCCAATTCTACTACAAATCAACCAATACGGACTTATCGGGACTTATATATCGGAAATGATACAACAGCTGAGTAGCCTTTGGTGGAGTACAGCACTCTCTGAGTGCTTTTCTTGTTTTTATATTGTTTGATGACCCTGACTTGAAGGAAATGCTTTTCTGACAAATATTGGACTGTGCTCGTCCCCAGAAAAGTGCATCCAAATGCTGCTACATTTCCGTTGACTCTGGCTCATTTTGTATTTTTTATTTCCGTTGCTAATGTCTCCTCCTCCCTGATAAATGTGGCTTCAGTCTCCAGTCAGTTGGACTCGGGTGGTACTCATGCTCCTCTTCCTCTAAGTTTGACTTGATTTTTCTCACTGTGAGAGTGAAGTTAGTGGGAGCAGTGTTCGTACATCGATGTACGCAGGGTTATCACAACCCAAACTAAGGTTAGGTTGCCTACATTGAAGCAACATTTGTTTCTATCAACACCAGAAGATCAAGTTGGCCGTGTCAGACTAGTGTTTAGATTTAAAGTAAATGACAGGTCAACTCCAGTTAGCCCAACATCAAAGATAATGGAAGGCCTCCCTTCATGCACAGTCAAACCTCTACAGATGACCCAGAATGCAGCAGCACGTCTAGTTTTCTACCAGCCAAAAACAGCACGTCACCCCACTGTTTAGATCGCTTCGGTGGCTTCCAGTTGCTGCCTGCATAAAATTAAAACTTGACGCTTTTAGTCAAAACTACAAAGAAAACAGCTCATGCCTACCTGTACTCTCTCATTCAGGTCTACACTCAGCAACAAAGGCTCCCGATACAACCACTACAACAGGGCCGGTTCATAGCTAGACTCTACTGTGGTTCCCTGGTGGTGAAACGAGTTAATAAACTCTGCAGAGCCCCTCTGAGTCCTTGAGAAAAGACTAAAACCCAGCTCTTCACTGAACACGTTTGCACTGGACAGCAACAAAAAAAAAATCCTATTACATCTGCACTCCCTGTGGATACCACAGTCCTATTATCACACTTGAGGTGGTTTTATGGCTCTTATCCAGGTTATTTCTCCAGACTAGATCCTTTCTTGTGTTGTATCTACTCTCAGACATACTTCGCTTTTGATAAAAGCTTCTGATAAATGAAACTGTAGAATTGTAATGGTGACAGTGACCTACTTTAGCTCAAGCAAGTTCCAATTTACTGCTGCAAAATAGCTTAGAAAATTCAACAATTGTTTTTCAATATGTTGCCAAATCAAAGCGTTTACAGCAAATACTACATCACTGATTTTATCAATTTAAATGTTGCATGAATACGTGGTCAAAGCACAGACTTACCAAAATGGTCCACTCAGCAGTTTTATTCTTGATTACTGAAAGGATGCCGCCTGTGTAAACAATTCCAGTTGAGAATAATCCCACTTCTTCTTCGTGCATCTCAGACACTGGCTCCATTGAGTCCATAGATCCTTATGGAACAAAGTTTGCGGTTTAATCAGTTTGTATGTGTTGTGGATCGACAACAACAATCAAAATCTTTTATTATAGTGAACAAGCAAATATCATAATATAAAGACAGAACCAAACAAGGCTCATTTATGACTTTGATCGAAAAAAAGCTTAGAAAGCTTAACGTGTACTGGTTTGTTGACCATAAAAATGACCTTTTGAAACCAAGAGTGCTGTTTCATTTTACCCAAATTCCAAATTTCTCAATATAGTTAAGGAGGTATTAACAGAAATGCCAAAATTAAAGTAAGGGCTTGGTAAAAGACTTAATCAATCTTGTAAGCTCTTGTGATTTGAATCTGAAGCTAAGAAAAAACAATAACTGACATCCTGTTTTTCTTTGTGCTGCTATTTTGCAAATGAGGTTTCTATCTCCAAATTTAAATAAGGTCCATGAAAAAAGGAACAAATCATAAAGAAGGCGCATCAGTTAATATGTTTGGATTACCAACCTGAGGGTGAGTGCTCAACCTCAACACCAAGGCCCATGTCAAGGGGATGTTCCAGGTTGGCTTGAGAGACCTTTGGCAACTCATGTGATGCCCTGAAGCCTGGTTGATTGTCCTTATTTTTATTAAAGTGCCCGCCATCCTCCTCCACGCTGACATCTAATCCAGTGGGTACCTCGTCCAAAACTGTCTGCTCCTCAATCTCAGCTGGCCTTTCTTCATGCTCGGTTGCTGTGAGGTTGTCATCGCTCTTGGTTTCAGGAATGCTATCAAATGTTTCTTCAACAACGGGGTGGGTGTTCTCTTCAACATTTAATTCATGTTCATCTACAATGCAAACACAGAAAATTAAACAGGCTGGCAATTAAGATGTCAAGGTTATTTTTAGGTCTGTTTAAAAAAGGACTGTATTCCTGGTATGGGACTTGTTTTCTCTCTGAGGTGTGTATTTGTTAACAACTTTAATTTCCAGTTGGTCAGTTTGGTCAGATTTGACCAACAGACAACAAGTGTGATCTAATGATTTGTCAGGAAAGTGGTATTTGCCAGCTTCTGTGAGGACTGCTGTGTAGCATCAGGTACCAGAGTGAGTTATAACCGTGACAAACCCTTGTTCACAGCCAAACTCAGGCAGTTAGGATTGGACAAGGAATGGACATTAAGGAATGGAGACAGAGACAGGTTTAAGGAAGCAGCTGGATAGCTCAATAACTAGCACCACCGACTTTGGCACAGGAGACCGTTGGTTCAAATCCTGGTGAGGGTGCAGTTGCCCATTGAGGCCCCTTAGGCAAGGTCCTTAGTCCTGCCTCACCCACCTACCTCCTGTTGAATCTACTTTCAGTCTGCTAAATGAATCTAATATATAATTTGAAATTATAATTAAGAAACTAGCTTCAGCCAAACAACTGTATTGCACCAAGAGCCACCCACTCCATTAAGGACTTGAACGAGTTCTACTGTCGCTCTGAAAGACATTGGGAAAGTCCTGCATCCATCACTAGTGACTTCAGTCACCAGTCACCCCACAACATCACACCTCAGACACCCCCATTCACCACTACCACAGAGACCCTCTCACCATCCTGGAGAGAGACATCAACAGACTCTTCAAGAGACAGAACCCTCACAAAGCAGTCAGGCTGCATTTTGTGTCTCCATCCACCTTGAAGCACTGCGCTGATCAGCTGTCTTCAGTGTCCATCACTATCTTCATTTACCACTGCTGCTTCAAGACCTCCGCCATCATCCCCTTTGCCAAAAAACCCCCCCAAAAAACAAGGACCACTGGACGAAATGACTACAGACTCGTCACACTGACCTCTTTCGCAATGAAGTAATTTGAGTGCCATGTGTTATCCCATCTCAAATCTATCACTGACCCATTCCTGCACCCTCTGCAGTTCACCTACAGAGCCAACAGGTCTGTCGGCGATGCCGCCAGCATAGCCCTTAACTCCATACTTCACCATCTGGACTCTGCAGGACACTATACAGGATCTTTTTAGTCAATTTCAGCTCTGCTTTAAATATGATCATTCCAACTCTGCTGCAGGACAAGCTCTTCCAGCTGCACGTGCCTGACTGCACCTGCAGGTGAATCACTGATTTCCTGTCTGAAAGGAGGCAGCTGATGAAGCTGGACATGTTTCTGACTCCTGTCAGCACAGGATCACCACAAGGCTTTCTCCCTTGCCCTTCTCCCCGTACATCAACTGCTGTACCTTCAGTCAACAGTCTGTCAAGCTCCTGAAGTTCACACACAGGACCACCCTCAGTGGACTCATCTCTGGTGGGGATAAGTCCGCCTATAGATGGGAGATTCCCTATCTGGTGATCAGGTTCAGGCAGAAAAATTTGAAGCTCAACACTCAAAATACAGTGGAGATGACTGTCGACTTCAGGAAGGACCCATCCTCACTTGGCCCTATCACCCCGTGTGACTCCCAAGTGAGAGCACTGCTGCTTCCTGGGCACCATCATCACCCAGGATCTCAAGCTGCACCTGAACATCAGCTTCCCCTTCAAGAAGGCTCAGCAGAGGATGTACTTCATGAGTCTTTATGTACACAAGAAACTCAAATTTAAAAAAAAAAAAAACTGAACCCACCTTGCTCAATATCTGAAGATTTTTCTGTTGCTAATGGTGTACTGTCACTGGCTGTTGAATACTTTTGTCGCAAACTGAAAGCAAGCTCCTGAAAGTCATCCAGTATTTCAGTTTCCTCATCCAAAACACTTGTGCCCATCTGGTCATTATAGTTGCGTTTTGTGTCCCGGCTATCCAGCATCTTCTCAACCTCATCCAAGATGGCATTCTCTGAGGCTTCAAAGATAGTCTCAAGCACATTTTCAATGTCCTGCATAGTCCCTGTGTGTGTCAGACGAGTAGCCTGAAACTCTGTGTCCAGATCAGAGAACATGGCCTCCAATTTAAAGAGATTTTTCAAACCCAGAAGGTTTTGGAACCGCTCCATGTTCTCCTCTGTGAAGTGGTCTCTCAGCAGACTCAGTCTCATTATGCTGTCACTGTATTCTGGCTCTTGAGTTGACACAGGAGGTAGATTTGTTTCAGGTGAAGTGTCTGACTGTGAGAAGGAAAGCGCATTTTCATCTTCAAGTAATTCTTCTTTCTCTTCCATCTCAGCATCGTTTTCATCTTCTCTTTTCCCTACATGTGGTTCCTCAAAGGGCTCTGGTTCCTCAATAGGTAATTCTGCTTGACTGTTATTACTTTCTGAATAAGTTATTGAATGTTTGTGTTTATCATCTGGCAGGCTGTCATCTGCTATACTTTCACCATCTGTGACCTCTAAAGGATCTGACTGCCTCTCTTCAGTGACAAGGTCCTCTTCCGTGAGCAGGTCCTGATTTTTTGTATTTTCAATAGTGGCTAGCTCTTGATCTGTCGTTGTTTTGCTTTCATCTAATGCATTGTCTAAATCCTGCTCAACCGTACCGTACTCTGCATTTACTTTGTCCTCTTTGACCTCTGAAGGCTTTGACATCTCCTCTCCTATGTCCTCAGTGGGTTCCTGTGATGTTTCACTATCAGATTTTTCAGACTCGTGGCTGCCTAAAATGTCTTGTGGTGTTGGATCTACTGACGGTACACTCATTTCATTTTCTTCATGGTGTATCAGCTGATCGGTTAGTTCTAATGTTTCATCCCCAGCTTCCTCATGCCCCATCACTTCTCCATCATTCTCATTGTCATGGTCAAACAACAGTTTGTCAGAGAGACTGGAAGTTTTTTCAACATCTGACTGTACAGAGTCAGGATGAGAAGGATCTTCTTGCTGATCTTCTGGCTGAATGTTCTTAAACTCTTTTTGGAAGTCTTCTGGTAGTGGCTCTCTCTTTGCTTCCTCAAAACTCTGAGGAACTTCTGCAGGAGAGTCTTCTTCCTGATCCTCCTCATCATCGTCGTCATCGTCCTCCTCTACACTCAAGTCTTGTGCTGTTATCTCTCCCCCTGTGACAACTGAAAATACGGCATCTCCAAGTGACGACCACATGGTCTTCTCCTCCGGCGTTTTTGATATATCATCCTGTGTTGTTGGCAGACTTTCAACTTTTTTAAGAGAATCAGTTTCCAGACTGTTCACGGTTTCTTCAGAGAAAGACAGCAGAGGAGTTTCCTCTTCAACATCAACAAAATCTTTGGGAGTATTTTCCAAATCTTCATGGTCATCATCCTCATATGGGGTAACTTTCTTTGTGATTTCTTCTTCAGTGATGACAGCATCAAAAGTTGTTCCAAGGGTTGTTTTCAACTCAGGAATTTGCACTCCTTCAGAAACTGATTCATTTTCAGAAACAAAATCATAATCAGGCATAGATTCCACTTCAGACTTTGTGGGTGTATCTTTGGTGTCATTCATTACTGATACAGTTTCAAGAACAGACACTGGCTCGTGTTTTTGCTCAACTTCTTCTTCTGTAGCTCTTTCAGTAGCATCAGGTATAGCTCCTGTATAGGACTCATCATCAACTTCATTAAGATCGTCTGAGTTATCATGATCCTCAGTTGGTTTTTCACTCGGAGATGCTTCCTCCTCTGATGGCTGTGTTGTTTTCTGTGCGCCCTCTGCCCCTTGGATTTGGTCAGGCGTTTCAGTATTCTCACTATCATTCTTCTCCACTGACATACCTAAGAGCAAATCTATGTTGTAATTGTCAAACTTGTCATATCCAGTGTCAAAACAGACAAAATCTGTTTCCTGAGAAGAAGTCAAAAAAAAAAAGAAAATTAAAAGAAGCATGTTAGTTACATTTATATATGCTATTATGCTGTTAGGTCGCATTTCCAAATTTTTCAGGTAATCTATCATGTTTTTTATACCTCTGCTGGAACTTCAAGTTCTTTGTCAGTATAAAGGTGGTTGACAGCAAGAAGGTCCTTTGGGAAATAGCCAAAGTGACTTCCAACCTATAGACAAGAGAACACATGGAGGATTATAACTAAATAAGCAAATCTATCTAGATGAAATCCAGCCATGGACAAATGTTTATTATAGTGTACTTACACTTCCAGCCCATATGTCAGCCCTTCTTCCTGACAGTTTGTAGTATACATAGATAGTTTCAGATTTCTTGAATGACAGGAACCGACAGTCAGGTCCAGAAAAATCTGTCACGGCTTTTCCCCGACATAGAAGCACTGGAAAAACAAGACAAACACATTGTGTATTGTGTTATTAATGTCAGTTTTTAAACAGTGTCCATCTCATGCATGCAAAACAGGCAGTAGCTTTTCAGAGATGCATTCAGACAAACCCAAAACATACATTTTTTTTTCTGTCAGTCATTTTCTTGATGAAATGACTTTATTTCATATATTATCAGAGAATATTAAAATGTTCATCATAACATCCCTAAAACCAGTGGTTTTGGCCATTTTTTTCTCGCACAGTTACTTAACTGGTTGATTGTTTAATAAAATCAGACTTATTTTTGTACATGTGTCCATGAACTCTTACAGTATAACGCCCTTTGACAAGAGAACAAGATAAGATCTAAACTATACAGTATGTGTGATATGCCACTGGTAGTTCAATCTGAAATCCTACAGTGGTAGTCCCATTTTAGGTCTCAGATTTATTTGCAACTCGAATCTCTCTAACTGTGTAGCTTAGTTTTATGTGTTAATGTAATCTTTACTGTTTTATGGGGCCAAACTTGCTTTCTTGATAAGAAGTCGTCAATAAAATGACTTATCACCAACTGCCTATAATAAGCAACAGTCCTCTCAAGTTTGCCCTGGGTTTTCTTAAATCTAGACATTTCCACTAGAGTGTTAAGGTTGATAGAGTTAATTCTGTATCATTGTCTCATATTACATTTACATTTGCTAAGCTAGTAATCCTTACGCAGTGTTTGTCTCAAGCAACGTTGCCAACGGGATGAGATGAAGGTTAATAATCACGCTAATGCGGCTCAGAGTTCAGAGCACGCATGGCTTGTAGTTTAATAAACAAACGTATGTTCATCACAGGAATAACAGTCAGTCTGTCGTTGCATAGTTAGCTGCTAACATTAGCTTCCACTATCAACCCATTAAAGCAGGCCGGAGCTGACATTCAACCGGGAAACGCAGGCTGCGTCTCAACGAACAGCCCAACCAAGGTAATGACAATATTAACCTTAGCTCACGTTAACTGAGCATCGCACAGCTAAACAGCATCAGGAAAAACGAGAATAAAGGTCGCAAATATCGACTGGCAACAGGTCAAGCGATAAGGCACAGTTTATGGCTAGCTGCGGTATCGGGATGATCCCTGTAGTCCTCCCGAGAGCTGGTAGTTCCAAGTCAGCAAACTTACTGCTGCACTCCTCATCGGCGCATCTTTTAAAGTCTGAGAACCTTTTCTCAAAGGCTGCGGTGGAAATAAAGTTTAGTAAAAGTAATAAAAGGCCTTGCCGGTAGAAGTGTATTGCTGCCATGCTGGCAGTTTTGTTGACTAGCTTTACTCCGCTGCTGGAGCATGAGCACTGGGCAGCAGGAGCCGACACGTCAGCAGAACAGATCCGGCTGGGTGTAGCACGTCCAGCTCCTCACAGCAGGAACCTCACTGCCTCAGCAGGCTTCAAGCACAAGCAGGGACAAGAGAGACGGACTCTGAAAATTACCCGAGAATCAGCCCGAGGAACTTTCCTCAGAATTCACGGACTAAATCCAGATGTTTTTCCATAATGCATGTTTGAATATTCCTAGAGCAGAGCACTGGCTAAACAAAGAAACATATGTTAGAGAAAAAAATAGAAACAACGTGATTAATGCTAACATTTAATATAACTATTTCTCCATGTTGTACAAGAAATGAAACTGAATGTGCTTAACCCTGAAAGACCTACTGTTGCAAAAATCCTGTCTGTCTGTCTGTCTGTCTGTCTATCTATCTACATATTTATGTGTCTGTGTGAATACATACACTACCATTCAAAAGTCTGGATCACTTAGAAATGTCCTTATTTTTGAAAGAAATACAGTTTTTTTCAATGAAGATAACATTAAATTCATCAGAAATACAGTCTAGACATTGTTAATATGGTAAATAACAACATGAAATTGTATATGTAAAACATCATTTTTGCTTTTTTTTTCTATATTTGGGTTTTACAGAGAGAAAGTCCAAATATTAAGCAAGCAACATCTTATGCCTCACCATCATTCTATTGAAACTAAGTTTTGCATAGCTGGACTACTCCTCAGCAGCAAACGTTGAGCAGCTTGGCACAGGGAAAGCCCAAAAATGAAACACGTGTTTGTTAGATGATGAATCTTTTTGCAGCAGATACTTTGATTTGCCACAGTCGTTCAGTCCCAAGAAGCCATGACTGTACAACACCTGCACAAGCTAAGGAAATCCTCAGAATGGATTGCAGCTATCAGTATCACACAAATGCTGTCCCGTTTAAAAACAATGTTAGAACACAGTATTGCTAAATTGTTGCTCAAATCCTCATATCCTCCTTTGTTTGATATACTAGACAAATATATACATGCTTCATGCAATGTTTTCATAAATTCATTCTTTTGAACATAGGGGACTAAGTGTTTGTTATTCCAAAACACAGAATCTCTACAACAGAGTGGGGGTCATAAAACATCCAAGCACTACAATATGTGGAAATGTATTATTTCATTAGCCTAGCCGCGCTAGACCCATGTTCTGAAGGCACAAGGGTCTAAGGCCGCTCGACAGGGAGGGAGGCGGGCTAAAAGGTTGTCTTTCAAATCACTCTGCAGCAATTGGGTAGGTATACAACCAATCAGCACAACGAATAGGCTGACAGAGTTCCTAGAGCGCTGGCGGATTGTGGCTAAGTCCCATTAGCTTCCCAACCAGCGGAGCCAACTGGTATATTAAGGATTTGCCATATCCCGTCGGCATAAGTCCAAATACGTCTTTCTTCTCAATGAAACACTTCAGTGCCATCCTTTGTTTATCTTTCAAGTTGAATTTTAGCTTCAGATCTTTAAGGGCTGTGGCCAAAGCCGAGTCGAAAGATAACTGTTTATTGTGCGCCGGTTGTTTCTGTCAGAATCATCGCGCCTCTGTCGTCACTTAGTTACGCCCGCCTTCTGACTCTACACTTCATGGTGATTGGTCCGGCCAGTTTTAGGAGAATCCAGCCTCGAGCCTTATGGAGGGTAACTAGACCCACCCTGGCAGAGAATTAAATTTGTTTCCGTGGGTTGTCTAGTGCGGCTAGGCTATTATTTCATGATTTATGAAATTTTTTAGAAAACACTTAGGGATTCTTTAAATCTCCAACCAGAAATGTATGTTTAAGGAACTATTGTGAGATCAATATCCATCATTAGACATTGTTATTAAAGACATTGTATTTGCAGAGATAAAGGGGAGGGTAGTGGTCAAGGGTGTATGGTTTTAAAAGCAATAAATACCACATAGAGTTTTAGTAAAGTTACAGTCCCTGTAACAGATCTTTAATGGATGAATCCACTGTACCTTTAGAAGGGAAACTGATAGGGTGCAGTGATTTTACACCACATGTGATGTTACGGGGAAACTGTAATGACAATGGAATGGTGGTAGAACAGTAGAACAGAATAGTCGCACAAGATTTAGTATCCGAAAAGGCATAGAATTGGCTGTTGTTCTCTCATTCATGTCAAGTTGATTGGGGGAGGTTTGCTCATTGGGAGTAGTTAGGAAGACAGCTGTAGGAAATGATGACTGTCCTATAGCGACTGAAGTAGATTTAGAGAAAAATGATAAAGGAGGATGGCAAAAAAGGGGATTTTCAGTGATGCTTATTTGGAGAAATTTGGGGATATTCATGATGAAGGAATGCCGAAAATTGATATTAGTGAAGAAGTTTATCATTTAAATGTTCTGTTTGACAACCACCTCATTCAGATACCAGAGCAGACAGCTCAACAGAAATACAATAAACAATATACAGATTGCAAATAATAGGTCTTATGCTTAATGTTTAGTATTTTAATGGGTACCAGCACACATTGGCATCAAATTAAATACATTTAATTAGGTTACAATAAAACAAAAAAAACACTTATACAAAAAGAACACAAGAAATTATTTCAGTATGATCTGCCTAATTTCATGCTTTGTTTTTTTAATGTTGTAAATACTGGACCTTCGGAACCAGACTCCACACCGGTTGGGGGCGGTAATGCACCAATTGAGTGATAATGAAGAGCAGCAGCAGAAGAAGAAGAAGGAGTAGAAAAATACGAAGCAGAAGAAGAGGAAGAAGTGCCAAGAAGGGCTAGCTGCTGCTAATTTAGCATCGGCACATTGTTGGTTTTCCTTAGCAACATGTGCGTAAGCTTTACTGCTGGAAGGTAAGTTAGGACCTGAGCTAACTTTGTTTTACAGGAGCGGAACCATGTCCTATTTAATTTAGAAATATCTAACCTTCATACAGCTAATACACCAAGTGTTGCTTTGTTGGTGTATATTTACTCACCCACTAGCTAGTGAATTAGCACCAAAACTGTCTTTGTACAACTGGGTTTTGTTTACCATCGAGTTGCACTAGCGTGTGTTTATTGTTATTTTTCCTTATAAAGCACAATAAGTTTCCATACAGTAAGTAAAGCCATTGGGCTTTGCATGTGCATATTTTGGCTTTATATTAATATCACCTTAATTTGCCCTGCATGGTTTGAATTTACTTTTTGGCTTTCTGCTGTTATTTCTGCTTTTTGGGTATCCTGCTTTTGCTCTGTCTCTGAGAACACTTTGTAAACCCTTTAAGAAAAAATAAATAAAACAAGCTAAAAATGTTGCAGTATACCTAAAAGAGGAATGAAATAAAGAATAGTCTTCACTCATCAGTTTACTTCATAGGAAGTACAATACACTAAAAAACTAAATGGCTGACCACCATTTGCCTTAAAAGCCCACACACCTTGTTTACTGCGGTCACGCCAGCTGCGCTTTTAAATAGAGTGCGCGTTTACAACGCTTCATACGGTAAAGCGAGGACGCCGCTTCGTGGGGCATTCAGGCACTGATTCAATTAATAATTAAAAAGTCAAAAACAAAATGTTTTCTGAAAACTTTACCAGATTGTTGTTCTACACGTCCTCAACTACCTCTGGTGTAATTTTCAACTTGTTTCACTGTAACATTTTGGAGTAATCTGTTGCTGAAATTACAGACCGCATGCAGTATAAAACTTGCTTTCATGGGCAAATTAAAATATTAATGAAGAAAATAAATGAAATTGTTTTCTGCAACCTCTACCAGATCCCTGTTCTACATGTCCTCAATTACCTCTGTGGTAAATTTCAACTCATTTCACTGTAGCATTTTGGAGTAAACTGTGTTTGAAGTTATTCACCACATATAGTATAAAAGCTGCTTTCATGTGCAAATTAAAAAACATAAACAAATTGTTTTCTGTAACTTTCACCAGATTCTTGTTCTCCATCTCCTCCATGTGGTGATTTTCAACTTGTTTCACTGTATCATTTTGGAATAATTTGTGCCTGAATTTGTCTACCGCATGCAGTATGAAACCCGATTTGATGGGCAAATGAAATGATCAATTTAAAATAAGACGTATGTTGGAACTGACAGATATGTTGTTGTTTGCTATTATTGATTTAAAACAAAAAATCTCAGTGTTTAGGAAGTCACACTTGCAAAGCATAAAGCCATTATAAGAATATGTTCAGATCTGTCACCAATATGGTGCAATTCTTTCTCACTTCTGCTGTTGCAAAAGCTCCAACAATGTCATTTCATTCAGTAAATCAAGTGAAGAATCAGGTGAACCTTTAGTGCCCTTGCTAAACAGTTCTGTGTTTGTGTTCTTATTTTTCAGCATGCTCATCTAGTGTTCTGGTGCTAATCAGTTTGGTTCAGTCTTTTACCTGCTTGACAGTAGTATCAGTATCAGAGCATCAGATTTTCAGAAACTGTGGCAGTGAAACAAGTTGGAAATAAACACAGAGGTAATTGAGGGCATGTAGAACAAGCATCTGGTGGAGTATGGAGAAAACAATTTGAATATGTTTTTAAAAAAAAATTTGACATTGCCCTTGAAAGCAGGTTTTATACTGTATGCGGTCTGTAACTTCAGCAACAGATTAAACCAAAATGTTACAGTGAAACAAGTTGAAAATTACACCAGAGGTAGTTGAGGACGTGTAGAACAACATGATGGTAAAGTTTTCAGAAAACATTTTGTTTTTGACTTTTTAATCATTTTAATTGGTTTTTAAGACGTGTGCCTGAAGGCCCCACGAAGCGGCTTCCTCGCTTTACCGTATGAAGCGTTGTAAACGCGCACTCTGTTTTAAAGCGCAGCTGATGTGACCGCAGTCCGTGTTTAAACAGTTTGAAGGGAGGTTGTTTCAGAGATCTTGAAGAAATTGGCACAACTGTATGATTTCAGACTGAGTTGCTTTTATTTTCTCGTGGGATCCTGGACTGATTTGATTATGTTGATCTGCTTTTTGTTGTATTGACTCAAGGTAGTTATTTGTAAGTCTTCGTGGTGAGAATAAATCTGGGACTAATCAAATGCCTCCCGTTTAATCCCACTGGCAACAATCATTGCTGCTCATTTTCTTTTAATTTTTATTATTCTCTAAAAGTGTTGTTTTGGCTTTGGACAGCTAATGCAAGTTTTAAAATCAATGAATAGGTTGTGTCCTTTAAATTGCATCAATGTCATGTAACTAGTATGAATTGTCACATGACTGTGCCTCTTTACTTCCTGCCTGCACCGATTTTGCAGGGAAAAATTTTGGATTAAACAGGTTGATGCTTCTTGATAGAAAGTAATCTAAAGTGCCTCAAGTTCTTGTGTAGGACCACACTACTGGTCAAAAGTTTTAGAACAACACCCGATTTTCCCAGTTTTGTATTGGAAGTCATGCATGTTAATGTATCATAGTACTCTGAAATCAAAGCATAGAACAAATAAATGAAATTAATCCTGCCAATAAACCAAATTAGTCTTTATTAATATGAAAGGAAACCCTTTGTTAAATAGCTGCTTGAGTGTTGATTGCCAGAATATACCTATTGTTTTTTTATTAGGTGATTGCAGGCTAAACACAAACATTCTTCTTCCTTTAGGGCATGCTTTGTACAGAGATAAATAGCAGTTGATGAGCTCAGTGGATTTTGTGTGCCCTTGACTATGGATGACTTGGATAGAGAGCTTGGTCCTCATGGACCTGTCGAAGATTACAATGATTTTTCAGATGACAACGTTTCAAAAGGAGGGACGAATTTAAAGCGCCCCAATGTTAATCCTGCCATGTGTAAAGGTGAGTAATACTGCACTTGTGTGTGTGTGTGTGTGTATACAGTCATGAAAAAAAATTAGACCACCCTTGTTTTCTTCAATTTCTTATATGTACACAAATGATGGTAAAGAATGCTTGCTAACTTTTTATTTTTAGAGACGCCACGTGAAACTGGGTTTCACCGGAGTACCAGAATCTGTCTGGAGCAGATCAGAGAAGCCGTACTGCATCATAAATGGCAGGAGGCAGCAGAATATATGGCATGCTACCCCCAATTATTAGAGGACACATGTCTTCCTCCAGCACAGCAGAATAAAGAGGTTGGTTGATTTCTGTTGTATATTTTTCCATACATCCAGTGCTCAGCCAGATAGAATACACATCATCATACATGACAGTCTGAGGACTTCGCTTTCCTGGCTTTAAAAATGAAAAAGCCACCATAAGTTGTCCATCATCAGCAGGCAGCAGACGTAGTGTTCACTTGTAGTCATAGTTACAGTGACGCTGTGCCACTATCTCGCAATGATACAGAAATCTTTAAATCCGTAGACTATAAGTTGCATCACTGCCAAAATCTAACCAGCTGGTCCTTGTGTCATTTCTGACCTTTCCTGAAAATTTCATCCAAATCCATTTGTCTATTTTTAATAATGTTGTCCACAGACAAATATATGCTTATCAATCATCACATTACTCCGCTGCGTTCCTTAAAGGAGTACTGAACTTAATTTGCAAAGAATTTTTCAACAATAAAGCTACAGAGTTGTTTCAAATACAAAAAAGAGACTAATGCTAACAATTTAAGGATGCATTGTTTGCAATTTTTATGTACCGTTCTAAGGTATTAACACTCTCTTTGCAATTCCCTCCCCAGCTTCTTTGGAGAATCTCCACTAATATCCTTCATCATCATCCGAACTCAACAATGGAAGATTACAACAACATCTATGAACGAATGAAACATTCTGGAGTCAGACATCATTTAATGGTCTGTTTGCTATATTTAAAAAAAATGACTACAAGGCACAGTTTTAATGTTGATTTACTTTTTATTTATTAGGCTTATTCTTTTTGTGTGTTTCAAGATTTGTCTGGAACATTCTTTCCACCTGCTGCTACACGGTCAGAATGAAGATGCGAAGTGGCAGCTGTCTTCAGCTGAGAGCTGGAGACATGGGAAGGAGTCAGCAGCTCAGCATCAGAGGGCAGAACTGATAAGCGCATACAGGAGCTTGCTGGATTATGTCATCTGGTGTGACAAAAGGTTTTCAAACTCCGACAGTAAGGCGATACACAGTTTACCACCCCAATGCATCAATTATTTACTTCTATTAGTTGGACAGGCAGCTGCTAGTGCTTGTGTGATGTCGCACTCCCACCTACTGGTCAGATAGAGTAACTGCATGCACAACAGATCAACTTGAGAGTGGCTTTTGAAAAATGTGTGTAGTCACAGTGCTATAAAAACTATCATTCGTTTCAAATCACATGTAAACTGTACTGTATGTAATCTTTTCCTACCTCTCTTTAGATTATTTTGACTCCGACAACCAAGGCATGCATGACCACTTCAGACAGGCTTCGCTGAATCTAAAGGAGATTTTGAAAAAACCTGGTGTCTGGGATCCCTTCATACTGAGTTACGTTGATGTAAGCACTATTTTTTTTGAACACTTTACAACATTTAGATCGGTAATCAGTTAGTTGATTACCTTGCAACATATCTGGATAATGAATGACTGACTGAAGTCATTTTAAAGCAGAAATGTCTACTCTGAAAATGTAAATATATTTTGCTCAAGTAAATTTTTTTCATAGTGCACATAGTATCTTTGGCTCTTGGACTCTTAGTCTGATGAAAAGGGACATTTGAAGGAATTCCTTTGGGTTCTGGAAACTTCTAGGAAGTGGTTTTCTTATATCTTGTCAACAACTGATAAATTGAGAAAATAATCAGCAGACTACTTGAAGATAATCAATAGTTACTGCAAATAAAAAGCACACTTGTCATACATTTTGATATCACCAGTCTTTGTTTCATGCACTTGCATCAAGAGATAACCTTTTCATCTTTCGTGTCCTTTTTTATTTTTATTATTGCTGCTTATTGTGTAACAGTTTTTTTTTTTTTAAATTTTGGCAGATGCTGGAGCTCTACGATGACCATGAGGAGGCTCTTAAAGTCCTAAATGACTATGCCTATAACAACAATTTCCCACCCAATCCCAATGCACACGTCTATCTGTACCAATACTTAAAGCGGCATGATGCTTCAGAGAAGAACTTGATGAGAGTGTTAAAGGTATAACTGCATGTTAAATGAGCAATAGTCACTCAGTTGTTTGTGTTCCTTATCCTAAAGAGATTTGGCATTGCAATGAGCCATGTAAAACGCCATAGCAATTAGGAGATTACATTAATACCTACAATTTATACTTGACTGCTAATAGATTTGCTCGCTGTGAAATACCTGCACTCTTTAAACTTCGCTTTGTGCTGTAGATTCTCCATGTGTTGGTCCCAAGCCATGAGTTAATGTTGGACTACAGCACTCTCCTGCTTAACTCGGGTAAAACAGCTTTAATCCTGCATTGAATGTCTGCTATTCTGAAAAAAAAAGGAAGTTTAGCCTTGCTCCACGCATAACGATGGTAGAAGTAAAATTGATTAATAACGTTATGCTGCCTGTCCAAAAACTGAGTCGCACACTCTAATATTTTGTTGGACCACCTTTAGCTTTGAGTACGGCACATATTCACTGTGGCATTATTTCAGTAAGCTTCTGCAATGTCACAGCATTTATTTCTACCCAAAGTTGGATGAATTTTCTGCCAAGATCTTATATTGATGATGGAAGAGTCGGACCACTGCACAAAATCTTCTCCAGCACATCCAAAAGATTCTCAATGGGGCTGAGATCTGGACTCTGTCAAGGACAATCCATGTGTGAAAATGATGTCTCATGCTCCCTGAGCCACTCATTCACAATGTGAGCCCCATGAATCCTGGCATCATCATCTTGGAACATGCCCATGCCATCAGGGAAGAAAAACTCCATCGATACAGATCTGGTCATTCATTGTATTCAGGTAGTCAGCTGACCTCATTCTTTAGGAACATAATGTTGCTGAACCTGACCAACCCCAGATCATAACCCTAACCCCAACAGGCTTGTAGGCACTAGACATGATGAGTGCATCACTTCATCTGCCTCTCATCTTACCCTGATGCTCCCATCACTTTAGAACAGGCTAAATCTGGACTCATCAGATCACATGACCTTCTTTTATTGCTCCAGAGTCCAATCTTTATGCTACCTAACAAATTGAAGCCTTTTTTTCTGATTAGCCTCACGGATCAGTGGTTTTCTTAGAGCTACACAGCTGTTTAGTCCAAATCCTTTGAGCTCCTTTTGCATTGTGAGTGTGGAGCTGGTCTTATTTCACTATTAAACATAGCCGTGAGTTCTACTGTTGACTTCTTATTATATGATTTCATTAAACGTTAAAGTGGTCTAGGATCACGATCATCCAAGAGTTTGTTCCAACCAAATTTCTTCCGTGAAGGTGAGGGTTCTCCACTAACCTTCCAGCTTCTAATGATGCGTTGGATGGTTCTTAACCTGATGTTAGTAGTTTCAGAAATCTCCTTGTTTTGTTTTTTTTCCTTTCCTTGATGCAGACCAATAATTTGACCCTTCTGAGACAGATTATCATCCTTTCCACGACCACAGGATATGTCTTCCGACTTGGTTGTTTCAGAATGAGAAGCTCCTCACTGCATCAGCTGGGGTTAAATAAGCTGTTGCAGCTGAAACATATTCATCACTGCAGTAATTATCCAATGGAAAGCTCTTACCTATTTGCTTAGTTAAGTCCAGGTGGGGACTTTTTTGGACAGGCAGTGTATGTATATTGATAAGTTTAATATATATTCTCTGTTGTTGTAGCCATGTCTCCAAATAAGCCTTTCATCATTTATTTGCTTCTTTAGAGAACAAAACAGACATCCAGAAAGCTTTAGGCATCATTCTGGACATGCTGGACTTCACCTGCTGGAGGACCAATATGGACGTTTGGAAGTGTTTAAAGACTGTTATTCAGAGACTGGAAATACAGTAAGTACAGAAAATATGTTGTTTTTTTTTAATTGAACTTTATCTGACTGCCGTTTTTGCTCATCGCTGCCTTACGCTGAAGCCTGTCACTCATTATATTTATGTTTAAAACAGAGAGGACTGGGAGAATGTTGTCTGTGAAAAGATGGCTCTGAGAGAAGACTGGTGGCCTGCGCTGCACTTCACAAGCTTCCATGCCAGCAAAGATCTTGAAGAGAACCCTGAGCTTTGGAAAGTGAAGGCATCACTTGCAAAAGTTCTTTGTCCAAGTAAGTAGATGTCCATTTTTAGGCCTCCATAGCAGAAACAGCCGTTTGGACCCAAGGGTGAACTGATTTGTTGGTCGAAGTTCAAAGTCCATAATGGCCATAGTGTGAAAATTCATATGCTTATAAAACAACATTTCATCCAAATATCTAATAGGAGGAAATGGTGAAGTGACAACATTTTATATGCAAAAGTCAAAGATTAATGTCACTGAGAGATTTTTATGTATAGCAAGAACCATTTTCTGGCCACTCTGCAACATCATAACTCAGAAATATTGTGTAAATTTTGAACAAACATGACATTCTGGTTTGAGATGGAAATTGGTTGTTAAATCAAACCAGCTTGTACTTTCAAGGTTCCCAATTAACGTTTATGATCAGTATGTAAACACTCAGGTCTGTGCCTTTTTAAAACAGACTATAACACAGTATGTACTAGAAATACACTACTGTTTAAAAGTTTGGGGTCACCCAGACAATTTAATGTTTTGCATGAAAACTCACACTTTTTTTTCATGTGCTGATGTAATTAATAGTTTTCCAATTACCCTTTTAACACCAGTACCATTAGAACACAGCAGTGATGGTTGCTGGATAGACTCTATTACTGTTTAATTTAATGTTGTCACTGAAAAAATGTTTTGCTTTCAAAAATAAGGACATTTCTAAGGGACTCCAAACTTTTGAGCAGTAGTAAATATTTTTGAGTAAATAATCCGAACACAAGTGGTGGCTGCTATTCTGCTGTTATAATGTGTAATATATCATAACAGGAAACGCTATGATTGCTGACAAATACTGTACATCACATTTGTCAAATGAGTATTATAAACCATTTATAACATGTTTATTTACTGCTATTAAATGCTGAATGTCAAAATTTAAAATGAGTCTTTTGTTAACTAAACGTCTAATGATACCTAGTGGTAGTATCTGTTGTATTTTACCACATATTGTTTAACCTCAAGTCACTAATTTATGTTCTTCAGGGCAACTTAAGAAAGTAGAAATTTGTCATTATTATTATTTAGATTATTTTGAGCCTTTATTGGAATGCAGTTGAGGAGAAACAGGAAAGGCAGGGCAGAACGGGGGTTGACCTAAAGCATTTCATGCCATGATGAGTCAAATTCGATCCACGACCGCTGCAGGGACTAGTATCTTCCAGTCATGGGCTGCCTGCTCAACCAGCTGAGCTACTGGGACAGTGGTGTGTGACATGGTGAAATTCTAGTTATTAATGTTTAGTTGTAATTTGTGAAATCCACCAGTCCATATAATGTCATACTATTTCAGGGCTTAGATATTTTATTAGTCTGAAAGCTCTAAATTGAAAATGCTGCACTGTATGTCTTCTTGTAATTCTTTTTTTTTTTTCTTTTTCACAGAACAAGCACTTAAGTACACTGCTGATCGTGTAACTAATGGAAAGAGGACTTGAGAGGAAAAACCCCAAATTGTCTTTTCAAATGATGAAAAAAGAAGCTGGCATGCCATCGGGAAGCAAATGAAAACCCAGACAAGGATGTTGATGAGGAGTCTTCATAAATACACTTTTTACATCAAGTGTATGCCAGCAAGAGTTTTCTTTTTTTTTTTAATATTCTGAACCCAATGTTGATTTGCACATCATGTGTTCTCAAACTCCTAAATCTAGTCCCTTCAGCGTGTGCTATCCACAATGTGGAGCTCTTGCTTTGTGTTTCTGTAGTGGATGTCTGGAGGATATTACCACTGATGAAATGGAAACCAAGTCCAAATCATGGGCCAGAGTCTCAGACTTGACCATGTTCAAAAGTCTGAAAAGCTTCTCTGAATACCTTCAAAAATCACGAGGAGAAGTCAGCATTCAGAGGCAGCAGGATTTGTTGTTTACTGAAAATCCAGGAGTAGTTCTTAGAAGTGATAACACCACAAGAATTACTGAAGATGCTGAGCTGTGCAGCATTTTTTACGCTGAGAGTTGGTCATTTTTCCATACCGATATGTTGTGTTGTTGAGTGGCACGTTTTACCCCCGTTATTTCATGCATATTAAACCTTTATGTATTGTTACGTTTCTGATGCACCTCTGTTAAGTTTTCACCATTTTAGTTTGAGTAGTCCATATGTCATTTTCTAAATAGCACATGATTTGTCTTTACACCAAAAATTACATTTCACTTTTTTTTTGTGGTCAGTTTGTATATGTGGTAACATTCAATGTGTCTTCCAGTCGAGGCCATTGATTCATTGTCTATAAAAGAGATGTTGTTGTCCTTAAGAATGTTTCTGATAGCATGACGTGATCCTGAACTTCAAACGCTGGGCCTTTTCTCGAGTCCTTTGCACCAACCATTAAATACAATCTTACACCCAGCAGCATGCCAGTTTAATAAGTGAAAGCATTTGTAATGATTCTGTTTCAGCTTGCCACAGTGTTGGCCATGCAGCAACTCGGTCAGCTGTACTGTATATGTGTGTGTGTTGCTTTGCATCGTTACATAAACCAAAGCCCAAAGCACTTGCCCGACCACAGTAGCAGCTGCAGAAGGGATCTTGGAATATGTAATGCATGTCGTTCGAGAATTCAAAACTCGGGGAGCGATGAGGAAGACTGGGATCAGGGACTGGTCACTGCTTTGGGTTTTGGGTTTTGTCCTTGTGTTGAGCGTGTTCGTTTTTTGAGACAGAAGACAAACCACTTCTCTACAATTAAGCTGTTTATTTTCTAAATATCAGTGTCCCAAAAGAATCTTGTACAAACTTCTGTTTGGAACAGCCTCCCAGCAAAGGATAAAATCAAATATGAACACAACATTTTATTCAGTCTAGTATTGTGTGATGGGTCATAGATATAAACATCTAATTCAAATATTGAAATGTGATTGGCTAGAGGTGGAGATAAACTGTAGTTTAGACTTAGTTCTCCCATTAGTTCTTGCACAGGTATGTCCATATGTCTTGGCACATTATTCATCCAATCCCCAGGATCTGCACCCTATTAAAAAAAACCCTCCTGCAAACTTCTTCCAGCTTTCTACCAGTTGGTATTATTCCATTGTTAGCTGAGATGTGATGCAGCCATTACTGTTCTCTCATAAGGAGGATGCAGGTGTTCCTTTGGGAGGATTATTATGGTTTTCTCCCTCAAACAACCTTGAGTTACCAGTTTCAGTAAAAATTAGTTGTTACGTCATAAGAAAATAGGAATGTGCTGTGTATCAAGGCCAAAGCTCCATCTTTGTTGGTGTGCGCATGTTAAGAAGAAAAAGCATTTTTTTGTTAGCGGCTGTAACTTTCCAGCCTGACCCGTCTGTGTCCATCAGAGCTTGGAGTTTGTGCTTAGCTCCATCTCTTCCCTTTTAAAGGTCAAGCACAACTCATGGATTCATTGCACATTAAATGGTTGTTCTTGTCAATATTATAACACTCAAATGCAATATCAATTTCAGTGTTCAGTTTTTAGTACCTTCGTGAGATAAAAATCCTTACAAATTGCTTAGTTCAGTTACTAGTGCCTTTGTGCGATGAAAAATCCTAACACTTGTATTTGTACCTGCTACCTGTGACCTTTTTTGAAGGTCACCAGTACGTCACATCGCCATCACAGAGACACAAACAACCATGCAACTCTAGGAGGCCTTTAAAACCCCGTCAAGCCCAGGGAAAAACTGGATGACGTCCTTAGCCTAACCCCACTGTGAACTGATCAGCTTTATTGTTTAATTAATCATGTCCCCAGGTTGCAGGCTAAATCTATTTGCTACAAAGACAAAAGCACAGAAATTCCGTAGGGAGAGGTGTTTTATGATTGAGGTAGGAAGGTCTTGGAGGTTGCTTTGTTGCTCCATAGCAAATTGAAGCCTTTTTTTTTTCTGACGAGCCTCACTGATCAGTGGTTTTCTTAGAGCTGCACAGCTGTTTAGTCCCAATCTTTTGAGTTCCCTTTGCATTGTGAGTGTGGAACTGCTCTTACTTTCACTATTAAACATAGCTGTGAGTTCTACTGTTGATTTCCTACAGTCATCTAAGAGTTTGTTCCTCGAAAGTGATGGTTCACCACTGTCCTTCCAGGTTTTAACAATACAGTTCTTAACCTGTTTTTTGTAGTTTCAGAAATCTCCTTAGTTGTTTTCTTTGCTTGATGCAGGCCAGTATTTTGACCCTTCTGAGACAGATTATCATCTTTTTGATGACCACAGGATATGTCTTCCATCATGGTTGTTTAAGAAATGAGAAGCTCCTCACTGCATCAGCTAGGGCTAAATATGTTGTTGCAGCTGAAACGTATTCATCACTGCAGTGATTATCTAATGGAAGGCTTTTACCTATTTGCTTAGTTAAATTCAACTGGCGACTTTTTTTTTGGACAGGCAGCGTATAACAGAGTAGCTTGATGTGTAGTTGGGTCCATTTCTAAATGCATCAAAAATCAAACTAAGTACATGGGAAATAAAAATGAGCTCATGACTAAAGGTCCTAAACAAGACATCCGTCAGAGCCCTATTATAAATAAATAACTTTGGTGCAGAATAACCAGTAGAACTGGTGTATTCTAAAACTATGACTGCTTTTTTTTTTGAACAGCACGATAACAGAAGCTTCTGGACACATAGTACGAGCAGATTCTGAGACAAAAACTGCTCGAGAGGAGTGAAGTCTGGGAGAATGAAACAGAAGGAAGAAAAGATTCCCAAAATATCCGTGCTGTCCTGTCTGTGAAGTTGAAAATGACAGCTGCAGTGCCTTTGTTCTTGGGGTGTTGCTGCAAAAATAGCTTTCAATAATGTATTAACAGAATAAAGACTGAGCTGATTTTTCTTGGGAGACAGCATTCAACTCTATGTATGTGCCACAGCCTGGAGCTCTTTCTGCAGTGTACCAGCTGAGAAAAGATTAGACTTATGAATGCAAACTGACTTCGAACATCGCTGTGGTTCTCCAGCATGAAGTAAAATCCTGACTGTGAAATAAACTGTTGATTTATCTACATATATTAACATCTGTTTTCACATCCTCATAGGATGTTTACTAAAATAGTATTCATGATTTATTTCTTAAATTTTGTCCATGCTGTCCACATTTGTCTATAGTAATGACTGAAATACGAAGGTCACTGACCCCTACAGCATTCACCTGAGGCTTTGGAGGTTTAAGACTTATGTGTCTCACTATGATAAGTGGCAATCCAAATGGTGTGGCTTTGCTTCAGATTCTGGGGGCAAGCCAAATGCAGCACAAGGGAGAAAAAAACCTAAGCGATCAGAAATGTGTGGAGAGAAGCACAAGTGAATTCCAGGCAAGCATCAACTAAGACATGGCAAACAGTCGTAACAGTGCCTCTCTACATCTACAAGTATATTGCATCTAAAAGGGTAGGGATATTTTAACAAAGGCAAATGACACGGCACTGTGAATCTAAATGCAAACAGCTGTCCTGTTGCTGTCAGAGGTTGTGATCAAACCCTGTTGAGTGGTTTAGAGGGACACTTTGATGAAGCTGGTGCTTCCACTGGTGACCTCGTCCAAACCTCTACTTTTTGTTTGTCTGGACCAGTTTCTACGTTTTGGGTCCGTGTTGGCAGATCAGTGCAGACTTTTGTAAGCAAAGAGCAGACAAGCACACAGCTCTTTTCATACTACAATAGTTACACATTGGTCTGCCTTACCCCTTATGTCATCCATACATTATTGATACACCACTTAATCCTCATTAGGGTCACTGGGGGCTGGAGTCTGTCCCAGCTGACTAAGGGTGAAGGCAGGGACATGCTGGACAGGTCACCAGTCTATCACAGGACTACGTATAGAGACAATCACACTCGCAGACAATTTAGAATCGCCAATTAACCTGAGCATGTTTTTTGGACTGTGAGAGGAAGAATCTGGAGAGAACCCACACATGCACAAGGAGAACATGCAAACTCCATGCAGAAAGATATCGATATTTTTTGCTTAAGTTTAGTAGACCGCAACCCAGTTTAAATTTACAGTATTTTTATGGCTTTATTTACTAGGCACAACAGAAGAATGGGGGGAAGACATGCAGTAAAGGGCTGTGAGCTGGAATCAAACCCAGGCTGCTCCGTACACAGGACACTCGCTCAACCAGTTGAGCTATCTGGACCCCTAAGTTTACAGTTTTTTTAAATTGAGAAGACAAATTCCAGTGAGCTGGCTTAAATATGGGTAGAAAAAGGTGAATTCAGTTTCAAATTCCTCACTCCTGTTCAAAACACTGTGGAAAAATACATAAAAACAATGGCAGCAAGAATGCAAGTTGTTATCAGGGCCAAAGGAGGTCATAGAAAATATTAAGATCTTTGGTTAATATCATTATCTTGCTGTAGGATGAAGACCTTCCAGTCTTCAGTAATCCACTGGCAGTGTTTCATGGCTCAGGCAAGAAACTTTTTCTTCTTCTGACATCTTAGCAATGGCTTTCTTGCTGCAACTCCACCTGTCAAACCCACAACTCCAAGTCTTCTCTGCACAGTTGAAACTGAGACTTGCTCAATACGACCACTATGAGGCTGTGCTTGAAGCTGTTGTTCTGAGAGTCGCCTATCACCAAGCTGTTGACTCTCAGAAACTTGTCTTCTCATTTTGTTATGGATTTGGGTCTTCCAGACCTCTTCCTGTCAGAGTTCACCTCCGTTTCTGAGTGCCCTTTCAAGGTGAAGAAAACTGTACTCACTGACACCTTGACCTTCTTTCTCAATTTCTCTGTAGCAAAGACCTACATTTTTACGTGTTATGATGGTCTGTATATCTTCTATTGTAAATTGCCTTTTCCTTGCCATTCTTCTAGCAACACACTACTTTCTGCAGTACAATAGTGTTTAAACAATGCTCTTGAGGGTATGGGGCCACAGTGTGTTCCAGCACTACTTTTATGCAGACAGATGGGGTTGTAAGGAATCAAGAAAAGTTGGGACACCTGTAGGATTTGATAGCACCAACTTTCAAGGCTTGATCAACCTCCATTAGTGCAGAACAGCTTTAAGTTGTTAACCCATTTCTTGTTCCCTGAAAAAGGCCTTTTTGCATAATTCCAAAATATACTGTACATTATTTTTCAGTTTTGATTAACGTCACTTTATTTTAACCTCTGGCAGTTCACCACTTACCTTTGTACTATTTCAAGCTATTCGTTAGACTTGAGCTACTTGAATTTCAATTAAAAAAATGGAAAAACTGGGGCGTTCTAAAACTTTTGATGGGTAGTGTATGTCATTTCACCTACTGACTTGTACATGAGTTAAATGTTTGTGTGCTTTGTACAATGACAGCTACTAGGAACTGGAGTCAGTTTCCTTGTAAGTGTAAACATATCTGATTAATAAAACTGACAGTTTCCTGCTAATTAGGGCTTTTTAAAACTTTTGACTGGTAGTGTATATGTACTATATTTAAAGGTTTTTCTAACTTGAGTCCATACAGCCTGTTCATGCAGGGAGCACTCCAGCTATCTTCTAAACACTGCATGCAATGCATCAGCACGAAACACTTTTCACCTTTGTTTGAAAAGGGTTATTTAGAAGAGCCTGTTTTTCAGATGTTTTTCCCCACATATGGGTATCTTTAGTAAGGACTCACATGATGTAATCTTTTAATTTATTCCTCTTTGCTTGTTGGGCTGGTGAGTGTTGGAGAACGATAATGACTCCAGTTTTCAGTAGAACATGTAATTGTAGATTTTCTCTTCTGATTATTTCCCCCCGCTGTCAAATGTGAAGAAAACAACATCAATATTAATTATGCCACTTGGGAGGTGATATCATCAATGTGAATCCACCAACACACCCACGCACTCCTGCATCAAATGAGGCATGATTCACATTAAGCGCAATCCTGTTGATTTCAACAGGTGCAATAAAAGGTAGATGGAACAGTTCTTTGAAATAATTTTCCCCAAACCGAAGCTGTCAGATGCACACACCACACTCACTTATGGAAATAGATCCAGTCAGCACCCCTGACTCATGGTGTCCCTGCTCGGCTCTAAGAAGTAAAATGAACAATATGTCACAAGGTCAACCTGACCCAAAGACATCTTGTTATTCAGTGCGCTCTGTCCACATTAAGGGGAATTACATGTTCGGAAAATACAACTAGGCCTCGTGCATTTTTAATGAATGTGGGAACTGGAGAGCAACTGCCTGTTTTTACATTTGTGCCATTACACATCCTTCTCTCTGTCAGCACTTCCTCTCACCCCTGTACGACTGAACAGCTGTTCAGGAGATAATGTGGTTGAAATTCACCATGTTATGTAACTTTGACACACGTTAAAATTTGTCATTTAGATATTTAATGTATTAAGGGTGGCAGGTTCATAAATGCATTAGTAAATAAAAGATTTTAACCCTTGATGAGCAAACGGTGGAAATAAATACGTCAGATCTTAGTCATGCAAATATATAAACTATAGAATGTGTTTCCACTTTCTCCAACTGTACAAAAATGAACCTCAAATATAATGGAAATGTATGCTTGATCTTGCGCTGGTAACAGAATTTGCAGCTAGCATTTGTGTGGAGACCAAATTTAAGCATACACTACTATCAGCTACTTTCCCATAGATTAGTTGCACTCTCAGTCACTGCATTTTTCACACCAAAGTTAACACTAGGTCCTAACCCCAGTACTGAAACTTGTTAGGTTTTAGAAGCTAAACTCAGAGAGAAACAGTACAAGCTTTTTAACCTCCACTGAATCAGTCTGCTTGTCAAATTTCACACTCAAAGCTGTATGCTCTTTCCACTGTATTCAACAAGCTGTGATGTTGAATTACAGGATGACATTTTACCGCCAGCGTTTTCTATGCTGGCCTTTAAATTTGCTGTTTGTGTGTCTTTGTTCTGTGTTTAACTGTGTGTTAGGTCAGATTACCAAATGGTAAGGCCGGTGGCAGGCTGAATACCGGCATTTACCAGGGGACAATAGGAGCGTGGGACTAAGCCCTTTCACAACCTGTCTGACAGCTTGTAGTGCTGATGTCATCCTCTGACTCAGGCTCTGACCACCACTACTGTCACTCTGGGTGCATGACATCACCACATGACACATATCATTCTCTACTACTGCCTCCCTGCTTTAATTCCGCTCCTTTTGTCTTTCTCATCAATTTTCCTGCAGAGTGTACTTGGACTTTGTCAGACTGAGAGTGAGGAGGAGAAGAACTTCTGTACATTCATCATCTATACACCTCTTAATCCTCATTACGGTCTATCCCAGCTGACTTGGGGTGAAGGCAGGGGACACCTTGGACTGGTCACCAATCTATCAGAGGGTTAGAAACAGAGCCAAACCAGGAGCTGATGTGACAGCTTTTGTAGAATAATTTAGAGAAACTGAGGAATTGTCATGAGCAATAATAATAAGTGCAGCCGGAAAAACTTACATCTAAATCAAAAACTTCAGGAGAAACACTTATAGTCTTACAGCTTCAAGTTTCTACAAAGATAACTGTGAGATACAATTTCAGCAAGAGGCTTTACAATTTCTAGCTTGCGATATATAATTTTTAATTTTAATCTACAGTATGATTTCTGCAGCAATAGTCAAATTTCCAAAGCAGAAAGACAGCTGCCAACTGACGCTAAAGCTTTGCTCTAGCAGGACAGCCATTCAGTGCTAAAAAGACCTGGCTTGCAGCAGGTGATCTCCTGTCCTAGAAACAGTTGCTATTTAGATGTGATTAGCAACGGGTGCAGAGAGAGTCATCGTTATTTATATTGTGCTATCCTTTTGTTTGTTCTAGCAGTACATCTGCACTCAAGGGTCAAAGCTGAGAGATTGTGTTTATAACCTCTGAGAAGACACAAATGTTTAACAAGCAGACACTCACCTTGGATGGTGGCGCTTGTATCAGGGTATGTAACTACTGAATTTAAATAGGATCAAGCTGCACACTTAACGACAACATTTTCTCTTGTTGAGCTTACATGCATAAGGTTCAGTGACGATTTTACCCGCTGTAAGTGGAAGTGTACGCATGAGCAAGTGTGAGGGAATGTTTACATTTTTTTTAGCGTTAACTAAACAATATTTGGTAGTTGCTAAGTGACCGTGAGAATGACTCTCTCCTCCTCGGGCGAAGGGACATGCCAACTTGAATGAATAATACTGAGTAGACTAGCTCAACTCAGAAGAGAGGGTTGTTATGAGTTCAGTGCTTCAGCTGTTATTGTTAGGTATAAACTATACCTCTCCCACTAATCACAGCAGCTGGCCTCCTCACACAGGCAACAAATATTGTTCATTTAACAGACTGTTTCGTTTTCTTTTTTTACTGCCAAGAGCTATCACCATTTTCAGCAGCTCTCAGCTCTCGGTAGGAACTGAATGGCGCTGAGGCTGTTTTGAAGAAGGCAGGTATCACTGGATGATTTATGAAATTTGCTATAAATGTGTTTCTAATAATAAATCCTTCGCAACATAACGTCATGTTGATTTTCATGCTTTTAGACAGCTCCTATGTGCTTAAGATGCTATTTAGGTTATCTTTTTCATTATATTTACAGTTCTACAGTTTCATTTAGCGGATGATTTTATCCAAAGCGGCATACATGTGAGAGTAGATACAAAACAAGAAAGGATCTAGTCAGGAGAAAACAACCTGGATAAGTGTCATAAAACAAGTGTGATAATAGGACTGTGGTGTCTACAGGCAGCGCAGACGTAATAGGATTTAAAAATTATGTATTTTTTGCATCCTGTTAGTAGATTTTGATCGACACTGAGGTCAGTGGGCTTTCTGGGTTTACACCATTTTCTGTCCACTGCTCTGAGTCCCACCCTTTGCTTTCTCATTGACTTCACTGTTCTGAGCAGGCTTTGATGTTAGAGTGCAGAGATTGTTCAAAGAGGAGGCTAACAAGGAGCAGAGAGTGTCTGTGGCCTCGTCAACCGGGAGTGAGGAGAGTATGTTGTGAGGAGGCATGGAGGCCAAGACCTCATCAGAAAGCTGGGTCGGTGTGAAGGACCGAAGATTGTGGAGGAAGGAGACCATTTACGGAGGAACAGGAAAGTCTTCTGGTGAGGAAACGGTGAACCGAATCAAATAGTGGTCTGGCAGATGAAGCAGAGTGACACTCAAATTTGCTGTGGAGTAGTTTTAGCAGAAAATCAGGCCAAGTGTGTTTCCTGCTTCGCTTGTGGGAGGGGCGGAGACCTGCTTGAGGTCAAATGATGCCATAACTGACAGAAAGTCATTTACTTTGGCTTTGTCTGTGTGGATATTCATATCCCTAATGACAACAGTGATGTGTCAGTGCCTGAATAACGGACAGCAACATGTCCAGTTCGACTACAAAGTTGCCTAGTTGACACCCTGGAGGGCGGTATATGACAACAACAAATAGCTTAGCCGGTGCAGTTCAAACGAGGAGTTATCGTTTGGCAGAGAGAGCTTAGTGAACCTACATTTTTTGGAAGTGAGGACTCCTGTACCACCTCCCCATGGGAGAACACGGAGTCAGCAGAGAGAGCAGCAGGTGTAGCAATGCTTTCTGGACGGATCCAGGTTCCAGTCAGAGCTAGAACCGGAATATCTGAAGAACTGGTTGGAACATGTGGGCAATAAATCTCAGATTACATTCATCATGGGTATCATTATTCTTTACGCTATCTGTGTCTGTTTTCGTCGCAGTACTGTTTTATTGTTATGGACATTTTATTTTCTTGCCTAATAGATTTGAAATTGCCAAATAAAGTGCATGAAAAAGGTGTGTTGTGATTTTCTGACACAAACTGTCTTCACTAAATCACGTCACACTACTCATAGTACAGCCACTGGTGCGTATCTATCCAGTCACATGTACGCTCCGTTCACACTTGTGCTGTGTCGAAAGTTGTACAGAAAGGCTACTTTGTCCGACATAGTAACATTTTACACAGTAACTTTTACGAAAAGGGACGAGGGTGAATGTTAACACATGCAGCTGTCAAGTAGCTGTCAGACTAAAGGAACAAGGTGCATATCTGAAGGAATATAAGACTACTACTCATGCAAAAGCACGATTTCACTGTTAGTCATTTTGAAATTGTTTGTATTCAAGTAATGGAACTAATGCAGCTAACATGCTGATTATTTTCTAAAAAAAGAAAAGAAAAGAAAACCCAGATTGTTTGGGTTGTGTAAATTCGGAAAATAGTGACAATATAATACAACTTTTCTGTCTAAGATGAACTTAAGTAAGTACAAAATGCAATGAAAATAACATACTAAAGAGAAAGTACCTCAATTTTTTTTTACTTAGGTGCAGTACAAACGTGGTTAGTGATTACTTGGTCACTGCCCTTATCAAACCTTCTGTTATTTCAGAATCTAGTAAACATGCGATGTTTAATATCTAAAATACATGCCAGCTCATGTTTGTCACATGTTGTCGGTTTGCACTAAAGTTTAGATAGGAAATCAAATTTCCATCCACTAAGTCAAATAAATAAACAAAGGCAGTCATGCTATGACAGCAGGCACCATAATGCATCAACAGACTGAGCTGGCAGTTCTTGGACAAACTGCACTCGGATTAGCATTTCTTTTCTGCCAACAAGTTAGTAAGGGCGAGTTTTTTTTACCTTCCTGACATGTTTCAGCTACATCTTCAGTCTTTCTCAGCGCATCCTTGACACAATCATTTCCAAATTTTCCTTGCAGCACATTGATTATTTTTTTTGATGACCAGTTAGTAAGGGCAAGTTTTTCCTCAGGACTCACCCTTACTAACTTGTTGGCAAAAAAGAAACGCTAATCTAATATCAGAAAAGAATAAAATGAGCATTATCAATCGCCAACAACACTCAGTTTGTAAAATGATGGTCACACAACTTTACTGATGAACAGAGTGTTATTTTAGAAAGATACATTCGGTCAAGATCTTGCCCATTCAGTAAAATTTACCAGTGAAGCCAGTAAAACCGATTTTAAATGAGTGAAAAAGATAATCAGGCCACCAAGCTTCAAGAGGTTAGAAAATATTCAAAACTGTGTACTGTTAGTGAGACAGACTAACCAAGAAGACGCTGCTAAATATGCAGAAAGTAAAGAGGCATATGTCAATAGGCCGTTAGATGTTTGCCAGATTCCCTCCTTGTCTTTGCTGGACATGCTGCTTTTCAAGCTGTTGAGTCTGCAGTCAGCCCATTTGTGCCATTCTGTTCTGGAAAACCATCAGAAGCAACATTTTTTCATCTATATCTTCAGTATTGAAAGAGGAATAATGTTATTGGGCAGGTGGGATAAAATACTGGAGGGAGAGGGCAGCCTTTTGCATATTCAATGCCTAAAACAGCATTTAGTAAATGAGCTCATTTGTGATTCAAACACTGTCTTCTGTGTCTTCACCTACTGAGTATACATATGACAACTCATTTCCAAAGTCACTGAAGGTTGAGTTCTTCCTGTGCTGCTGCAGAGATGACAGAGTCTGCACCTTGCTGAAGACAGGAAGTGGTTTAGGTCTTTCATCTGCGCCAGCGAATACCACACCGCAGCCAGTCACATTTTCCATGCTGAGCAACAAAAAAAAAAGACAAACCACTTGACTGTATTTTACAGCAGAGTTTGACACTACCTTATAACAAATATAGAAAGCCACACTCTGTCATGTTTTCCATGCCCTGACATTTACAAAAGGAAAAACAACTTCTCAATCCTGCGCAAGATCTTCGAGTTTGCAAAAGGATTTCTCTTATCTGGTTCAGAACTCAGACCAAAATAATAAAAAGCTTACAACATCTGTAAACCTTTCATGAGCAGCAACAACTTTAATTTTCACCTGCCCCAAGTTTCCTACGACTACTTGAGAGATGAATATTCATTTCACTTCATTTCGGTATCTTTTGTGTAAATGTAAAGGCACAGATGATACAAGCGGCACAAACTAAAAACAAGCATTAAGTAATGAAACCAACTGTCTTGTACTGCTACAAAGCATACATAGTTGTTTTGTTCTATGCTCCTTCAACACCTGAAAGTGAATTATGTGATAGATAAATGGCTTATCATGTGATATTTGAGGATTTACATACACTATCATTCATAAGTTTGGGGTCACTTATTTTTGAATGAAAAGCATTTTTTCAATGAAGATAACATGAAACTAATCAGAAATACAGTCTAGACATTGTTAATGTGGTAATATTATAATATATGGAATATGTACATAGGGGTACAGAGGCCCCACAATTGTCGAAAGTACAGCCCAGCTATGTGGGATTCTACAGCATCTCTTCAACCTCAGCCAAAACCAGGAGAATGCTCCAGTGCCGTGAAATACATCCTTTATTGTTCCAGATACCAAAGATGTCTTCTCCATCTGTCTTCAATGATTACAGACTGGTTGTCGGACATCTTACATCATGGAAGGCCTGGAAAGACTGAGAGTGAAAATGAACTGAAGTTCAAAACACTTCCTTCTTCCGCCTACAAAACCACTGTGGCTATTGATGCTAATTCCTCAGTAACAATATAAAAAAACCCACAAATTTCCCCTAGGAGATTAATAACGTATTTCTATTCTATTCTAAATAGGAAATGTTTTAATACACGTGTTTCTTTTGTCCTTCCTACAACATAATTCCTAGTCATTAACTAATGACTGCATAAATGAAGAGTTCATTTGCACAAACAGACAACTCCGTCTTGATAAATTTTCAGAAAACTTCTTTTTTTAATGTTTACTTGAGATAATATCAATCAAACTGAAGTTGAGTGGATTTGACTCAGTTGAAAAATACATGACAAAATAGAGAAAAAATAAATTATTAGTGTTATTATTATTATTATCTCAAGAAAACAATAAAAAAAATGAGTTTTCTGAAAACGGAGTTACCTGTTTTTGCAAATGAACTCTTCAAATACTGAGTGCTTCCAGCCTGCTTTCCACATATCATAATGGCATCTGACATCAGCTTCATCCTCATCCTAACATGTCATCATAAAAAATGTCGCATCATAACACTCAATTTCTCATCAAATAGTTTTTACTGTCTTGATAGTGTGGCCTTGGTTCACTTATTTATCTTGTATGGAAAAAGAACCCAACAACACAGTCGTTGCAAAAACCATTATAGTATCAGCTGAACTTAGTCATATTAGCAGAACTTGTCAGATTTACACAACTCACCAGGTCATGTTGCATCCTGTGTTTCCCAGCAGTTCTCTTGAACCAGCTGAAAACCTCTTACCCTGCCGAGCATAGGGGGCCACTTCATATGTAAAAACCCCTCTCTATAGTACGTGTCTATTTCTGGGTCTCTTTAGAAACATGGTGGTGCTACACGGTGGATTCTGTGTAAGTAATGGTCTTCCTTATAAATATTATAAAATGATTTTCTACCATAGTATCACTCAAAGAGCTTTACGATGTTTTCCGTTCATCAATTCACACACACACACAAACACACACACACACACACACACACACACACACACACACACACACACACACACACACACACACACACACACACACACACTAATACTCACATTCACAATCACACTCACACACAAATGGCAACAGAGCTGTCATGTGAGGTGCTTACTTGCCTTCAGGAACAACTTGGGGTTTGGTGTCTTGCCCATGGACATTTTCATACGTGGAGGCCTGATCGAACCGCGAAACTACCACCTGAGCCACAGCTGCCCCACCTTCTCTGTACATATCAAGGGCTCATTCTTGAGCTGTTCATGATAAAAGAACAATAACTATTTTTGGGTTATTACACAGTAATGAAACCATAACTACAAATGTTGTAGTCCATTTTCTGGTTCTGGCTTCCAGTTGGTTTGGGTTGTCCTAAATTGTACACAATGGGCCTTAGATTGGATGTTGGAATTGATTTCCAGAGTGAAATTCAAATCAAAATTTGACATGTTCATCCATTTTACCATTACATGTGCTACCAACTTTACCACTAACTATTAGAGCAGCCAAACAAAGCTTTCTAGTGAATGTTAGCTAGTATGATTAACAAACACCATCAACATTATACTCTTATATAGCCCCTGTGCTGTCCTTCAGGCTAGCTTATTCTACCAACTGGTAGGATTTCTTGATATCAGCCACCTCCCTTATCTGCCGATCGTACTACCCATGGAGGAGTTGAGTCTTCTACGTTGCTGCCTGAACCGGTCTCTAAGCAGATTGTAGGAGGCGGCAGTGGAATCTAACTCTTCCTGATGACTGGTAGAACTGGTTCACACTCCCAACACTTAGTGATATAAAGGTGAAATAGGGAACTTAAAACGAGATAATTTAAATAAAAATGAATTTCTACTGATGATTGGCAACACAAAGAAATAGGAGTCACTAGGAATCCAATCAGCTTTGATCAGCTGGTCCATGCATATACAACTGCACAGAGGGCTAGAAGCAATAATAAATGTGTCACATTGTTCCAGGTTGCCTGTGAGGATAAATAGAGTACTCAGATTATATTTGTGATTTTGATGCCAGTGAGACCCTGTAACCACAAAAGGGGTCCTGCCGTATGGGGCTGTGCAGTCAGCCAACTTGGCACTTGCTTATCACTACCCCTGCCAAAGACACCGACTTATTACCACCAATTATCTTGTCTCCGGATCCTGCATACAGATCACTTGTGTTGACCAGAGAAAAGGCACTCTGTCTTGTTCCTCTATTTTTAATTCTAGAGTTAAGTTATAGCTAGAGTTTGTCACTTTACTTTTTAAAAGAGCAGTTTTGCCCATCCATCCATCCATTCATTATCTATACACTGTTTAATGCTCATTAGGGTCGTTGGGGGCTGGAGTCTATCCCAGCTGACTTAGAGTGAAGGCAGGGCTCTTCCTGGACAGATCACCAGTCTATCACAGGGCTGCATCACACTCACATTCACACCTACGGACAATTTAGAGTGACCAATTAACCTCAGAATGTTGTTGGACTGTGGGAGGAAGCAGGAGAAAACCCACGCATGCACAGCTGGTGCATCAAATGACCGAGGTTTGCTGGGAGAAATGTATGGATAAACCTGGTCCAAAGCTTGACTCGAGGACAGAAATCTGCTTCGTTAAATACGTGGAGCGATTTATCGACACCAGCCAGTTCATCCTAAACAGACTGGAACAGACTCAGAAGACCAAGGGGTCATTCTCCGAGACCATGTTAGACTAAAAACTGATACTGAAAGGACTGACAAGGCACACATACAGGATGGCAAAGAACTGTCTAATCAACCTGGAAAAGGAACAATATCCAGTGTTACTTTTGATACAAGTGCCTGAAATTAACACCATGTATGGAACATGTGACTTCCATGCAGAAAGACCCTGGGAAGGTCAGTACTGTTTTGTATTTATTTTGTTAAAAAAAGGTCATTTGATATTTTTGCACTCATAAAATTATAATTTTATGAGTTTATATATAAAGTGAGAAAATAATGCTGTCATGGTGTCACTATCTCTGTGTTCCTCGTCCCTTCCCAGAGGAAAATTTTACTGCTCAAAGCTTGCTCTTCTACAGCTTTAGAGACAAAGTTGTGATTTTTTTTAGCATCGATTTAATTTAGATTTTCTCTAAAACGTTTCTCATATTATTGATTTGTCATAGAATTCATTAGGAGAAATAAGTCAGACGGGGGAGGACAGTTAGCAACAGGAGTCATACTTGAGACTTAAACTAGATACTTTTCTTACCTCAACTAATGACTTTTTCTTAATTGAGCTACATGTGAGCTATATAATTCTATACACTCACTTGCCATTTTATCAAAATTAATACAGTGGAGCTTGTTTGAAGTATAATCAGTCAACATTTTCAAACTTTCCTGGACCTTCATAGTCTTGCACGAACAATGGTACAACTCTTTCTTGTTATTCACTTTTATATGTTGAAAATAATGGTTTTTGGAAAGTTACGGAAAACATTGGAAACAATTATTCCATACCAGTGATGGAAAGGTGTTTCTGAAGCTATTTTAAATCATACCAGCAGCAAACACAGTGTGACAGAGGACCAATCCACTGAACTAGTAATGACTAACCTGAATTCAGCAATGTGTCATTAATTTTTTTACACATACACTACCATTCAAAAGTTTGGGATCCCCCAGGCAATTTTGTGGTTTCCATGAAAACGGACACTTTTATCCATGTGCTAATATAACTGCACAAGCTTTTTCTAATCATCAATTAGCCTTTCAACACCATTAGCTAACACAATGTAGCATTAGAACACAGGAGTGATGGTTGCTGGAAATGTTCCTCTGTACCCCTATGGAGATGTTCCATGAAAAATCGGCCGTTTCCAGCTAGAATAGTCATTTACCACATTAGCAATGTCTAGACTGTATTTCTGATTCATTTAAAGTTATTTTCATTGACAAAAAAATGTTTTTCTTTCAAAAATATGGTAGTATATAAAAATCAGATGCAAATGTGAGATGTAAATTGAAAAATGGCTGCAGCAATTTACTAAAATAGTTTTACGGGAAAAGTTACATAATCAGATCTTGTAGGGAAAACTGAATTTGGGTATCAAGAATGGCAGAAATCCTTCTCATCTTCCAATATATCATAGGCATATATAGTGTTTTGCTTCAAAAAGTATTTCATCCCTGCAGTAGTGTTGGTTAGTCGATGTACACTTCCAGTCAAAAGTTTGGACACACCATCTCATTCAGTGGTTTTTCTTTATTTTAATGACTATTTGCATTGTAGATTCTCATTAAAGGCATCAAAACTATGAATGAACACATATGGAATTATGTAGTAAACAGACAACAGTAATCAAACAGGGCTGTCAGTTGTGTACCAACCTGACTTCTGCACAGCACAGCTGATGGTCCCAGCCCCATTGTTTAATTGAAAGAAAATCACATTTGACACAGTGCATGTTCATGTTAATCCCATTACAAAATATTGTTTCTGTGCATATTTGTAAATAAAATCTGAATAAAGTAAAAAATATTAATGTAAAAGTGGCCTACATCACCAGTCAAAAGTTTGCACACACCTTCTCATTTAATGTTTTTCCTTTATTTTCACGACTATTTACATTGTAGATTCTCACTGAAGGCATCAAAAATATAAACGTATACATATACAATTATGTGGGAAACAAAAGGCAGCAGGAGAGGTGACTCTTGGTCTTCCTTTCCTAGGGCGGTCTTTGTGTGAGCCAGTTTTGTTGTAGCGCTTGATGTTTTTTCCGACTGCGCTTGGGGATACATTCAAAGTTATTGCAATTTTCTGGACTGACTGACCTTCAGTCATATCTCTTTATTTTGCTGATTGGTTCTTGCCATAATATGGATTCTAACAGTTGTCAAATAGGGCTGTCAGCTGTGTACCAACTTGACTTCTGCACAGCATGGTCCTAAACCCATAAAGAAGGCAAGAAAATCCACAAATTAACCTCGACAAAGCACACCATTTCAGGTGACTACCTTATGAAGCTCATGGAGAGAATGCCAAGGATTTGCAAAGCAGTAATGAAAGCAAAGGGTGGCTATTTTTAAGAATCTAAAATATACAACATATTTAGAGTTATTTCCATATGTGTTCATTCATAGTTTTGATGCCTTCAGTGAGAATCTACAATGTAGATAGTCATGAAAACAAAGAAAAAAACATTAAATGAGAAGGTGTGTCCAAACTTTTGATTGATAGTGTATGTATAATTGGTGAACAAGAAATGGACATACTATTTCAGATATGAGCTAAATGTCTTAACTGCATTTAGTTTCTTATAGCAGCTACTTTGAGGCGCAGGATGTATTGTGCACCATTCAGGTTCCATTTTACTGTTAACAGCTTACGTAGAGCGGCGAAAGGCGCCGTGTTTTCTTCTTCGAGCCTCCCGGAGAGACTTTTGATTGGCTGCCAGTGACATCATCCCTATACGTAAGTACGACTGAAGGCCGTTCAAGCGACAAGCCCCCCTCCAATCACAGAGCGAGGCAACCCGGCCAAGCCCCTCCCCCCGCAGGGCCGGACCTCACTGTACCAAGGCCGTCACTTTGAATATTTATGAAGTCGCGCATTGGCTCAGACCCGCGTCAATCCCGCTCCGCGACTTCTGTAGGCTGGCAGACTTCCTTCAATATTATTACCGAGGAGCAGGGTAAAAGTAGCAAAAATGTTGCCGATACACAACAGCGGGACGGACTGAATGGAGCCAGCGTTGTCAGCGGAGATAACACATCTGTCCACAGCCAGCCGCGACACTTAACGCTGAGAAGAAATACAAGGCAAGTTTGGAATTAGTAGCACAAGTTGTTGAAATGCGCCGTCATAGCGATTTTACGAGATTCTCAAATTATTGAATAAGCACACCAAATTGCTGAAACCACTTTGTAATCTTTCTGTTATCATTTTAATGACGTGTTTTATTGCTGCATGTGTGTTTATTTGGCTTTATCCAACCGTTGCGACAAAGTAATCCCTACCTCTAAAATCAACCATCGCGATTATATATTTATTATTTTTCTTCCAATTTTAATAAGGCATGGTGGTGTGAAATTAGATTCTCTTCAGTCTGCAGCTCATCTAATCAGTTCCTCTCCTCCTGAAAGCCATATTAAATTCTCGGCACGTTCTCATGCCGGTTTCTTCAATGAATTTGGCCATGAATGATTTGTGATTTTGCTGAACCTGCACAGTGCTCAAAGGACGGCAGCGGTCGGGACAGGCAGAGCTCGGCGATTGTCTGTACTCAACAGGCCAAGATGGCATGATTTTAAAATGTCCAGGCTTCTAATCTGAAGGATCTGCCAGCCCTCTGTTTTCTGCCCCGACTTTCTATTGGGATGAAAGACAAAACTGCGGTGTAGCGCTGATGCAGTATTTTATCTTCCTCTTTCCCCCCTTGTGTTGTAGAAGCTTTGGATCACACAGAGCAGAGTTGGGATGAAAAATTCACAGGCATGTACAGTATCGGGAGGATGATTCATACTAATTACTTTTAAAGTGATTCAGTTACAGGAGCCTCTTGGATGACTTCACTGTTTATTATTAGTGGACAGCATGTCACACCTAAATGTTCCCATTGCTCCGGGTGTTTCCCTGCAGGTGTTGACACTACTAATATTTGACTTCAACATGCGTTTACTAGTTTGCATGTTGATCAAACAGAGAAGAGGTCAGAATGTGTGCTCTCAGCTTGTTCACTCAGAATTAATCAGAAATAATCTATTTGCAGGCCGATATTTTGATGTTGTGGCTTACCCCTGTCTCCACAGATCGGCTTGTTGAGTTCTCCGTAAACGTCCAGCCCTCGGCCTCCCCATGCCTCCATCTCCTCTTGACGACAGAATTGTGGTGGCGCTGCCAAGGCCAATCCGACCTCAGGAACTCCAACTGCGCCTGGACACTAGCTACCTGGACTCCATCACTACCAGCAGCAGCAGCAAGACGGTCATCAGCACCACCGTGGTGAAGATTCGGGCAACGGCCAATCTTGTAACGTATATGCCCTCATCCAAGGGCTCCACGCGCTCGTTGTCGTGTGGATGCAGCAGTGCCAGCTGCTGCTCTGTGACTACCTATGAGAAGGACAGCCAGAGCCTCAGCCACAGCCAGGTGAGTGCCAGCAGCCCCAACCTCAGCTATGCTGGGCCGCCCACCTCTATGGTCAGCAATCATGAAGCATTAAGTGCCCCCACTCCCACCCCGGGCACGCCAAAGGCCCTGTCCACCGTGAGGCTCATCCACCCCAATGAGCTGGCCAAACGGATGACCTGCTGCTCCATGGGTCACCCTGTAGGGCCTGTGCCGATCATCATTGACTGCCGGCCCTTCATGGAGTACAACAAGAGCCACATCCGGGGGGCTGTGCATATCAACTGCTCTGACAAGATCAGCCGGCGGCGGCTGCAGCAGGGCAAGATCACTGTGCTGGACCTCATCTCCTGCCGGGAGGCCCAGGATTCTTTTAAGGGCATCTTCTCCAAAGAGATTGTGGTTTACGATGAGAGCACCACAGACGCCAACCGGCTGACTTCCTCCCAGCCCCTACATGTGGTTCTGGATTCACTGAGGAGAGAGGGCAAGGACCCCGTCATCCTCAAAGGTAACACTATTATTGTAGGCATATCAAAGTGTGGGGAAGCAAGCACCATGAAAAGTAAAAAAAAAAAAAGAGAGAAAGAATGGTTTATTTTATAACAAAGGAAAGCCTCTTTTCTCTTTTTACTTATCACATTGCTTGATTCCCCCTAACTATGCCTACAAGATGCATTTCATGGATGTCAGATTGACTCTGGAGTGACATAATCACTTTACACATCAGAAAGTAATGCCCGATTTACTAGCAGTAAAAGCTTAGTGGTGTTATAAGCTGATATGAAACCAGTGTGGGAGAATAATACTGTGTGGAACGTGTGTAAAGCCCGTTAAACTTTAACCTTTATGGTTCTGGTCAACTGATATTGTCTGTCAATGCAGTGGTTGTAACTCTCTCATCCTGTGAGCTCTGTCCTGAAGCATCACAGCAGTTATAGAACCACATAAAGCAGCTTTTGCACCTAGAATACAGCCCATGTATATAAACATATGCGCACTCTCTTTAGCAGCGCTGTGCATGACACTCACTGTGCTTTGGGTAGTGCTTGTGAAGCAGCTGTTTGTAAATAAAACAGCCTGTCGAGATAGCTGTCCCTGGGTCACTGCCATGTTTTCTATCTTTGGTTTGTCTGTTTAAAGCTGGAGCACTATGTCATGGTTGGTGGCTGGGCTGCGTTTGTATTCTGAATGCCTCCAATCCGCCGTCCAGCCGTGAGATCACAGCACCTTGATGTCTTCTCATCTGTTCTTCTCTTCTTATTCTTGTTCTTCTATGTACTTTGATGGACGAAGTTCCTCTGCAGACTCTCATCCTGCATTGATTTCTATCTAAAGCTCGCCTCAGTGGGAGGAACAGGCAAACGGTCTTTCTCTTTCTTTCCCCGCTTTAATTTCTGCAATATGCAAGCCATCCTCTCTGCTGAGGGGATCAAATGGCCCAAGCTTCATCATTTTTTTTGTCAACACAGATAACAAATTTCTCTCTTTTCTTTACATTTATGTCTTTGATTGCTGCCTATATGGATATATATAATCCAGTGGCTGTTACTTCATTAAAAACTCCACCTGTTTAGTACATGTTTAATACTTGTAATCCTGCTTTCTCGCTTTCCAAATGTAGTGGTGCTTAAGTCTTCACATCTATAAAATACTCTACCAGTCAAAAGTTTGGACACACCTTCTCTTTCAGTGGTTTTTATTTAGTTACTTTCCACATAGTAGATTAATACTGAAGACATCAAACTACGAAAGAATACAAATGGAGTTATGCTGTAAACAAAAAAAATGTTAATCTTCAGTATTAATCTACAATGTAGAAAATAATACAAATGAATAAAAAACATTGAATGAGAAGGCGTGTCCAAACTTCTGACTAGTAGTGTGTATTGTGAACTTTTTTAACTAGATGAGCAAGGTACACATTTGCTCCAGCAGTAACTTTAGTGATATATCTGGAGCATGCATGTTTGTACTCTTCCGCCATTCGTTGCTCGGTTACCAGCATGTCTTAGTCATGAGTTATAATAATACGTGGAAATACAACATCTTCCTTCTCAGCCCTGCTTCAGCTAAGACCAGTAATGGGTTACATTTAGTCTGTCAGAATTGCCTTAAACAACATGACAGTTGTGCTGGAAGGTTAAAAGTAAGCGCTGAAAACAACACGTCTGCGATGTAGGAGGCCTTGCGAGGCGGAAGCGACACTTTCTAAACAGGAACTGTGCCAGTGGCTTATGAAAGTAAAGCAGTGAAGTAGAAATTCACATATTTTCGGTCACACCTAACATATTTCAACAACATGCAGCTTCCGGAGCTATCTGCTGATATTCTGAGTTAACTATGAGAAGTGCTGTTTATCAGTTGGGTTTGGGGTCACACTGAAACAGTGCTGGGTCAGTGTGAGCCAGAATAGGCTCATTGGTTCACTGTGTGGCTAGCTTATCCACTACACGATTTGCGTCTGCTAACCAAATGATGTTAATTTCCAAATATGTAGTGGCAGATAAATGCCGCAATATTGGTATTAGTATATGTTTTGAGTTGTGAGGTAACAAACTGCAATAGAGTTGTGCTAAAGATTATGTTTGATGTGTTATTTTTTTAAACAAATGTCTGTATTACCGAAGATCAGGGTTTATTTGTTATTTATTTATGTATTCATTCATTTTTTAAGATTTTTTAAAATTATTTTTTATCTGGCCTGCTCAGGACATATGTAATATTAGTGATGGGTTTGTAGAAACATAACATATTGGCCAAAAAATAATAATAATAATAATAAGAAGAAGAATATATACAGTGCTTAACAAATTTATTAGAACACCTGTCATAAAATCGAGAAAGCACAAATATTATAGAAATCCGTCATTAACTTGTTTCAAACTAAAAAAAATATGTTTTTATTTATTAGGCAAATGACAAACTTGAACAACTAAATAGTCATTATTCACATATATTCACCAAAAATCTTCATATTTTGCATGTCTTCCTTTGGATCTGATAATAACTTGTATTCTTGCTTCCATTGTTTTTATGTTCTTTTCCACAATCTCTTTGTTATTGAGTTCCAAATAGTTTCTAACTGTTCCCAGAGACCTGCTTTGGGTAAATCCTTTGTGTGATCTATTTTTGAATTCAGTACATCCCAGATCTGTTCAATAGGATTCAAGCCTGGACTTTGACTTGGCCAATCCATCAGTTACTGTCTTCCAGATTAATTTTTCTTGGTCCAGTAGTCTCTTCACAGCTTTGAAGTATGCTTGGAGTCATTGTCTTCTTGGTATATAAACCCATGACCAATCAGGGTCAATGCATAAGGGATTTCATGATGCACCAATATGTTGTGGTAGACCTTCTTGTTCATGGTACCATTGATTTGAAGTCCATGACATTTCCACAAATGGAACCCCATACCATAATGGATTCTTCACCGTGTTTCACTGTAGGTGCAATGCAACTAGCATCAAAAAGCTCTCCAGTTTTTCTGTGGACATGAACACGACAGCGCTGACTGAAGAGTTCAAACTTGGACTCGTCCGTCCATAGTGCCTTCTTTTAGTCGTCTACAGTCCAGTGTCTGTGCTCCCTGGCAAACTGTAGCAGTTTCTGAATGTTTGCAGGCCTCAATAATGTCTTCTTAGCAGCTATTGTTTCCTTTAAGCCTCGTTTCTTCAGTCGTCTGCTTATGGTCATTCTGGAGACGTTCTCAGATTCTGATTTAGAAACAGGGGCTGGTGACTAGCACTTTCACCTTGCAGCTAGAAGATCCCTGGTTTGTGTCCCGGCCTTCCTGGGATGTTTCTGCGTGGAGGTTACATGTTCTCTTCCTTGGCACATTTTGTAAGTACAGTCTCTGCATTCAAGTCCAAGGCATAGTAGACCACACAGTGAGAACACTTTATGTCTTGCCCTGTTTGTCTCAAAGAGCATCCAGCGTCATGAAATGCTTTAATTCGAACTCTGTCTGTCTCAGCGAGTTCCTGATGCTTCACCATTTTGAACAGGAATCAGGAATTTAAACTGAATTCACATCTTTATACCCTATTCTGAGCCACTGCATTTCTCTGAGAAGTCAGAAATTAATCAAGAATAGCATACAACCACTAAAACACATTTTTCTCTTCAGGAATGCCAGTAAATCACTGCAATTTGACACCTCAATCAAAATATAATAATGTGATTTACTAGGTTTTTTTTTTTATTTTTCTTTTTTTTTGCAAAACTGTAAATTTGAAAATTCATAGATATTGACAATTATTATATTTTAGCAATAAAGATATAATTTTGATATAATTTTGATTACAGCACGTACTGGCAGATTAACCGTTACAGAAACGGCAAAAAATATTTTGGTAATCACCAGTACTCTTAATTTAGGGCAGCATCTGACACTAGATGGTGGTCTAACAAATTTGTTAAGCGCTGTACTGCAACTGAGATTTTATACAAATGTTGTATCCATAAGTCTGAAATACTGTCATCTTTTGAAGTTGTTGTGGCCTAATTTTTCAGCACACATTTACCGAATTATATATCCAGCTCACGAATTGTGGTGGTTTTAGCTTTACCGCTACTGTACCATACTATACTCTGGTTTATTTGAGCTTTTTATGGAAAGAAGCTTCCTGCTGCAGCTGATAACAAGGTTGATAAGATCAGCAAAATTGAACCACAACAATAAAACCATCATAACAGCAAAACAAGGAGCTAAAAGAAGCTAAAATGGTTTCTAGAGCTGAGAACAGATGGAGAGTACACATTGTAATTTAACATGTAACATTGTAAATCCATTTTGATTTTGAAATATATAATGTATGCATATTGGCCTCAAAAATCCAACATTGTTCAGACTACAATTCTAAATACAGCACATCATGAATATGGAAATACATCACAAATAGCCTGGGAGTGACTGTGATGTCGTAGCTTATGACTTTTTAAACAATTTTGCAAGCACAGAAAATGTTGGCATCTGGTTGGAGCATTGAGCAGCTAAAGGGTCAGATATTTCCCTCAGGAGCAAAAACAGCTAAAGAACATTGACTAATTGGACATTTGTCAAGTTAGCAGAAATGAAACGAATATCTGTAAAAAAAAAACAAAAAAAAAACACTATTTGCTAGCACAACAATCTGCATGGAAGTGACATGTTAGTGTTGGTGTTTCCAGCTTGTTTTTGCTTCCCGTAAGTGATAAAGAATTCAATTATTGCATATTTAAATGTATGTTAATGGATTAATTGTAAGATTTTTTTCATCAGTTGTTGCTTTTGTTTTCCTTGATCTTTGGAACTGTCTGAAATTCACGTGTGATAACTAAAGACAATTGATATATAATTTTATGTCATTTGTAAGTGTTTGATTAGGGAAAAATCTGAGTGGTGGAGCAACGGTTAAGTTCTGGACTACTGATCCGAAGGTCAGAGGTTCAAACCCCGATGCGGCCACTGTCGGGCCCTTGAGCAAGGCCCTTAACACTTCCTGCTCCAGGGGCTCTGTACCGTGGCTGACCCTGTGCTCTGATCTCTGACCACTCTGATATGCAGAGTCCCCTCTGGGGATTAATAATGGTAGGGGGAAAAAAGGAGAGACTGTTTGTGGAGATTCTTGGTCAACCACACCTTTATATTTTTTCACCTCAAGAGTTTAAAATAAAGTAGTCGCTGCTGGACTTTGGAGGAGCTTTGTTTGTAGTGACGGAGCCCAAACACAGGAGGTAGTACTCATTTCTCACAAAATCGTCTGCCATGTTCACATACTGTGCACGGCACATCAGGAATATCATCAGACACAGTCCTACCTTCCTTGTGTGTTTTTCTGTGTTCAATATTAGAGGAAATGCAATGGACTGTGTTGCACACTGGTGTGGCTCTATTGGATTATGAACAGAGCAATATCCACAGTCTGTACTGGTCCAAACAGGTGCAGGACAGTTTTTTGGATAAGTACACATATGCAGTGAATAGTCCATTCAACATTCAGTACATCTGTGTACCTACAGATAACAAGTCAACAGAGGACTGTCTGGAAACAGTATTTTATGTGCTCTTTTGGATATTTCTCAAGTTCTCAAAACAGTTTTTTAGGGAGCTGGTCCATCCATCCATCCATCCTCTATACACCGCTTTATCCTCACTAGGGTCGCGAGGGGTGCTGGAGTCTATCCCAGCTGACTTGGGCGAAGGCAGGGGACACCCTGGACAGGTCGCCAATCTGTCGCAGGGCTACATATACAGACAAACAATCACTCTTGCATTCACACCTACGGGAAATTTAGAGTAACCAATTAATCTCAGCATATTTTTGGACTGTGGGAGGAAGCCGGAGTGGGGAGCTGATCCCTCCATACTAATCCAATACTCAAATTGAGCCATATAAGCAAAGCTTCGTTGTCCTGCTCAGTGGTAACATGTGTCCTGTGGAGGTCAGAGACATGACCACATGTAGTTTTTGGAATGCACGGCTCCAGTGGGAACTGAACCTTTGACCTGTGCTGTGTTTGCTCAGTGCTCTGTCCACTGAAACCAAAAGAAGTCCAGTTTGTCTTCAAAAGGGAGATGGTATAGAAAAACTGAAAATTAGATAAACAAGGAAACATTTATTCATTTTGAACTCTTCAGCCTGTCAATGAAACACAAAGTGTACCAAATTGTAGAGATGGTCCGCATTGCGTTTATACCACGTTCTTTCTCTTTGTTTCCACAGGAGGCCTTAGCTGCTTTAGGCAGAGCCACGAAAACCTGTGTGAGCACTCACTGCACCTTCATGAGGGCTTGGACACAGGTGCAGCTGCTGGCATGACCGGGGTTCTACCTCACTCCCTGCCCACCACCCCAGATATAGAGAATGCCGAGCTGACACCAATCCTGCCTTTTCTCTATCTGGGGAATGAGCAAGATGCTCATGACATTAACCTGCTGCAGCGCTTGAACATCGGCTACATCCTCAATGTGACCACCCACCTGCCACTGTATCACTATGAGACGGGGCTCTTCATCTACAAGCGCCTGCCTGCCACTGACAGCAACAAGCAGAACCTGCGCCAGTATTTTGAGGAGGCTTTTGAGTTTATTGGTATGAAACCTGCCACTTAGCTGTGCATTAGACGTTGGTACTGTAGATGTGTACGCTAAGACTACTCTCTGCCTTGCAACATTTTAAGCTGTCCTACTGCAAGTTGCATGGAGCTGAAGGCAGTTAAATGTCAAATGTTTAATGTGAATATTTGTTCTCAGAAGTAGAAATAAAAACATATCTAATGCTGCATAGAAAAATAAGCAACATTATCCACCCTCTAATTAGAACAATTATTTTTTTCTGAATTCTAATTCAGGACGGAAGAATTATGACGCATATAAATTATGAGTTTATAACAGCTCACTCTTACTCGCTCTGAGTACAGTTGCCCGACGTTTTTGAAATTAATCTGAAATTCTAGAGTTGTGGAGCAAAATTAATAGTTAAATATTAGTCTTAAACATGACTTATGCATGTGGTTAAGGATATATTTTCTTTCTTCTTTTCCCTGATCCTGATTGCTCATGTCGGGGTATCTATATACCGCCAAGAGCTTACAGTCTGTTTTTTTTCAAGATTAAAATCTTACTGCAGAACTCTTGTGCATAGTGCAGATGAAAATGCCTTAAGTTACCAGTCTGCTCTAACACCTGACAAAACTAAGTAGGACATGGATAGAGAATATAGAAAAAGGGTCATTTATTGTTTTTATTGTGATAATACCATACTTGAAGGAATGCAAGCATATTTTTCTCATTTATGAAAAAGCTCTGAATTTTTGATTGTTGTCTAAACACAAGCAGCCAATCTAATTTATCCAAACTGTTTCATTGCTCCTTTCTGCAGAGGAAGCACACCAAGCAGGTATGGGCCTTCTGATCCACTGCCAGGCAGGCGTATCTCGTTCAGCCACCATTGTGATTGCCTACCTGATGAAGCACACCTGGATGACCATGACAGATGCTTACAAGTTTGTCAAAACCAGGAGGCCCATCATCTCCCCAAACCTCAACTTCATGGGCCAGCTGTTGGAATTTGAGGAGGATCTCAACAACGGAATAACGCCACGAATTCTCACGCCAAAGCTGATTGGTGTGGAAACCATTGTCTAAATGAACCCCTTGTTGCGATGCTCGCACTTGTACTCACTGTCACTGTTTTTCAACAGGAACTGGCTGCTTTATGAGCCAGTGTGGAGTATTTGAGGGAGGGACAGTATTCTGAAATCTCCTCACGCTCATCTTGGACTCTGTAGAGTGCCAAAGCTCTGGGTCAGTGGTGAGGAGAAATGCCAAAAAAAAATCCCTACTGTTTAAACCTTGCTGAAGTCCTGGAGGAGAAGACAAGTTTAACAGATATATAGAGAGGAAGTGGTCAGTGGGAAGATTTCCATTTGTGATCGCAAAGGAGCACATACAAGAAAGAAGAAAATCTGGAAAACATTTTTCTCTCTGCTTAGAAGCAGTTACTGTCATGAGCCACTCCTAAAGCTCACACTGTGGCCCAAAGTTTCTGTCTGCAGACTCAGGCGGGGTTGGCAACAGTAGTGCCTGTCAAATTATTTGAAAAATGAAGACTTGTTTGGTGTGTTATTGTTCTATTTTTATACGAGACTGTGTGGAGATGACCATAATGAGCCAACAGCGGCTTACTGTGCAATAATTTCAAATTGGAATGCAACTGAGACCTTAATCTTATGTGTATATATTGAAAATGATTATAAAACAGTTCCAGCTCTTTGCTGAAATACCATTTTGATGTTCATGTAATTCTCGTTCAGTTCTATACATTTTTGTTCATGGTGCACACTGTAATATTTGGCGCAGATGTCTACAAGAGATAGGAAAAAATGGGGTTGTATTTTGTAGCTGAACTACAAATGTGTGTATGTCTGTGTGTGTATTAATATATTATATATATATTTATACACTACCATTAAAAAGTTTGGGGTCACTTAGAAATGTCCTTATTTTTGAAAGAAAAGCATTTTTTTTCAATGAAGATGACAATAAATGAATCAGAAATGCAGTCTAGACATTGTTAATGTGGTAGATTACTATTCTAGCTGGAAACGACTGATTTTTAATGGAATGTCTACATAGGGGTACAGAGGAACATTTCCAGCAACCATCACTCCTGTGTTCTAATGCTACATTGTGTTAGCTAATGGTGTTGAAAGGCTAACTGATGATTAGAAAACCCTTGTTGCAATTATGTTAGCACATGAATAAAAGTGTGAGTTTTGAAATGAAACATGAAATTGTCTGGGTGACCCCAAGCTTTTGCGCGGTGGTGTGTAAACACATATATACTTGGCATATGAGCTTTTCTATGCATGGCTGCTGGCAAATGAAAGAATGCTTCGAAATAATTAGCGATTATTGTAAAACAGGGCTACTGGAGATGATTTATGTTACACAACACAAAAATTTCACTGCCTGCTTCTCCTCGTTTCGTCCGTTCTTATATGAGCCAGCTATGTTGTGATGGACTTTGCTGTGTTACCGTCCCTGTGTTGCTCGATCCTATGTTCCTATCAACCGCCGACATTTTGAGCTATGATGCAGCCCATTCAAAGGTAGCAGAGTTGAGGTACAGACTTGAAACAAGCATACACTTCGTCTTGTGGGCCACAGTTTAGTGTGACAGTGGTGGTACAGTCGAGCGCCATTACCCTCATCTAGTCTTTTGCAACTCCCCGTCCCTGTAGGCAAGCGCTATCACGTGCTGCTCCAGTGCCTCTGTAGTTGCCTTAATTCATGTGTCACCACTGGGCCTGCGCATAGCTTTCCCAAATGCCATCATGTGCAGATGAATACACAGCACACTGAGGTGGAATTTTAGCCCCCAGACAAAACTACTGAGCACCTCCTTGTCTCTGTGTAGCGTACAAGTTTAACTGTAATTAAACATCTAATTGTATTATTTCTGCTGTTATTGGTCAGTATGTGGAATGTAAAACATTTGCAATCACATATGGTAAAAATTGTTGGAAAAAAAATTTCCTAAACTGCATCTCTGACCTAGTGGTGGCATTTGAAAGAGAAACTGAGCATCAGCGTGAATTTTAAATCAACTTGGCACTAAAAAGCACTGTGGTATAAAGTACATGCGCACAGAAAGTTTATCCTCATCCTGATATATCTGTACTCACCTCTGACTCATTTTTATGATAAATGTATGTAGATAGAAGTGAACAGGTTAAAAAGTATTCTGCTTCTTCATGCATTAATCTCGTTGTTGGTGCACAGATTCGTTTGTATTTCACCCTAGTTAGCTTTCACACATTTGATTATCTCATCTGTTGACAGGTTTAATGATAAAAAGGGAACTTTATAACTACCTTGGTGGAATGCATGTGTTTTAGGCTTTTTTCAACCATCTGCGCCCAGCCAAGCACAGTATAAAGACCTCTTCTCAAAAAGAGTGTAAGGCCATAAAAACTTCGCATTTAAAAAATTTTGTGTATCAACTTTGTTGTCTAAAAGCTCTAAAAATGTGTAAAATTTTAACTGTGCTTTTTGAACAATAGTCTGGATTTTGCCTCAAAGCCTTGTCTCTTTGATCTAATTGTTTTAATCTGGTACACAGAAGGGCTGTAAAAGTTTTTCCAAGATACAAGAGTGTCTAATTTTTCACCTGGAGTACAAAAAATCCAAAGATTAGATCTAAAAAATAACTCCTTTTTTTAGCTAGAAAGAAACATAAAACAAAAGTGTTTTAGCTCTTGACTTGAACCATTAGACCATTACAAGTGAATCCGAAAGTTTAAAAAAAAGGGTCTCTGTTGGTAAGTTTAGTTAGAATGCAAGTTTTTATATCATCTTGACTACATAGACACTGTGCTCTCAGTATGACTTTACAACACCAACATTCACAACAATAAGCTTGAAATATCCCTCATAAGAAAATCCATGCTATGCAAAAGTTGTTCCAGGTTGTATCCAACTATTCTAAAATTATTTTGTGAGGTCTTCGCGAACATATCGAGCATGAATATCGAGTTTGCAGCCTCAAAATGAAGTGAGATGTAAGTGTGACTTAATGACAAATTTAAAAATGTCTGTGCTCTTACCTGTGTGTTTTTTTTTGTTTGTTTTTTTTGCTGGCGTCTACTGGTGCTTTACAGTATATCTGAGTATGATAAAAAGAAAAGGGTTCATAATAACCATTTAGCACATTTGTAGCTTGTGCTTTTAAGTTCAGTGAATACAATTTGCTTTGTTTGTCATCTGATCCGATGTTATATACAGACAAATGAACCTTTTCATCCCACTTGCTGGTTCCTAAATCACAGTGGCACATGGCTTCTGTATGTAATGATCTATTTGACTGAATAGTTAGCTGTGGTACTGAATGCTACTCTTTGGTTGGAAAGAAAGCATGCTGTGTGCTCCTGTCTGCGAGACATACTCGCAGTCATTATGGTGCTGTCTGTCTTTCCCACACTCCTCTTTCTGTAGAGGTCGGAGCCTGATTTGACAGCTTCAAAAAGCATTGGATTCTGTTACCTTTCGTTTGGAAATATGGTTCTGTATTAGAACAATATCGAGCTGTCTGGTTTGATGTGCGGTCTTTACGACTAGACTTGTTCAAGAGTCTCTGCTTTGGGTTCAGAGGCTCCGGTGGAAATGAGCTTTACTCTTCAAATCTCTGTATCTTTCTTTGTGTCTATAGTCTATAGTCAAGTATATACAGTAAATGCACTACCGCTCAGAAGTTTGGGGTCACTAAGAAATGACCTTATTTTTGAAGGAAAAGCAGTTTGTTTTTCTAGTGAAGACAACATTAAATGAATCAGAAATACAGTCTAGACATGGTTAATGTGGTAAATGATTATTCTTGCTGGAAACGACTGATTTTTAATGGAATATCTCCATAGGGGTACAGAGGAACATTTCCAGCAACCATCACTCCTGTGTTCTAATGCTACATTGTGTTAGCTAATGGTGTTGAAAGGCTAACTGATGATTAGAAAACCCTTGTGCAGTTATGTTAGCACATGGAATAAAGTGTGAGTTTTCATGGAAAACATGAAATTGCCTGGGTGACCCCAAACTTTTGCACGGTAAAATAGATATTCTTTGTATGCATATATTCATTACTATTTTTGCACTGATTTACAGACAGATGGATTTATTTTTTTCCACAAAGGGTGCTATTATAACGGAGGCCTTCTCCCATACCTTTTTGCATGACTTGTTTAAAATTCCTCAACTAGTCTGTCATCTCTCCTACTCTTCTCCTACTACTCCTCAAACTGTTGCAGTTGAAGCACTGTAATTTTGTAATCCCAACTTGTGAGCTTTGAAATAAACAGGGAGGGTTCAAGTTTGTGTGGATGTCCCGAGAGTTTATTCTCTTGCTGTTTCTCCTCAGTTCGCAGCTTTTTAGCTCCTAAAAGAAAAATGCAGAATTAGGTGAAAAATATGCACCTATTTAGTTTGTGCCAGATGTTTCACTGCATTATTAGCATTTAAAGCTGCTGCAAATAATATATTTACATGAACAGAAGATCTAATTATTATATGTTATGTATAAGGGTTTGAGTAAGCCTTAAGATACTTAAAAGCAGAGGAAGTATCAGAATGAAGGACACCTCAAAGCCAATTCAGTTTGTACAAGGTATCTGCTGTAAGTGTAAATAAGCAAGTGTTTGCTAACAAATTTGCCATAGCTTTTGAAGTTGTGGTGTCAGTTCTGTCCATTACGTTTTAAATGAATCTCTAATTTAGATGATCGTGTCAGAAAAATACAGACGAATTTTCTACAAATCATCAGTTATTGATTAATCATTCCAGCTTCACAAGAAACAGTTAAATCTTTTCAACATTCCTGTTAAAACATGCTGATATGAAAAGAGCAACTGCTGACTGAAGAAGAAAAGGAAGAAATCATGTAATGTTGATCTCAAAATAAATTTCTGCTTGTAAACAGCACGGCCACCAGCAGAAGCTCAGAAATGACTGGACTTCATAGAATTAAAACAGGCCTTACAGTTTGTATTGTAAGAGAAAGTGACTGCCTCTGTCAGTCTCTTGATATTTGAGCATGGAGGGGTGTACACAGCCAGAGTTGTGAATTATCTGTGCCCCCGTCCATTGAGCCATGTGTCACATAGCTTCAGGAGTTATGAGCCTATATTTACTCCAACATCACAGGCGTTCACTGCCTCATGGCTACGGGGTCAAGATCTCTCCATAGGAACAGGCACAAAAATAGTTTTTACCGTTGTTTCTAATTATGAGCGATGAGTGCCCCGCCTCATTAATCCTCTCCTATCAGCACTGGGCAGGCTGGCGGCACCAGAATAGCCCTTATGTTAGTGCTGCTGCACGCCGCTCTACTGTGAACTCTGAATGGACGTATTAGGCAAAGTAGGCCTGAGAGGAGGATCTACCTTAGCCACACACACACACACACACACATGTTTGTTTTTCTATACCGGTGGGGACTTACCATTGACTCCCATTCATATCTAACTCCTAACCCTTACCCTAACCCTAACCTTAACCATCACCAAATCAATGCCTAACCCTAAAGAAACGTTTTTGCACTTTTACATTTTTTATTAACAACAATATGGCCAAGAAAACGGTGTTGCCACCCGTGGGGACCTCATTTTAGGTCTCCACCGTAAGACAAGTCCTCACCTTTATAGCAAATAGTCAGGTTTTCGTCCCCACCGGTATTGATAAACAAGTACACACACTCTCTCTCTCTCTCTCGCTCTCTCTCTCTCTCTCTCTCACTCTTGAGTGTGTTCATACTTCCCAGTCAGAGGAGGCAGTGAAATAAAGCAGAGAGGATTTGTGAGCCTGAGGACGGCATTACTGGTGCTATCAACGCTGTTCACTTTGTCACTGGAAGATCCGGTCACACAACTTCCCACCAAGACTTTACAAAATGTCCCTGCCTGATGCTTTCACCTAATAAATGATGCTGCTCATGTTTCTTTAAATGTTAAAACACACCATGCTAAAGGTAGGACTTGTTTGGATTTAGACCGATGAGGTAATAAAGTGAATACTTTATGCTTCAGCAAAACATATAGAGTGCATGAATATTTTGACGTTTAGAGGTGCTGTTGGGTAGATTCTATTACCTTTGAAAAGTATCATAAAGTTTTGAGTCTTCAAACTAACTTTAGCTAGCATCAGCTTCATGAAAGTGGTATCAGGATTCTCGGATAACTAGTCATGACAAAAGTAAATAACCAAAAACAAAGAAATAAAAAACAAATATTCCTTTAAGGACTTTTCATTTTCTCCTGCAGTCCCAACAAGTAAGGATATTTTTTTTTCTCATACAAATAAAAATGTATTCCTGTGATTTACAGATGAGTCAGGGTGAGCTGTAGACCATCTAGACGCCGCGTCCACATACTTTTCAGTACTTTTGAACTGGGCGATTTCTTATTAATTTGGATTAAAACCCTTACGTAGTGTCCATAAAGGGAACTCTTATTCAAACAGACAGTATGTTGCTATTATATTTTAGAAAATGACATGCTTTCAGCGTTGTGACAAAAAGGCCTTTTCCTCTGTCAACACGACTACATCCCTTGCTTAAACCCAGTTTCATAAAGAAATGATTTTTTTGGTGTTGAGCACTGACTGGCAGGTCACAACATTAGTGTCTGATCTCACTAATTTTCTTGTGTTTGAATGAGAGTTGTCACAAATGTGGCATAAAAATGCTATTTCTGTGAGGCTGCATGCATTTGGTCATACAGTATATATGCACCTCTGATGCATTTTGATCCAGATAAACTGTCCCACTCACTGTAATGTATCCTTCCCCCATAAACAGACAGACAGACAGACAGACAGACAGATAGGGAGCAGGGAAGAAGAAGAAGTTTTGAGATAGAACATAAATTAAGGCAAAGTGCTATAAATTGAAATGCTGCTGAGTCCACACATTTGTAGAGTGAGTCTAGCGGTGGACTGTGGCACATTAGACTTTTGAAGTATTATGTGTTGGTTCATATTAGCCAAACACTACAAAAATGGGACATTACTCAGTGTGGTGACACCAAGTGACGTGCCATACTATCTCTGTGGCCATGTTTGGGTTTCGTATTTGGTGCCATGATGCTCCAGCTGCACCAGTGATGCTGTAATCAGAAAATAGCACATCACGTTTATTCATATTTTCATTAATGGTATTAGCTCAGATTTGTCCCGTGATTCATTTACAGTGTTATTATAATGCATTCATGGACACTTTATCAGGATCATAGATAAAGACACATACAGTAACCTTTGATTTAAATAACATTTTTTCTATGTGTATACCGGTATCATAAAGCTAGCATGACAGCAATGAAATTGTCACGCTTCGGATGCCAGGTAGTGGCAGAATCCCTCCCTTCCAACTTACTTCCTCTCGCTCTAGGTAAGTGTGATCATGGTGTGTGAAATGTGGACAGGTGCTGCCAATCCTCAATCACCTGAGTTGGTGTGTGAGCAAGTGGGAGTGCTCAACACTACTGCACTCATCCTCCGTAAGAGTCAGACGCAGACCACAACCTGATGCCGGACCATCAAACAGCCTCAGTTAGCCCTGGTCCTCGTTCCGTCTAGCGCCCTCGTGTTGACAGTCGTCTCTTGTGTTTCAGTCCTGGACCTCCCGCCTGCTCGTAACCTCCGCCTGGACTCCCCTTCTGTCTCCCTCGTCAGTCTGGATCAAGCCGACTCCTGCCTCATCAGCACCTGTCCGTTTGCTGCCATCAACCGAGCCACCTCGAACCTGCCACGTCTCCCCTATCTGGTCTCCACCATCGGCCTAGCCATCTCCACCTCTGCCTGCCACAAACCTCCCATTCCACTCACTGTCTGTATACAGCTAAGGTCCCAGCTCAATCCAGTCTGACTTACGTTTGTGTCTACCCAGTCTGTATTAGTTTCTTGTAAAACCAATATTTTCTGACTAGACACTGGTGTGCAGTTGTCTCGCCAGCACCTTTTGGGGTCACTGTGAATCTCCTCCGGGAGTTTCCGTTCTTAGCGGAAGTCTGTTCACTTCCGATTGTAGTTCTTTGTATTCTTGTGTAAATAAAACTATCCCTTACACCTAAGCTTGTCTGCTCTGTCTTGGTTGCCTGCTTGTGAATTTCCGACCCGGCTACATAACAGAAATTAAGCAACACACATTCAGACAGGCTAATGCCAAGGAGAGTTACTAAAGAGATACAAGCATCACGAAATATTACTGTCAGCTTAATGACCTAATTCATTTCTGTCCATCCATCCATTATGTATACACTGCCTAATCCTCTGTAGGCTGAGGGGGGGGGGGGGGGCTGGAGCCCGTTCCAGCTATCTTAGAGCGAAGGCAGAGTTGAACTTCTGTCATGTCCATTTCATTCTTTCTCATGGAATGCACATATCATTCATGCTTTTCAAGCCGTTTCAAAATGTCTACTGGGGAACAGTCTATTGTAGCAAGAAAGAAGAAAGACGCCGGGACCAAATGAAAGGAAAATGTACAATAAGTCATAAAAGTTCATGGAAATGGTAGCTTAACAGAACAATGGCACTGAAGTAAAAAAAGTATCAGGTTTTCTGTCTCATCACATAGCCTTTCAGGTGCATGTAACAGTACAGAGCTCTGCAGCTGCTAAGGGAAACCTAATCTGGGATTACTTCATCACAATTCTACTTGTAGCAATTAATTTCTTGAAGGACTGTAGTAAGGTTCATGCAAGTAAACCGACACAATATTTATCACATCCTTGACCTTGTTCTGACATATGGCATAGAAGCCGAAATACTGTTAGTATTTCTGTTCTATCAGACCATTTTTTGATAATGTTCAAATTTAGAATAATTTAGAATAATGGATTGTACAGCAGCTGGGAACAAATCCTACAGCAGATGTCTGTCTGACAAGACTGTAATCAAATTTGAGGAAGTGAGTCCATCGCTTTTTACCTCAGCACCATAAACTGATAAAAGGGAGAGCAATTATCATAACTTTACCCCCACAGTAGTGGGTTATCTTGTTGATAATGCTGCAGCCTCACTACCTACAACACTTGGGAATGTGCACTTTTGAAACAGAAAGCTATGTCTTAGAGAGGACCTGCTCCTTGGTATAATTCTCAGCTGCAGACTTTAAGGCAGGAATTGCCAAAGCTGGAAAAGAAATGGCATTCCACTAGTTTAGAGGAAGTTTAAATAGCTTGGAAAAACAATCTAGTAACTTATGAAAAAGTTCTCTTTAATGCCAGGACAGCATATTATTCATCATTAACACAGAACAAGGACAACCCCAGGTTTCTCTTTGACACTGTAGCCAGCTGGACAGAGTCAGAACTCTGTTGAACCTTGTATTCCTTTAGCTCTGAGCACTAATGACTTTATGAGATTCTTTACAGACAAAATTGTTACGATCACAGAAAAAAATAATCTCTCCCTTCCTACAACTGTCACAGATGTATTACTGAGTACAGTTGCTTTAGAATTGGCCGTAAGACCTGATGGATATTTAGACTTCTTCACTCCTACACATCTCTTTGAGCTAATTTCAACAGTTTCTTCACCTAAACCAATCAACATGTCTTTTAGACCTTATCACAACAAGACTGTTCAAGGAGGTTTTCCCTTTAATAATCTTTCAATGTTAGATTTCATCAATCTCTCTCTGGTAACAGGCCATGTACCACAGGCTTTTGATGAAATATTTAACAAATGCATGGGGTGTCTGAAAACTTTTTTCCACCTATGTATACAGCACAATTACGCCACTTCAATTACAAATTATATACTTCAAATAGTTTATTATTAAGTAATTCATTTTGTAATTCCTTCAAACATGATCTCTGATTCAAGCAATTTTTATTTAGTCAAAAATATGAACTTATACCCAGAAAGACTAGTTGTTAATATACTTTTAAAATATAGTAAATTGACGCTTTTAATTTCACTGAAGATTTTCCTCCTTCTTCTATAATGCCATCTGAGCTAACTCAGAGGAAGTTTGGACTTTCATTACCTGTGCTGTAGATATCATGAAAGCTGTCTGATATTGCTCACTCCTCTGCCTCATCAGAGAGAGAAAGCCCCCCCCTCCTACTCATCTTTCCATCTGCTTTTAACCCTGGGAAGCCCCCTGCCACACTCTTCATGACATATTCTACCCATCCATTATATTGCGCTGTCGGGGCTGGCAAGCCCCAACACTTATTTAGACCCCATTCTACTGGAAAACAATTCTACTAAGTGCTTCCACAAGAAGTCAAAGCCACACATTGTCATAATGTTGGCAAATTTTGATACAGTCAGGTCCATAAATATTTAGACATTCACACAAATTTTAACATTTCAGCTCTATGCACCATCACAATGAATCTGGATCACGCATACATAATGTGTTGTAATTCCTACACTGCTCACCTGATTTAGATGTAAATACCCTCAAATTAAAGCTGAAAGTCTGCATTTAAAGCACACGTTGTTTCATTTCAGTCCGTTAGCGCACTACCCAGAGCCCATGACCATAGGTGAGGGTTGGAACGTAGATGAACTGGTAAACTGTGCTTTGCCTTGTGGCTCAACAGTGTTTCAGCCACCGCACCAAGTCGCCTGTTCATCTCTTGCTCCATTTTCCTATCACTAGTGAACAAGATCCCAAGATACTTGAACTCCTTTGCTTGGGGAAGCAGTTCCCCACAACCCAGATGGAGTAATCCACGGGTTTCTGGCAGAGAACCATGGCCTTGGATTGGAGGTGCTGATCTGCATCCCTGCTGCTTCACACTCAGCTGCACACCGGTCCAGTGTATGCTGAAGATCACAGTCTGATAAAACCAACCTAACCACATCATCCGCAAAAAGCGGAGACTCAGTCCTGAGGTCCACAAACCAGACACCCTCCTCAGCCCGGCTATACCTTGAGACCCTGTTCATGAACACCACAAACAGGATCGGAGATAAGGGGCAGCACTGGAGGAGTCCAACACCCACTGGAAATGTGTGTGACTTTGTGTCGAGGATGCAGCCACAGCTCTCACTTTGGTTGTACAAGGAACAAATGGCTCGTATCAGTGAGCCCAGTGCCCCATACTCCCCCACAGTGCCCCCCACAGAGCCCATCAGGGGACATGGTCGTAGGCCTTCTCCAGATCCACAAAACACATGTGGCAGGTTGAACTCCATGACCCCCAAGGATAAAGAGCTGGTCCACTCTTCCTGACCAGGACAGAATCCATATTGCTCCTCCTGAATCCGAGGTTCGACAATTGTTAGGAGCCTCCCTTCAAACACCCTAGACAGGATGAAGTCTGGGTCTGGACTTGGACCAAACTCCTTTTCATTTGCTTTATTTATTTATTCATTTTTCAGATTTGATGTCATATTGTTTTTGTGAATTTGATCTTCACTCCATTAAGGGAGCGATTATACTTAAAACGACGTAGTCAAGACGCTCAAAATTAATTTTATAGGAAGAAATATCTGAGATACTGTGTGCATTCTGCTTTTAAACATCTGCACTTAAAGTGGAGTGAAAAGCCCTTATAGGAGCTGGAGGCACTCGATTGTATCTATACTTTATAATATCAGCAGACTTTTTCTTGGTCAGTCTTCTCGTTTCCATTCATAATGTTGTACTGGATTGATACATGAAAATTTAAAAAGATTATGATTATTTCAAACTCTGCTTCTCCTCATACCAGCTCAGTCACTTAGTGGTCCATCTGCACATAAGTGATGTAAATGGTGCGACAGCTGCCAACTGTGGAAAAGCGGTGTTGGTTTTTCTTTGGTTGACAGCAGTTAAAAATTAGAACAGGTACTGTAAACCAAAGACTATGTCCAAAAAAAAGTCAGAAATGTGGATGTGCAAAGAGGGGAAAGGAGAGACTGTAAATCATGCCAACAAATCCCATGAATGACTAAAAGTGGTGGATATGTCCCCACAAATTTAGTGTATGAGGATTCAAGTGTCATGAGTTTATTGCTTATTGCCACAAACACATTAAACTAATAAGCACAAAGACACTGCATGTGGCAGAATCCATTAATCCATGAATAGATTTTTTTTGGAGCAACATTGCGGCTCTATAAGGCTTATTGGGCTTTGGCTGGGGATGGGATTTGTTAGTACTAATAAATTTACAGCTTATATTATATATCAAACTTGCAGCCACTACAGGAAGGACACTCGACTTTAAATGAAAATACACTGCAAAAAGTCTATTTGTCTAATTTTTAGTCAAAATGTCTAATCCCACTTGATTTAAGATAAAGTCACTTAACAAGTGACATTTCAGCAAGATGAAGGGACTAGTTTGAAGACAATGCATCCTATATATCTTAAGTCAAATCATCTTGAAATTTTCTTGTTTTGAGTTGTATTTTACAAGAAAAAACAAAATAGGTTTAATACATGTCAGATTAGGAGGTTACATCAAAGCAAAAATCTATTTTTGAGTGAAAAACTGCTCTTTTGTTACAAAAAAAAGGTAATCCTGGTAAAATATAGCTTAATAGAAGTTTTCCCAGCTAATTTTAAGATCGCAATATTGTAAATATCACATCTTATTTTGGGAAATCTTACCAGGCAATTTTTCACTTGTGCTATTGGCAGATTTTTTTTTTTATTTTTTTTTTTTCACTGATTTCAAGGTAAACTTTCCTTGAAATAAGTTTTCTTTTCTTGTTTTGAGAGGGGCATTTTTTCCAGTGTAACATAGTGGACTTTAAGCCATATGAAACTGGCTCACATGGGAGCACATAACAAGAGCACGCTGATGCTAGCAGGCAAAGGAACACTCATGCCAACTGCAAGATGGACAGACTAAACAGCGAGGAATAAACTACAGGGGGGCAGCAATCCTGAAATCACAACAGAAGGCCTGCATAGGTCTGAACACGCTGGGCCTCTTCAGAACAAAAACTTTAACCATGCAAAGACTTACAAATAAACAGAAATTTTGCATTTCACTTATAGATGAAAGAAACATCAGTATTGCTGTTGCAGTGCAAGGTTTCATCATTATCATCCATTTGGTGGCAAGAAATTTGCAGATCATCCTTCAGTGGTACCTACCACTAGAAATGCTTGGAGTAGCCTTTGCTCCTTTTGGTTGTCTTTTTTATGTTCACAATGGAAACAACTGTGGAGCTGAATTAGGACTTTTATAAATAGCACATTGTGATAATATCACAGAGCTTCTCAGCAGGGCTGTGGAACCTCCCTGTCACCCCACTCAACTGTACAGACAAGGGGGAGGACACTGCTGCACTCTGCTGGACAAAAATAGTATTTCCATGCACCATAAATATAGGCAAATATTTGGGAAACAAATCCACCAATCTCATCACGCAACTCCAAATAAAGTGTAGTGTACTTTTAATAGGAATAATCAGCATTCCGCGTGAGCAGACAGTGAGCTCATGATTGCTCACAGCCACTCATCTCTGTCAGTACAGATGTAATTGCACTCACTGTAAGATGAATCATATTTATTTGTCTGAATTTTCTGTCATTTATTTTTAAATCATATTTTTCTCTCTAAACAGGTTTTTATATTCAGAAAGGATCTCCTACTAAATACTTCCTGGATACTAATAACAGGTCTGAAATTTTACAAGATATTTTAAATTCTATAAGATTTTATTGCATATAAAGACACAAAAGCATATCAAGTTGGTTTGCAATTACAAACTTGGAAACTTTATTGTAAAGCTTTTCTCAGCAGTTTTCAGTATTGCATTTTGTGCTTACTTTGAAATTGAGATACATGGTATGAAACAGAAGTGATGCATGAACACCTAAATATGAAATGATTCCAAATTGTATCACCCTAAAGTAACTGCATTTATTGGTAAATGTATGTAAAATCTTATGATTGGATTATTACATTAAAAATACAGGTCCCACTGTATGAATCCAATCCAACAACCCAATGCTGGATGTTTTGCAAATATTTCTCCTCACTTGAAAAAAGTTACATGCACCTACATATACAACAGAAGTGAGTGCACCCCTGACCAAAACTTAAATGCCAAGTGATTTAAAATTGTGTCACTTCACATGATGACATTTAAACCCTTGGACATAATTAGAGCAAGTATATGCCCTTTGTTATGTGCCGGATCTGTTGCATGCTGAGAGAGATCCAAAGTTATCCAGAATATGAAGAAGTTATTTAGCTCAGTAAAGAGGAAGGAAAGTAAAATATTGTCACTGGCAGGTTTGAGGCTCAAGTACAAGACAACAAATCACAGCACACAATACAAAAAATGATTTATTATTTGCCAAAATGTACAACAATACAGGAACTCAAAGTCAGGACAAAGGGAAGTGAAGGGGTTATGGAGGTTTAACTAGAACAAGAACTCAGGAGTGACAACTAGTGGCTGGTCGGTGCATTAGACAGATAATGAATTACAGGAGCGACTATGAACAAGCACTGCTATAGAAGACGGATTTAATCTTACAAGCAAGATTAGGCATATATAATTAAACAACTACTCAGGGCTTTTCACCACCAATTCCTGGAACAGAAACACTACAGAAGCCAACTAAGGCGAAGAACACTAGTCAGTAATATTATTACACAAAGATACTAACAACGAGGACTAGATGATAGAAAAGGGACAACTTAGCTTTCAGCTGGGGAGGGAATGTGGATGGAGTGTGGTGCTTGGTGTGGCAGGTGCAGCTGGAATGGGGTCGTCAGCAGATGCAGGCTCAGTGTGGCGGCCCTCCTACTTGTCGCGGTCTATCCCTTGCGGCTACTCTTGCCAGTGACGGCTGGGTATGGACCTGATGCTCGAGCCCCGTCCATTTTCAAAGCTAGATGATTCGACCAGCCTCACTAGACACCGGCCCACCAGGACAGTGCTCTCTATGCCAGATGGCCAGTCCACACCTGCATGAAGGTACGGCAAAATCAAGGTGTACAGCATGTACATGATGATCGAAAATACCAGCAGGGATGGACAGCCATGCAGAGCAGAAAGAGTGGTTTCAGACTGAACAAAGAGAATACCATAAACACAACTAGAGCTGTGCTGACTGACTCAGAGTTATTCACACACTGTCATCCCCAGTAGACTGGTTATTTAACTGCATGATCTTGGACTTTTACAGTCCACATGCCACTGGAACAAGGACTTTCAGACTAAATTCTCGCAGTTAGAAAAAGAAACCACCTCTCCTCTACTATTCCAGTCAGCAATGACTTCCCACAAGGCTGTGTGCTGAACCACTGTGCACATATGACTGTGCCCCATCCATGACTCTAATATCAATATTAAGTTTGCTGATTGCACACTGTGGTTGAACTTTTCTCAGGACAGAGATGAAGTCCAAGGACTGATGGTGCAGGGCCTAAATTCCATAAAATAACTTATTGTAGACTTTGGAAGAAACTAAGCAGACCCTTTATGCAAACCATCAATGGGGCCTGTGGATGAAGGGACCTTGCCTTCAGGTTCCTGAGTACACACATTGATGAAATTCTCTCCTGGACTGCCAACACCACAGCAGCAGTAAAGAAGGCACAGCAGTGACTCCACTTCCTGAGGATCCTCAGAGAAAGCAATCTGCAGGCAAAGCTGCTAATGTCCTTTTCCTGCTTCTCCATCAAAAGCATTTTGGTCTACTTTACATAGCCCAGGCTGCTCAACAGTGGACAGAAGCCCCCTCCAGAGGATTATCAACACCGACCAGAGGATTATCAACTGCTCACTGCTTACTTTGAAGGACTTATTCAGCTCAGTAAAGCAGTAAACATTTCTAAGGACCAATCTTATACTGGACACCATCTATTTGATCCACTACTGTCAAGTGGGTTCATCAAATCATGGACAAACAAACTGAAAAACAGCTTTTCGCCCAAAGCCATATGAGAACTGAACTCTACAACCACTCATTCTAACTGTCTGGACCTCAGTGCCTGCTAGCCACTAAACTACTACTTTATGCACCTTGTATTTATTTACTGAAACCACATATTTTCATATGTTTACATACAACTGCACCTTGTATGTATTTTTTGCTCTGCTTAAGTCATACTTTGTCAGACATGTTCAGCAACGTGCAATATCCAGAAGTGCAACATCAGTAACGCCATTTCAAAAAAAAAAAAAAACCTAATATACCAAATAAGCTGTCTTTCATTTAGATAGTGTTAGTAGACAATCTTATGAAACTCATCTTGAGAATGTCAAGAGTGTGCCGTAATCAAAGCAAAGGGTAGCTATTTTGAAGAATCTAAAATATAAAACATGTTCTGACTTATTTCACACTTTTTTGTTTACTGCATAATTCCACATGTGTTCATTCATAGTTTTGATGCCTTCAGTGAGATTCTACAATGTAAACACTTATGAAAATAAAGAATAACCATGAAATGAGAAGGTGTGTCCAAACTTTTAACTGGTGGTATAGATACGGTTGTTTTGGCTGTTGGGTGTCAGAAATAAGCAGAGAGGGCATTCATCAGAGAAAATCTCTCTGAGTTTTTACTTTTGGAGTAAGAGTTATGTGCTTCTTTGTGAAAGCCAGTCGCCTCTCATTTTACAGTTTGGTGAGTTGTGGGGTATGTTGCCTCTAGAAAGCTTTCAGCCAGAATGTTTCTGTTCAGTAACAATGCACAGTGCTCTTAGAAACATTTTTCTACCTCTGACTGAGTCGCCAGTATGACTGGTGTCTTTTACCCTCGGCCTTTCAAAGGATCCTCCTTTGTTGTACCTTTGCCACCACTTCTGCACCCAGCAGATACTTCTGTCAAAGGCTTGAGCTACCTGCTGACGAGTTTTTCATGCATTTCAAAGAGCAATGGCCTGTGCATGCATCTCACACTCTGAAAGACTAGCTTTGGTAACAATGTTTTCAAAATTTGTGATGCATTTTGGTCAGTCAAGAAATGTATGTATTGGGACCTGACAGTTTGACCAGACAAATAATCAAACAATACCTGAATGACCAGGTGTAACCCATGTTGGTGACATGTTGTCCAGTTGGGAGAACAAACTTTTGAAATACAGCGTTTTAAGCCTCTTTGTGATGCTTTTGGATGAATATTGGGGCTGAAATGTCAAAAAATCCTTTCCTTATAGACGGTTGAATTCAGAACTGAGCTGTATTGAAAGTGACACCACAATGTCACTGGGTCAGTCCTTGTAAGTCTGCTGGTGCGACCTTTAATGAAACGTAACCAGGGCACACGTTCAATTGCTGTCAGATTAATGGAATGGAGGGCATGTTTGAAAGGGTATTAAGAGAGTCAGTACTGTTTGTAGGCACACCTCCGTCTGTTTCTGCTCTCTGCATGACTGGCAGCGAGAAGCACTGCATTCACTCAACTGCCTGGCAGCTGACAAAAATGTGCACAGAAAAAGTACGAAAGATATTCTCATTTAAACCTTTCCCTCAGAATAATCTCTTTATATGTAAATGTCACAGCACAGCTGTTGTCTTTAACTTCCGCTCAAGATTTTTGTGGCGCAGAGCAGCGGTTTGGAAATGACTAGAAAGTAATTGATGGTTAACATGTGGTCTTGATGTTCCACATTTTTTCATACTAGTTTAATTGTCTGACATTAGAAACAGCAAGCTGTGTAACTGAAAACAGCTTTATTGATAATTCAGCTGCCTTCAAGTACACCATATGTGAGCACAGACAATGGGTAAAAAGCAAACAGATGTACATGGCTGACGCTGGCTGATATCAAGCAGAATGCAAATATGACACAAAGAATTCATTAATAGCAGTTCCATCTTGACCTGTTGAGTCTGTTGATTAGTTTGGAAATAGTCTCACTTAGCCTGTTCATTCTGTAGAACATACTGGTCTAATTACACCATGGGAGAAAAAACTCAGGTTGTTAAGCCAATCACAATGATTTTTGGCTGGGCTAAAACCAAGGATACTGTGACTGTCAGCAAAATAGTGACAGGGAGAACTTGCTTTTATAGTTAAATGTAAAGATAAAGCCTGCCTATACTTTAGCTCTGCAGGAGGTCACGAGACTCAATAAAACCACAGATGTTTTGCTAGTTTAAGTCACTTTTGCAGAACCTTATTAAACTAATATCACAGGAGCTTGTGTGAAGTGGGTCCCTGTACGGATCTGGTAATTGGATTTTCCGATCTGAAACGGGTATTGAAAAACAAAAAACGAGTGGTTATTTGATTGTCGTTTTAAAATACAAAAATTTAAATTGAAATACAAGGCGTTTTTCCTTTTAATGATCAAAAAGGGATCAAGGGATATAAGAAATTTTTGAAATGCTTCGATTTTCATTTTATGTTTACAATAACAAGAAAATAAAATCAGTAAGAGACAGAAATGAAACAAGATCCGTTTTATCATTTTCTGAGACCGCAAGTGGTCATCAGCAAGTGTGGAGCCAAACAGAGTAAGGTGCATAGACTGTATATAATTTTTTTTTCATTAGTTTTCATGGTTAAAAAGAGAGATCAGGTGGCCGATCTTAAAATACAGGTCCTATGAAGGAGGCAGCCTAGACTCTGTCCTGGTTTGGATTAACTCTGATATGATCACTGTTGGTTTATCCATCGGTGGAGCAGCAGAACATTTTCCACAGACAGTTTTTCTGCCTGTTGGCTTGTTTTAACAAGTTCGGTAAGTGTTTATTTTCTTATCGGTGCCACTTTTAATGCACTTTATATGCAGCTATAGTGTCAGATATATAATGTGTGCCATGCACTCCAGATGTTGATGGAGTTTATTTCTGTGTGTACTGACAAGAGAAGAAAGTTATCCATCCATCCATTCTCTATACACTGCTTTATCCTCACTAGGGTCACTGGAGCCTATCCCAGCTGACTCGGGCGAAGGCAGGGGACACCCTGGACAGGTCGCCAGTGTGTCACAGGGCTACATATAAAGACAGACAATCACTCACATTCATAGCTACGGGCAATTTAGAGTTATCAATTAACCTCAGCATATCTTTGGACTGTGGGAGGAAGACGGAGTACCCGGAGAAAACCCACACATGCACAGGGAGAACATGCAAACACCATGCAGAAAGATCCCAGGCTGGGATTTGAACCGGGGATCTTCTTGCTGCAAGGCGAAAGTGCTAACCACAACCCCACTGTGCAGCCCACTTGCTATACAGAATATATTAATTACCAAATGTCATTCATGTAGATGCCTGGAAAGCAAAGCTAAGCTGTCCAGAGATGTAATAAGGTAATAAGGTGATACATACAAAGATTTGAGGAGAAATTCAACCTTTTCCACAGGTGAACATTTTTAGTGTGGGTCAGGTTACCTCTTGAAGGTGGTTATTGTTGTTGTTGTTTCCCATACATGGGAGATTTTTACTCTACTCTAAATGTATTGGTTGAATTTTTAACCAGGTAGCACGCAGAAAATGTGCATACAGGAAGGGGAGCAAACAACAGGGCAGCCTTACTGCATGATTCAAATTCTTGACAAAACTTCCAGGTGTAGGTTGCAGCTCAGAGGTTGTTCTTGTTTCCTACAGAGAAGGGAATTTTAAAAACAGTAACCTACAGATAGTGGACATTTGGGGAATCTGCCAAATGTGTGTTGAAAATGGCGAGCTTATACCTGTAGCATACACTACCGTTCAAAAGTTTGGGGTCAACCAGGCAATTTCATGGATTCCATGAAGACTCACACTTTTATTCATGTGCTAACACAATTGCAGCAAGGGTTTTCTGATCATCAGTTAGCTTTTCAACACCACTAGCTAGCACAATGTAGCATTAGAAGACAGGAGTGATGGTTGCTCGAAATGTTCCTCTGTACCCCATGTAGATATTCCATTAAAAATCAACCATTTCCAGCTAGAATAGTCATTTACCACATTAACAATGAGACTGTATTTATGATTCATTTAGAGTTGTCTACATTGAAAAACACTGCTTTTCTATGAAAAATAAGTGACCCCAGACTTTTGAACGGTACATCTGGTGAGTGTTTATGCTCCTTTCTCAGTCTTATTGTTGACCCATCTCCTCAGAGAAGTGCTCCATTAAAATGACAGCATAAGGTAAAACAGGCCGGGCAGGACAGAGGGATGCAGCATTGGGTAATAAAAGTCTAATTTTTCACCTTGCTTCTAAACAGGTCGTATTGTTGAGATGAACCATTGCCTATTATGGACAGTGTCCAGCCTGTGACATCAGTAAACAGAGCAGAGCAGCTCTCTTTGAATGCTGGGGAGTGTGTTTTAACAAGCCAATGTGGGCTGTTGGGAGTCTGGACTAGCTCTGCCCATGGCAACCCACGTGGTAATGTAACTGTTATTGTTGAACTTGGAAATACACTCGGGGTTAACACTTATCAAGCTGTCTTGTGGGGGACAAACATTGGATCATGAATATTACAGAAGTTATAGGTGTTATGGGACAGCTTTATTACTCTGACAAACACCATTTTTCAGGAGGGCTGAGCAAGAAAGACAACCCTATACCTGCTGCATTTCCTTTGTAACAAAAAATAGACTGTTGAACTTTTTAACTCTGCTGTTTGACTTTCGATTCACCTTTAGCCCTCACTGCCTGGCCCATGCTGTTGCTGCAAATGAGCATCTATCTTTAGACAGTGATTCAGCATGCAGTCTCAGATAGTGACAAGATGGAGGCTGAAGGTCTTCAGGAATGCAAGGAAATGTGCCTCATGTAACTCAACAGACAGTGTACATTTTGTGCTTTTCCTACACAATCTGCCTATTTTTGATGCTTTTTTTGCAAACTGATGACAGTAAAGGTCCATCTCACTGAAGCTGCAGGTTATTGCTTGAATGCAGATGCAGATTTTTGTCATAATGCAGGCAGCTGGCTTCAAGAGAATGAACAGGGGAACAAGGGAGTTAAGAGAGCGCACAGGAAGAGAGGGTGAGACGCCACCCCTGCATATGCTCAAAATGTCTGTTAGGATATGCATGCAGCTCATCTCCATTTTTTTTCTCCTCACATAGGCAGCGTTGATGCAGTGTGAATTGATACACTTCTCACTGAACTCCGGCACACAGAAGTCAACAACAGACCAATAATAAATTTAGAAAAAGACACAATGCCCTCTTGTGAACAAAGGAGGCATTGCACACACAATCTATCCATCCCCATTCATCCATTATCTCTAAACTGCTTAATCCTCTGTAGGGTTGTGGCTGGAGTCTATCCCTCCTCACTCAAGACGAAGGCAGGGTTCATCCCAGACAGGTCACCAGTCTATCACAGGGCTACACATCGAGACAGTCAACTAAGCACACTCACATTCACAGTTATGGACAATTTAGAATCACTTATTAATGTCAGCATGATTTTAGACTGTGGGAGGAAGCTGAAGATCCTGCCAAAAACTTTCAAATGCACTAGGAGAACATGCAAACTGCACATAGAAAGATCCCAGGTTAGGACTTCTTCTGAACTGTATAACTGCTCTGTGATCAGAAAAGCTCCTCTGAACACTCCTCTCACCCCCTCCATCACTCCCTCCAGTTACTTCCATCAGGCAGATGTTACAAAGTCCCACTGGCCCGCAAAAACATCTAGAAAAAATCATGTAGTCCCACTGCGATAACCACCCTGAACAAAATGAAATAAGACACTGAACAGTACAAATACTTTTTAAAGCAGCTTCTGTCTCTATCTATTTCTTCCTTTATGTTCGGTGGTGACCTGAAGCCGAATAAATTATGAAAATATGTCTCAACACAAGTTTTGCAACTATACACTTAACTATAGATTTTAGACAGCTTTCGAGCTGCTTTGCTTCCACAGGACTTGGATGACTTGTTACAATTGATGATGCCATGAATTCCTTTTTTCCTTCTTCTAGTGTTAATAGATATATCCGGCACCAATCTATACCAATATATCTGATAAACTATATGCAATTCACATTATTTGTCCAGCGTGAATCAACATGACACATCTTGATGGACAGAAAATGACTGCACAGATATAAGCACACACACACTGATTATGCCAACATGCTTTAATCATCTTCTGAAGTTTATTTTTGTCTAATTAAATATCATCAGCGCAAAGTTGGACTTAAGCTATGGCTCCAGTTAATTCATAAGCAAACAAGCTAAAAGTTGGTTTTGCTGCACGCTGTCATTAAACACGACGGATTACAGTGCCTACTGACGTGCTACAACAAAGTTTATTTCTCACACTTTGGCAGGTTAAAGATAACTGTGCTGTGCAGCTGAAAACACCAAAATTAAATTTGATTCATGTTCATTACTCATGCTATGACTATCACTTATCATGGCAAGAATGAGGTCTTTGTGACTCTTCCAGCTAAGTAGGTGGTCCAAAAACCACAGCTCCTTGAACTGTGGTCTTACAACTGCGGTCCTGAAAATGTAGCCTCTGGGTCTCCTGACACACTGCTCACTGGCACCACCTTGAGACGCCACAACTTCACAGTCTGGGCTGTGGGTGAATGCTATCAGGCCAACACTACCTGGACGGTTTTGACTTTAGAGCAGCCACAGGAGCTAAGGCTAGCAGACACAGAGCCGCCTTTAGCAAAACTTTTTAAAGCTTAAAGACAACCTTGAATGAGATTCCATACTGCTTTTATCTACACAACATTTTCTGTACATTTCTCAGCTTTTATGTCATTTTATTTGTCACAGAGGTTAATCGTATGATGCACAAAATATAAATTACAACAGCTGCTGCTAAGTGATTGAAGATTACACAAATATTGTAAGAATGCACCCAGTGCCACTTTGTAAATAAGAACAATCCTGTGCTTCTGGTTTATATACAGGAGGAATATTTGAGAGTTACAAACAGGTTGGATTAAATTATTTCCACTAACTTCTCTCCCCCATATGTGAGGATGGAGGTGTTGCACAGTCATCTTCATGGTTTCATATGGGAAGAAATTTTGCTTTGGTTCTCCTATTCATCAATCAAAATGAAAAAAAAAAATATTTAGAAGAAAAAACCCCAGCAAAAATCAAATGTACCGCCCTCTTAAAAGTGATGAAGGTAATGAAGAGAAAGAAAATGTCTGGTATTTGGTTATGTATGAGAGATGGTTCTGAAGTTTAAAAACGAAGTTCCTGCACCTGATGATGATGATGATGATGATGATGATGATGATGGTTTAAAAGCCGCAAGTGCTGAAATTCCAACACTGACAATTTCCTAAGTGTCCATGTGGCGGCACTGCAAACGCTTCCTTGTTCTAAAATGGAGAAGGACCTGACTTTAACTGTTAAAACAACAGATCAGACTTGCTAGCTGCTGAACTGGAGGCTGCAAATGTCCTTTGGAATCCTGTTAGAATAATGAAACGATAGATTTAGCAGACCCAGTTCCCAAATTAATAATACTGTTCGACATTGCAGAGCATATCAAATCTGTCCGATAGTTTTAGCAGCTTTTCAACTCCACCTTTTTTCCATTTTGCTTGAGTTGAAATTGGCTCCCAGTTTTCCATTCCCTACCAGCTGTGCATTGAGTCATTTACAGCTCAGCTGACATCGCTGAGCTAGATAATGGATTACAGGACAATGAAATCATTTTATGGGAGCTGGGCCTTGGGGAACGCTTAGATTAGATAGATTTGGTGATTGATTCCATATTGTCTTGAAAATGTTGACAAAAACTGGAGGGAGTAGAAAATCCTGTCTTCATTGATCAATTTGGGGGTGATTACATTAAAATATAACACTTTAACTGCACGCTACCAGTGCTTGGTTAATTTTAAGGTATGGCTGTAATTGCTATACAGTACATATTTTTAAATATTGCTATAAAGGACATATTAGAATTATTTCTCTTTCTTCTGTTTTTATGTGCAAATCTCTGTATGAAAAACAAATATGTGGCAATATTCATTCAAAACGTAAAGCACATAGGGTAACATGTCTATTTACTGTTCGTAAATTCACTTAAATAATAGTATTCTTGTTCTTTAAACTATGTTGACAGCAGCTCCAGTGTAAAACATCTCCAAAAATCTTCACCCATTGTGAAATAACTGAGGGCCCATGTCTGATCACGCTGGGTGGCAGGACTGGCACTGCACTAGAGCATTACTTCTCCAGAGTGTTAATGGACTTGCTTAACTCTCGGGTCTTGACTTGTGTTTTCCAATGAATTAAGTGTCAGGAGCCACAAATCAGCGTCTGGCATAAGTCATATGGGTACTGAAGGGGGAGTGTGGTCTTGGTGGGCTCTGTGCTCTCTCTTAATGGTTTGTTCCCTGGACACATGAAACTGAAGCCTCAAACCCGACCTCTTGTTACTGAGGCCCCATTTGTACTCCCTTCTACCCCTAACACACACACAACTACACATGCATGCCATTACATGCTCACACATAGGCTAACACACTCTGTGCTGCCATTTCTGCCTCACACAGATCTACGCCCCCGCACACATGCTAACTCCCCATCCCCTGTGCGCTTTGGCAGGCCAGTAACATTTACTCAGCTAAATGAATTAAGTAATTGCACATTCCCGCAGCCTCTGCATTACAGAGGAATTTCCATATTACAGCATTTGATACTCCCTGTTCACAGCTCTCCTACGCCACTAATGCAAGCTCCTGGCCAGAAGGTCGGTAACTGGATAGCTGATGAGATCCTGCTGCAGCAGATGCAGTGACGTACAAACGATGTATGTGTGTGTGCGCGAGGAAAAAAGAGAAGGGGCAATGGAAGTTGTATTGGTGGTGGTTATCCAGGCTATAAAAGTCTTGCTTCTTTTTACTGGAGCTCATTAGGACAGCAAATAACTCACTACTCCGTTTTCATTTAAACAAATAGACTGTGGCTTTCCGTTATTTAAAATAGCTATGAAGCACTGGCTGAAAAAAAAAAAACAGGAAAAACTTACATTAAAATGATTGTGGCTTTGCTTTTTAATAGAATTATTTTTTAAAACAAATCCTTAACCAGTACCACATCAGTTTAGCTGATTCACTAAGGACAGTTTAAAAAAGTATCAAAATTGATCAACCCAAGATATGGTCTCTTTTATTCCAAATATTTTTCCTTCTTCTTTTCTAACCCCAACAAAACGGTCAGAGATTATGGTGTATTATGCTAGTCTCAAACAGAAATAAGGACCATTTCAAATTTCAAATAGTTCTCTAGTTTTTTTTCATGACCCTCTTAGAAGCTTTATTCAACTTTTTTCATATATTTAGCTTCACGGATGTCTGAGGTTATTATAGAAAATATGTCCCAGAGCTCTGTAACCAATCACCAAGGACAAGGAATGTGCTCTGAGCCACTGTTTGGTCAAAAACACAACAGGTGACTAAAAACAACGCACATAGACAAACTGTGGGATTTTTTTTGCATAAAATTTTTGTACTAAAGAAGACAAAAGAAGAAAATGCTGTTGCAGAAATTATTTCCCTATCAAAATTAATTGGACTGACCGTTTTGCATTCCTGGTCCATGCCATAATGTTATAAAATTATGTTTTATTCCAGACTTTCATCTTCATTTCCTGTGTAAATGTATGTAACATTGCAAACTTAGGCAACTAATAAGTGGAAATACATTTATTGAAGGTGGTCCTTGTGCCATTTCGGACCTGCCCTGAAAATTTTATCAAAATCTGTTTTTCCGTTTTTGAGTAATGTTGTGCACGGATGGAGGGAAGGATTCACGTATGGCGATTGTCACATAACTCCACCGCGTTCCTTGGCAGAGCAATAATAACACTAAGAAAAGTGCTGGCTTGTGGCTGTGGAGTGTAGCTATAACTTTAGGTCATTGACAAGAAGATAAATGTGGTTGCATGGTCATGTGGACTTAGTTGTCCTAGTTTGATTCATTTTACATTTTGATTCTGAACACAACTTAGCCAATCACTTCAGGATAAAAACTAGCTGTCCTGAATTACAACCAGTAACAACAGCCAAATCTCCAACCTTCTCTTACCACATTTCCCTGTCTACCTGCTGCCCCATGTGGCAGGCTATTAACCAGTTGGTCGACCCAGCAGGGATAGAGGGCCACACACCGCTGCCATGACCTTCTGCAGACACAGCCATCACAACACATAAGCTCAGCGAAAAGAGGTGGAAAGACCGAATCAGCAGCCTAAGGTGGCTGCTGTTAAAATTAAAAAAGGATGCTGTTGAGAAACATCTGCAAAAAATATCATTTTTGTTTTTGGGAATGTCAAAAAAAGTAATTCTTAAATTCCACAATTTCTTCTACTGTATTTTTCTCATTCCTAATGTTGATGTTAGCCATGTTCTAGCAAGCAAGGCAAATTAATTTCTCCAAACACTGGAATTGCAAAGTATTTAAAAAAAAAAAAAGTATATATACTGATCAGGCATAACATTAGGACCCCTTGCCTAATATTGTGTTGGTCCTCCTTTCGTTATCAAAACAGCCCTGACCCATTGAGGCACGGACCCCACTACATGGTGTAAAGGTGTGCTGTGTTACTTGGCACCAAGATGTTAGCAGCAGATCCTTTAAGTCCTGGAAATTGTGCGGTGGGGCCTCCATGGATCTATGGATTGTCCAGCACATCCCACAGACACTGGACTGATTTGAGATCTGGGGATTTTGGAGGCCAAGTCAACACCTAAAACTCATTGCTGTGCTCCTCAAACTATTCCTGAACCATTTTTTGATTTGTGGCACGGTGCATTATCCTGCTGAAAGAGGCCCCAGCCATCAGGGAATACCGTTTCCATGAAAGGGTGTACATGTTCTTCAACAATGCTTAGGTAGGTGGTACGTGTCAAAGTAACATCCACATAGATGGCAGGACCCAAGGTTTCCCAGCAGAACATTATCCAAAGCATCACACTGCCTCCACCGGCTTGCCTTCTTTCCATAATACATCCTGGTGCCATGTGTTCCCCAGTAAGTGATGCACCCGTCCATCCACGTGATGTAAAAGAAAACATGAATCATCAGACCAGGCCACCTTCTTCCATTGCTCCGTGATCCAGTTCTGACGCTCAGGTGGCCATTGTTGGCGTTTTTGGTGTTGCACAGGGGTCATCATGGGCTACCTGGGTGGTCTGTGGCTATGTTGCCGCATACGCTACAGACTCTGATGCTCTGTGTTTTCTGACACCTTTCTGTCTGAACCAGCATTGACTTCTTCAGCAATTTGAATTACCGGAGCTCATCTGTAGGACTGGACCACATGGGCCAGACTTCACTCCCCACCTACGTCAATGAGCCTTGGCCGCCCATGATCCTGTCGCTGGTTCACCGCTGTTCCTTCCTTGGACCACTTTTGATAAATACTGATCACTGCAGACCAGGGACACTCCACAAGAGCTGCAATTTTGGAGATGCTCTGACCCAGTCGTCCAGCCATCACAATTTGGCCCACGTCAGACTCACTCAAATCCTGACACTTGCGCATGTTTCCTGCTTCTAACACAACAATTTTGTAGACAAAATGTTGACTTGCTGTCTGATATGTCTAACAGGTGCCATGATGAACAGATAGTCAGTGTTATTCACTTCACCTGTCAGTGGTCATAATTATGGTGTATATATATGTGCATGCTTTATATGATGGTGTGTCTAAGCTGGAACAAAGACCATACCATATTTTACCTAATAATCAATAGCTTTTAATTATATGTAGTGGAGTCAAAAGTCCAATATTACCCTCAGATTACAGTGGAACAGAGATACATTTCCAGCAGCATGTTGCAGTGGGTGGTATTACATGCAGTGACTGTTTAGATCCACTAGGGGTCAGTTTTTCTAACTAAATTTATCAGCGTGTTTCAGTGGAGGTGGAGGTGGAGGAGGAAAATATTATTTGCAATGAAAGTGTTACAGTTAGAAGTAATTAATGCAGAAAAATGTCTCTTTGATTGCTATGCTATCATATACTGCTAGATTGTTATTATTGCTACATTAATGTAGAAGTAAGATTGTTGCAGCTGGTTAAGATAGAGCAACTTTGTATCTACCTGCAATTAATTATTGTTTTCATTATCAATTATTTTCTCCAATTATCAAAAGTATTGTTTGGTTTGTCAAAATTCAGAAACTAGTTCCTTATGTTTTGTGTATCAAAATGTGAAGTTGTGAAGTAATTAGAAACAAAAGCAACACGAAGAACCCAGTGCGTCAGATTTGTACTGAAGTATGATACTTGAGGAATTGTTTGTAGTTACATTTCACCACTGCAATTAGAAAGGAAGAGAGCAAAAACATTTTCTGTACTGATGTCCTGGTGAGTTTTTCTCACATCATGCTCTGCCATGGTGGTAATGCTGATGACATGATGATGCATGATACAATTTGATTTGCAAAAGTAAAAGTTTATCTCAGTTACATTAGGTTTGATCTCCTCAAATTCCACTGTTTAGGAAATTAAAATTAGAAAAATGAGTCATGCTCCGACACCGTGTCTTACTGTTCATGATACCACAGCACAGTCGTATCACTTACAGTTATCTTTAGATCATCACTTGTTATTGGAGGCTGGACACACACGGGGTAATAATCAAGACCAGTAAACAACAGAGTCTTATCCTGTTTGAGGACAGTCATAATTATCGGATGCACTTTGCCTGATTACAAGGGGAAAAAATACACAACGTTGGAACAGGACAACAAAATTTGCTACATGTAGTACAAGCATTTGCTCAGTGTTGGCATAAGGTTAGATAGGCTCCTGTTACATATAGCTTAATGCCCCATTTTTGTGACAACAATGAACCTCATTCATTCAGGTTACTAGTTTCCTTGGTGGTGTCATTTTGCAGCTTCAGTAAGAAAGAATGCCGAATAGTCAAAATGGTTCAAAGATCAGATGCGAGATATGTATATTAATACAGGAAATGGAAATGAACAGCTTGTCTTGCTTAAAATGAACATACACTACCATTTAAAAATTTGGGGTCATCCAGGCCATTTCATGTTTTCCAAGAAAACTCACACTTTTATTCATGTGCTAACATAATTGCACAAGGGTTTTCTAATCATCAATTAGCCTTAAAACACCATTAGCTAACACAATGTAGCATTAGAAGACAGGAGTGATGGTTGCTGGAAATGTTCCTCTGCACCCCTATGTCGATAGTTCATTAAAAATCAGCCGCTTCCAGCTAGAATAGTCATTTACCACATTAACAATGTCTAAACTGTGTTTGTGATTAATTTAACCCTCCTGTCATCCTTCAGGTCAAATTGACCTGTTTTAAAGTTTTAAAAATGTGGAAAAAAATATTTTCACAGTGATAGTTTCCACATTTTCTTTTTTTTTTTTAGGAAATTTTTGAACATTTTTTGGTGGAAAAAAACAAAAAAATGTTTAAGAACATTCAGAAATAAATCAACCAAAATCCAGTGAATTTCGCTGTCAAATTTGGGGAATTTTTATTTTTAAAAAATAAAACTTTTAAGGGAAACTTTTCAGGAATTTTCTTCCTAAAGATTTTGCAAATTTTTATAAATTTGGGAAAATTTTTTCTGAATTTTTGGACTTTTTCGACAAGGCAACAACATTTTTTGGTAAGGACAACACGAGAGTTAATGTTATCTTCACTGACAAAAGCTGTTTTTCTTTTAAAAATAAGGACATTTCTAAGTGACCCTAAACTTTCGAGGGATAGTGCAGTTCCATCCTTTTTTTAAAAAAAATAATGAAAATTCTAAAATGACATTTTACAACTTTTTGTGATATTTAACAGGCCAAACCATCAGTGACTATTAAGAATATTAAGCATCAGTGATTAAACCTCTGGGTGCTGTTTTATTGACGCGTTCCTACTCCACCACATTTACAGTTATAGCCACTCATTATTTTGCAGATGGCACTTATAATAATGTTAATTAAGCTTTATTTATTGATATACAGCAAGCTCTGCATAGGTCTTTGCTTTCAGTATTTTCACACAGAAAAAAGGTGCAAATAATAAAGCTAATCTCCACAAAGAGAAGTTCATTCTTTTGTTAACTACTAAAAAGAAAGGTAAATATCCACATCAAAGTATTGCACATATACACCTGCACACAGGCTATTTTTATGCATTGAAGTACCGAGGTGAAAGGCAACAAATAACAGTGCATTAGTACAGGCTGCATGCACACAAAGGATTTGCACACACAAAGGCACTTGGATTATTTTGGCAAGCGGCGAGTTTATTATTTTGTTTTATGGGGCTGAGAGGCGAGGAGGTTGTTTTGCTGCGCTGCCTGTGATACGGCGGCTCTGTTTGTAAGCTTGTGAGAAAGGAAGCACCAGTATGATCAATACATCCTCTACGCAGGTTTCCAGCAGAGTGTGACGTGCGTGTGGGGAAATGAGCTGGGCTGAGGATACTTTGCCTGTTATGGATTTGACATGAACTTGGCCCCAGGCCTCTCAGTATGTGATGAATGTATTATTTAATCTTCCTGTCTTTGTTAACCTCCTTTTGGCCAAAGCCATGGTGATTCTCTCTCTGTAAGTGGATGAAAGAACATCTCCAGTTTGGCCCTCTGGATTTTTAAGTATAATAATGGCCGTAATATTAGTGCCTCTCTGCATGGACTTCCCCACCGCAGACACGTTAATGCAAGCCGTGTGTATTTTAAGCACGTGAGTCAACTGCACAACAGTTCCAAAGTAGCACGAGGATGGCATTTCAACAGCGACATGAATAGGGCCCTGTGACCTCAATACATCATTATTAAGGACTGAATGTGTTTATAAAGAATCAATATAGAGGTTTGGAACCTGATTTTACATGAGGATGTTTAACAAAGGTATGCCATTCTTGTTAGGTACATTCATGTCTTGTTTAGTGTATTTATTTATTTTGATAATACTAGGGTGCAAGCCAATTGCATTAAAGGGATTGAAGATATAAGCATAGCTTGGATAGCAGTGAGGCAGATTTTGGGTTTTGTTTGGCTCCTTAATGCACTGTTTGGTTGTTTTGTGTGGCAATAAACCGTTTTTTAGTCACCACATCATTGTTGTCTCCCGGTTGTTGCGGCTTCTGGAGTCATGCTGTAACAATATGCATTGTTTAATTAACATTAAGTAGCCTGTAATCATTGCAGAAGTTTATTGTCAAGTTTGGCATGTTAAAAGGAGCAGTTTGTAATATTTTGAAGGACACCAAAGGTGAACAGCGGTGTTTTGGTCAGTTGTGCACTGTGAAAAAGAAATACACTTTAGTTACTACAGGTGTTACTTGGACATAGAAGTCAATGAGAATGTGCTTATCACAGAATTAGGGACAAGTTGTGTTTTATCGAAACTGTGGGAATATGGAATGAAGGACTCTAGTGAACTGATTTAAATATAAAGAAATGGAATGTGTGGAACAGATACACACGTGGACAAAATTGTTGGTACCCCTCAGTTAAAGAAGGAAAAACCCACAATTCTCACTGAAATCACTTGAAACTCACAAAAGTAACAATAAATAAAAATTTATTGAAAATTAAATAATCAAAAACAGCCATTACTTTTGAATTGTTGATTAACATAATTATTTAAAAAAACAAACTAATGAAACAGGCCTGGACAAAAATGATGGTACCTCTATAAAAGATTGAAAACTATTTGACCAGAGTGACATGATTAACTCAGGTGTGTCATTTAATTGACATCACAGGTGTTTCCAAACTCATAATCAGTCAGTCTGCCTATTTAAAGGGAGACAAGTAGTCACCCTTCTGTTTGGTGAAAAGGTGTGTACCACACTGAACATGGACAACAGAATCCGAAGGAGAGAATTGTCCCAGGACATCCGAAAAAAAATTATAGACAAACATCTTAAAGGTAAAGGCTATAAGACCATCTCTAAACAGCTTGAAGTTCCTGTGACAACAGTGGCTCATATTATTCAGAAGTTCAAGACCCACGGGACAGTAGCCAACCTCCCTGGACGTGGCCGCAAGAGGAAAATTGATGACAAATTGAAGAGACGGATCGTTGGAATTGTATCCAAAGAGCCCAGAGCAACCTCCAAAGAAATTAAAGGTGAACTCCAAGGCCAAGGTACATCAGTGTCAGATCGCACCATTCGTCGTTGTTTGAGCCAAAGTGGACTTCATGGGAGACGACCAAGGAGGACACCACTGCTGAAAAAAACTCATAAAAAAGCCAGACTGGAATTTGCAAAAATGCATGTTGACAAGCCACAAAGCTTCTGGGAGAATGTCCTTTGGACAGATGAGACCAAACTGGAGCTTTTTGGTAAGGCACATTAACTCTATGTTCATAGACTCAAAAACCAAGCATACGAAGAAAAGAACACTGTCCCTACGGTGAAACATGGAGGAGGCTCAGTAATGTTTTGGGGCTGCTTTGCTGCATCTGGCACAGGGTGTCTTGAAAGTGTGCAAGGTACGATGAAATCTGAAGACTATCAAGGCATTCTGGAGAGAAATGTGCTGCCTAGTGTCAGAAAGCTTGGTCTCAGTCGCAGGTCATGGGTCTTCCAACAGGACAACCATCCAAAACACACAGCCAAAAACACCCAAGAATGGCTGAGAGAAAAGCGTTGGACTATTCTAAAGTGGCCTTCTATGAGCCCAGATCTGAATCCCATTGAACATATGTGGAAGGAGTTGAAACATGCCATTTGGAGAAGACACCCATCAAACCTGAGACAACTGGAGCTGTTTGCTCATGAGGAGTGGGCCAAAATACCTGTTGACAGCTGCAGAACGCTCATTGACAAATACAGAAATCGTTTAATTGCAGTGATTGCCTCAAAAGGTTGTGCAACAAAATATTAAGTTATGGGTACCATCATTTTTGTCCAGCCCTATTTCATTAGTTTGTTTTTTTAAATAATTGTGTTAATCAACAATTCAAAAGTGATGGCTGATTTTGATTATTTAATTTTCAATAAATTTTTATTTATTGTTACTTTTGTGAGTTTCAAGTGATTTCAGTGAGAATTGTGGGTTTTTCCTTCTTTAACTGAGGGGTACCAACAATTTTGTCCATGTGTGTATGTGTTTATGTGCTGTGTTCATGATTTTGAGGTGTTTAAAAGAGAAGCAGTCTGGAATGAAACATGGTGAAGTTTCTTCATTGCTTCTGCTTTATCTACCTGAATGTATTTCTTATCTTGGCACTCATTCCTGAGAGTCGTCACACAAACAGCTAGAAGCTGAATAGTAAAACATGCCTGTCCCCAGTTCAAACAATGAAATGAAGTTATTTAAAAACTGCCTAAATTACAAGTTTTCCCTAGAGTCAAAACAAAGTAAAAGGAGTATGAGACAAAAAATGGTCAAGGAACTTTGGGTTAAATTTAAGTAGATTGTTAAAACTGCAGGGCAGGACTTTTGTGTCGTTATTCTGGTATGTTGTGTGTGTTGCTGTCGGTCGCTGGTTTTTTAATACTGTGATCATTCCTCTGGGTCTCCCTCATATTGTCTGCAGTGTCCAATCTTCTTGGATGCTTCCTAGGTTTTTCCTCCATAGGTTTCACCACATTTAGACCACCACCTGATTGCCGTTTGTTTGTCTCTGACACTAGGGTTGCCTCTTTTGTCAGCACTTTCAAATCAGTTATTGCTAGTTAATGTAAAACCCATTGGTAATAGGACTGTCGCCACAGATACAAAACTTTGAGTATCCTGCAATATATAGAGATTTAGCTGCTGCTGATTGGCTTATTTAGAATTATGTGACCTCTTCTGGTTTTAATGTAATCAGCGTTCATTTATATGTAGATGTCTGGCTTTAATGCACATAGTCACTGTCAGGTCCTCATAAACACAGATGTACTAGGATGCAACTGTAGGCGTGTGTGTGTGAGAGAGTTATTGTGTTTCTGCTAAAAATAAGTATCTTGCCCGTCATGTCAGACAATGACTGGGCAATTTTCTTTGGAGGTTGAAAGCGTCACAGATTTTGGACAGGATTCAAACTCAAAGACAAAGAGACAAATTTAGACCTTTGGTTGGTTGAGTTGGAAAAAAAAATTTCAGTCAGACAGACCAGTCAAGTTTTGACACATCTTCTCATTTAATGGTTTTTCTTTGTTTTCATGACTATTTCCATTGTAGATTCTCACTGAAGGCATCAAAACTATGAATGAACACAGATGGAATTATGTAGCCAACAAAAACTTATGAAATAAGTTTATATTTTAGATTCTTCAAAGTAGCCACCCTTTATTTTGATTACTGCTTTGGACAGTCTTGGCATTCTCTCCATGAGCTTCATGAGATAGTCACCTGAAATGGTTTTCCAGCAGTCTTGAAGGAGTTTCCAGAGATGCTGAGCACTTGTTGGCTCCTTTTCTTCACTCTGCAGTCTATCTCATCCCAAACCATCAGGATTGGGTTTAGGTCAGGTGACTATGGAGGCCAGGTCATCTGACACAGCACTCTATCACTCTCCTTCTTGGTCAAATAGTTCTTCCACAGTCTGGAGGTGTGTTTGGGCTCATTGTCCTATTGAAAAATAAATGACGGTCCAACTAAACACAAACTGGAAGGGATGGTATGTCTCTGCAGGATGCTGTGGTAGCCATGCTGGTTCAGTGTGATTTCAGTTTTGAATAAATCCCCAACAGTATCACCAGCAAAGCACCCCCACACCATCACACCTCCTCCTCCATGCTTCACGGTGGGAACCATGCAACACAAAATATTAAGTTATGGGTACCATCATTTTTGTCCAGGCCTGTTTCATTAGTTTGTTTTTTAAAATAATTATGTTAATCAACAATTCAAAAGTAATGGCTGTTTTTGATTATTTAATTTTCAATAAATTTTTATTTATTGTTACTTTTGTGAGTTTCAAGTGATTTCAGTGAGAATTGTGGGTTTTTCCTTCTTTAACTGAGGGGTACCAACAATTTTGTCCATGTGTGTATAATGCCATATATCTTGCTTCATAGTTTTGATGTCTTCAGTATGCATCTACAAGGTAGAAAGTAGTAAAAATAAAGGAAATAAAGCTTTTGACTGGTAGTGTATATACAGTATTGGATTATGAGCCCAGAGTGGGCACCCACCAATGGGAAGCTTGTTGTCTGCCCCCTGTCTTATCATCCTCTGGCAATTTTTTTTGTATTTTAACCTCTTAAGACCCGAGCTTTGGTTGAACTTGCATTTTAGATTTCATCCACTTATTTGGGATAAGGAGTAACCAATAAATGTAATAATTGGACAATATCTAATATCTGATTATTATATTTTATTTGATATTAATGTTATATTTAAATAATTATTATCAGAAATGATGACCTTAACATTAAGTCAAACCTCCACAATTTGTTGGAGGCAATATACTGCAAGCCAGGGCACTGGGCTGTGTGGATTATTGAATGTTCTTTTTAGTCACAGAACAGTACATGAAAAAAAATCTGTTTTCCATACAGAAAACTCAGTTGTCAAACATTTCTGTTCAACAGGTCATTCGAGCTATTAAGCATTTTTTGGAGAAAAATAAGCATTAACTGGTTGAGATCTGTTCCACACATTTGTTGAAAAGCAGTAAATTTAAAAGCATGCATCAAATGTTCTGACTGTTTTTGGCCTAAATGATCCAATATGACACTGAATAAGGAGCCTGGACTTCAGTGGTCTCTAATGCCTCTTCACATTCATTCACCCCCCCCCTTCCCCCCCTATCCCCACCTCCACTCTAAACCACCCCCACTCCCAAACACTTACCCCCAAACAGACACTCCATTGCACAGGAAACAGGAGATTTGGATTTTTTTGAATTATGCTCAGCCCCTAATGTCAGAGATGACTCAATCCAGAAGCTTGTTGTTGTTTCCAACTCACATCTCAGGGATCCTGAATGGAGACAAAATGGGGAGACTATGGAGTCTGTTTCTATGACTCCACGAACATGTTTTCTCTACTACATAAAAATATTCTCATGAGCATGTCAGTCATGAATTAAGACCAGAACAAATTAAACTGTTTTGAAGACTATGCAAGGAAGAAAAAAAACACATTTTCAGCACCACTGTGTCTCCAAGAGTGTCAACTTTCTGTTGTACCTACTTGAGTTAAACGCATTGATGTGCTTTGTTTTAGCCTCTGCGAAGCTGATCCTCACTACAAGGCTCCCAGGGGAGGTTCAGATTAGCCAGAATGTGAAGAGATGGTGACAAATATCCAACACTCCCTCGTATCAACAATCTCAAATGGAACCAAAATGGAGGAAAGTTCGGCTCCGATTAGGTCGGAAAACAAAACAAAACAAAAAAAAAGAGACGTGGCCAGGAAGTGTGGTGTCCATTTCATGCTCCCCTCTGTTTGCCTGCCACCTGTTAGAAATGATCATTACCAAGAAGCAAGGGCGTAGGGGCTAAGCTGGCCACATATATGTCAACAAGCTGGGATAAAACTGTCTAATTATCCCCCACGGCCCCTGGCCTGGCCCCCAACTCCACACAGCCAGGCCCATTTGCCAACCTGGCCTGCAGCCAAACTCTGCAGGCTGGTAAGTGAAGGCACATCCTAATGACAACTCTCTTTCAATCCCAGGTCTTTGTAATTGCCTTGTGTAGCTTATACACATTATGTGACACCAGCCTACCTCAACAGTCATGTGGGTTTTAATAGAATAATGCAAATGCATTGCTGTACCTTTTCTGAATAAACCATCATCACTGAAGGGCTTGAGGCTCATGATGACAACAGTGCACCATTGTGAAAGTAAATAAATATACTGGTTGCTCTAAGGATGATGGTGGTTTTTAAACACAGCAGGAGTAAAGTTGAATTTACTCAACAAACAACTGCAATTTTCCAATTGAAACACGTGTAATTTTCAAATCACATTCAAGCAAATTTGCCACTTGTGAAGCAAATGCTTGAGCGAGGCAGAGTTAAGCTTTGATGATCGGACATGACTGAGAGTAAACGTAGACTAAATGTAAACAGTTTGCACCTGTGCAAAGCTGACTATTACCATAACAGATTTGATGGCTACAGAGGGAATGTGGTGTGTGGGAGCGGGACATCTTGAGCCCCCTGGGAGGTAGCATTAACGTCTTAATTAGGACGCAAGGGGGAAGATTCAAAGTACTCTAAGATGACAAGGGATGTAGCAATGGCAAACCGGAGCTGATCGTCTTTCCTAGTTCAAGGCTAATTGCTGAAAGGGATCTGACATGGATGTGCAGGGAAACGTGGATGGTGTGTAACAAGATGATGTGAGGTCATTTCTAAAAGCTGTTGGACTAATTCTGTATGTCTTTGGTAACATCTTAATAAGACATCACAAACACAAAAAAAGCCAAACATTTGAGTGAAATTCCAATTCACCCAGAAGTAGCTCAGTATATTTCTGAATTAAGACAAGTTAACTTCATGACAATAATGAAGTGAATTAGCATTTCATTTTTTGACCTTAACAGTCATATGAAGACTGAATACTGTCTTTTCAAATTTCCTTTAAACCATGAGTGACAGAAATGTCACTCAGCATAAGCAGCTACAGCAGCCTGTTCCAGGAATCTATTTGTCCTCAAGATCTCTGATAAAAGTGGCAGCTGTAGCAGATATGATTACTACAACTGGGCAGAAACTCAAAGCGGGCCTGAAGTCCTGGACTCGAGTCTTGTAACTGCATTTAGAGTCTGGTTTAGATTAAGGCCAACTGGCATTCCTGGCATTTGAAATCTAATAGGATGTCCATTTTGCAAACTTTTACCTTGCTTTTTTCTGTTGCATTGTCATTTCTCACAAATTGTTTTCTGCTTTATTAAAATAGCATAAACACGTGTACATTAGCTAATTATGTTCATCAAAACATTTCAAACATAAAATAAAGCTGTGCCCTGTATCTCTGGTAACAACATTTTATGTGATGAAATCCTACAAAATCATGTCAGAACTTACAAATATTGGTGAGAAGTAGGTTCACCACACAGAAAAGTGCAGTGGTTTGCTGACAAAACAGTACATGATTTCTATGTAATGAAGTCCTTTGAAATAGTAGTAATTTTTCTGTCACTTTAGGGTGATAAATTGTGCCATATAAATTCATCGTCAATGAAGCATTGACTATTTGCGGGGGGAAAACACTAATTACTGTGTGTGCGTGTGGTTAAGCAGAGCTCACAGTATTGTGGTGTGTGTGTGTGTGTGAGTGTGTGTGTGTGTGTGCATGTGTGTATTATTTGATTGGAGTCTTTCTAGTCAAGCTATATGAGAAGGCATTTAAATCTTTATTTCTAGAGTTTCTAGATTTACTTTCACAAATCTGTGAGTGTTTAGTACGACCCGCCAAGTGGTTAGCACATTTGTTACAGAAAAGGGCAATTGCAGAGAACTTCTATGAAATAAAACAACTATCTCTAATTGCCCCCATCAAATAAATTCTTTTCACCGACATAACTTTTTTCAAACATTTCTTCCGGATACAATTCTTTTGGGCCAGATTTGTGTGAAGTTAGGAACACTGCTGTTCTAAAGATCATCAGAAATGATTCCCTTGGCAGTGTCCAAACTTTATAGAGTAGTATAAGGCAAACCTTTCCTAATAAAAATACAGGTGCTTTTCTTCTTCTTTCAAAGACTTTTGCAGACCTCTTGCAGCTAAACAGCGATATATCATTTGTTTATTCTTTGACTGGTCTGAGGTCAGTGCTGGACAGCACCAGGTTAGGATATCCACTTGAAGTACATTCTTGCTGTTTGTGAATGATATGCCAATCTTCTTCAAACATTAAAATGCTAGCTTGCACATCTCCCTGGTGAAAAAAATTATCCCCAGCTTGGAAGCAGCTGAAAGTGCACAGGGATAAAAACTCTACAATTTCCACATGAAATAGGAAGACAGGGGTCCACAGGGAGGCACTAAATTGAAACTAAGGCTGTGCCTGATAGACCACAGGATATGCCTGCAAAATTTGGACATATCAAAATGGCAAAAAAGTCTGTTAGTGCCCATTCATATAAACTGAATGGCTTGTAATGTTCTCGGGCCCTTGGAGGATACTTGCAAGGTTGAAGAAAGACTACAGGAAGAGCAGAATGGTTTTGACATAACTTTATTTTAGTGCACTACAGGTTTTCTCTCCTCCCTGCAGTTTAATGTTGTATTCCACTGGGTCCCGGAAGGAAGCAGCCCAGTAAATCCCTACTGGTGGACTTAAAAAGGAAATGGTATCTGAAGACAGGTGAAAAACTGAAAGATAAATACATCCAGGCCTCTCGCCTGTAGCGTGTCTCTCCAGAGAGTCATCTCCCAGCTACACAGTATAACGGCACTGACGTTTGGTTTAAATTTGCCCCGAGAGAAGGCCATAATGATGAAATAACCCTTGCTCACTTTTGAAAACATAATGCATTTTGATGAAAATATGTTACATGCTGTTTCCTAGATAAGCCTCTAAGGTGATGCATACATTTACAACCCAACAGGAGAGTCCCTGGGGTGTCGTGGGGTGGTATGTGAATTAGGAAGTCTTCACTTAGCAGGGCATAATGAATTGAGCCGATGTGCACCCCAGTAAGGTTTAACATTTTACCTTTTCGTTTGGGGGAAGGAGGTTGGGGGTTGAAAGGTAAACAATGAGAAATTCTGCAGCCTCCCAGCTGCTCCCAGTGTGCTTCAAATAGGGGTTCCATATGTTTTCAGGATTTGAACCCACCTCCGGTATCGCCATTTAAAGACGTGCAAGTTTGTGCATCTGCTCTTTTTTTCTCTCTTTTTTTTTTGCCTCAGTTTAATATGACGAGTTGTTCAAAGAAACAAGCACTTGCAAAAAGTTCAAGAGTTTAACTGTAAATTGAAAATTGTACAGCAACAGATATTCCACTGTTCTATGTTACTGTGCTTCTGAAGCTGCTATATTTCATGTATAGATTTGTAATCACTGTCTGGCGATAAAACACCCACCATGAAAGGTTGCCCTTAAGAAGCTCATTATAATTTGTTGCATACTGTATAGAAAATATTTACGTACTGCGGTCACATATTTGCTCTTGTTAAATGTTTGTCATTACAGTTCTATGCAAACCCTGAAAAAAATGAACTCATAGCAAGACTTGCACACAGATGCATTATTAGAATAGCTGCAAAGTCATCTTAACTGCAGGCTGAGTTCATTATTCTTTACTTAAAAGTAATCAGTGGGGTTCCCTGCTCCGTGAATTGCATGGCGCAGAACTTACATATCTGCTTTAATCACTGCAATTCATTTATTTTTTTACCCAGTTAAAATAAACATGCTGGAGTATTACCATCTGGCAAAAAAGAAAGAAGAATTCAAAAAACGCCAGTATAAACTCAGAAATAGTGAATTGCTTTGGTATGAGGAATTTCGAACCAAATGCAAGTGGTAAAAAAGCAACTTCACAGCGCGAGAGAGTTAAGCATTTAGAAATTGTGTCTCTTTAGGAGTATGTTATATCTCAGTGATTTTGCAGGGGCCAGTGATCATCATGGAATCCTACAGTACAGAAGTTCAGGATTACATTAGGACAATATAATAGTATATTTAACATCCTTGAAGGACAAAAGGGGCCTGCTATAATCTCTGAACAAGATGTAAACCATGTGCAGAAAAGCATAAAAAGCACCATAAAACCCAAGTGTTTCAGTGTCCAAACATGCCATGTCCGTGGACCATCTGTTTTTAGCTTGTTACATTGGGAAGCCAGTGGAGAGGTCCACAGTGATGCGTAACCTCAATAAATATAGCAGATCCACAGAGACATCCCCCAATTTGTCCACCGGTGATTCATCTGGGAACTAATAGTAGAAGACAATAGGCAGTGAGGGAAACCGTCTGAAAGACAGTGTGTAAATCACACTGACCCAAAGCAGCGGTAAGAAAAGTGCAAAATCATCTTGTGGTTGGACGAGTACCACCGATGGCAGGAAGAAGTTAAGGCTATTCCCCGGATTTTGATGTGTCGATCGGCATGAATTATGAAAGCTTATCCTGCAGCCTAGAAAGTAATTGCGCATTTGCAACTGAATTACCACACAGTCAATTCAGGTCAATTGAAGGCAAAACAGCTGTACATTGTCAATAAACTTCAAAGTCACACATTTAGATTTATTCATGAGAAAGACAGTGAAGGCAGGATTACATTTTATATCACTATTTATTAGAAGTTATAAAGTCTTGTTCACGCTGCCTCGAAAAATGTTACATCTCATTTTTTCCTCACAAAAGACACAGGCTGGATGATTTACAGCTGTAACCCATGGAGCTGTATCTTTAAGACATCTCTGAATCAAATATGGTATGATACCGGATCCCAGTGTAAGCTACAGTACCTCACATTGAACTGTTGCAACTTTTCCACCCACAGCAGCTTGGCTTCCATTGAAGTACATGCAGGCCAGCTTCTTGGACACTCGTTGTATCCTCAATTTACATTTCTGGTTTAAGATTTTGTTACTCCGTTAAGGAATGCAGCAGAGTTATGTGACGATTGGCATACTTTTGTTCTTCAGTTAATCTGTTTGTCTGTTAGCAACATTACTCAAAAACGGACGGACAGATTTGGATGAAATTTGCAGGGAAGCTCAGAAATGACACAAGGACCAAGTGATTAGATTTTGGCAGTCATGCGGCTTATAGTCTGGATCCACGGATTTGTTAAATGTTTCTGTATCACTATGAGATCCTACTGCAAATCAACCGTTGCGGACTTGTCGGGACTTTTCCGTTGGAAGTAATACAACGCCCGACAGCCTTGGCGCTTTTCTTGTTTTGCTTTGTTTTTATTGAAGTTTGTCTTTGTAGTCATTCTGTTTATGTCTTATGGATTGCAATTTATAATTGTACGGCACTTTGGTTCAACTCCTGTTGTTTTAAGTGTGTTGTGAATAAAACCGACTGGACTTGACTAGTTCATGTAATAAGCCACTGTACTGGGCTAAATTTACAGCTAATGTCAGAGCAGACAAACTCTCCTGTATACTTTTGTTGTTGTGCTTTTACTTTACCGTCAGGACACTGCACTCAATTTAAATTAGTATGTCTCTCCCCTGTCTGTTTAATATGTTGAGAAATCCAAAGCTTAACTGGCCTCAACTGTTGTGTAATGGTTGCTAAACTATCATTAGGTAATCCTAATTTGGCAGGGGTTAAGTGAACGGCTAAACTTATTACTCATAGTTTAGTTGGAAGGTCTATGTCTAAATTTTAAGAAGTACTGTTTAAACCAAAATGCAGAATAAGAGAAGGTGCTGTTTTTTATTTATTTTTATTTAATCAGAGGTCATGATTAATGTCAATGAGGGTGAAACTGGAGTAGCTTCAGCCTTCAGTTACTACTTCAGCAGCAGACATATTAACACTTGGCTGTAAACACCTAGGCACATGAAAAACATTATTCCCGTATATCAACATCCATCTAATCCATATGCAGTGACAATTTTATTGTGCTCATAAAACACTCACAACTGCCCTTAAGCACATTGTATTTTCAGAAGGTGTTTTTAAAAGGCTTAAATTACACTAAAACAGCATTAAGATGAATGGATTGGCAGTCCTAATATGAGAGCACTTTTCTCTTTTCAAGACAGGGAATTTTTCTTCGCTTGGCTGTGCCAAGAGCAAGAGGGGAAAATCAACTCAATTCAACTATTTGTCAACTCCCTTTAGAAGCATTTAATAGTAATAGAATTTATGGCTCCAGTTTCCAGAGGATACTGCCAGTGCAGTTCATCTCTATGAAAGTAGTTGTAAATGCTACTATTGTTTCACATTTTGATTTATGACTCAACCTTTTCTGAGGTTTTAGAATGTAAATATGGAAGAATTTAGGTACGATATGAATAGAATCAATGCAGTCATTCATGTTTCTACCCATCCATTTGCTCTGTGCCGGTCAGCCTGTATATTCAGTGAACTCCATTCTGTCCATTAGGAATAAAACTGAAGAGGATACAGTCTCCTGTCTGTAGGTTGAGCAATGACAGTACCAGACAACTTTCAGGAATCTACTGCAGCAGCACTTCCAAAATTGAGTTGCCATATGTCAGTGATGCTTAAAAGTTGCCTTGAGACAGGTTAGAGCATTAACTCATATGTCATGTCTGTCATCTACATTGAATTGCTTCTAAAACTTTGATAAAAAACCTCCATACATTGGATAATATTAGAAGAAAAAGAGAATAAATAGCAAGACCAGAGTCATTATTTGAAGACTTTAGGTCAAGACGAGTCATTTATCACTTAGACATTGTGTGATTCCCTCATTCTCTCCATTTCAAAGACTTTGGGGCTCTTTTCTACATTATTCCATTACTATATAATTCATTAGATCTTATAAAAAATGTTAGTCATACTGTGGATCACAGTTCAAAGTGTAAACCTTTTATTGCACAGTGTAAAGTGGCCTATAATAAGGTCATTAAAACATGGCATGGTGGAGGTGGGTATGAAGGGGAAAAGGAAATCATGGTCAGAGTGAGTTATGGACCATCAAGGAGCAGTAAAAGCCAACTATGAATTAGTATGAATTTCTGTCTTTTTCTTTCCGCCTTTTCATCTTGATGAAGGGAAGGAAATGCTCTTTGTTTTCTTAAGGATGTGCAATTTTCTTCTCTTCATCTCTTTCAAATCCTCCTGCTGACTCCTCAAGCCATCAAATTGAGGATTTAAAGGCCTTTGGTGGCAGTAATGGCTCCCTGCAGAAACTTCGTCATGATGTGGAGTGGTGACTCTGGAAGGTCAGGGAGGAAAACCAATTTGCTAAAAAAAAAGAAAGGATATTCCAAAAACTCTGCTTCATATGGAGCATCAATCAAGCCTCTTGCTCGCTTTGCTGTCATTACTGGGAAATGGCATAAATTTTGTGCACATCCTGAATTGAGGGACAAACGTTTTTCTTGTTTTTGTTTAACAGCAGAGGGCGAGTCACTCAATATAGTTAATTCTCCACATTTTGATGTCACTTTCTTCACTTTGGGCTATTGTAGTTATTTATACACATTTTATTAGTTTTCCAAAGAAAAGGAAACTGAATAAATTTGATCAGCATACAGATTTCAAAAATATTTTCGATTCTTTTGTTTTTGTTTAGTGTTGGTCATTGTGTTATATTTTAAGTAGTCCTGCTGAATACAGTGAAGGGAGCAGTAACATGATCCCCATGCTCACAATGCACATGTGTAGATTACATTATGCTATAAGTACTACCACAGAAAACATGTGTAATTTATAGGGAAATAAATCTATCCCCTTCCTGACAATGAAATCCAGACTCTAAAGGGTGGCACAACACAAAATTCTTATTTCACAAAAAAGGGGGAAAAAAGAGAGAGAGCTTTAGCTCCATCCTAAATCACTCACCAAACACTAACCGCTGCATTCAGTGACTGCTTTCCACAGCTTTTGCCGTTAGTATTGAGTACTGAATGGATGCAGGTCTGCACAGGACAACTTTGTATTAGTATCAACATTAACGCATCTGTTACATCCCCAATGAATGAGGAGGTTATTTGTGAGCCAAGCTGAGATGGAAAGCTGACAGATGGCTGACGTGATGATAGAGTTGTAGAGGCCATATGCAAAACAGAACATATTACTGCTGTGAACGCTTTATAATGGCTCTAGGGTTTAGTTTATAGATGGCAAACAATATTTTAAATGGTGTGGACTTTTCATGTTAACATGCACAAACAGTTGAAATACAACAAACATACTGTAGGGACTTGAGCTTCAAAATCCCTTTTGTTACTCTACACAACTCTTTTTGTTTTTCTAGTGAAATAAGAAAACTTACTTTATCTGGAAATCTATTAGTGTGAGCATCATGTCAGCATTTTTTTTTATATTTTCTTCTTTTTTTTGGCAAAATTTTGTGACGCTTAGTGATAAAGTCTGTATTTGCTTGATGCTTGTGTTTTGTATTTTGACTTACATATTGTACGTTGTGAAGTCATACAGTAGAGCTGAAACAATCAGTTGTTTACTTGATAGGCAGAAAATCCGACACAGCCAGCTTCTCAGTGCTACTGGTGCTCTGGAGCAACACCTTTATAAGAGGCTCCCCATCTGGTTTGTATCAAAAATGTGCTTGAAAGTTTGGAGGGTTTCATGCTCTTCTGGTAATTGACAGATTGACAGTAGTGGCAGTATTACCCAAAGAAATGTAGACATACGCTAAAAACCAGAGACTGCAAGAGTGCTGGTAAGTTACCAATAATATAAACAAGCAAATCTACTCAACACTAAAGTAACATAAAGACTTGCTGTAAACACAACTCATTTTCTCTACAGGGAACCACAATTTGATAATGAATTGCTGTTAGGGTGAATTAGTAAGCAAAAGGATTCTCTGAAAGAAAAATTTAAAACAGCAAAAACGTTTAGTCGGCTAAATTTACCAATTTCACAACAGTTGTGTGGTCTATTACAATCTGACATGAACAGAAATCAAAGCTGTCAGAACAAAGCACTCAAAAATGTGGTCTGAAATTTAACGGCGCATTTTGAAAAATGCAGCACTGAATGTACTGTAATGCGTAATGTACGCTAAAATAATGGAAATTACACCCTTTCTCAGCTTTTATAACTGCTCCAGGCTTTTAGATTTTATTAGGTTATACCATTCATTTCTGGTACAATTGTTAAAGTGGTTAGATGGTGCAATTATGGACTCTACATGTTTCATCCAGCTGTAAGCAGTGGGCCAGGTGAGGTTTTAGTCTGCTCTATGTGCTGTAGTAGGCCTCTAGTTTAAATAGCCAAAGGTCTGATTACCTCTTGGCCAAAAGGAAAAAAAATCAGGGAAGTGGAGTGCACCAGGGTGCAATATAGCATACCAAGGAGACTTTAAATTCCCACACTACAGACCTCTAAGATGGAAAGGGTCAATAATTAAGAGTTTAGGATTCTTAACTGACTGCATTTCCTGAAATTAAGTCATTACATCCAATAGAGCTGATGAGGCCACTCCTGACAGAAAAGCCTGAGGCAAGTCACTAAACAGACCAACAAAAGACCTGTGGCCATGCTCCTAGCAACCTGTTGTTAATTCATTGGTTTGATTAGTGTTTTGTTTCGGACATTAATGTAATATTGCAATGTATTATGCATTCAAAAAATAACCTTTAATGATGACTTTAAACAGCTTGCTTAAAGTTCCTTAGATTCAATTAAACAGGACATAAGGCAACAATCATGTTTTCTCAGATGTGCTATACGGCCCACAGTGTGCCAGTACACGTTAAAAAACACTTTTTTTCCCAGATAATATGAAACATCCTAAAACTGGATGAAATAAACAGCCATCCACATGCTGACATTTCAAAAAGCTTGTCAGTGGAAAACGTGACTTCTCAAGCAGTTGACACTAAAAAATGTGGAAGAATTTGTTTAGCTCATACTATTCTGACTTTGCCAAAACAGCTGATTAACGCTGTAAACCAATTTATTTGTGATTTCTCTGCCACAGAATCCAAACAGCAGGGAAGTGTTGCTCACAGCCAGCAGAGGATAATTTACTTAATGGTGAATGAATCTCTACTCCTGTGCAAACATCCAGGCTGTGAAGCAAATGATTCTGGAGACAGAGACATTTTTGCTGCCTGAGCTTTCAGCCAAAAAGTCTGAGCTGCTCCTCAAGCTGGAGACAAGGTCAAGGAAATAATGTTTGATCTGTTATGGCACTCTTATAATTATTTGGACCCTGGAGGAGGACCTTTTCTTTTGCTTGGCTACTGTTATCTAATATTTCACTTGAAAGATGTGAAAGCCATATCACTACTTGTCGTGTATGTACCCTGCTGGAAATTCCTAAATCTTCTAGCAAAATTATTTCCCAGTCACTGTAGTTCTGCACAATACAGTCAATTTTTAAAACTCTACAGAGTGTTGGGATTTTCCTAATAAATGTCATTTAAAACTAAATTATAAAATAGCAGGAAAAGCACAGAGAGTGAAGTACTCTGCCAAGGCTGTTCATTCCCCCATATGGCATTGTCAGAAATGCAGCATTTGTTTATTAGTTATTGATGATCAGAAATCACGGCAACATAGAATGTGGGCATTTAATATAGATGTACCCACAAACAAAATGACCTTGCGCTTGTCTTATGCATGTTTACATTATGTACGGATACTGAATCGTGTGACCTAAATATGCAGTGGGTACTGATAGGACTTGGAAACACTCCCACAATTTAATCAGTTGCTTCTTGCATCACTTCGGATAGATATGTCCCGATAAGTCTGCAGGTGTGGATTTTTAGTGTGATCGTCAGCAGACATCTGACATTGTGTTCACTTGTAGTCATAGTTAAGGTGACAACGTGCCGCTTTATCGCAATGATAAAGACAGAAACCTTTAACACATCCGTGGATCCAGACTATAAGTCACATCACTGACAGAATCTAACCACTAGATCCTTGTATCATTTTGCCTTTCCCTGAAAATTTCATCAAAAATTTTTAGTCTGTTTTGAGTAATGTTGCTAATAGAAGGACAAACAGACGGACAGACAGACAGACAGACAAACCAACATCAGGTGTCACAAAACTCTGCCAAGGAATGTAGCCGTAATAAGAAGCAGTTTAATCGTCAGCCTGTGGCCGCAGGTCTAATGACAGGACTTTGAAGACGATCATCAGTCTTTGGCCTAAATGTGCTCTGGTACTAGGTACACCTTTTGAGCTACCTTATGCTTGAACAAAGTGTTTGTTATGACCAATCGAGCATAGAAGTCCAATAACAAAACCTCACTCAGGTTCAGATTGGGCAGGTCGTTCCTCCCAATCACGTCCCTCCAAGTTTCTCCATCGTTGCCCACTTGAGCATTGAAGTCTCCCGGGAGAACTATGGAGTCCCCAGGCGGTACCCCCTCCAGGACACCACCCAGAGACTCCAAGAAGGCCAAATACTCTGAACCGCTGTTCGGTGCATAGGTACAAACAACAGTGAGAGTTTTCCCCTCTGCGGCATGAAGTCACAGAGAGGTGACCCTCTCATTCTCTGGGGAGAACTCCAACAAAGCGA